>NC_070603.1:2317500-2917500 GCF_027172205.1 Podarcis raffonei
GTCAAAGTGCAAGTAGATAAATAGGTACCGCTCCGGCGGGAAAGTAAATGGCATTTCCGTGCACTGCTCTGGTTCACCAGAAGCGGCTTAGTCATGCTAGCCACATGACCCGGAAGCTGTATGCCGGCTCCCTCGGCCAATAAAGTGAGATGAGTGCCGCAACCCCAGAGTCGGCCACAACTGGACCTAATGATCAGGGGTCCCTTTACCTTTACCTAAAGCTCTTTGAACACTCCCCAAATGACATCCCACACCAGGCCTGTTTCACGCTCCCTTCTAGTACTTTTGTCTGGCTAAAACACACCATTGAACTGTAATACAGAGGTACCTCAGGTTACATACGCTTCAGGTTACAGACTTCACTAACCCAGATATAGTACCTCAGGTTAAGAACTTTGCTTCAGGATGAGAACAGAAATCATGCAGCAGCGGCACAGGAGGCCCCATTAGCTAAAGTGGTGCTTCAGGTTAAGAACAGTTTCAGCTTAAGATCGAACCTCCGGAATGAATTAAGTACTTAACCCGAGGTACCACTGTAATGCCTTTGCCTTGTCTGGGTGGAAGGAGGAGAGAAATGGATGTGTAAAAACCTCTGATCTCAAGGTCATGGGGTCCAGGGCAAAAAAAGGTACATTGCAGGGAACTGGATTAAATGACCCTTGTGGTCCCTTCCAACTCTGTGATTCTATTATTATTATCATTTAGCATTACATGACATTTTCAGAAGGTAAAATTAAAATTCTTGGGTTGTCCGAAAGCAGTTTATGTGCTTCTTCATCAAATGTAAATTTATGAAGCTAACTGTTAGCCAGCCATAAAAATAATAGCAGATTTGAATCCCTCATACTCAAAAAAATATTTTAAGACCTCTTGCTGAAAATTAGCAAAAATTAAGTTTTACCCCCTAAAATGATATGCCAATCCCTTCTTGTATGTCACAGTTTGGGCTTTATTTTCTTTGGCTGAGGAGCTGTGACTTGATTCTGCCCTGACTTCCAGATGGGACTTCTGGGAAGTAAGTGTTTTTCTGAGCATTTGAAGTTGGGTTTGTTTTTTGTTTCCGTGCCAAGACCACTTGCACCGGATGTAATGTGAGCCATCTCCCTTTGCCTCCAGGAGAGCGAGGAGCAGAGCTGTTATCACAAGCTGCACTCGCAGCCACAAGAGGCTGGTTTCCTCCTTGCGGTTTGAGCTTCGATCAGCAGACCATCAGAAGAGCCTGCAATGGTTAGAGTGGGTGGTGGGACCAGCCAAGTTTCATTTACCGGACTAGATGTGACGTTTGTCATCTAGGCTGCCTTCTGTCGTGTTGTTTCTTAACAAATGAGCTGATGTGGAGGTGGGAGTAAACTAGATCAGGACCGCCCTGCATGGGAGAAAGGGACTTTAACCCCATGTCTCAGCTGTGGTCCCCATCAGAATTCCACACTCCCTGCCCCACCAGGGCTGCTTTTTGCAATTCAAGGGAAGCTTCCATTAGTGCCAATGGGCAGAGTCATCCTCTTGCAAATGGAAACATAGGAAGAGTTGCCATATGCTGAGTCAGCCCACTGGAAACTCTAGCTCAGTCTTGTCTTCGCTGACTGTCATAGGTTCTCCAGGATTTGAGGCAGCTCTACTTGGATACACTGGGGATTTTTAAATAAAGTGAATGTTAGAAAGACACTGTTAAATATCTGGTCCTCTCCCATCTGGGAAACCAAATCTGAGAGGTACTGCCTCCTGGGAACTTCTAACCAATCTGAGAGGGTGCAGACCTGGGTTTCTTTAGCATCATTCATCTCACTAAGGACGCAAAAGGCACAGCAGTGAGCACATCCTACATTGTAAAGTGCTTGTAGTTCACAGGAGAGAAAGAGATGGCAAGCAGGGGAAGACATTTTAAAATCTGAAGACATTCCCTGGTACAGCTAGAGGAGAAGGGCTAGAGCTCCTCTGAGAGAGTCTGTATTGCAAGGGAAAGGGCTGTGGCTCAGCAGCAGAGCATCTGCTTTTGCTTGCAGAAGGTCCTTGGATCAATCCCCAGCATCTCCAGGTAGGGCTGGGAAAGACCTAACTAAAATCCTGGCGAGCCCCTGCCAGTCAGGGCAGACGATACACAGCTAAATGGACCACTGCTCTGACTCAGTAGAAAGCAGCTTCTTATGTTCTTTCCTGCCTCTCTAGTCCTTCCAGGGCTCTTCCACATGGCAATTTATTGTGAACTCAGCGCTGCTCATGCATGCCAGTTCTGCACAGCATAAAAACAGAGAGGTTTTTAATATTTGAGGTTTTCTATGTTTTAATATTTTGTGCAGAGCTGCTCAGAATAACTGTGGCAACCCAGTCAGATGGCTGGGGCATATTATTATTATTATTATTATTATTATTATTATTATTCACCCAACACCATATTTTCCCATTTATTCCTGGTTTACCATTTCCATGGAAAAGCCAATAAGTTATTTTAAAACCCTGCTGAAATGATAAATCTATGTTATTTCTTTTTTAATCATTATGAGTTTGTTCTGAACTGCATTAATTGTTTATTGAAATATTTGTTTTTGCTTTACTGATATGGTGGTAGTGTGTGTGTGTGTGTGTACATATGTAAGCTTATATTGGATAGAAACATTGTTTGCTCCTTTTTAAAGCTTTGTTATTATTATGAGCCACTTTCAGCTCCATATTATTGCTGAAAAGTGGTATACAAATATTAAATCAAAATCACATCACATTTTGGGGTGTTTATGAGATGGCACTGTGATGAAAACCATGAATCAACTGAATCAACAATAAACTGCCACGTAAAAACATCCCCCCCAAGAGCATTCTCTTTCTCCATTTGCAGCCCACTCCCATCCCACCCTAGTGCTCCCCTCCATCACCTCCTTCTCAATACCCTCCTCATTCCCATTCCATATCACCTCCACTCCTTCCCTCACCTCTGTTCAGAGGATGCTGTCAGAATTAAGCCTGTCTGTTCAGAAGCAGGTCACAGCCTGTGAGTGACACCTTAATTCGTCGGCTGCTGCTACTTACCCGGCCCTGGGAAGAGCATGCTGGGCTCTAAGGTGAGCCCCTGGTGAATCTGGCACCGCGCTCTGCATCTCAGCTGCCCAGGGTAGGACTATTGGAGGCCCTTGCCCACTCCTGGCCCTCTCCCCACCTCACCCAATCTGCGTCAGCAGAGACTGGAGGAAGCTGATCTGTTTTCAAGAGGAAACTTTCGTGCTCATCTCTTTTGTTTTGTTTTTTCTCATGAAAACCTCAAACGGTGGCTCACATCCGGCTCTCACCCACCCTGTGAGGGAAAAGCTTAATGGGCTGCTGAGTGAAAGCGGTAAAGGAGGCAGCAATGTATTGGCCTCTTAGGCTTGGCCTGGAACTATTTATTCTCTCTCTCTCTCTCCTTACTACTTGCCCTCTTCTGTGCTGTCTTGCTTGCTTGTTTAAAATAGTTCACCATGCTTCATTGTGGTGTCAACAGTGGAACAAACAGTGGCGGACTCTCCTTCCTTTGAAGTTTTAAAGCAGAGGCTGGATGACCACCTGCCCTGTATGATCTAGTTAAGATTTCTGCATGGCGGGGGCTGGACTAGATGACCCTCAGGGTCCCTTTCAATTCTATGATTATATGATTCCATTATCAGAATAATGTGACATGAAAGCAGTTTGCACACAGTATATAAATGCAATATATATTGAACAAATGCAACAATGCACATCAGACTAAAAAAAGCGCCACCCATAAAACTGAAGAACATATACAAATGGAAAGAACAAGCTTTGTCTTGGGAAGGGTCCTATAGCTCAGTGGCAGAACATCTGCCTTGCATGCAGAAAGTGTAGACAATACTGGGCATAAGGGATCTATCTGTATCCCTGTGTCTTTGGAATGTGGCAATCAGAACTGTGCAATATTCCTGAAAGGAGAAGCTGGGTGTGATGGTGCCAGAGTTTCATGTAACACACAGCTACCTTTCACCATCTGCCTTGAAAATATTGGGAATGCATGTAAACGACAGGTCGATTCCTCGATTTCCTTCCTGGAAACTGCCCTTTGCTTGGCCTTGGGCTGGTCACTCCTCCTTAGTCTCAGTTCTCCATCTACAAAATGGGGAAAACACAGATTTTGTAGGATCGTTGATATAGGAATGAAATCGAGATGAAAAGTACTATAAAGCCAATCCTGACCATAGTAATACATCAGTGGTGCTCAAAGCACTGCAATGCACACACCTTGACAAGTTCCCTGCAAGCCAGGCCCTTATTCCTATGGCCACGACATCACATTTACAGGTGAGTTTAAGTATCTCAAAAGACAGTTTTATGTGAAAATTTTGCAGGTGCGCAGATAATGCAACAGAACAGTGGTCCAGACCACAGCATAATCCCCTTCTCTGCCTGGCGGACGCCTTCTTGGAATCTCTGTCTTAGAAAGAGTTTTTTGCTTGTTGAGTGAGGTGTTTCCCATGAATTGTGAACCTTGACATCTCCCCCTCCTGACAGGAATATGGCAAAGGGTGCCAGGCAAGACATACATTCCTTCCTCTCCCCAGATACAATCTTTTCCTGAGGACGAAAACAAGAGAGTCACGAGGTGTTGCAAGGTGTTCAAAGCCTTGAGCTGTAACTGTGGAGGGTTGCCAGCTGACCCAAAGAGAACTGCCAGCAACTTGAGTAGCAGCTTGACCTGCAGAAATAAAACAGATGGAGCTTTTCAGGGCATGAAGATAATAACAATCACTTGCAGCTGCAAGCACATCTGAGAGCCAGTGTGGTGTATATATTTGGTGTTAGCCACTCTGAGCCCAGTCTTGGCCGGGAAGGGCGGGGTATAAATTATTATTATTATTATTTAGTACATATTTTATTGTTGTAGGAATATTTATAAACCACCAACTCATAAAAAATAAATTCAGGTAGGTAGCCGTGTTGGTCTGACACAGCCAAAATAAATTAAAAAATTGTGCAGTAGCACCTTAGAGACCAACTAAGTTTGTTCTGGGTATAAGCTTTTGTGTGCATGCATCTGAAGAAGTGTGCAAGCTCATAAAAAATAGTGAGACTGCATAAAACAAAATAATTAAACCAGCATAACGCTATCATTAAAGCTATAACATTATAATAATACAGAACAAATGATTGACAGTAAAGCAGATTAATCCTTAAAAAAATGCTTGGCAAAACAAACACATTTTCAGTAGGCAACATCAGATTGTAGGTGCCTTTCTAATTTCCCTAGGAACAGTGGTAGAGCACCAGACTCTTAATATCCGGGTCGTGGGTTTGAGCCCCACATTGGCAAAAGAGATCTGCCTTGCAGGATGTTAGAGTAGATGACCCCCCTTGTCCCTTCTAACTCTACAAGTCTATGATTCCAGGAAATGACTGGTGCTACTGCATGAAGAACATTGGTGAATAAAAGTACCTGTATGAACAGTTTTAGTCACTAGGTGGCAATGGATGTACTGCTATTGGAGAGAAGGCAGGCGTTAGTTTCCTATTACTGTCAGAGAGAGAGAAAATCCTTGCCTGACATCCTGACTGGTGTCACCTCTAAGCAACCCATGACATGGTAACAGAAGAGGAATGTGGGAAGGTCCCTAGCTCACTGACAGAGCAGAGTCCTTGGTTCAATCCCTGTTTGATGTCATATTGTGTTTTAATTTGTTGGAAGCCAACCAGAGTGGCTAGGGTGGGGAACCAGGCTGAGAATGAGGGTGGGGGTGGAATACAAGAAGCTTTCCAGTCAAAGACGTAAGAGGGACACCAACTTGTGATAGCCAGAGGATGAAACTCCTCACCCATTACAATGGCTAAAGGCAGTTAAAGGTAAAGGTAAAGGTACCCCTGCCCGTATGGGCCAGTCGTGTCTGACTCTAGGGTTGTGCGCCCATCTCACTTAAGAGGCCGGGGGCCAGCACTGTCCGAAGACACTTCCGGGTCACGTGGCCAGCGTGACGAAGCTGCTCTGGCGAGCCTGCACCAGTGCAGCACACGGAAACGCCGTTTACCTTCCCGCTATAAAGCGGTACCTATTTATCTACTTGCACTTAGGAGTGCTTTCGAACTGCTAGGTTTTACCCACAGCGCCACCCGCAGTTATCCACTAGCTAAATTGACTGCTGGGAGGTGGCATTGTAAATACATGGTAAAAGGTAAAGGTACAGGGACCCCTAACCGTTAAGTCCAGTCGCAGACGACTCTGGGGTTGCGGCGCTCATCTCACTTTACAGGCCGAGGGAGCTGGCATTTGTCCACAGACAGCTTCTGGGTCATGTGGCCAGCATGACTAAGCTGCTTCTGGAGAACCAGAGCAGCGCACGGAAACGCTGTTTACCTTCCCGCCGGAGCAGTACCTATTTATCTACTTGGCGTGCTTTCAAACTGCTAGGTGGGCAGGAGCAGGGACCGAACAACAGGAGCTCACCCCGTCGCGGGGAATCGAACTGCCAACCTTCTGATCAGCAAGCCCATGAAATAAATAAATTACCAGCTTGCTGGCTCAGCAGCTGTGGGGATTCCCAGGCTGGGCATTTCCAAAACAATGTTCTATAATGAATAGCCAGAGCTAAATCCAATTTGAAAGAGTGGCAGAAGCCCTAAGCTGTGTGTTCCACTTTTGAAAATGGCATCTTAAATGCATTTCCATCAATAATTGACAATCCCTGGGTGGGAGCTGTACAGGACCTGGTTACACTGTGCGGCGAATGGAGAGAAGTAGTATTAATGCCAGGCTCTTTGCACATGCTTTTGTTGTTGTTGTTCAGCAATGGGCTGGAAAGGTCTTGTTTTAACCAAGGATGCTTTTCAGAATCATGAGAGCAGGCACTGCACTAGGGCTCAGGTAGGAGTATGGGGCTGAACTTTACAAGACAATCCCATTGGCCACTCACTTGGATGGGTAATTTTGCTGCAAATCTGTGCCTTGCTGGAGTGTGTGTGTGCAATATGGAAGTATATACAGGCAGGGCATAAGTGAAGCAGGGAAAAGCCCTTTGACTGCAGGGATTTGTACCAGGAGCTATCTAGACATAAGTCAGTTTGTTCACAGATCTGCTGCACTGGGACTAGTAGCCCCAGAGATGGAGGAGGAGAAATGAGAGCTGAAAGGGACAGATGATCCTATCATCATCCAACTCTCCCCCCTTTGCTGTCCCAGACTCAGGAATATCCCATATTCCAGGCCTGAAGCTGTCAGGATGCTTTCTTCTGACCCAGTTAGTTCGCCAGCCAAAACTAAAAAAAGAAAGAAAAACACCCAACCTTCCAAGATGTGTAAATTAGTGATGAAGCTGGTGATTTAAAGCTGCAATGAGCTTCTTCTGCTTGGTGGGGAAGTCTCTCTGTAGCAATGTCTCTCAGCCATTGAGGTGCAGGCTGAAAGCAGATGATGGTAATAAACCGAAGCGGAGCTGGAGTTGGACACCCTGCCTGGATGGGAGATGAGCAAGAGCTCCCCAAGGAAAATAATGTAAATGCAATCAGTAAATGTGGTGTGGTGTCAGAGTCATTCTCCCCACCCCACATGCATACAAGATGCTGTATACACTAAAAACAATTTGATTCATGTATAAGCCGTGTACACCCTTCAAAAAAAATCCTCTCCACAAGAAATACTGGGAACTGTAGTTTGTGAAGGGTGCTGAGAACTGTTAGTATGCCCCTCAGCCCCAGCACCCACAGCAAACTACATTTCCCAGGATTCCTTGGGGGAGGAGCAAGTAAGGTTTTAACTGCATGGTGTATATGCAACAGAGCTGGCCCACTCATAAGGCTGGGTCAGGCGGCTGCCTCAGACAGCGCCCTCCAAGGGGCATCACCACCACCACCACCACCCCAGCACTGCTGCCAGTCTCCCCGGCCTCTAGGGTCACAGAGATACCAGCAGCAAAGCTCTGTGGAATGCCTCCCTCCTGCCAAGTTGGCGCAACAACATATCTAAAAACATAAAACATCAAGTGTTAAAAATGTCCAGATGCAGGGCTGCCTTCAAGTGTCTTCTAAAAGTTGTGTAATTCTTTAACTCCTTGACATCTGATGGAAGGGTGTTCCACCACTACCAAGAAGGCCCTCTGCCTGGTTCCCTGTAGCTTCACTTCTCGCAGTCAGGGAACCAGCAGAAGACCTTCGGAGGAGGACCTCAGTGTCCAGGCTAAATGATGGGGGTGGAGACGCTCCTTCAGGTATACTGGGCCAAGGCCGTTTAGGGCTTTAAAGGTCAGCACCAACACTGGTAGATTAGACCAGTAGTCTCCACCCCTTTCAGACACAAGGATCGATTTTCAACACTTTCAGGCATAGGACCCACTTTTAATAGCTACACTGGGAATATATTTTATTGCAAGTTATTTATTGCTGTGAGCACATTAACCCCAAACACTCTCTGAAACCAATGACTAACCCAGTCAAGGAGATTAACATTTCCCATAGGGAGACAAAGCTCAAAAACCATACTGTCTTAAGCATAGGTCTATTGTTCTAGACATTACAGTATATGTGACCAACAAAAATATCAGGTGTATGTCTGGCACCACTCTCCTGCTCCATCAAATCAAGGAGCACCCATGTCCTAAAACATCATACAACACTATGTCTCCACCACCTCCACCTCTGCACTTTATCACATCGGTTGCCACTAGAAGGGAGTGGCACCAAGTACAACACAAGGGTTTGTCAGGACCACAAACCAGGCAACTGGTTTATTTCAAAGGTGCCTGCACCAGCTCTATAAATATCTTGGTGGGAGAGACCCAGCACCTGCGCTTTGTAAAGAGGTGCACAGGGCTATAACAGCTCACCAGATGAATGACTTCCTGATCTCCACCAGCTGCCTGAGGCATAAAGGGGAAGAAGTAAAGACATATACAAAAAGAGGATCACAGTGGACTCTTGGATTGTTTGATGTGCTGCCATTATGCTGCTTGACAAATTGTGTGTTTTATTATTCTGGAGCACCAAAATTTTAATTCAGAAAATATATAGGATTGGTGCAACTGCCAATGTTACTAGTATTAATAATCATAGTAATTAGAATAATACCAATGAATGTTGCAGTCTATGAGTGATAAAGCTGCCTGTGTGAACTGGCTCCAGGTATCATTGCCGGCAATTGAGTTGCTGGCCGTATTCTCCACTAGAGGGCCTTCTGGCTCCTTCTAATTCTTTGACTCAAACCCCCAAACTACTGCCAACCTATCTGGAGATGCTGACCAAGACACATTTCATAACGTTTTTGGAGGTATACCTAAGAAGTTTTTGTATGAAAACTAAAGCATGAATGAAGCAAAAGCATGTCTCATTCACATGACTGGAAACATATGGATCTCAAAGGTGCACTCATCAGGAAACTAAGACTAATAGCAGCCTGTCAAGTGTGCCCTATTTGATGTCCGGTCCAGGTTTGCTGTCTTATAATATATGGAACAAGTCACAGCTTACGATGAAGGATGAGTATCAAGAGATTGCATCAGTGGCTCTTTAAAGTAAGAGATTTTGCCATACACTTACAATACTGCCAGTTCTGTTTGTGCTGTTTATTCCCGCAATCAGCTGTCTTTGCCTTTTGTACTTGTGATTCAACCTGACCTTTTCCACAGAACTGTCAGTTGTTATATGAGACAAATCCATTTACTGAAGCCAGCATGCACCTAAACACTGAATGATGTTGCCAAAAGGCAAAACAAACCTTTCAAGAATTTTCTCTTGCTCCCATCTCACATGTAAGAGGCTGAGAGTCTGAACCCCATGCATTCATGTTCTGAAAGGTTTCTCATTGTGTGCCTTCCTGGCTGCTGCAGTCACAGGAAGGGAAACTCAGAGCAGCTTCACAGAGTGAACTTTGGCCATAATACACCACAGCTGTGGCCCAAACAATTGGTTCAGGGATGTAGGGGCAGAGAAGGTAGCACCTTGGGGGTCTGCATACCCCCAAGTTTGGCTGAAGCTCAGTTGAAGGCGAATGGTACAATAGAGCAGAACTCCCATCAGCTCTAGCCAGCATGGGAAATAGGGGTGATGGGAGTTTTAGTCCAACACCTACTGGACAGTGCCATGTTGGGTACCCTTTAGCAAGATAATTTGCTGTTGTCCTGGCTATTGATGCTGGTATCTCAAACCACATCAGAGGGCAGCAGGCTGAATAAGCCAGCACACCAGCTGCCCAAGATCCCTTGCTTAGTGCATTGGTGCACCCTTGCTAAATGGCACTGAGCAACACAGAAGTGTAAAGGTCCAAGCTAGATCGTTTCACCTTTAAGTGCCTGCCTCCTTTTAGTTCTTGAACCTGTTGGAGGAATGATGCCTACCTTAGAGCTGTCCCTGGTCCTGGAAGGGAAAGCAGGAAGAGCAGTCACAGTAAAAAGAGGAAATTCAATTTCCAGTCATGCTCTTTGATACATGTAAGCAGACTTTTTGAAGAAGGGGGCACAGCCAAAGCACACACTTTACATGAGAAAGAACCAGATTTAAACCCCAGCATTTCCTATTAGATGATTTTCAAGTACCAGGATTGCAAAGGACCTCTACCTAAAAGAGCTTGGAGATCTGATGACAATCCAAGCAGACAATGCTGGACTAGATGGATCAATAGTTTGATTTAGTGAAAGGCAGCTTTGTATATGGCATTTGTGTAGTATAGCATCTAGATCAAGGGAAGTAATAGTGCCACTGTATTCTGCTCTGGCAGACCTCACCTGGAGTACTGTGTCCAGTTCTGGGCACCACAGTTCAAGAAGGACACTGACAAACTGGAACATGTCCAGAGGAGGGCAACCAAAATGGTCAAAGGCCTGGAAATGATGCCTTATGAGGAACGGCTAAGGGAGCTGGGCATGTTTAGCCTGGAGAAGAGGAGGTTAAGGGGTGATATGATAGCCATGTTCAAATATATAAAAGGATGTCACATAGAGGAGGGAGAAAGGTTGTTTTCTGCTGCTCCAGAGAAGCGGACACGGAGCAATGGATCCAAACTACAAGAAAGAAGATTCCACCTAAACATTAGGAAGAACTTCCTGACAGTAAGAGCTGTTTGACAGTGGAATTTGCTGCCAAGGAGTGTGGTGGAGTCTCCTTCTTTGGAGGTCTTTAAGCAGAGGCTTGACAACCATATGTCAGGAGTGCTCTGATGGTGTTTCCTGCTTGGCAGGGGGTTGGACTCGATGGCCCTTGTGGTCTCTTCCAACTCTATGATTCTATGATTCTAGACGGTGCCAGCTGCTCTGTGACTGGCATCACTCCTACTTCTGGCCAGACAGGGAAGCAAATGAGTAAAGAATTGAAGACTGGGCAGAGTAGATGGTGGGGGATTAGATTCATATCAAACCTTGTGAAATTCTCCATACAGATATGTCATGCGTGTTCAAAATAAAATTTTAGGGTGGCGTTCAACTACTGTATCCTGTCATCACAAGGATTTCTGTTTGTGCAATTGCACTTCCCCTTTTCCTTCCCCTGCACATGTTCCATGCCCTCCTCAAATTTGCACCAGAGGGTGTGGGGGCAACTCCTGGAACAGTTTTAGGGGGTGCAGAAGCAGCAGAAAGGGAGAATGTTCCATTGCACAAGGATGTTCCTTGCACTGATGGAACAGAACTTTAGTGTTACATTGAATTCTACCCTTAAAAACTCATCCTGTCCATACATCCTGTCCAACTCTCTGTTGCTCTGAGCCAGTTTCAGAAAAAAGAGGCAGCAAGGGGGTGCTTAGGCTTCTGCAAAGATTTAAGGGTGGAGATGCAACTTCCCTCGGATTTGGGCAGCAAATAACAAAGAGGGTCTCTACTGTGTTCTTATGCTAAGGGCCACATGCAGTTCACATCTGCATATACTTCATGGACCCAAGCATAAGTCTCAGGCAAAAAGAGTCTGAGTATGGGCAGACAATCATCAGCTCTGGAAGCAGCTGGCAATCTAAAATTGGACTGTATGTATCTGAGCATCCCTGCTGAGATGCCTTTAGTTGTTGCCAGCTGTGCCAATGGTCAGTGCTGCCTTACAGCTGAGAGAATAAATCTGAACTGAACTGAATGGAAGACTTGGGAAAGAGCTAATGGTTTGGAAGGAGATAGATTGTACATTTCCAAGCAACACCAGCATGGAGAGAAGGAAAGAAGGGCAGAGAGAGGGATCTGCTGGGAGCAAAAAACCAACAACCTCAGAGCTGATTTAGCCCTCCAATGTAAAAAGAAAGAGAAAAAGTGCACTTTGCCAAGTCATATATTGGTGTCAAACTGATCCCTAACAATGTAAATGAATGAAATCCAATAGACAAGTATTATTGTTTCAATTTGAAATATTAAAATGTACTAGGGATTAAGGTTTGTTGCGTATAGTAGGGCATACCCACCAAGATTTATCCGATGAAAATAGAGACATCCCTTTCCATCATGATAATTTTACTATTTATACCCCACACATCTTACTGGGTTGCCCCAGCCTCTCTGGGCAGCTTCCAACATATAATAATAATAATAATAATAATAATAATAATAATAATAATAATAATAATAATAAATAAAAAAATAAAAAAACATTAAAAAATCTTACCTATACAGGATTGCCTTCAGACAGCTTGGGGGGTTGGATAACTCCATACCCTCCAACATTTCTCCAATGAAAAAGGGACATCCTAAGGGAAAGTGGGACATTCTGGGATCAAATCAGAAACCAGGATGGCTACTCTAAATCAGGGACATCCCTGGAAAATAGGGACACTTGGAGGGTCTGGTAGGGATGCCTTTAGTCAGTGATTCCCCTGCCCCACAAAAAAATTACATATCCTACTTTTTCTCCAAGGAGCTAAAGGAGCCATAAATGCTTCTCCCCCTCCCCATTTTATCCTCACAGCAACCCTGTGTGGTAGGCCAGCCTCAGAAACATCAGCTATCCCAAGGTCACACACTGACCTTCCTAGGACTGCCGCCCTCAGGATGAGATGGATTTCCTCCCTCTGCTCTAGACATTATAAGCATAATTTGATGCCAGGAAGGAAAGGCTCATAATTAAGTTTGCCTGGGTGAATGGCGGTCTTTGAGTTTCTACAAAAGACCTAAGGGGTATTGATGATTGCAACATTTATCTTGGTTTGTTTCCGTGGGGTTTGGATCATCCACTCACTGTGCTGATGTGATGTTCCATTATCAAAAGTGACTTGGGAAGAGAGAGCAAGGCTCCCTGAGAATGAATGGGCCTCCACACCATGACTCAGCAGTCCTGGTTCCATTTATTTAAGGTGACGGTGGAGGAGGTTTGACTATTGTGGGGGACAAAGGAGATTTTCCAGATAAAGTTAAGCCCCCCCCCCAGGCCTGGGTAGTCAGAAAAGCAGAGAAGAAGCTAACGAAGAGATACATACAGTTGTGTTTCTGTGAATGTGTTTGGAAAAGATTCCCCTTATTCTGTTATTGACTAGAGATCTCTTGTTGTGTTTTAAACATAAGCCAGACAGAAGGAAAAACAGTGGCTTACATGGCTATTTTCCATTTCAGCCTTCCACATGATTCAGCTTACTTTCTCAACTCCCAACTCCCAACCCCCAATCTTCCTGGCTTTTCATTAAAACCCCCAATCTTCCTGGCTTTTCATTAAAAAAGAAAGAAATACAGAGCATTCATCACACCAGCACTGAGTTTCCTAGCTCAAGAAACTGAGGAGCACCATGCCACAGTACTCAAATCATAGAAGGAAGCTAGAGGGAGCCCACCAACTTATCTGTTTTGCAATGGCTAGGCTCCTGCCAGTGTGTTTGCACCACACTGACCTCAGCTCCCACTCTCCATCCTGTTATGCAGCAGCTGGAGTTCAAGTGAGCAGTGGCCACCAATTCCTGCCAGTGGCACTTCATGGCAAGGCCCAGAAAGACAAGCAGCAACCACCTCCCAAACATTTTGAATAAAGTTTTCCTCCTTGCCCCTAAGGAGAAAACTGAAAAGCACCCCTGGCGTTTTCGCAGGTGGAAATTATTTTGAGAACTATGGCTGGGGATGCAGATTTCAGCCTAGCATAGTCTGAATTAGCAGTGAGAGCTTCTGGGAAGCCACAACGTGGTGCTAGGGCACCCAACTGGAGCAGACAGTCTGGCTGCATAAGGGCAGGTAGGTTTGAGGGCTGCTGGCATGAGGCTTCCCACACGCTCGGGCAATTTTTGGTGAGGATGTTTGCACACCAGCAGCACCACAACTGCACTCATGCCAGATGCAAAGGAACACAGGGGTGCTGTTCCTTTGATGGCGGTAGAACAGGCTTCCTCAAACTCGGCCCTCCAGATGTTTTGAGACTACAATTCCCATCCCTGACCACGGATCCTGGAGGGCCAGGTTTGAGGAAGCCTGCGGTAGAAGGAATATCAGCAGATTCAGATTTTATTGTTTTATTTATTTTACAGGCATATATAGCACATAATAAACAGCAGTATCCAGGTGGTGATAACGCATGCACAAAACAACAAGAAAGTAGCACCTGAGCAGCCATGCGCAAGGTGCTTGAGCTATGCCTTAGAAAAGGTCTGTGTAAACAGAAAAGGCTTCAGTGAGCATCTGAAACAAAGTAACAATGGTCCTTGCTGAATAGAAAGAGGCAAGGAGTTCCACCAGCTGGGCACAGAAACACCAAATGTCCTCTGTTTCATAGAAGCAAGGCAAACATCAGATGTTACTCTTAATTGGGCCTCTCAGGCTTGAACATAAAGATCAGGCAGGTATATGTGGGGAAAGACAGTCTCTCAAATAAGCTGGTCCCAAGCTGTTCAGGGCCTTGTATAGTAACCTTAAGACTTCTGAATTTGGCTCAGCAGCATATAAGCAGCTGGTGCACATTCTTAAGCAGAGCTGTTGATGGGAAGCCTCTGCCAGGATGAGAGGCACCAGCCAAAAACCCCGCTTTGTACACAAAAGTGTCCTGTTCTACTTTGCATCTGGTGTCCCTACTTTCTCATGAACTGTTCCACCCATGCAAAAGACAGGGTACATTTGGCTCAAGCACATAGCAGTGAGCTGAGTGGGCTAAGAACCCCAAGAATCCCTAAGAACTTTCATTGAGGGGGGGGGGTAAAATTATAATTAATAAAGCATTGTTCCCAATTCTTATTTTCCACAAATAATTCTGAATGCAATTTTTAATCTATAAACATTTGCTGCAATTCCACAGGAGTACAGGAATTCCACAGAGAATGTGGCACTGGCCGTAGATCTGTAAATCTCAGCTTTCTTTTTTTCAAAAGAACATGTTTTTTCTCCCTTGTGGTTGAAAAAAAATGTGCTTGAAAGTGCATCAGCAAATCCTGCTGAAATCTTAGAAACTGGAGTATTAACTGGGAAATATTTCCATTGATTTAAGATGAGGCTTTAAGGTGTCCAACGCCTGTGCCTTCCCCTTCCCATGACTAGCAAAACCCAAATAAAATCCACAATGTAGTGAAAATGGGCAGAACAAATTGTGCCAATGAATGGCGAAATGCATATTTGTTTAATTAACTGACATCATTTATACATTTGAGCTTTCATTGGCACCAAATTTGGTGCAGTATTTCAAAACTGATTGATGGTACAAAGTACACATAACTGCCAATAAATAGCTCAGATTTGTACTTCCTTCAAAGTCTCTCTACCCTCTTTGGACTGATGACACCCTGAAGTGCTTCTGCCAATCAAAATAGAAACTTAGTCAGCAAGGGGTTTCACAGGAGGGTCACTTGGAGGAGAGGGTGGAGGGCAATGGGCCAAAGGTCCCATCCTTAGACCCTGAAGCAGAGTGCCAGAAATTCCTATTGCGAAAGCCAGTACTCTCCCAAAATAGCACGCCTCTTGTCAAAAGATTGGCAAGTAGGGGATCAGTTGGTACAGTTCAGGAGAGACGGCAAGTGTTGACTTTGGCCTACACTTGCTGATCTTTTGAACAGGTGCATTCTAAGTGTCTATGGCAGGAGTGGGGAACCTGTGGCCCTCCAGATGTTGCTGGTCTCCAACTCCCACCATCCCTGACCATTGGCTGGGGTGACTGGGACTGATGGAAGTTGGAGTTCAACAACAGGTACTACCTTGAGAGTGGATATCCTCAAGCAGATTCCATGTTCCCTTCATATATAACCATGGCGGCAACTTACAAGTTACATGAAAGAAGACATCACTTTGAATAATATTTGCATATGCTAATTTATAGGTATGAAAGTACATTCAGAAATAATGACCTTAATTTAAACAGAAATACAATACTGTGATGAAGTGCCTTTCTCTACCTGCTCAGTCTGCTGATGGGCAGGGGTGGACTTTGGTAATCATTTGTAATAGGGCGCCCTATGCAAGGCCAAAATTAGGTGCCTTCAAAGGGACCTTTTTGATTATGAATCTTCTCAATTTTGCACGTTGGCTCAGCGCCCTGTGCAGGGGAACCACCTACACCACCCTAAATCTGCTGCTGTGACGGCCCCTCTTTCTCTGCCTTCTTAGGGTTTTGGTAGTGCTGTTGCTGCTGCTGCTGCTACTGGATTTATACTGAACAACTCTTCAAATTAAGGGTTTCTTAAGATAGAGAACTGTCTTCTGTAAAGTAGGTCAGATGGCCACCTTCGGTCTCATTTTAGGACTTGCGCATTCTCAGGAGTATCAACCCACCTCCATTCTGAATCTCTTTTTGCCTGCAGGTATCAGGACATTTGCCAATGGTGTGCTGTGTGTTGTAGTGCAGGGCAGGGGGCTGATGACTGCTGGATTCCCAGAAAGGAAGCAGGCAAGGTCAGAGGAGGCCAGCACTGCACAGAGGATGCTCCCACCTCTGCCCTTTGGACCGGTGACTGCAGACGTCAGGGCTTGTATTTGCAATCCTCCCAGCTCTCTGCAAACATTGACTCACAGGTTTCCATCTTTCTGCACATGAACCCAGCTGTGCCCAAGGCCAACCTAACAGTGGAGGACTCATGGAGGCCCCACAGAGCTGGGCGTCGAACATTCCAGGTTCACGTGGAAGAAAGAGCTTTGTGAGAAAGAGCTTGCCAGCTCCCTGTGAGTTGATTGTTGACTGTGAAGTGCATGCAGCTTTGTGCTCTGCTCTGTGTGTTTATTGACACCTGCTATGAAAAGAGCACCACTGTGGCCTGGGACAGAGCCAGAGCCATCTGACAGATCACCAGATGCAAGAAACAGATGCAGGGGATGAGGAGGAGGACCTGATTTGCCCTGAAGGCCAGACAATGGCAGGAGCACACACACACCCCAAGCCCATGAAATAATAGGGAAAGAGAAGGATCTATTTGGTAGCTGACATGAAAAGTTTATGAGGGTTGCAGATTTTCAAATCTTGCCCCCTCCCCAATAACTTACATAAAATGGTTGATCTGTGGAGCCTTTTACTCTAGGGCAGAGGTAACTAACCTGTTGTTGGGCTGTATCTCCCATTGTCCCTGACCACTGGGCATGCCAGCTGAGTGATGGGAGTTGCAGTCCACAACATCTGTAGGAGCCCACATTGGCTACCATGGCAGGGATTAGGAACCTGTAGCCTTCCAGATGTTGATGGACTCCCTGACCTTTGTCCATGCTGGCTGGGGCTGATGAGAGTTGGAGTTCAAAAATATCTGGAAGGACACAGGTTCTCCATCCCTGGTCTAGGGAGTGCAAAGGAAGGGCACAGAAGGTCCCCTCTGCCTAATTACTGTGTGGAAGCTCCATAAACAAAATGCCCGGAGGAGCCCTTGGTTTACCTCTCTGATTCTAATGGGATTTTACTGTTCTACTTGATTGCTTATTGTTGGTATTTTAGTGATTTCAAACTGCTGTGCGAGACAGAAAAGTGGTGCCTAAGTTTATGAAATAAACAACCCTGTTTCTAGCAGTGTGGAGTCATAAATGCTTTTGGGAAACCCATAATCAGGGCAATACGACACCAGTCCTCCCTTATTGTTTGTGGGGGAGAGCAGACACACAGGCCACCATCTTTGAACTGAACATCCCTCAACACTACACTACCCATGCTGGAAGAAAACACTTGAGGAAGGTGGATACTCCAAGCCTGGGGAGAAGCTGAGCACATATCACAAGCCAACAGGTTCCATTCAATGTGTGGTTTGCAGTTGTATCAAGAAATAGAAGGAGATCTTAACAAGGACCACTACAGTCATGGCTGCCTATTAGTTTCTAGGCCCAGTTCAAATTGCTGGTGTTGACCTATAATGCCTTCCACGGCTCAGGGGGACCTCAATACCTTAAGGACCATCCCTCCCTATACAAATCAACCCAAACCTTGAGGCCCTTCTCTATGTCCCCACTCCCTGAGAAGTTTGGAGGGTGGCAACACAAGAACAGACTTTTTCTATGGTGGCTCCCTGACTGTGGAATGCTCTCCCCAGAGAGGCTCCCCTGGTGCCATCATGACATGTCTTTAGGCACCAGGTGAAAACATTCCTCTCTATCAAGGCCTTTGGCCATTAGTTAATCAATGGCCTTTTAAAGCGGGGGGGGGGGCTGTTATTATGATTTTTTAATTATTATACTGTCTGTTATTATGCCTTTTGTTATGTTTTTATTATTGATGCTCCATAAAATGCACTCTTAATGCTATGCACTGCTCTGGGATCTTTTGATAAAGGGTAGTATATAAACCGAATAATAACAATAAACATTTCCCTATGCCAAGATCCTGACAAAAATTGCTTAACCCCCCCCCAAAAAAAAAACAGCCATAGGTCCACATTCTTTCTGAGCAACCTTCTGAGGGCCATGTGCAAGTGCTGGGCAAAGCAATTTTTCCTTTGTACAATATGCTGGTTTCTATATCTACAAACACACCCCTTTCCCCCATCCAGGCAAGCAAAAGGCATGATCAGGATTCAAGGACACATTCCAGTCAATCAAAAACACTTGGGGTGAAGCAGGGTGAATGAGGGAGGGCAGGAAGGCATGGATTTGACCCCCTGGCTTGGGGGTCCCCAGCTCTGCCGTAAGGGAAGCTGCTTTCAGTGCAATTATCCATTTCCTGCCCAGTGCAAAAATAATAGCTTTAGGGAGGTGCTTTTCATCAGGGCAGAGGGAAAGAGTTAACCCTCCTATCCAGCCCCACTGTGATCCAAATCCAGACTGAGAGGAGACTGACCTGATGCAAAAGTGGACAGGGGTCTCCTCTCCTGCAATAGTTATCAGGAAATGGGGATTTCAACAGGTATAGCTTGTCGTGCAAACCACACCTGTTGAAACCTACACAACTGTTAAAGGTCCTCTTTTGCATCTGGTCAGCCTAGTTGAGACTGACAGTGATCAGCTCATGTAGAAACACACATTCTAAACCTTTCAAGTGAGAAATTCACTTGAAGTGAGAAATTCACTTGAAGCAGGAGGGGTAGTATGAAAAAATCTTGTGTTCCACTGAGAAGCTTGTGTGTCCCACCTGCTTTGGATGAGCTTGATGTCTGGCAAGGGAAACCTGGGTGGGGAGGTAGGTTTGTGACAGCCTGCAGAATCCCAGCCAGAGGCAAGTCCATGCCAGGCAAGTGAGGCAAGTGGAGGGAATGAGGCAAACTAGCCTTCCCCCTTCTCTTGTCGCTGATTTCACAAATCTGGATCTGCAGTGATGAGCCTCACAGAGAGGCTGTTTTGTAATGCAAGATCTGTGTGATGTCTCCTCTCCTGGCCATCTCTGCAGCGTTTGCAAAGGGAGGAGAAGTGGGCGGCAGTGTGTGGGCTGTCTGCTCTGGAAAGTGTGACAGCAAGTAGGTGCTGCTGGGAGGAGGCGAGAGTGTTGCCTTTGCACCAGGCCCAAAATGGTCTCGCTAACAACTTCTCCACCTAAGTGTCAGAAGAAGAAGCTGGATATTTTTAGGCTTAGGGACCAGAAATGCCAGACTCACTGGGAGTGAGGAATCATAGAATCATAGAGTTGGAAGAGACCACAAGGGCCATCGAGTCCAACCCCCTGCCAAGCAGGAAACACCATCAGAGCACTCCTGACATATGGTTGTCAAACCTCTGCTTAAAGCCCTCCAAAGAAGGAGACTCCACCACACTCCTTGGCAGCAAATTCCACTGTCGAACAGCTCTTACTGTCAGGTAAAATACCATTGTTGGTATTTTAGTGATTTCAGGTATTTCAGCAGCATGAAGAATAGCAATACACAGAAATAAGAGGGAGGGGGAAGCATATTGCAATAATCAAATCTGAGATTTACCCATGAAAAAAATAAAATTCTGAGATTTACCAGAGGATGTGTTAACAGGGAAATCTGACGGCTCCCTTGGACAAAAAAACAAGGACACCAGCCAGGAATACCAGAGCAAAACAGCTGCCAGTAGGCTTGGTCTTTATTGAAGACTGTCGTGACAGGACTCCCACCTGCCACCAGGTGAAACAAGATGGAAGCCCTGAACAAAAGAAGACCCCAACTTTTATTAGCTACTAATCCCCCATGCTACACCCCTAAAACTACATCATAACTACATCACGACTACCGTATTTTTCGCTCTATAGGACGCACCGGACCATAGGAGGGGGAGAACAGGGGAAAAAATTATCCCCCTCTCTGTGCAGCGCCCCTTCAGTGATGCAGTAGGAGAAATGGGGCCCCTTCCATTTCTCCTCCCGCTTCGCTGAAGGGGCACTGAGCAGAGAGGGAAAACTGTGCAGCGCCTCTCCAGTGAACCGAAGCCTGGAGAGCAAGAGGGATCAGTGTGCACTGACCCCTCTCGCTCTCCAGGCTTCAGGCAGCTATCTGCAAGCCTTTGGAGCACAGCGGGAACTCCTGCTGCGCTCCAAAGGCTTGTGGATAGCTGCCTGAAGCCCCCGGAGCGCAGCGGGATTTCCTGCTGCGCTCTGGGGGCTTCAGGCGGCTTCAGCAAAAGCAAAGCGAAGCCTCCGGAGCGCGGGGGGAGCTCTCCCTCTGCGCTTCGGAGGCTTCGCGTTGCTATCGCTGAAGCCAAGGAGCCTGCATTCACTCCATAGGTTGCACACACATTTCCCCTTAATTTTTGGAGGGGGAAAAGTGTGTCCTATAGAGCGAAAAATACGGTACATCATTTACACATCACAAAAAGGAGAGGTTGGGGGAGGAGTTGTGGTGGTAACTTGAGTGTCTTGTCACTTGGCCGGTTCATTTTTTTCCCCTCCCCATAAGTACTTTCCAGAGGACAAAGGGGAGTTTGCAGTTTCCTGTCCCCAGAGGGAAGAGCTGATCACTGTCCTTTGTTTCAGTCCGTACTGAATCCACTTCCATATGCAGGTCCTTTGTGAGTGTGATGATCTTCTGTCTAGGACCATCAAGGCTGGCATGCCAACTGGGTAGGGCTCACTGCGGACATGTTGGTACACTCAGGGAAGTTTCATTAAATGAAGCGTAGTGTATGTCGTGTGTGAGTGTGTCCTGTTTGTACAAACTGAATGATTGGGGGGGTTTTTTCCTGCAACACATGGAGTACAGTGGCCAAGTCGTATCTGTGCAAAAGGGGCCGCATATGGTGAGCCAGACGGAGTTGGATAAAAGCAGTTCTACCCACTGAGGCCAAAAAAGACGCGGGTGGCGCTGTGGGTAAAACCTCAGCGCCTAGGGCTTGCCGATCGCATGGTCGGCGGTTCAAATCCCCGCAGCGGGGTGAGCTCCCGTCTTTCGGTCCCAGCTCCTGCCCACCTAGCAGTTCGAAAGCACCCTGAAGTGCAAGTAGATAAATAGGGACCGCTTTATAGCGGGAAGGTAAACGGCGTTTCCGTGTGCTGTGCTGGTGCTGGCTCACCAGAGCAGCTTCGTCACGCTGGCCACATGACCCGGAAGTGTCTTCGGACAGCGCTGGCCCCCGGCCTCTTAAGTGAGATGGGCGTACAACCCTAGAGTCGGACACGACTGTCCCATACGGGCAGGGGTACCTTTACCTTTACCTTTACCCACTGAGGCCACCTGAGTCTCCAGTTACAGTGTTGAATTCAGGAGCACCCACAAGCTGCAGACATGTTATTTCCAAAGGAATGCAGCCTCATCCAGAACAAGCCATCTCCCCTTCTCTCAGATGTTAGGAAACATAGTGACTTTGTCTTTTCAAGGGTTCAGCCTCAGTTTATTGGCTCACATCCAACCCATCACCACCTCCTAGGACCTGTCTAACACTACAACCAACTCTCCCAATTCAGAAGTGTGCATCCTGAGGATATAGCCCTTTAAGGACTCCAATTCTGAAAACAGGTGGAGTCTAGGAGAGACAGAGACTCAAAAGGGTCTCACTTCACTTCCAAGTTTCCAGCCCTTGTTGCTTGCTTAGAGCACTCCATGGTGCTATTGCACCTAACCTAGTCCATGGAACGCTCTGCGGAACCAGAACAAGATAGGCCTGAAATTCCTCCTACTAGAGCTAAGTGCAAAACTGAGGGTCCGGGGGCAGAGCAGAGTACAAAACAGTAGCTTAGAAAGCAGAGTCAGCAACCAACTGCACCTCTTATGTACTTATATGTAGTGTATTCAAGTACAACCCTGGCTGGATCTAGACACATCAAAAACGCAATTCAGTTAAACGCGTTGAAAACTTCATACAGGGAAATCCCATTGGCGAAAGATGGGACTCCACAGCGCCATCTGGTGTCATAGCGTTATGACACATATAAAGTGCTTTATCTTTACGAATGTAGCTGAATCGCCTATGGTACCTCGGTTTAAGAACAGTCCTGTTTGCGAACGATTCGGTTTACAAACTCCACAAAACCGGAAGTAGTGTCCTGGTTTGTGAACATTAACTCGGTCTAAGAACGGAATCTGAACGGTGGAAGGGCACCGGTGGCGGGAGGCCTCATTAGGGAAAACGTGCCTCAGTTTAAGAATGGTTTTGGTTTAAGAACAGACTTCCGGAACAGATTACGTTTGTAAACCGAGGTACCACTGTATACTAATTACTATAAATCAGAGGTTAGTTACTGCTATGGTTTATGCTAAATTAACAATTGTTTAAGCTCATTAAGTATGAACCAGAGATTCCCTGAGTGGGGACATAGTTATGTAAACACTATCCAACTATCAAGACTTTTCCACTTCTGTCTACCTGGTGGGGGGGGATATCCTTGAATTATACAATAATTTTCTTCACTCATACCAAAAATTCTGGGAATTCTGGGCTTGGGAACTAATTCCAAATCATGGGTGTAGCCAGGGGACGCCCCCCCCCAATCAAGTAAAACAATAGAAATACTTAACTAACTTAACTAACTGACCAATCCTGTTGGTTCTCCCAACGAAAGTCCTGCTCCCCCTAACAAAAATCCCGGCTCTGCCCATGTTCCCGATAGTCCTCCTTTACTCCCATTCTTAGACCACCCAAGGTTTCTTGACCCGTCTAAGTACAGTCAATATAAGGGATGGGAGGAAAAGGGTTTAGCTCTATTCAGGATTTGTTCCACAGAAGGAAACCTCTCACTTTCTAACAGTTAGAGGACCTAATGACACATGTGATAAGTCCAGATCTTTGCAGTTACTTACCTTAACAGAGTTGAAGTATTGCTTAGGGCTTGTTGTTGTTATTAATATATTGTGTTGGCTCTTCCTTATGTTGGGATGATTTGATTATTTTATATCAATTGTTTGTTTTAATGTTTTGTCTGATTTTTTTTTTATTTTTTTTTTAGGGAAATGGAGGGATGGATTGTTCATCCTCATCAAAGCCATGGCTTGGAGGATCATCTCAGCTGAGAAACTGCAGCCTTAACTGAGCTTTCAAGCTCTGCCTCCCAGCTCTGTAGTATTTAACATTCTATTGAGCCAGAATTTAGGGAAACTTCCAGCCTTAGCATGTCAGGTAGAGATATATTTATGAATATTATTGTTGCTGAGTTTTGAAAATACCGAGGGCCATTTTTAATCATTCTACATGCCTTCTTGTCATGCAAGCATCTTGCAACACTGTAGACATTAATGAATTCCAGCTGGCTAGTATCTAGCTGATCTCTGTCTTTTTCAGGCATCTCGCAATTTATTTATTGCTGCCTAATCAGGATGGGTGCTGAGCTCCTACTTTCCTTGCATACACCTTAGCTTGCACTATGGCCAAAGAGATGAGGCAGATTCCCATTGCATTTTTGAGGAAATGAAGGTCTAATCAGCAGCACTGAACAAACATTGTAAAAAGAGAGAATAATCTTGAGCACAGCATGGTTCTTTTCCCACAAATGTGGGAGGTCTAGCTAGGCAAGACCTTATGGCGGCTGTTCACTGATATGCAGAAAGTTAAGGGGGGCACTGAAGGACACAGTGGAGGTAGACAAGGTGGTTCCCACCGTCCCTGACCATTGATAATGCTGCCTGGGCTAACCACCATGTTGGCTAACCCAGGGGTAAAGTCTAAACCTGCCCCCTATGACACCAGGGTTTGGGGCAAGTTGTAGGCACACTCCCTCTCAACCATGAACAGGGCTGCTGCATGTTTTCTTTCCTCCATATAACTTAATGGGAGTCATGGAGAACCAGACCTGATCTTCTTGCATAGTCTGTCCTTTCATCTGAATTCTGGCTTTTGTTCCTTACTTCTGCTAGTACAAGGATGAGGCACCTGCGGTCCTCCAAGCATTGCTGGACTACACTGCTCATCATCCCTTACCACTGGTCATGCTGGCTGGGGTCAATGGGAGTTGGAGTCCAACAGCACCTGAAGAACCGCAGATTTCCCACCCCTGTGCTAGAGCAGGACGGAATCTTGGAAGCTGATGCTTATGTACAGGGGTGCCAAACGGAATAAAATATTGGAGGTAAGCTCCATCCCACATAATCGATCAGATGATGTGGTGCACACACACCATTTGAATGGCAATGCTGATTAACTTTGAGGGGTCCAGGCCGTTCAAATAATTTATTGGGGGGCTGAAGGGACCTCGACCCCTAGGAGTTGGCTCCTATGTTTATGTATAAATGTACACAATCTATATGTTCTTTGGCTAATTTTTATCTTTTTCTTTTTTTAATTAACATATAAAACACATACAAATACATATACATTTACACAATACATGTAGTGTGTTGTGTGTGTGTGTTCCTTGGCTAATTTCATGGCTGATTGACTTAGCAGTTTCCCCTCTCCCAACAGAACTAAACACTCTAGGTGTAATATTTTTAAAAAATTCTCTGTACAGCTTCTTATGCCTGCATGGATCTCAGAAAGACAGAAGCTGCTGAGTCAGACCATTGGTCTTTCTGAGTTGAATTTGTCTTCCTGGGGCAGCACCAGCTCTCCAGCGTTTCAGGCAGAAGTCTCCCCCAGCGATACCCTTCACATTTCCCCGCTTGTTGTGTTTTGTTCACAGAATCATAGAAGCACAGAATGGTAGAGTTGCAAGGGACCCCAAGGGTCCTGTACTCCACCCCCTGCAATGATGTGGTTGTTTTTATTAATTGCTATTGGTTTTTATTGATTTGATGCTGTATTGTATGGTTTTGTGCTAGTAAATATTGTGCTGACAGGTTTAATGGTTAAATGATTGTATTTGTATTGGTTTGCTTTTCATTTGTGAACCCCCTAGAGGACACAGTTAATCAGGTGCTATGTAAGTGGCATGCATACCCGGAAATGTGGAGGCTGATCCTGGTACCTTTTGCATGCAAAGCATGTGCTCTGCCATGAAGCTACAGCCCTTCCCTGGGGCCCCATTGTGGGATATGGTGCTGGTGAGCACTGAGAGATCCAGCATAATAAGAGCTGGAGTCTTTCCTTTCTTTTCCTCCTTGAGCATTCATTGTTCCTATACATTGCTCCCAAGAACTGAGCAACTGAAAAGGGAAATGGAAAAAGCACAGTGCTGGATGTGAATGCTCATTCATTGGACATGGGTGTGGAATCAAAGGAAGGACACTCTGAAAACCCATCAGCTGTGCAAAAGTAAGTTAAGAGCAAGGAAAACCTGGTGCTTCATCCAAGAAAATTTCACTGAAATTTTCTCTCCCATTAGATAATGTAATTTCTGTTCCCATCCACTGATAGAGAGTTGGGATGCAAGAAGAAATTGTTGGTGCAGCGCTAATTTTAACTGTGAAAAGGATAGAGAGAGAGAGCTGGCTATGGCTCTCCCAGGGCACATCTTGTTTGGCCCTGTGCCTGAGTGTGGGTGCTGGCAAAGAACAATCCCAGCTTCTCTATTGCTATAGTCTACTGAAGGGTGATCCACTCGGGTGCACCTCCCACCAACCTCATTCTGCCCTTAGCCAGCCCCCACCTACCTACCTACCTACCTACCCTTTTACTCACAAGTTTGTGAGTAGAACAGCCGGTCAACTTCCTCTGCCACCGCCTCAGTGCTTGCCCTTGGAGAACTCAGCAGATAGAGACAAAACTAGAACGAGATGGCACCGCCTGCTGTTGGCTTCCCTGCCTTCTTCCCTACCAGTTCCAGCGGCACAAACCACCACAACTATAACCAAAATATATAGAGACAGAGGGGAGAAAGGTCTTAAAAGTATGCACACATTGGTAATAGATACTGCAGAGTCTTGCACAGTGGGTATCGGGGGAGGGGAAAGCAATTGAAGAAGCGCCGTCAAGCTGGAGGGAGAGGCTGGAAGGACAAATTGAGAAAGCCAGTATAAATAGCAGCTGGCTTCAGACCAATTTCACATGTGCTACTTAAGTGTTTTTGAGCCTCCCTCTCCTTGTTGGAGTGCAGGTGTGAAAGATAGAAATGAAATTGAAAATGTTATTATATCAGGTTTTTAAATTGATTGTTGGTGCTAAGGAAGGTGGATTGACAAGCTGCTTCCTGCAATTTTTTGCCTGTGTGTTGCTCATGATCTGACATGCTCTTTCTCTGCTAGGGACTGTAATTTTAAGGATGTGCTGGTTTTTTACCCACTCTTTTCGTTGTAGGTTGTTGTTTTTTTGTTAAACTATTTTAATTGTATTCTATCCAGGCTTGGGAATGGTGTGCTAAAAGCACTCTTACTAAATAAATAACAAATAACTCAAGTGCATTTTTAGGTCTACACCCACCATTTCCCACCACAGGCATGTAGGCTGAATCGCCATACTCTGTACCACGGCCTTCCCAAAGCTTGTGCATTTGAAATATGGGACGTCCCTTCTCATCAGCTCCAGCCAGAATGTCCAGTGGTGAAGGTTGATGGGAATTGTAGTCCATCAACATCTGGAGGGCACCATCTTGGGCAAGGTCCCCCAATGAGAGGAGCAGCCCTCATGACTTATTCCTGATGCATCAGTTAGATCAGGGGCAGTGGGCTAGAACCAAGACTGGGGCCTTTGGACCCCAGGGGTTGCTCATGACCTATTGGATTTGCAGACAGGGAGCCTGTGATGGTCATCCTTGAATGGCAAGATGCAAAAGAGCACAGGGAGTCCTTGAATCTTTAATAGTTGTGTAGTAGGGAAAATTTCAGCAAGTATTTCTTGTCAGGGGTTGGGGAGGTAGCATCTCTGGTGGGGGACTGGTCATGCTCCTTCTGGGGTAGCTTGCCCACCTTTGGTCCCCACCCTGCACTCCGCTCTCACCTGTGGCTCCTAGAAGCTGTCAGGATGTGACAGCAGCCACACCCCGGGAACGGCTTCGACTGGCCGGCTAAACCAAGTAAGGGGGTCAATGGGTCTCAGATCCTTGGTGGGTTAGGGACTTCCCCTGAATGTGAAGACGGGCTCTGGCAGATTGAGCAGACAAGACCAAGAAATTGCCAAGAAGGCAATTTCTGCACATGCTGTAGAGGGAAGTGAGGGGTGCATAGGGCTTGTCCACCTGGGAAGGTGGCCCATCTAGGAGAAGGAAAACTCTGATCCTAAACCTCCACTGCCTTTCTTCAGGAGAAGAAAAAGCTAAAGAGTAAACCCTACACACCTGCAGGGTGGAGTCCCTAAGGCCCTTCCATGGCAACTCCTGCAGTCAAGCTGTTGCCAGATGTTTGCTCTGCTTTCCTTTGGACCCCATCAGCGAGGCCAAGAGGGGAGTCTTGTCGTCTAGGCAGCCCATGACCTCCATACACACTGCCCAGGACTGCATCCTGGGGAGGTCACTTCCGTGCTGCTAACGCAGCATTTTTACTTCACCCCTGGAGGGGAACTTCATTGTCTCTTGAGACAGACGGGTGCCAACAACAACAATAATATATATTTTTTATATATAAATATTTATTAAAATTTTCCGTTTTATACAAACAAAAAGAAGAAGAAAAAAGCACAAAGAAAAAAGACAATATTAAAAACACATAATTTCCAAAACCTGATTTCCAAACCATCGTCCCTTGACTTCCTCATACCTCCCCTTCTTGTTTTCTAGTTCAAATTATTTATCCAGCGAATCCTAATCTCCTAACTTCGCAATTAATTAACACCTTACTTTCTATTCAGCTTCTTAAATTATTATAACTTAAACCTTATTGAAACAAGAGAAAAAAGAAAAACATTTCTTCCATATTCTTTTACCATAGCAGCTAGAAACCATTAGTTTCAATCCAACTCCCTTCAAAATTCAGTAATGTTACAGTATTTCTTTAAATAGTCCTTAAATTTCTTCCAATCTTCTTCTGCTGACTCTTCTCCCTGGTCGCGGATTCTGCCAGTCATTTCTGCCAATCCCATACAGTCAATCAGCTTCGTCTGCCATTCTTCCAGAGTGGGTAGGTCTTGCGTCTTCCAGTGCTTTGCTATAAGTATTCTTGCTGCTGTTGTTGCATACATTAAAAAAGTTCTATCCTTCTTTGGCACCAATTGGCCGACTATGCCCAAGAGGAAGGCCTCTGGTTTCTTCAGGAAGGTATATTTAAATACCTTTTTCATTTCATTATAAATCATCTCCCAGAAAGCCTTAATCTTTGGGCACGTCCACCAAAGGTGAAAGAATGTACCTTCATTTTCTTTACATTTCCAACATTTATTATCGGGCAAATGATAAATTTTAGCAAGCTTGACTGGTGTCATGTACCACCTGTATATCATTTTCATAATATTCTCTCTTAAGGCATTACATGCCGTAAATTTCAACAACAACAACAATAATATATTGTCATGTAACAGTCAATGGGGGTCGGGGGGGGGTAAGAGGAGGAAAATAAACTTTTTGCCAGAGAGACTCTGGCACAACACCAGACCATATGTCTGCAGCCTCAGGAAGACGCTACATAACAAAACAGTGAAAGAGGAGGCATGCGAGGGAGGCAGCATTAGTAATGGCTGTGGGCTGGGACTCAGGGGACACTTGTGTGCATCATAGCTGATTCAGACGCAGACAGGCTGGCCTGCATGAGCCCTCCTGAGCAATCACGTTATCTCTCGCGGGGGCTGGGGGTGGAGACGGGCATCACAGTACCGGGTCAGAGTGCATTTACACTGGGTTTCTTTAGCACTTTAAAACGTCACACTTCAACACATTTAAAAGAGGCTTTCAGTTAAGAGTCCTTTCAAATAGCTGTGGGGGTGGGAGGAGTAGAAGAGGTGGATATTGCCAGAAGCATCCAAATAAAGCCCCCGGGCTGTGCACTGTTCCACTGTCTCACGTTACCTTTGCATCTCTGTGGCATTAACGTTTCAGACAGCGAGACTGCAATCTAGTCATGCTATCTGTGGCTGATGGGACTTCCAGTGCAGCAAGGGTGCCAACTTGAATGAATTATTGGGGGGCAGGTATGCCCTGCCCCACATAATCAATCACATGACATGTGCATGCATACCATTTGAATGGCAATGCCCATCAACTGGGGGGGGGGGTCAGGTCTCCTCAAATATTTTATGGGGGGGTGAAGGGACCTCAGCCTCCAGAAGTTAGCTCCTATGCAGTCCAGCAACATCCAGAGGGCCTTGGGTTCTTCATTCCTGCTATACAGCTGGAAAGCAAATCCCACTCAGTTCAATAAATTGCAACTTTGGATTTGTTTTCTGTTTTTAGTTATTTGGAGACCACGCACTCCTTTTTCTGTGCTCGAACAAACATGCAGCCAAGTTTGTAAAAGGGAGGGTGGAATAAAAGTGGTAAATTGGCATTATCCCATAGTTCTTGTTAGCTTCAGGCAATTGGAGCTTGTACTCCTAAGCATCCATACTTGGAAGTAAGACCTACTTAACACAATGGGATTTACTCTCAATTAAAGTGGTTAGGATTATCTTTGAACGTGGCCAGAATTGCTCCCTCCCCTCCTTTTCCTGCTGCTAATGGGAGGTAATGGATAGCTTTTGGAAATGATTTCATGGAGAAAACCCTGTCACATGAATTTTTAAGGGAAAACCCAGGAGCAGGAGCCCATGGAATTTAGCTTCCTGCTGATCATTAGCCTTTCCTGGAAAAGCCACATGAATTTTCAATCCCTAGACCAATAAAGCATTTCACGGAAAGGAGGCTTCTGTGCAGCTCTGCATGGTGAGGGCAGGTGTGTTCCATTTCCTAATCTCTCGGGGTTCACACACACACACACACACACACACACCTGTAAGCAACTGTCAACAACAGCTGTCATCAGATAAGGTTCACAGCACAACCCTATACAGGAGTAAGCCCCACTGAATGCAATAGGAGTTACTTCTGTGTAGACTTGGTTAGGATTGCTTGTGGCTACTACACTGCTGCCTGGAAACATGCCCATTGCTTGCTGGCTGCCTTGCCCACGTAAGGGCAGCCCCATGGGATTAGTTCAAAGGCCAGTCAAGTCCAGCCTCATTTTCTCACAGGTGGCCAACCAGGTGCCTATAGGGGAACCCCACAAGCAAGACTGAAGTGCAATGACCCCCTTCCTACAAGTGAGTCTCAGCCACTGATATTCAGAGGCATCCTACCTCTGGACGGTGGAATTGCAACATAGTAGCCATATGAAATTATTTGGTAACACTTGTATACCATGTAACTTTGTGTTTGATTGAATGGCTGTGCAAATTTCTCTTTTGTTCTCTGTAAAATTAAATTTATACAGTAAGGCAAAGGGAGCATGTGTCCACCTAATGTTTCTGGACTGCAACTCCAGGTAAAGGCCCACCTGTCTGTGGGATACTAGTTTCCATGGGATGTTAGTCTCCTACTGCAATGAGAAGCCATGAGTGGCTCCATGGGAGTTTTATGTCTCAAATGTCGAGTGACGCCCCATGTTTTCCCCTGCTATAAATTCCACTGAAATTGGTTGCATTTTAATGTTACTGAAATTGTTTTATGTTCTAACTGTATTGGATTGTAACCCACTTAGGGGCTACATGATGCAGGGCTGGCTAAAAATCTGATACATAAATAAATTCACTCTCTATGCTCTTCCATAATCTCTTTGAATTGTGCACACCCGCATGGAGGCTCGGGGCGCTTCAGGCTATATTCATGTTGTCTATCTCTGCAGCTCTTAGCAGTTACAGTATTCCGAATCATAGGAGCCAACTCCTAGGGGTCTAGGGGTCTCCCCCCCCCCGCCCAGTTTATGGGCATTGTCATTCAAAGGGTGCGTGTGCACCCTGTCATGTGAACGATTATGTGGGGCAGAGCTTACCTGCCCCCCATATTTTATTCAAGTTGGCACCCCTGCTCCCAAACATGTCCCAGGTCCACTTTCAAAACAACCACCGGACAGTGGGCGGAGCCAAGGCCAAGTTGCAGCCGGGCGAGTTTTTGCCAGGTCAAGGGGATGATCCTAGATTTTGGGTTGGGACGGAGAAGTAGGCAGGTGCGGGGGGGGGGCTTGCCCCAAAGAGATCCTAGTCAGGGATGCAGCTAGGTCGCTCGGGCCTGATTGGAGGGTGGAGCGAGGCAGATCAATGCAAGTGGGACGCGGGGGCGGGAAATCTCGTCCCGAAATTCCTGCTTGATTCTGCAAGATACCTGCTCGATCCCGTCCCGAAGGCAGGGGCTGCTTAGAGGCGCGTCTGCGTCTCCTGGCGAGCATCTCTCCGGCTATTCCCGAGCGCGTCTGGGGCAGCCTTCGGGTGCGTGTGCGGCTCTCCCCGCGCTGGCTGTGCGTGTCGGGGGCGGCCCCTCGGCCCGAGCAGCCAATCGCGGCGCGAGGAGCGCGCCCTGGGTGGGCACGAGAGCGGCGGGGCGCGCGCGGCCGGGACGGAGCGAGAGAGGAGGTGGCGGCGGCGGCAGCGCGGCTGGCAGAGGGGACCGCGGGACCGGAGGAGAAGCCGGCATGGAGCCCAACAGTCCCCGCAAGATCCAGTTCACGGTCCCGCTGCTGGAGCCGCATCTCGACCCGGAGGCGGCGGAGCAGGTGGGTGGCCAGGACCTTGCCAGGCGGGCAGCTGGCTTAGCTGTGCGCGGCGTAAAGGGGTTTTCTTTTCTCTCCCTCCCTCGCTGAGATCTGGAGTTACAGCTTCGCCCCGGGACCTCTTTGTCTGGGTTATGTGGGCTTCCCATTCTTAAGCGCCCTTTTGAAGTCACCGTGCGGCTCCCGATCGCCGCTCCTCCCCATCCAGTAGGATGTACTGAAGTGGCTTTTGGAGCGTCTCTGAGCATATGCAGAATGCTTTCCTCTCTCCATCGGGGCTCCCCTCGGTTTTGAGCCTGTGTCCTCGGTCGGGTTTTCAGCCCTGGCAGCTCTCGTTTGGGAAACTGCGATGTCCCTGTGGTGTTTTCCTTGGCACCGCATGTGCTAAGGAACGGGGACGCAGTCGGGGCAGGTTTCTCCAGTATGTGCCCCCACCCCACCCCAAACCCTTCTCTCAAGAGGAGCCTCTCCTGGAGGTCATGAATTGGGTTTTCTGTGAGGGTTGAGCATCCTCTTCCTCCGAGTAACTCAACTCCACAGATGTCAAGGTGGCATATCTTGTGGCATCGCAATGGGACGTGCTCTGGGATTTGGGTGGTGAGCTCGGTGGGACTTCTCCAAGCTCTGGAGTGGGGTGGGTCGTGGTTGAGCACTGGGAAGGGGCGGGATTGTAGCTTGTGGGTGTGGTGTTTGTCATTTTCGTCACTGGACTTTCCGTCATATGTAGGTCACTTTAAGGAATTGGGGCTGTGGCAGGGAAATCTGGGGTGTTGCAAGGTGCTGCCCCCAATGTGGAGTGCTTGGCTCTGGGGGGTGGTTTGGGGTGAAAGTGCAAGCGCTTGGGCTGTCCTGTTCTCAGGTTTGCACTGAAATGCCAGGTGGTTATAGGGAGTTGTGTAGCACATGCTTATTAGGGTGCCAACATACATCTGCAACAATACCATCTTTCTAGGCTTATTACGTCCGCCAAATAACTCCCTTCGCTTTTTAATATTTCTTCTGATTTCTCTTAGATATCAGGGATGCTTTGTCAATGAGCACTCTTGAACTGTGATCACATCTGCTGTGTAGCTGGAGGCTAGTTAGTTATAGGTTGGCTCTCCTGTGGCGGTGAGGTTGCAGGCTGAAAGGATTGTCCGTGGGTGGCTGCTGTGCCATTTTATTGGGAGGGTGATGAAAAGCGGGGCTCGCTGTTGGAATTAAATTATGATAGATTGCAGTGGAGGTTTGGGATCCGGACACACTTGCTCTGGGAGGTATTGTGTAATGGGAAATACATGGGGAGATTTTAAAACAGTGCAAAGGATGGCAGGTCACCTCTGACTATAAGAGTTGATGGTTAAAGTGGAATAAGAGTGATTTAAATGTATGGTGTGGATGTGACCACTACTATTAAAAGTGCTTGGGAACCTGGTGCTCTCTTGTGCCTGGCCTAGGGTTTTCACACACACACACACACACACACACACACACACACACATTAACTGACCCTCTGCTAATGCACTTTTTCAAGCCGCTTGCTATGAAGACATATCAAGTGTTGACGTTCATCTCCATGCTGTTAAAATCACCAGCTGCTGATGTCTGCAGGTGAAGTGGCTGTTAAAAAGCCAGAGGCAGGCCACAGTGGCCCTTTCCCAATCAGTTGGCAACCTTCTCCACCATTGGAAGCCCTTTAGGATATGTCACTTCTGCATCCTGTGCAGCACCTAGCACCCTGTTGGTACCAAATATTAGGCATAAAGAACTGAGATGTGTTTGGGTTGTTTGGAGGTGCAAGATCAACTGACCTATAGCATGCATGAGTTGTATTTGGAGAGGGAGCTTGTATTGTGCAGAGAAAGCATGGCTGACCCAACCCAGTAAGCATTACAGGTGACTGCCTGGGACTTCAGAAATCCAGGATAATGGGATGGGCGGGGGGGATTCTCTAACAGGCCTGTTCCATGATCGCTTCTAGTAGTTTTGTCTGGCTAAAGCACATCATTGAACTGTGGTGACGTCCTTGGCTGGATAGAAGGAGGAAAGAAGTGGATGTGTATAAACCTCTGAGTTTTGCATGGATGTAATCTATCTTCTTGTTAAAAGTCAAACCCATTGTTTTGCCTTCATTTTGCCTCTGGCCACACCCACCATTGCCATGGGGCCTCTGAAGGGTTGCCCCTAAAAGAAGTCATCCCTTGGGTTGAACAAAATTTCCCTGCTGCTGTTAATTCTCTTGTATGGAACCTGCTTCCCAATACTGGAAGTCTATATGTACAATTTACTATGTTTTATGTAGCTTTTCAGAGATATACTCTCTCACAAAGTGGCACTGCCGTCAGGCTTCCAAAGACACACAAGAGAAGGGAAGAGGAGGGGGAAAGAATCATAGAATCATAGAGTTGGAAGAGACCACAAGGGCCATCGAGTCCAACCCCCTGCCAAGCAGGAAACACCATCAGAGCACTCCTGACATATGGTTGTCAAGCCTCTGCTTAAAGACCTCCAAAGAAGGAGACTCCACCACACTCCTTGGCAGCAAATTCCACTGTCGAACAGCTCTTACTGTCAGGAAGTTCTTCCTAATGTTTAGGTGGAATCTTCTTTCTTGTAGTTTGGATCCATTGCTCCATGTCCGCTTCTCTGGAGCAGCAGAAAACAACCTTTCTCCCTCCTCTATGTGACATCCTTTTATATATTTGAACATGGCTATCATATCACCCCTTAACCTCCTCTTCTCCAGGCTAAACATGCCCAGCTCCCTTAGCCGTTCCTCATAAGGCATCGTTTCCAGGCCTTTGTTTTTTTTTTTTTTATAATATTTTTATTGAACAATTTTTTATATAACAAAAACAAAACATACATAAACAAACATTCAACAGTAATAAAACATAGAACAAGTACCATTTCATAACCCAATTTCTAAAACCTTACTTCCTCGACCTCCTCTTACTTCCCGTTTCTGTATTCCAAAATCTTACAGTTATTCAGCGAAATCTTGCCTTATTTTATTATAGATTTATGCTAATCACCCTTATTCTCTTTGTCATAACCATTACTGATAGTAACCATTTGTTTTAATCCAACATCATTCTAACTGTCTCCAATTTTATAATATTTCTTTAAATAGTCCTTGAACTTTTTCCATTCTTCTTCCGCCGCTTCTCTTCCCTGGTCTCGGATTCTGCTCGTCATCTCTGCCAAGCTCATATAGTCCATCACCTTCATCTGCCATTCTTCCAGTGTGGGTAGATCCTGTGTCTTCCAGTACTTTGCAATAAGTATTCTAGCTGCTGTTGTAGCATACATGAAAAAAGTTGTATCTGTCTTTAACACCCCCTGGCCGACAATACCCAAGAGAAAGGCCTCTGGTTTCTTGGGGAAAGTCTATTTAAATACCTTTTTCAGTTCGTTATAAATCATTTCCCAGAATGCCTTAATCTTCGGGCACGTCCACCAGAGGTGAAAGAATGTACCTTCCTTTTCTTTACATTTCCAACATTTATTATCAGGCGAGTGATAGATCTTTGCAAGCTTGACTGGGGTTATGTACCACCTATAAATCATTTTCATTATATTTTCTCTTAAGGCGTTACACGCCGTAAATTTCAACCCGGTGGTCCACAACTTTTCCCAATCAGCAAACATGATGTTATGACCAATGTCCTGAGCCCATTTAATCATACTTGATTTTACCATTTCATCTTGTGTATTCCATTTCAGCAGCAGATCATACATTTTTGACAAATTCTTAGTACTGGGTTCTAACAGTTCAGTCTCTAATTTTGATTTTTCCACCTGGAAGCCTATTTTTCTGTCTAGTTTAAACACTTCATTTATTTGGTGATAATGTAACCAATCTCTCACCTTCCCTTTTAATTTTTCAAAACTCTGCAATCTCAGTTTGTCCCCTTCCTTTTCCAAGATTTCCCTCAGGCCTTTGACCATTTTGGTTGCCCTCCTCTGGACACGTTCCAGTTTGTCAGTGTCCTTCTTGAACTGTGGTGCCCAGAACTGGACACAGTACTCCAGGTGAGGTCTGACCAGAGCAGAATACAGTGGCACTATCACTTCCCTTGATCTAGATGCCAATGCAATTCTGGGCTGCATCAATAGGAGTATAGCATCTAGATCAAGGGAAGTAATAGTGCCACTGTATTCTGCTCTGGTCAGGCCTCACCTGGAGTACTGTGTCCAGTTCTGGGCACCACCAGAAGCTGAAGAAGAGCAGTTATTTTAAGGCTAGAAAGAAGTGGTAAGCCATAAGTGGGTTCTGTTCACATGCATGGATCAAGCAAAAGAGATCAAGCAAAACAAGCTCTTGAGCGAGACACTTGTTCATCCCCATGATTGTGCAAACAGGGTTTGGGCCATCCCTGTACCATGTAATGGAGAAGTGGGGAAGCTGTGGCCTTCCAGATGTTGTTGGACTCTAGTTCCTATCCTTGGCCATGCTGGCTGATGGCAAGTGGAGTCCAACAACATTTGCAGGGTCACAGATTGCCCATCTTTAGCATACAACGAGAAGGGGCGCACACAGAATTTGACTGGGGGTACAACCTAGTTGAACTGCCTTGGCTTATGTTGCGATGTCCAAAATGAAGACAACACACCAGTTATCCCACTCCCCCCCCCATCAGCTTCCTTGCAATGCTTTGTCAGTTTTGGAAAAGTAGAGATCTTGTTATTTTTGCCTCTGTAGGAAAAGATGCCATTTAAGGAGGGTTCTCAGAAGAAGCTGCTGAGCAGATGATCCTGCACCTTTAGCACAAAGAAAGAGCAAATGCCCTGGATCCCTTTTTTTTGTCTTCAGGAAGTCTGTGCTGCTAGAACTAGAGCCTGATCTATCATGAGCACTTAAGTACATTCTCTCTAGAGCAATACCCAGGTAGATTCTACTCAAAAAGGCCCAGCACCCACTGACAGAGCTTTCTTTGCATGTAGAAGCATACCTCCAGATGAAAATAGGGACATTTCTCACACACACTGAACTCCCCCTCCTCAGCCCATTATTTTCACCCCCCCTGCATTTCCTATCAGAAGAAGGGTGAGTGCCTCCACCACTGCAGCAATGGGACACAGCACACACGCCCTCCACCGCCCTGAGAAAACCCCTTCATCCTGAATTAATTTTATTCTTTGATAGAGTTACAGAAAGAAAAACACCCCCCAAAATAAATTTTTAGAAAGGGGTAAGATTAGATGTGGTTGCACACAACTTGGAGGATCCTGCCCTCTGCCTTCCCCTCAGCTGGTGCTTCTTGTGGGGCTGGGTCTTGGCGGCAGCAGCCTCTCCTCCTCGCCTGTTCTCCAGCAGCTGCTACAAGCTGCCCCAGAGAGAAGGCCGGCAGCAGTGGCCATGGAGAGGCCAAGGGATGCTCCCTCACAGCCACCACTGCTGCCACTCGGGAAAAGCGTCAGCTTATTCTCCTCCCCGAGCTCAGCGCTGGCAGCGAAAATAGGGACATTTTGGGATCAAATCAGAAGCTGGGGTGGCTTTTGTAATTCTGGGACTGTCCCTGGAAAATTGGAACACTGGAGGGAATGCACAAGGTCCTAGGTGCCCTTCAGATGCTCCCATCAGTCCCAGACAGCGTGGCCAGTGGTTGGGGGATTATGGAAACGGTTTCCTACCACTGTCCTAGGTTCAGCCTCTGGTATCTCAGTACAATGATGATGGAAGCCAGGATGGGGAAGAGATTGTGGAGTTCCACTATCAAACAGAGTAGACACTACTGAGCAGCTTGAAGGTCCTGGCTTGGTCAAAGGCAGCTTCATGTGACCTTGCTGCTGTACACTCAGTGCTTCCCATCCTGGGCTCCCTTTCCTCCCCACCTTCCTTGCCTTGTGGAAAGCCTGATTGTTGGTGCTTTGATGGCTTCTGCTCTGCCCCATTTGGCATGACAGCCAGCCCCAGTCCCTGACCTGCCAGGTCACCGTGACTGTTCACCTCCCATAACCTGCAGTTACCTAATCGTAGATTACACTGGAAATGTAAGGAGACATTCTTCTCTGACAAGGACTTTGCTGCCAGCCTGCTTTTTAAGCTTTTGATGATGTTCTGGGAGCATTTGCTGGAAATGTGTGGTCTGGTTCACGTTATCTATGTACATCACTTGCTGCAGTCATTCTTGATGTCATCAAGTGATAGCAGGTGTGAATGTATGAATCAGCCCACAGAGATTTTATGGACTAGAGAATCACAGTGACAGTTCCAGCTGGTTTAGTTGAATTCACAGGTGCTTTATTATAAATGCTACCAAAAACATGGACATCCTCCCTCACCCCCAGTAAAGCTTGCCTTCTCTCCAATGGGCAGCAGACAGCTTTTCATCTAAACCAATTTCCTTCAGGGTAGATTTGATTTAAATCAAATAGATTTAAATCACAATTTAAATCACTAGTCAGTAAGACTTGATTTAAATCATTTTTTTTACAGAATGACTCATTCTTGCTGGTATAATTTTAATATTTACAAGATGGTTTAATTTTTGGAATAATAAATTTTCAGAGTAGTTTTTACAGTTATATAAAAAATTACTGATTTGGTTATACTATTAGAAATACATTGACAGATAATTATGGAATTATTGTGAGGTTTAATAAGTTAACTGTTTATATTTGAACTACTTTTCCACTGTACTTTATTGGAAGGAGAAAAATAATCATTTCTTTAATAACAATTTAAACAATTTATTTAAATAAAACAATAACATTATAGCATATGTATCCATGTTTGTTAACTGATGTGGTTAAACGTTTTTTTTTAACCCCTTTGAAATATACTCGGAGTCGAGAGTGGATTTCATGCTCTTTATTCAGCTCATAGTGGTGAGGAGGAATGGAATTTCCCCCAGAATGTCTGCTTTAAATACATTATTTACACAATGGGCCCCACGTGATTGGCTGATTCCGGGATTCACCTGTAGGCCAATCGGGTTGCGGATTCACTTCCACCTGGAGCTGGATTGGGTGGCTCCTGTGGACCAATCAGACTGCTGCATTTTGGATCCTATTGTTCTAGGACCAATCAGACTGCTGCATTTTGGAGCCTATTCTCCTGGTATGTCCCACAGAGAAACTTACGGTCTTCAAATAAAAACATCTTGAAGGTCCTGGGCCACAGAGAGGTTAGGCTGGCCTCAACTAGAGCCAGGGCTTTTTCGGCTGTGGCTCCGATCTGGTGGAACACTCTGTCACAAGAGACTAGGGCCCTGCGGGACCTGACATCTTTCCGCAGGGCCTGCAAGACAGAGCTGTTCCACCGGGCCTTTGGCCAGGGCACAGCCTGACTCCCTCTTTCGGCAATCTTCGCGGAGCTCTGGCCCAATGGTTGCCATTGGTTTGATTTGAATTAATTTTATAATGCATGATTTTAGAGTGTTGTGTTGTGTTGTACTGTTGTACTGTTTTATTGTTGTTAGCCGCCCTGAGCCCGGCTTCGGCTGGGGAGGGCGGGATATAAATAAAATTTATTATTATTATTATTCAACTCAGTACATAACACCATTAGACTGAGTTTTAGCACACATGAAAAACTTAAAACAAATCCTTATTTCCTGATGAATAGCCTTTGGACTATAATGTAACTTAAATAGAAAACTATATTTAGAAAGAATTTTTCTCCAAAAGCATTTTATTTTAAAAATCCAATTTTAAAAATCCAGTTTTTAATATATATTTTAAAAAAACCCATTGATTTTTATCCACTGATTTCCTTTCAGTTCAAGTAGAAAGGATTATGAAATTATTTAAAAACAAAACCATTTATAGATGCAGGGAAATCAGAAAACAGAATGAAGTAGGTATGGTGAAATTTTCGAACTGCTTTTGGACCCCCAAAGTGGGTAGCAGAGAGATCTGCCCAAATGCTGGCTGTAATGATGGTGCATAAGGAAGAGGCAGGCCTCTCAAAGGTGCAGGTGGGTCACCTGCAGCCTCCCATTCTCCTTGTAGGTGACCTCTAGTGCTTCTTGAAGCTTCACCATCATTCCATTCCCTAAAGAGTTCCTTCCTGCCTTTTAGTTTCCTCCTTACCCCCCCCCCCCGGGTTTTGAAGTGCCTCTCCCCTCAATTGCTTTCTGTGTAGTTTCAGAACAACTGGAAGGGACAGTGTTTTATATACATGTAAGTATGTATGCTTATAGGTATCACTGCAAGTCAGCTGGGGGAGCAGAGATTATTGCTTGGTTTTTGTCCTTATTTTTAATTTTATGTTGTGAACTGCCCTGAAATCTATGGATGAAGGGCAATATACAAATTTAATAACTAACTAAATAATAAAAACATTCTCATTTCTTGGTTGTAAGGCTTGGGGAGATAGCCGTAGTGAAAAACTGAAGCAGAGTGGCCCCTTCTTCCAGAGTAGTTAGAGGAGGGTCTCTGATCCAGAGTAGTTAATCCAGATCCATTGACTGTGGCTCTGCCACAGCTAGCACCCTGCATTCAGCAAATTGCCCCTGAGAGTATGTGACCTTTGATAGAAAAAAGAGATGGCTCTCTCCTGCTCAAAGGAAACTGCAGGTGAAGAGGGGGGCTGTGTGGGCCGTAGTTCTCCCCATACTTGCGTTTCAAGGGAAGGAAGCATGGACACTTTACCTTTCCTGATACGACCCCTTAACTGATTTTTAGGGGGAGACGTGATTGTGCTAAAATCAGACGGAGTCTGTAGGCCAGATTTGTAGATTTAATTAAGCTCCTACTTTCTTCCTTAATTCAAGCATTGGTTATCCAGATCCCACAGATGACAGCCAACCCTCACTTTGTGTCTGCTGCTTGTCCGTTGATTTATTGATCTGGTGTCTGCATACCACAAGTGTTTGCTGTCTTTTTCCTGGAATTGAGCTGTTTTTCATCATTGCTTTTTCATCTTTCTTTTCTTTTTAATGGAGAACCATGTATTATCTTGATTTCAGGCACCAGAGTAGAAGGTGTCTGGGCAGGAATCAACTGACTTGTCCCACCAACAGAAGACCATGCTTTGAGCGTCATAAATTTATCACCAAGCAAGTCTAACAGCCACAGCCAGGGAGGTTGTAGCTTTATGACAGAGCTGGAGCCATAAGCAAGCAGAACCTCTGATGAGACAGTGCTCAAATTTGGCCAAATCTGTCACTTTAAGACCTTGAGGGGAAATGTTCCCCAGCAGTTCCCCAACAGGAAGCACCATAGAGTATTTGGGTTGTATTCAAAGTAGACCCACTGAAATTAATAGGCATGACTAGTATAGGTCCATTAGTTTAAATGGGTCTACTCTGAGTAGGACTAGTGCTGGTGACAATCCTGTGTCTGTCTAGCTCACTATATCTAATCTGTCAGTGACTCTCCAGCGTCTCAGGCAATGAAAGCCTTTCCCATCACATGCAACATGATAAATTCAGCTGGAGATTCCAGGGATTCAAACTGGGACTTTATGTATGCAAAACATGTGCTCTACCACTGATCTGAAGTCCCTCCTGTTCTACCTCATTCTGCCTGTTTAAGAACTTATATTCAATCTATACTCACATAGCTATACCAACTGTGATGATATTGTGATTTGCATAAGCAGCTGCAGTTCAGACCTATTAACTACTGTCATGCGGTACGTTGGTTTGATCAAGCAGATGAACACCTCCTGCCCCACATGCGCATGCAGAAATATATAATGCTGGCTTCAAATGGCCTAAATATAATGCGTGAATTGACTCATAGTTGGCACCTGTTTATTTTTTTAAAATCTCATTATTCAGTTCCCTTTGGATACTGAGGGAGGCTTACAATTATAGAATAAAACAATACAAAACATCAGTACAAAACTAGAAGCAGAGGGAAGAGATCAGCAGCAATTAAACCCTAAAAGCAGAAGATGATTCATAGGTTTAGGTAAATAAAAAAATGTTCATTGCCTGGCATCCAAAATAGAACAGCTACCATGTGCCCTGCTTGACAGAGGATGGTCCTCTCTTTTAAGGAATGTCCACTTCAAATCTGGTCTGATGGTAAAGGACTCTCCAGGTGTTGTTTAACTATAGCTCCCATCATCCACAACCACAGGGCATGAAAGGAGTTGGAGTCCAATAACAACTTGAAAGGTCACAGGTTCCTCATCCTTGCTGTCAAGTAGCCTGTGACTCTCCACATGGCGTCCACCTATGGTCATTGATGATAGGATGGCCAATGGACAGGGAGTCCAACAACATCTGGAATGCCACAGGTTCCCCCAACCCTGCTTTATGGGGAGTGCAGTGCCATCTAAGACAGACTAAACACCACTTTTCAGACTTCCTCCACCTTGTCTGGATTCAGCTTTAGATTGTCAAGCCTTGTCCAGTTAATTACTGATCCCAGGTGCTGATATGACACATGTTCTGCCTCACCTGAATTGGATGAAGTGGCAAAAGAGATCTGAGTGTTTGCTCACTGATACCTCATTCCTAAGCTCCCACCTGACCTCCTCACTCAGATATTATGTTGATGTTGAACAGCATGGGAAACAAAATAAAACTCTGCCAAACATCATTGCACAAGGTCTGTGGGGCAGAACATAGTCTCTTGGCACCACGTTCCGGACACCCAGGCAGGAACAAAACCAGTGGCGCATGGTGTACCTGATCCCTAGACAGCAAGCCAAGGTGGATGCCTTGGTGGATGCTTCTGAGAGATCCTGGAGAATTGGCAGGGCCAGACTCTCCATGTCCTTTTCCCAAAATAGGCCATCTATTCGGGTGTACAAGGCCCTTTCCAGGACAAAAATAAGATTGAAATGGATCTCTAGTGTTGTCTAGAGTTGCATGACCACTCAAACCTCTTGCTCAAAAAGGGAAATTAGCAATTGGCTGATAGTTATGATGCTTCTTCAGCTGAATAGATGGGAGGGCAGTTGAATAGGTTTTCTGTGGGGAAATGCCCTTCCCTGTTAAACAAGCTTTATTCAGTCCATAATTTTTGCTAATTTTATCTAAAACATGCACACACCCCTTAACATAGAATATATTGTTTATGCCCTCTAGGAAACCAGATGCACTTTGGGCAAGTACATTAGTGGAGAAAGGGAGCGACTGAGCTTCCAAGATGCGGACAGCCAACTGTTGCGAAATTGCTGGCAACCCTTTCCTTGGGTCCGGAATAGCAGGAGAGATCATATTTCAGGGCTGTGCAATATCCTGAGAATGAAAAAGGGCACAGGGATGCAGTGGAAAGAGTTGTAAACATATTGACCAATCTGGGGAAGGGGTGAGGAGAGTTAGAAATGCACCTCTTCCCCAGGCCGTTTGAACCAACGGCCTGTGTGTCCCTGACAAAGAGAATGTGCTTACTTACGATGAAGCACGTAGGTGCCCAGAACTAACAATGGAGGTGGCAGCATTAGTCAATGTAGCAAGGCACAAATTGAGGAAAAGCTAACACGACAAGACAAACATGATGAGAACACTGACCTAGGATGGCGGAAGCTGCTTATCTTCATCTTTCTTTGGCTACATATGAAGCTAGTCAGAAGAAAAGATACACCTTATCTGTTTCTGGGATCTTCAGTATGTGCTGAACCTCAGATCTAGGGCTGCAGCAAGGAGGGGGGAGCTCCTACCCTCCCTGGGACTTTTTGAGTCTGTTCCCTGAATGTTCAGCCATCACTGCTTTTCTTTTATGCCAAGCAACTTTCTAGTTTTTATGAAACTTTTTTTTGGGGGGGCAAGTGAAGACAGCATTATACCCAATTGGTTAGTAAGAAGTAAATCTGCATCTGCACCTCCCCCTTGCTCTGGAAACTGAATGCAAAAAAGCTGGAATGAATCACAGCCACTTGGTATTTAAATAAATCTTGTTACCTTTGTTCTTAATTTTTTTTAAGCTGTTTATTCAACCACAGATAAGTATAGAAAAAAATTATAAAGTAGGATGTTCAGTATGGCTTGAACAGTTTGCATTGTTCCCCCAGCCTTTTGACCACCTTGTCTACCTGACAAGCTCAATTCCTGCTTCCCTAAATTGTCCTCTTTTCTGCAGTTTGTTTACAAGATGCCAGCTAAGACACACTGTTGAAAATGCCATAAAGACCACTGAATGCTGCCTCACACCATTACAAATTTTAGCAGCGCCCTGTGCAAGGCCAAAATTCAGCACACCCACCCTCCCGCCTCTGCCTTCCGTTCTGCTCAATTCACTATGTCATCATAGCGACACCCTGTGGCACCCCTTTGGCTCAGCACCCAATGCGGCGGATCCAGTCACGCTGCCCTAAATCTGCCTCTGCTTACACTGAGTCAGACCCTCAATGTCTGTAGCTCCATGTGGTCTATGCCATAGGTGACTAACATGTCACCTTCTGGATGCTGCTCCCATGATTTTGAATTGGAGCCACTGCAAAATAATTGGGGGAAAGGCATCCATCAAGCATTCTTTAATGTTTGTGCAGCACCTTCCAGGAGGAGAAGCTGGCCTCATTTGAAATGGCTGGTATCAAACCTGGGAAAGACTCCAGCAAGACTAAGACCAAGTCTGTGTCCCATTCACAAGGGGCTGGCTTACAGTTTCTGGTGGGCCGTATTCAGCAGCATCTGAAATCAAGGACTACCAGTCATGGATGTGTGGGAGCTATAGCTGCTGTGTTTAGTGCTGCTATCTTGGGGTACCGCACAGATGAAGAACTGGATTCCCTAATCAAAGCAACCATTACTGGTGCAGGTGCAATTCCACATATCCACAAATCTCTCAATGGAAAGATAGGATGGGAGCTAGAGTAGTACAACCGCTGGAGGACCATGGGTTTCCAACCCTTGCGCCAGAGCAGGCATGGCCAAACTTGGCCCTCCAGCTGTTTTGGGACTATTAATTCCCATCATCCCTGACCACTGGTCCTGTTAGCTAGGGATGATGGGAGTTGTAGTCCCAAAACAGCTGGAGCGCCAAGTTTGGCCATGCCTGCGCTAGAGAGATGGAGCCCAGAAACTGGTGCTTATATATAAATGCACACAGGTCATATGTTCTGTTGCTAATTTCCTGACTGGTTGGCTTATCTGTTTTCTCTCCCCAAAGAACTAAATCTTGTAGGTGTAACATCCAAAAAGCATTTCTCCATGCAACTTCTTATGGCATCATCAGAGGCGTAGCAAGGTCAGGTGGTACCCAGTGTGATAAAAATTTTGCCGCCCCCCCCATCAGCAGCTTGGGGTAGGCTTGGGAGTCACAGGTGGGCGGCATGCTGAATGTCACCCTTGGGCACGCCGCCCACCTGTGACTCCCAAGCCTCCCGCAAGCTGTCAAAATGAAGGCAAAGTGGCACAGCTCTCCCCTTCCCCCGATGGCTCGGGGTAGACTTGGAATTGTGGGCGGGCGGTGCACGGAATGTCACCCCCTTCAGCAATGACACCCAGAGTGGTCTGCTCTCCCCCCCCCCTCCTACGCCTCTGGGCATCATGAATCCTTAGAAACACAGAAGCTGCCTTATACTGAGTCAAACTAGTTGGCCTACCAAGCTTAGTATTGTCTGTGTTGGCTGACGGTGACTCTCTGGGGTTTCGGAAAGAGTTCTATTCAAGTCTTTCCTGCGTAGGCCAGGAATTGAATTGGAGGCCTTCTGCATGTCAAGCATGTGCTCTGCCACTGAACTGCAGATGTGCTCCTTGGTGGAGCAACTTGGGTGCAACTGATTTGAAGTCCTGCTGCTGCTTTCAGTAGGACTTGGTCCTGAGGACCAGCTGTACCTTGGTTATGTGTTGGAGGGTTTCCTCATTTTTACATTCACTTCTGAAGGCCTCTTCAATATTAGCCACACACAGTCCAATACACACATTCACTCACGCGAAGGCCTACAACTGCCCCTTTTGGCTGCTGGAAGAAATCAGAACAATGGTTAGAAACACTGCCCATTTGTCTTTTTTTTAAAATACATTTTTATTAATTTTCCAAAACAGTCATACATTTTTGTACAAATTTTAACAAATTTTAACAAAGTACTCTTTTTGGTCTTCCTTCAGCTTCTCTGGTAATCATCCGTATTTACCCTTCAATACGCATTCCTTTAATTGCATTGCCATTTGTCTTCCCTCCCTTTTCTATTCTCTTTTAACAATACCTCTTAAAATTTTACAGTGCTTCTTGAAACCCCACTAGCGTTGTTTGCACCTCACATATATTTTTCAGATAATCTACGAATTTTCCCCAATCCTCGATGAATTTTTGGTTTCGAGCATATCTTATTTTCCCAGTCAACTTATCCAGTTCCGCATAGTCCGTCAATTTCATTCTCCATTCTTGAATCGTTGGTATTTCCTCTTGTTTCCATTTCTGGCCCAATAAAATTCTTGCTGCCGTAACTGCATACTGGAATAGTTTACAGTCTTTTCTTCTTATTTCTTTTCCTGTAATCCCTAAAAGGAAAGCTTCTGGTTTCTTAACAAAAGTGTATTTTAACATCTTTTTCATTTCATTGTATATCGCTTCCCAGAAACTCTTTACTTTCTTACATTCCCACCACATATGGTAAAACGTTCCCTCTTTTTCTTTACATTTCCAACACTTATTACATGTTTTATACATTTTTGCCAATTTTACCGGTGTAATGTACCATCTATAAAACATTTTCATAACATTTTCCTTCAACCCCATGCATGCAGTAAATTTTAAATTTTCCTTCCATAATTTTTCCCAATCTTCAAATTGAATATTATATCCAAAATCTTTGGCCCATTGTATCATTACCAATTTAACCTCTTCATCTTTCGTAAACCATTCTAACAATATCTTATACATTTTTGACAGAGTTTTATATTCATTATTTGTTATCTCTGTTTGGAACTTTGAATCTTTTTCTGCATAACCACTTTCCTTTATATCTTTTTTAAGCATTTCATTTACCTGAAAATAATGCAACCAATCATACACATAATCTTTAACATAGTCATATGGTTTTAGTTTCCATTTTCCTCCTTCTTTAGTTATTAATTCTCCGTATGTAGCCCATTTCCCTCTCATATTAATTTTCTTTACACACATAACCTCTAACGGAGATAGCCAATGTGGAACTCTTGGTTCCAGAAGGTTTTTATACCTGTCCCATACTTCTATTAAGGAACTCCTGAAAACGTGGTTCCCAAATCCTTTATGGACTTTCTTCTTGTCACTCCATAGGTAGGCGTGCCACCCAAATCTGTTATCGAAACCTTCTAAGTCCAATAATTCCATATTTTCTAATTTAATCCATTCCTTTAACCAGCAAAGACAAGCTGCTTCATAATATAATTTCATATCTGGCAGGGCGAAGCCTCCCCTTTCCTTCACATCTGTTAATAATTTATATTTTATTCTCGGCTTTTTGCCCTGCCAAATATACCTTGAAATCACTCTTTGCCAATCCTTAAAAATCCCTACCCCCTTAATAACGGGGATAGTCTGAAATAAAAATAACAATTTTGGAAGCACATTCATCTTTATCGTAGAAATTCTGCCCCATTTGTCAGTTCTGGAGTTTTGCTGCCCTGGAGCCTTAATTCTGTGATTGTCTGGACCCCTAGCCAAGAAACAGTTTCTTGGGTCTGATTCTCCCACCTAAAAGCAGCAGCCTGTGATGTTTCCTATTTGTGTAAAATTGCAGAATGGTGACATGAACTTTTCTAGTAAGGCAGCTGGCTATGTTTCAAAGCCAAAGTAAGACACCTGCCATATGTAGATCATCAGCACAAAATTAAGCTGATGGAATTAGCTACCACCAGCTGCAATGATGGCTACCAGCTTGGGGTGGTGTGTGTGGTGCAATGGTTGGAGTGTGGGGCTAGGACCTGGGAGACCAGAGTTCGAATCCCCACTTGGCCATGAAACTCACTGGTTGACCTTGGGCCAGTCACCATCTCTCAGCCTAAGCTGCCTCACAGGGTTGTTGTAAGGATGAAATTGGGAAAAGAACCATGCACACCACCTTGAACTCCATGGAAGAAAAGTGGTATATAAATTTTAACATAAATATCAAAACAATGTGAAAATGAATTGATATAGAATTTACAGACTTGAACAGAGCAAGTGAATGAATGGACTAGATGTCTAGACTAGATGACAATTTGGGTCCCTTTAAACTCTGTGTTCTATGAATACCAATCATATGCACTTGACTGCTTTTGTAGCCACAAACTGCAGCAATTTCCGCTTCCTTTTTCCATTTTTCACCAGAATTCTCTGACATCCCTGCTGGAGAATTGCATGTTCCCTGTACCTACTCCAGCCTCAAAAACAACTAACCCAGCTGCTGTCCTATTCAGATAGCAAAGGAAATGCTCTTTGTGCCACATGCCCGTTTGTCTTTTAAAATGGCAGAGCTGTTGAGAGGCAGGATGGGGGAGCAGGGAGGGAGGAAGAGAAAGCAGTGAAGTTGAGGACAGGGCGCAATCCCACTGGGCCCAGCTTCGGTTCCCAATGTGGTTATGACCGTATGTGTGCAGAGTGTTCTCAATAACACTGTGGGGAGCAACATCGCATCTGCTTTAATGCGTGTGCATACACACACACACACACACACACACACACTGTTTGCTCGCCCTCGTTCTCCAATTAGTCTCAGTGCCGGCCGGGTGTGGTGGGGTTGCCCTCACCAGCAGGAGCCGGGGGAGAGAGTCCCAGCCACGTGGCAGGCTCCTCTGCCTTGCCTGGTGCCTTGTTGTTTGCTCTGCATCTTGCTGTGTGAGGAAGGGCATCTGAATGTCTCCCGAGGAATGTGCTGCAAAACAGCTGAGCTCATCCTTCTCCTGCTGCACTCAGGAGACTTCTGCCGGTGGCTTCTTTTTGGTTGTTGTTTTGTTACATGATGCCATGAGCAGTTTGCTTTGTGTGTGGGGGGGTATTATTTATTTTTTTTCTGAAAGAGTAAAGGACAATGGAGAAGGACCAGTCCCAGAACCCGTTTTCAGAGCAATCTATTCTTCTGGCAAAGGACAAAGGGCTGGAAGAGGAAGGGCGTGCCTGAACATGTGCAGAGTCCTTTGCCATAAGGAGAAGCCACCCTCCAATCTGAGAATGAGTGATCTCAAAGTCTGGCTTTCGGGGCTGTTGGAGGCAGTGCGCTTTTCTGAATAGCCATTGCTGAAAATGCCAAGAGGGGGAGAGGGGCTTTGCTTGCCGCCCCCAAAGAGGCATTTGGTTGGAGGGCAGGATGTTGGTCTAAATGGGCCACTGGCCTGATTCAGCAGGACCTCTTACATTTAATAAGAACTGGCCACCTTCAGAAGTTTGGACCTGGCACCTTTCATGCCCTCCCCAGGGAATAAATTAAATCCTGGCATCTGGTCCACAATCCCCTCCCCTCCCTCATTTCCCTTCCATTATGGAGACCTGCACTATCTCCTGTACACCTTGTCCTCACAGGTCTGGCAATGCACATGTCTTTAAAAAGGTTTTTAATAGAATTCTAGGCACCAGGAATGGAGAAATTCCCACTTGCCTCAGAATTAGAATTATTTGGGAAAGCCTGCTTTTGGCCAAGCTAGGTGTTAATTTAATTGTACAGTGTGCCACGCATCAATTTCTCCCCCACCCCTTCAATCTTTATTTAACTGTGGGCACAGGGATGTGGGGCGCAGGTGGTGCTGTGGTCTAAACCACTGAGCCTAGGGCTTGCTGATCGGAAGGTTTGCAGTTTGAATCTCCGCAATGGGGTGAGCTCTTGTTGCTCGGTCCCTGCTCCTGCCAACCTAGCAGTTCGAAAGCACGTCAAAGTGCAAGTAGATACCGTAAATGGGTACCACTCCGGCGGGAAGGTAAATGGCATTTCCGTGCCCTGCTCTGGTTCTCCAGAAGTGGCTTAGTCATGCTGGCCACGTGACCCGGAAGCTGTACGCTGGCTCCCTCGGCCAGTAAAGCGAGATGAGCGCCGCAACCCCAGAGTCGTCCGCGACTGGACCTAACGGCCAGGGGTCCCTTTAACTTTTACTGGGATGACTTACTCTTCTTTTGCACATCAGGACTGCTGCACATGGGGAGAAGAGGTTTAACCCTTCCATCTCCAGTTTCCCTCTTCACATGAATCTTCATGGCGGACCCACAAGAGTTATTTTCTAAGCCATAGCTGCGTGTGTTCAATTTTTTTTGTGTAAATAATTTTGATTGGATTTCTAGAAGTAGACATCTAAATATATCCATAACACCCCCTGCACCTCCCAGTCTCACCAGCTTTCTGAAAAGTATTACTGTCTTTAAGATATGCCTTCCTCTTTTAATTTTCCTACAGGATTCTCCCATGTGACTCCATCAGAGTTGTATGGAAGCATCCATCCACTGTGTATGCGATCGCAATTATGATCCCAAATGGAGAGAAAAGGATGGAACATCCCTTCTGCCCATGATGGAGTCCTGATCTATGCTGCCTATCCCATGCCTGTAATTAAACAAAGACAAAAAACCCTATAGCTGCAGTGGCTTCTTACACAATTAAAGTAATGTGCCAGTTTGGGCAAAAAAGTCTGTTTTCTTCCCAAACGTCTGGCAGCTGAGGCAACACTCCTCCCCCACCCCAAATTTTAAAAATGGTAGGCACATTTCATTTACACCAGGAAAGTGTTGCTATTGTTATTATTATTTTTAAGTCTGTAGCAATCATTTCCCTGCTGTCAGAGGAGCCTGCCCTGTCCTTTGTTTCTGTTCTGCATGTGATTCTTGACTGTAAGGAGGCTAGTCTAGAACAGCTGCCTTGCGCAGAGATGCAGAGGTAGCCTGCCCTGTGTGGATGGGGAGGGGTGAATGCTGCTGTGCGTCTATTATCAGGCGTAATGAAAGGATGCAGCCACTGCCATTGGAAAGAGGCACAATAGAATTTCCCTTCCCAGCGGAAGCTGATTGGATGGAGACATTGCCAGAGGCCTGCATCATGCAGGGAAGCAGCAGGCAGCCTCTGTTATTTGGTGGGCGGGCAGGAGAAACACTGAGCTCACAGGAGCCTTTTGTTGCTTCATATCAGAGCATACCTGGGAGTTCTTTCACAGCTTTTTGTCTGGGAATTAAGTGATTGATTTCCCCTGCCTGCTTTTTGTTTGTGTGAATTGGTATGCTGCCCTATGCCTTGTGATTTCAGTAGTTCAGATTTCCTTGCACACTTTCTAACCCTTCCGGTCCCACCCACTCAGTGGTAGTAGATGGTTTGCTTTTGCAATGCATGCGGAAAGGTCCAGGTTCGATCCTTGGCATCTCCAACTTAAAAGAGTTTTGGGCAAAAGGGCTGAGAGAAGGCCTCTCTGTGGAGACCTTGGAGAGCTGCTGCCAGCCAGAGTAAACATCACTGGGCTCGATGTTAAAGTGGCCTTCCTTGACCCTGTGGTCCTCCAGACCCAGTCCAACACCTCCTCCCACCATCTCTGATGATAGGGCTGATGGGAGCTGCAATAGTCCATCAACAGGAGGGTACCACATTGGAGGAGACTGGGACTACCCTAGGGCAGCAGCTTTTGACAGATATGACATCCTTTTAATCAACAGAACTGATAACCTCCCTTGCCACTATATTTTTCTCCCCTACTCAGGTCTACTGACGTAAATATGCAGCCACACATATATAAACACTCTCCTCAATTCCTACCAGGCAGAGGCCATAGTGGGGTTCCAGAATATGTGCTCTATCTGCAGGATGCCCCAGGTTCAGTCCCTGGCATCTCAAAGCAGAAGGGACCTCCTAGCACAAGAGTGAGCAACCTGTGGCTGGATTTCACATGGGGGGCCAGGAGGGGGGGAATAGAGGATGGAGTGGCAAAAAGAGAATGCGGGGAGGGGAGGAGCATCCTGCCTGCCACTCACTGTGGCTCCACCCACTACCAGCAGGCAACTATTGAAAGAAAAGTGCTGTAGCTCTTCTGTTAGGCAGGGGTTCTCATGAGAAGCTGGAGCCGCTGCTTTTTGTACCATTAGTCTGACTGACCCGGGAGCTCCTGCATGCAAAGGGTGTGCCCTGCTGATAGTGTGGGACCATGGAATTGTAGAATTGTACAGTTGGAAGGGACTCAAAGAATTATCTAGTCCAACCTCCTGCGATGCAGGAATCCTGCCCACAACCATCCCTGGGTTAGCACCAACCTTCTGGTTAACAGCCAGGCACACTGACCCATTGCGCCATTGGGGACCAGGAGGGTTGCAGGGCAGCCTCCAATGGTGGCAAGGTGTCCATTGGGACTAGTAGGGTGGAAGGCAGGAAGACCAATGGGAGGCAGAGCCGCAGCCAATGACAGCCAGCTAATTCTAATTTCCCTCCCCCTCCCTCCTAGTTTTCTGTAAGGGCAACACTGAGGCTAAGCAGGGAGAATATTGACAGCCAAGGCCATCCCCTGCACTGGTTGTAAATAAGAAGGCAGGCAGGTGGAGGCGGGGACTGAGGGCATGCTTACATTATTGCTTGCTCCACATCTAAAGCACACACACCCCATTCATTTCTGAAGCTACATTCACACAACATTAGCCACAATCCATGTCAGCTCTGTAGTTTGTCTGCAAATACTGCTATTTGTCATGATTCTGACCTATAATTTCATTCTTGCTAGAAAACTGGGAGGTGTGTAATGTGAAGATAACTGTACAGTCCCAATGCATGGGCAGATGAGTGCACATGAGCAGTCAACATCTTCATGAATGGGAGAGTGTGGGCTGGGGGTGGCAGGGGCAGGGAAATCAAAAAGACCTTGCATGCCAGGTGAAGACATCTCTGATGTGAACAGCACACCTTGAAATGCAGGCTGTGTGTGAATGACCTCACTGCAATTCATGCCACTCACATGAACCTACCCTGAATTTGGTACCCTATTTGCCTTAAAGGGTTAGCCTCCACTTGCAGCCTTTTAAATGCCTTTTATTTCCCTTCATAAGCCACCTTGCCCAGGCCCCATCCTTTCCTTGCTCTCAAACTACCGTATTTTTCGCACGATTGGACGCACCGGACCATAGGGCGCACCTAGTTTTTTTGGGGGGAAATAAAGGAAAAAAAATTTCCCTTTATTTCCCCGCCCAAAAGCAGGTCAGGGAAACCGAACCAGGTCGAGGAACAGCGGGATAGTGGCGCTGCGCCTCCCTGCTGTCCCCCGAGCTTGTGGGGCTGGCTGATGTCTGCCTGGCGCGAGGGGCGCTCTGCTTCAGAGCGCCCCACCCGCCGGGCGGCAGGCTGCTATCCGCAGCTTGGGGAGCCTTGCGGGGAACTCCTGCAGGGCTCCCCACCCTGCGGATGTCTGCCCGGCGCGAGGGGCGCTCTGATTCAGGGCGCCCCACCCGCCGGGCGGCAGGCTGCTATCCGCAGCTTGGGGAGCCTTGCGGGGAACTCCTGCAGGGCTCCCCACCCTGCGGATGTCTGCCCGGCGCGAGGGGCGCTCTGATTCAGGGCGCCCCACCCGCCGGGCGGCAGGCTGCTATCCGCAGCTTGGAGAGCCTTGCGGGGAACTCCTGCAGGGCTCCCCACCCTGCGGATGTCTGCCCGGCGCGAGGGGCGCTCTGATTCAGGGCGCCCCACCCGCCGGGCGGCAGGCTGCTATCCGCAGCTTGGGGAGCCTTGCAGGGAACTCCTGCAGGGCTCCCCACCCTGCGGATGTGTTCCCGAAGCGCCGGGCGCTCTGCTTTCAGGGCGCCCGACGCTCCGGGAAGCAGGCTGCTATCCGCAGCCTAGACATCCCTGCGGGACCTCCCGCAGGGTTGCCTAGGCTGCGGATGTGTTCCTGAAGCGCCGGGCGCTCTGCTTTCAGGGCGCCCGACGCTCCGGGAAGCAGGCTGCTATCCGCAGCCTAGACATCCCTGCGGGATCTCCCGCAGGGTTGCCTAGGCTGCGGATGAGTTCCCGAAGCGCCGGGCGCTCTGCTTTCAGGGCGCCCGACGCTCCGGGAAGCAGGCTGCTATCCGCAGCCTAGACATCCCTGCGGGACCTCCCGCAGGGTTGCCTAGGCTGCGGATGAGTTCCCGAAGCGCCGGGCGCTCTGCTTTCAGGGCGCCCGACGCTCCGGGAAGCAGGCTGCTATCCGCAGCCTAGACATCCCTGCGGGACCTCCCGCAGGGTTGCCTAGGCTGCGGATGTGTTCCCGAAGCGCCGGGCGCTCTGCTTTCAGGGCGCCCGACGCTCCGGGAAGCAGGCTGCTATCCGCAGCCTAGACATCCCTGCGGGACCTCCCGCAGGGTTGCCTAGGCTGCGGATGTGTTCCCGAAGCGCCGGGCGCTCTGCTTTCAGGGCGCCCGACGCTCCGGGAAGCAGGCTGCTATCCGCAGCCTAGACACAGCTAGCAGAGCGCTAATCCCGAAGCTTGGGGCTGCGGAGCTCAGCGCGCCCCAAGCTTCTGGGTGCCGGCAAGGTCTAGACGGCTAGCGGAGACCTTGCCGGCACCCAGAAGCTTGGGGAGCGCTGAGCTCCGCACGCCCCAAGCTTCGGGATTAATGCAGCTCCGCTAGCCGTGGGAGAGCTGGGTCTCCCACGGCTAGCGGATAGCTTCCTGAAGCCTGGAGAGCGAGAGGGGTCGGTGCGCACCCACCCCTCTCACTTTCCAGGCTTCAGCGAAAGCCTGCATTCGCTCCATAGGACGCACACACATTTTCCCTTGCTTTTTAGGAGGGAAAAAGTGCGTCCTATGGTGCGAAAAATACGGTATCTCCAGCAGCCAACAGCTGTATAGATTGCTCCTTTATAAGTGCCTGCATGACACCTCCTAACAGTTACAGACCGGGAACAGCAGAGTTATTTCAGAGAGGTGGGAAATGGTGCCACAGAGGAATGGTTGCCTGTGGCGCATATGTGGCACATAGGCTTATTTCTTCTATCCCATTCTCACTTCTGGTCAAACAGCTTTGTTCTTGAGGAGGTGCAAAATCCCCTATTTATCTGAGATGACACAGAGGTGCAAGTACGCTGCACGAGCAACAATGCTTCCATCACAGACCACTTTCAGCCCTCTTCTGAAATCAGTGCTTCTCCATTGCTGCCTGCAAGCAGTTTGGTTTGGATGTGAGTGTCAGGAGGAAAACCTTCACTGGTGAGTGAGGGAAATGTGCTTGGCTGTGTCGCCTCCCTCTCTTTCCTGCTCTAATTTATGTGCGGCTGCAGCCAGACTAAATGGACCTGAGGTCCAGCTGTTTCTATTGTTGCTGCCTCTCCTGCCAAGCTCTGCAGCTTTCGAGGTGGCAGTTGGCCAGGCGGGTGGGGTGTGTGTGTGGATTCTCCGCTAAGTAAGGAGGACAGGGACCACCAGGCTGTTACGTTTGCAGGATCCCAGTTGATTCTTATGCAAAGGAGATGGAACTGTCCATGAAGGGCACAGGGTGCTTTTTAAAGAGGTGGGAGGGAGGCTTCAAGGGGTGTGGCTTGTGGCTGCTGACTTCATTGAGATGCTGGTTTGGACTTGAAGGGCTGCTTTGTATGCCCTGAAATCAATATTTCTACTTCTATTTTATTTTTACATTTAGATCCTCCCTTTCTTGCAAAGAATTCATGGCAGTGTAATTGCCCACCCCCATTTTTAGCCTCACAACAACCTTGTGAGGTAGGCTAGGCTGAAAAGTGGTGAGTGGCCCAAGATCACCCAGTGAGCTTTCATGGCTCAGTAAAGATTTGAACTTGGGTCTTCCCTGCCCTAGTCGCAGCATTCTGCTCATCACTACGTCACTCTATTTGTGTGTGTGTGTTTTAATTACTATGCCACAGATCACTGCCTGTGTGCTCCTTTGTAATATGTAAAGCAGGTATGGACCATTTCCAAATTTTTTTCTCCCTCTCTTTTAAATGCTGCACAAAGATAGTGAAGGGAAATCAGTTTTCTTCCAGCTCAGGTAGTGGTTGGTGTCTGCTCCTGCTAATTTTTCATACTAGTGAGACCCCAACAAAACATTGCAGTGTGGGGTGCTTCTGTTCATTTCTTCATTTCCCCTCCCCCCTGCTTTTTTGAGTTCATCTCCCACCCCTCCAACACCCACTGAGCATGCTCAGTCCTCCCTGGGGCTGTTTTGGGCAGAGGTAGCCAAGGTGATGCTCTCCAGGTGTTGGGCTCCAGCTCCCATCACCGCCAGCCGGCATCGTCAGGGATCACGGGCAGGCACTGTAGTCCCAAAACATCTGAAAGCACCATGTTGGTGCTGTAAGCTGCCCAGAATGACTGGGGAAACCCAGCCAGATGGGCAAGGTATAAATAATAAAATACTATATTATTGATTATGGGACTACCTCTGGTTTTGGAGATCCTCCCACATAGGTTTCTTACCCCAAAGTCTTCTGTACTTATAGAAAGAAACCTCAAAGTTCCCTCAAAGTGTGACGATTTTCAAAGTTTTCTAGGGAAAGCAATAAAACCCCCATTTGGACTTGGATTCCACACCCATTGGTCACTGCTGGCCATGTGGAGAAGCGGCAAATAGTTTGTCTAAAGCACGCCTGGACATTGGAGGTTGGAGGACCACAGCTGACTTCAGAGGTCAGAATCACTGGGCACCTGCCAAGGCTTACGTCCTTGCAGAGGGGTATTACCCCCCCCCAAATTTGAGACTCCTGCTTCTCAGCCTCTTAGCTGTCCACTGCCGGGGTTCACCTGCCACCTCCAGCTACACAAGAGTGATGGGATGCAGCAGTGTCCCCTCCCTGCCTTGCACTCTCCCTCTGGTCAGTTATTCAGAGCAGCGATAGGGTAACTGTGGCTCTCTAGGTGGTGCTAGGCTCCCACTCACACCTGCCCCAACCAGCATGGCCAATGGTCAAGGATGGTGACAACATCTGGAGGGCCCCAGGTTCCTCATCCCTGATATAGATTGGAGTAGGGAAAAGGTAAGGGACGCGGGTGGTGCTGTGGTCTAAACCACTGAGCCTCTTGGGCTTGCCGATCAGAAGGTTGGTGGTTCAAATCCCCACAATGGGGTGAGCTCCCGTTGCTTGGTCCCAGCTCCTGCCAACCTAGCAGTTCAAAAGCATGTCAAAGTGCAAGTAGATAAATAGGTATCGCTCCGGTGGGAAGGTAAACGGCGTTTCTGTGCTCTGCTCTTGTTTCACCAGAAGCAGTTTAGTCCTGCTGGCCACTTGACCCGGAAAAACTGTCTGTGGACAAGTGCTGGCTCCCTTGGCCTATAAAGCGAGATGAGCGCCACAACCCCAGAGTCGTCTGCGACTGGACTTAACTGTCAGGGGTCCTTTACCTTTTCAGGGAAAAGGTAGTGGTGCCTTGGAGAGGAGGAAGGAAAGGTGGAAGGAACACCCCGCTCACCCAGTGAGGGCACCATGACCTCAGAACTTGAGAAGAGAGCTCTTCTGGATCAGGCCAATGGCTCATCTAGTCCAACCAGATCCCTGTGGGATGCACACAGGCAGGACCTGAGCAGAGGAGCACTCTCTCCTGCTCTGGTTAAGGTCTCCCCAAACCTGAAACTAGCAGAGCGGAGGTTGGTTTTTTTCTTTTCTTTTTAAAGCCAGTTCTCAGACCTGAGAGCCATGTGGCTCAGAGAAAACTTAACATGGAGGCCAAATGGCCAAAATACTGGGAAATTTTGGAACAAGAAGGGGACAGACTGAAATTGCAGAGTTTTGAGAAATTGAAAGATAAAGTGCGAGATTGGCTTCATTATTACCAGATAATGAAGGTTTACAATTCAGACAAGAAAGTTGGTTTCCAGGTGGAAAAATCTAAATTGGAAACAGAATTGTTAGAATCCCAAACTAAGACTTTGTCAAAAATGTATAACTTGCTGTTGAAATGGAATACTCAGGATGAAACGGTTACATCTGTAATGATTAAATGGGCACAAGACGTTGGACATAATATTATGTTTGCTGACTGGGAACAGTTGTGGACCACCGGGATTAAATTTATGGCATGTAATGCCTTAAGAGAGAATATTATGAAAATGATATACAGGTGGTACATGACCCCAGTCAAGCTTGCAAAAATCTATCATTTGCCTGATAATAAATGTTGGAAATGTAAGGAAAATGAAGGTACATTCTTTCACCTTTGGTGGACGTGCCCCAGGATTAAGGCTTTCTGGGAAATGATATATAACGAATTGAAAAAGGTATTTAAATACACCTTCTTGAAGAAGCCAGAGGCCTTTCTCTTGGGCATGGCCGGCCAAGTGGTGCCAAAGAAAGACAGAATTTTTTATATGTATGCTACAACAGCAGCAAGAATACTCATTGCAAAGTATTGGAAGACGCAGGATCTACCCACTCTGGAAGAATGGCAGATGAAACTGATTGACTGTATGGGATTGGCAGAAATGACGAGCAGAATCCGTGACCAGGGAGAAGAGTCGGCAGAAGAAGATTGGAAAAAATTTAAGGACTACTTACAGAAATATTGTAAAATTAAGGAATGTTAAATGATGTTGGATTGAAATTGAGTGGTTTCTAGCTGTAATGATATAAAGGAACATGGATGAAAAAAAAAGGGCTTGGATAGAAAATAAGGTGATATTATAAGCTGTAATGCTTTAAGTTAGGGATTTGCTGAACAAATAACCTGAAATTGAATACAAGAAGGGGAGGTATGAGGAGGTCAGAGAAATTTGTTATTGAAAAGTATGTTTCTTGAACTATATGGGTTTTTTTTAATCTTTTTGTTTGTTTTTTGTTTGTATAAAAAATTGGAAACTTTAATAAATATCTTTTTTTTAAAAAAAAGAGAGAGCCATGTGGATGAACTCTAGGCAGTTTTTGAGCTCTCAGGGCAGCGACTGGCCCCTGCGCAGGACAAAGGTAGCGAGTGGGTGAGGGGTGTGTAAGCGGAGAACTGTTCCAGCCCTTCTCTTCTGCACCTCACCTGGGGAGAAAGAGGGGAGAAAGCAGCAGCATCTTGCCTGCCTGGCGTGTGGGGAGGAGGCAGCCGACAATTTAATTTGTTTGTTTTTGTATATGGATTATTATTATTACTACTATGCTAAAGAGCAGTGATTAGACTGAATTTTTTTAAATAATTAACTCAGCCTCTTTTGCAGTGATTGCCTCCAGTTTTGGGTTGCAGCTTTTATTTCTCAAGGGGGGGGGGGTGCTGGTTCTGCAGCTGCCTTCCAGCATTGATGCAACAGTGCAAGTTCTGATGTCGCATTGAGTGAAGCAGTCATTGGGCCCAATCCAGCCTGACTGTGCAGCAGAGCCATAGCTATGGGGGGGGGGGCTAGCCAGGTTTTTTGCCCTGGGTGAAGCCTCCAGAGGGGCACCCTTGAGGCTCCCAACCTCTGTGTGTGTCTACACAAACGTACGTGGGGAGTTGCCAAACTGAGTCTTTGATCCGGGTGAAATGAAGCCTGGTTTTGCCCCTGCTGTGCAGCATTGGAGGGGGTCAGGGCTGGGAGTCTGCCTGCCTTACATGGGCCTGTGCATGCAGGCATGGGCACATGCGCATGCGTGCACACACAGAGGGAAGTGAACTCTGGTAGGCTACTCTTGGAGTTCCCCATTGTGATGATTGGCCTCAGTGGTAATTGACAATCAATGTCGGAAATTGGTCTAAAAATAGCAACGGGAGCAGCAGCCGTTCCAGTTTCCAAATGGGGCTCTTTGCTGTGCCAAAATGGAGATGCAGTCAGGGAGTAGGGCTTGGGGGGGGGAGGCAAGCTAGCCAGCACAGCCTTGAGGGCACACACACACACACACACACACACACACACACACACCATTAGGCAGGGCTCTTAGAACCCAGCTCTGGAAGGAGAGAGTAGTACAGCCAGGGGAAGTATGTTTTATTCCACAGTTTCACAAGCAGCCTGTCAAAGAATGGATATTTGGCTTTGTTAGCCAGCCATCCTGTTGGCAGACCAGGTTATGCATCACCTCCCACACCCGAAAAGGACTTAAATTTGCAACAGACTTGCATAGGGTAATTTATATGTATAGATGCATATTCATAAATAATTACTCTTATTTAGAGCCGAGAAGATGTAGGGGGATCTTTATGTGCCTGCTCCCCCCTTTTATGGTTTATCCTTAAAGGGGGCAGCCTGGAACAGCTTCAAACAGAGGGCTAAGAGCCCTTCAAAAAAGAGACACACGCCCACTCTGTTCACGGAACCAGGCTGCTTTTGCAAATGGGATTGAGGGGGAGTGATTTTCCATGACCTCTAATCAGGTAGTGTAGCCAACAGTGGCAACTGACTCTCTCTCTCTCTCTCTCTCTCTCTCTCTCTCTCTCTCTCTCTCTCTCTCTCTCTTGTTGATGTAGGGAACCCACCAGAGCTATACACACCTTCCTGGCAGGCTAAGCATATCACTCCACCCCACCCACAGACAAGAAGGGGGGGGGGCTAAATAGGAAGCTATCAATGCCTCCCATGCTGCATAAGTAAAGGTACACGCAACATTCACCCTTTCCTGCTCCGATTTGCCCCCATTCAGAATCCAGCATACTAAGAACTTTTGGATATTGTTTTTCAAACTACCAGAACTTAAGGTGCTTTTTCTTGACCTTGGGTCCACAGATGTTGTTGAACTATAACTCCCATCATCCCTGATCAGCTAGGTAGGGTGGGAGTTGTAGTTCAACCAAAATCTGGGGACCCAAAGGTTGAAAAAGCTGCCATAAGGTTTTAAATAGCTGGGAGGCAGCAGTTGAAAGCATGTGCTCAGTGGCTGGTAAAAACATGGAAGCTGGCAGTGTGCATGTGCAGAGGAGAACTAAGAGGAAGGAGGCAGTGGTGAGCCTTTAGAGCGGGGGTCCTCAGACTATGGCCTGCCCGGCCATTTTAGAACCCGCCACAAAGTCCAAGGCTGAAACGCCACACCAGGTTTCCCTCAGCCTCAGGCTCTGCCTCAAGCTCATTCCCCAACCCCCTCATTCTGTCTCCTCCTCCGTCCCTTGGTCACCTCTTCCCAGCCACGCACTGCCTCTCCACCTCTCGGTGCACAAGAATTTCACAGAAAACACATGTCCTGCTTTAAGTCAGTGGCAAACGCCTCTATGGGTTTTCACGGGGTCCTGCGAGGGTGCTGCAAGTCAAGCCCAGGTCTTTTTGTTTATCTTTTTGTTTATTTCCCCATTCAAGAAACTGACCAGCCAAGGTGGGTTTATTTTTTGTTGTTCTCTCCTCCGCAGTTCCCACCCAGGAGACAGAAACAGTGGCATCACCCAGGCCTTGTCTTGTTTCCCAAGAGATCTCCAATACTGGGATTTTTTAAAAGAGGCTTCCCCATAATGAAGGGCGGCTCCTTGGTTAGGGAACTGCAGTAGTACAAACAGGTCCAAGTTGCAATCCACAACTCCCCAGCCTCTTCAGCTGCTCCTTCTCTTCTGAATAGGGTTACTCCTGAGAAACGGTGTTTCCGGGCGCTGCTCTGGTTCGCCAGAAGCAGCTAAGTCATGCTGGCCACATGACCTGGAAGTTGTACGCTGGCTCCCTCAGCCAGTAAAGCGAGATGAGTGCCGCAACCCCAGAGTCATTCATGACTGAACATAATGGTCAGGGGTCCCTTTACCTTTACTCCTGAGAAAACAGCTCCTGTTTCTGGAGTGCAAGAGGCTCAGGGCTTTAGAATCAGGTCCTTAGCTGTGTGCCTTTGGGAGTAAATTCAACCCAGAAGGAATGGGCTGCACAGTTCCCAGTCTCTGCGTTAACTTCACACTTCTTCCCTAAGTTCATTTAGGGAGAAGTTCTTTGAGTTAAATTCTTAGTAAATTTTAAAAGGGTGGAGTGGGGCAGAACCAGGGTGACAGTCTGGCATCTAAACCTAAAGTCTATTTATTACTGTGGATTTTTAATAATGTTGCAGTATATATATGTTTGAGCGCTGACCATTCATAGTTTTTTCAAACTATAGTCTGGCCCCCAAAAGTGTCTGAGGGACAGTGAACCAGCCCCTTGTTTAAAAATTTTGAGGACCCCTGCTTTAGAGGAAATAAATAACTATCTGACTTTTAGAAGACATCTGAGGCAGCCCTATTTAAGGAAGCTTTTAATGTCTGGTGTTTTATTTTATTTTTAATATTTTGTTGGGAGCCACCCAGAGTGGCTGGGGAAACCCAACCAGATGGGCGGGGTATAAATAAATTATTATTATTAAGACAAATATTAGGCTCTTTGCTTCTCCCTTTGTGTTGATATGAACATATTTCATGCAAGCATCAGATCTGTGCCTGTGCGCGCACACACACACACGGGGAAGGGCCATAGCTCAGTGGTAGAGGATCTGTTTTGCATGCAGAAGGTCCCAGGTTCAATCCCTGGCATCTCCAGGGAGAGCTGGGTGAGGCCCCTGTCTATAAACCTGCGGAGCTTCTTCCAGTCAGTGTAGACAATACTGAGCAAGACAGACCAAGGGTCTGGCTTGGTATAAAGCTGCTTCCTGTATTCCATACACAACATATTTATTCAATGTCTCTGGATAACTTTTTCATTCTGCAGACGTTTGCCTCCTCTTCCTCCTCCTCCTTCTTTGTACAGAGTTTACATGTTCCTGGACATAATCTAGGAATGGAATGTCTGTTCAACACAGAAGGCTCTATATTGAATTGCCTATAGACTCTGCAGACATAGGAGAAAGGTGATGACATTGTGGAAGAGCACAGGCTTTGCGTATCCCCCACCCGCTCCCACTCCAAGACTGAATCCCTGGCATTTCGAGTTAAAGGATGTCAATTTCGGAACCTGGGAAGAGAGTCTGCTAATCAGGGTTGACAGTACTGGGTGAGATGGGACAGGCCAACCAGTCTGACTCAGCACTCGTGTCCATATACATGAAAATCTCTGGATGGCTTTTATGGGGACAGTGCATGTATTTCTCTCACTTGTGCCCATTCCTAAAAACCCTTTGATTATATGGCCTTTAAAAAGGCAGTTCTACAATTAGCCAGTGTTCCAAAGACAAAGAGCAACTTTTCCCCACCCTCTTTTAATAACACTAGAATTCAGGGACATCAGATGAAGTTGAATGTTGGAAGATTCAGGACAGACAGAAGGAAGCACTTTTTCACATGGGGCAGAGTTAAACTATGGAACTCACTCCCACAGGAGCCAATGATGACCCACCAACCTGGATGATGGGCAAGGCAACAAATGATAATTTTACCTTTGTCAGTAGGCTAGTTTCCATGCACACTCGCACACCCCTCTCTACCATCCATCCAAGAGTCCTTCAAGGACACATTCCAGCCAGGGCAAAAACACTCAGGGTGTGATGCATGGTCAGTGGGGGGTATGGCCTGGGGAGGGTTCCTGGAGGGACCATATTTGGCCCTTTGGCTTGAGGTTTCCCACTCCTGCTTAAAAGAGTCTCTAGTACTCTGACAATTGGGGGGGGCGCAGGAGAGAGCCTAGAAGAGGTGCACTGGAGTCACTCAAGAGAAGCTGCTCACTAGGAGCTCTCCTTAGAGCTGCAAAGATGATGCTGTCATGTCCTGTGGGTTCCACCTTGGGACCAGAAATGGACAGTTGCAGCAGAAACAGCAAAGATGTCCTTGTGGCATCTTTAAAGACTGTAAGGTTTCAAAATGGCAGGGGCTTTTGTGGTATAGGAAGGCCCTGAGAGTCTCTGGCTATGCTTTCTTCTCCCTCCCTCTGAGATATGTGGAAAATGTTTTTGTGCATATGTTCCCAATTACTTCTGTCTCTGACCTATCCATGCTGATGAGCGTGGGTGTCAAAGGCCACTTCTTAAGTCTCTGCATCAGATCCCTGACCCTGTAAGGTTAATTGATTCAGAAATGGGGAGGGACGCCTGCATTTTAAAAGGGGCCTGTTTGATTGGTGAGGGGGAGGAGTGGGGGAGAGAATGAATTATTTTCCACAGAATTCAGTTTGACAGAGGAAAGTCCCTAAAGCCTTGTGGGATGTAAGAAACATGACACCAACTTTTACCCTAACACAATGAAACAAAACAGGGTTTTTTTGTATCCTGCACCAGGTGCTCCTCTGAGCAGGATTCCTCCATAGGGAGCATAAGTTACATTATCTTAAGGGGTGTTCAGATGAGTGCAGTTTTGAAAACTTCAATGCATTTTGAAAGGTTTGTTAAAGGTGCTGGAAATTGTAGCTTTGTGAGGGATAAACTACAGTTCCCAAGATGCTTCAGGGAATATAATGTGCTTTAAATATGTTGTGTATATGGAGCATGTGTTTGGCTCCTCAAGCTCCACTTTATCTTTATCTAGGTGCAAGGTTCTTCTTCGTCTAAACCTCTTAGTGCACTAGCAGACCCAAACCTCTGGTTCCTGGCTTATTTTCAGCTCCTGTAGCAATTCTTATGGCCCTTTGTTGCAAAGGTCTATTTCTTTCAAAAACCTGGCCCTTGGAAGGATAATATAAACTATATACCTAATTGAGTGTTATCCACAAATATCTTGTGTGTGTGGATAATGATGTCAAGTGTGCCCCTAGTCTGACACCCTATGCATTGAGTGCAAACATTCAAAAAGAGACACTTAGCGTGTAACTGCCTGAATGTGCACAGGTGTTCCATGTGTCAAGGATCCCTTGCACTGAATTAGGAAACTCATTCAAGTGTCTTTAATTTTCTGCAGCTTGTGCTGTCTCCAGAAGGAATCTGGGTTACTTTGGTCCTGAATTTCAATGTGTTTGGGACTGGCTATAATAATAACATAGTTCTGTTAAAGCAACAGAGCAGCAGCTATCAGTTCTACTTCTTTGTGCTTGGGTAGCAGAGGTTGGCTCCGTCTGCCAAAAATAGGCTTCTGAAAATTGGAGCTTGGAAAGACTAGCCGCATCTGAGCACTTTACGGAAAAGAGAAGTGTTTGTCTGGGAGAGGGAGGGCAATGTGGAGGGAGGGGTTCCTCTCTCTCTCTCTCTCTTGGCCAATGGTAGCTCAGGGAGATGCTCAGAGCAGGACTTGCAGATGTCCAGGGCCACCATAAGCAGGATGAGCAAAAAGAGCCAGCCAGTGCAGCAAGGCTGGATTATCAACATGTTGAAGTGAACGATGCCATCTTAAGACCCCACCCCTTCCTGCTCTTGTAATATTACAAAGTCCTGAGCACCACCACAAGAAGGAATAGCATAATAAACTCCACTATCAGAGGCGGTATGCCCCAGGGGCCAGAAGAGCCGTAGCCCAAGTGCACAATTTCGAGGGGGCATGAACTAGGCGCCCCTCCCCCCAGGGATCCCCGTCCTGTCCTGACTGCCGCTGAGGGTCTTTGGGCCCTGGAAGGTGGGCAGCCTGGCCTGCCACTGTGCGCCCAGCTCCCTCGCTGAATGGCCACCCAGCCAATGTCAGGGGGCATTTGCCCACCAAGGGTGCTTGGCTCCAGTGGCGAGGGCTGGGCTGGCGCAGTGGGCTCTGCATGCCGCCCTCACTTGGTGTGTGTGCACCTGGCACAGCGGGCTCTCTTCACCCTCTGTACACTTCCATGCACATGCACCCTGGACACTGGCAAATGCCGCAACACAGTTGGTATGCCCCAGAATACCAGTCGCTTGGAATCACAAGTGAGGAAAGTGGACATGCGAACTGCTGGCCTCCATTTGGGAAGCGGTGAATTTGAGGTAGTATGTGGCCTTTGACCTGCGAAGTCTGTCTGGCAGACTGGCTGGAATGCCCGACTTTGGTCATGGTAGGCTTCAGTCTGGAATATCTGCTAACCCAGGAAGTTTACTGGGTAGCCCTGGTGGAAAGTCATTGCTTCTCTGCCTAATAGTCTACCTTACAGGGTTGTTGGGTGGATAAAATGACACTCCCTGCATCCTCCTCTGAGAGGGAGCAAGATACAAGGAGGAAAGAGCAAAATACACCTGTCACACATGGGGGTTTATTCTCTTTTTATGTGGCACTCCATGCAGGTGTGAACGCTCTGTAAGTGTGAACTTTGAGGCTTTTCCAGGCCTTGTTACTCACAGGGCATCAATTCCCGTTTGAAGCAAGACAGAATGAAAGCAAGAGAGGATGCTCCTTGTGCAAGCAGGCAGGCAGAGATTCTTCCCCACGGCCAAAATAAATGGGACAAACTGTGGCTGGTATAACTTATTCCTTTTCTAAGGGAAACAAAGGTGTTTCATCAATATGGATTTTAAAAAAGGTTGCTTGAGCAAGGAAAGCTGGTGGTGTGTGTCACCCCCCCCCCGGCTGCAGACTCCCCCTCCCCTGACTTCTGCTTCAGGCCAGGACGGAAATCTAATCTCTCATCCCTTCGCTTGACCTTGCATTACTGAGGGAGCCGTAAGTAAAACGATCTCAGCTGATGGGCCAAAGCTCCCCTGGCTAGGGGTGGGGGTGGGAGTGTCAGGGCCCCTCCTTGTGGAGAGAGAGGGCGGTTGGAGGGTTATTCATAGCCTCTTTCCTGGCAACCATTTGGAACAGGGCAAGTTGTCTGGGCCTGATTTCTGCTCTGGACAAGACTGTGGCAGGAAATCCCAAGGGCCAGGCATGGCTCTTTTTCACGCGTAGAGGCCACTACGTGTGGAGGGGATTCTTCAGGGCCCTGTGAACCTATCTTAGCACCAAGTCAGTTTGTTGGCCTGTCTACCCTGGCACAGTTCAACCTGACTGGACAGTCATTTCCCCAAGTTGCCAGGGGAGGGGTCTTCCCCCCCCCCCCGGCTTGCAGACTTTTGATGTTTTTAAGTAGAGGTGCCAGGGATAGAACATGGATTTTTTTGCATGCCATGCAGGGGCAACCCAAGACTTTTGGCTGCCTGAAAAACAAAATAAGCTGCCTTATATTTAATCAGACTATTGCTCCTTCTAGCTGAGAATTGCCTACACTGACTGGCAGCAGCTCTCTGGGGTTTCAGGCAGGGAGTCTTTCTACCTGGAGATGTCAGAGTTTGGACCTGGGACCATATGCATGCAAAGCACATTCTCTGCCACTGAGCTGTGGCCCATCCCAAAGGCAGAGGACAAGATGGTCTCTCCCCCCCCCCCATACCCACCCATTTATTCCATGGCTGATGCTCTGTTGTAGGTGCTGTGTAAGAAGACACATTCACATACTCTGAAATAGCAGAGTACCAAAAAACCACTTGGTTTTGTACATCTTATATAGCTCTACAGTACAGTGGTACCTCATTACAGACACTTCAGGTTACAGACTCTGCTAACCCAGAAATAGTACCTCAGGTTAAGAACTTTGCTTCAGGATGAGAACAGAAATCACGTGGCAGTGGTGCGGCGGCAGCAGGAGGCCCCGTTAGCTAAAGTGGTACCTCAGGTTAAGAACAGTTTCAGGTTAAGAACGGACCTCCAGAACGAATTAAGTTCTTAACCCGAGGTACCACTGTATTAGCACTACTGCCAACTAGTAACAATGGGCCCGATTCACCTACGTTGTTGCACTAGCAGAAGCCAATGCAATGAGTCCCATTGATACAAGAGGTTTCCCCCTCACCCCACCTCACAAAAATCTGATTGGGAGGATCAGGAGAACCCCCAGAACAGGATGTATGCATAAATGCTTGTGTGGATGGAACAATCACCTTAGTATTACTTTGAATTCCACCCATTTATAGTAACTACACTTACTTTGCAGCTACCAGATTGCATATACCGTATTTTTTGCTCTATAAGATGCACCTAGTTTTTGGAGGAGTAAAACAAGAAAAACAATATTCTGAATCTCAGAAACCAGAACAGCAAGAGGGATCGCTGTCAGCGAAAGCAGCAATCCCTCTTGCTGTTCTGGTTTCTGGGATAGCTGTGCAGCCTGCATTCACTCCATAAGACGCACACACATTTCCCCTTACTTTTTAGGAGCCTTATAGAGCAAAACATACGGTAATTACATAAACTGACCAGATTTTACTGCAATGCCAGCAATCAGAATCATAGAATAGTAGAGTTGGGAGGGACCCTGGGGGTCATCTAGTCCAACCCCCTGCAATGCTGGGATTTTTGCCCAACATGGGACTTGAACCCATGACCCTGACATTCAGAGCTTCCTGCTGAGGGGAATGGTGTACTCCAGTGTACCTCAGGGGGGCAGGTTAGTTTAGGACTGTGTGACAGGCCTGCGAGGCACACAGATCTGATCTCCAACAGTGGAGAATAGCGCAGGAGGAATTGGGGGGGGGGAGGCTGTCACTGCTTCCAAGCTTCTGCCCCCTGAAATGATTGCCTCACTCTGCCTTGGCAGTAGGGTGATGCCATTTACCCTCTGGCTGGAGCCACACCCCTTCCCCTTCATTGTGGAAATGATTCCTGACTCATGAATAGTGTGGAACTGCTACTAGCACATTTTGCTATCTGAATTAGCTCTGAGTTTGGGACGCCAACATGCGCATGAAATTAGCGTATGGTAATTTATATGTATAGATCCAAATTTAGAAACGATTACTATGAATGTAATGGAAATCCCTCTTCCCACAGTGAGGAAGGTACCAGTGACTGGTGTTGCTGCTCAGTGTGCTGTCCGGGTGCTGCAACTCTGTCAAAGAGCATCTTCAGGGCTCCTGCTGCTCTCCTTTCTTATGCTCCCTTATGCTTAAATCAGACTTAGGGCAGACTGTCCTCCAAGAGCCCTTTAAAGAGAGAGAGAACTGTTCTCTGCAAAGCTGGATATGTGGCCATTCTGCTTGGAATGGGAAGAGACTTGGAGGAACTCCTTGTGCCCCTGGACATCAAGCCAGGATGTGAAAGGAGAGTAGGGTACACAACGTGTATTGAAAACGCAGGCCCATGGCCCCGTGCCTGCAATTACGGGCAGTCCTTTCTGTTTGGGGATGGGGGCGGGGGGATAACTGGCCTTGGCTGAGGAGCAGCTCAGCCTAGGAAGAAGTGACAGGCCTGTCCGCTTGCTGAAAGGTGTGGCATATGTGGCACAGACCATGCCTGCCGCTGCCGTAGGCAGAGGATCAGGAACATCCTGTACTGTGTAGGACAAGGAGACTCTGTCTCCAGCTTCTGTGTCTCGCTGTACCTGGAGTTTTGAAGTGGATGTTTCCAAAAAGTCAAATCTTTATTCAATGTAATCTTGTGTGCTCCTCCCTGTATTATATGTATGTGGGATAGCTCAGTTGATAGAGCATGAGACTCTTAATCTCAGGGTTGCGGGTTTGAGCCCCGTTTGGGTGAAAAATTCCTGCAATCCTGGCACAGTCCCTACCAGCTCTACAGTTCTATCATTCTGTGATTTTCTTACCATCTTCCCACAGAGTTTGGCTTTTCCCACTGGATTTAGTCTCATGGCATGGTTCTTTTCTGGTGAGTCCCATGGGCCTCTCAGGACATGGTGTTTTGATGCAAGTGTTTTACGCATCATGTACTGAATTGATGAGGTGTTTTGCACTGATGCAGCAATAGAGTACTGGCGGTGGATATATAGCAGGGCCGGACTTTGGTAATATGGTGCCCTGAGCAAGGACAAAATTTGGCACATGCACCTCTTTCTTATTTCACAATAAATCCTTTTGGTACAGTTACCTTTTTAATGGATCTTCTCAATATTATTATGCATCAGCTTGGCTCAGCGCTCTCTGCAGGGGAACCACCCACACTGCCCTAAATCCGGCACTGATTTGTAGTGGACCATCCGAACTTTTCCTGCTTTGTAAGTTGTTCTGCGATGCTTTCCTGATTGCTGTCTAGCAGTTACTTTTGCCCCATAGCACAACAAAAGTGGGACCAAAATAACAAGAGCAGGCATTTGCCATATGACAAGTTACAGGATTTAGACAGGACATATGCAGATTGGAAACAAAGCAGTGTGCCTCCCCCAAAACGTTTTCAGGCACCAAACAGTATTGAAAATGGGATGTTGTATAACTGCCCCAATACCAACATGAATGCACAATAAAAAGGACATGTGGAGGGTCAGTAGACACTCAGGAGTAGGGCTGGGTGATACCTGGTTTTCAACATGGTGATATATCAGCAACTAAACATAATGATATACAGATATATCACCATGTCTGAAATAAGGATGGAGATATGTAGAGGCATTAGCTGGCCTCACAGATTTTCCTACATTGTGGTTTTTGCATAACACACACACACACACACACACACACACACACACACACACATCATGATTCGCAATACATTGCCAGGTCAAAAATGATGAAACCAATATCATGATATGAACTTCAAACTGGTTGGGACAGCAGCTTCCCAAAGTCCAGCAATGCCGCTACATCCAGTCTCCAGGATGAGGACCCCCAAGAATGCTCCACTGCTTGGGGTGGGATATAAAGCTGTCAGTCAAGTCCAACATTCCGAGAGGACCAACTCCCTCTGTGTGGCAGGCAGTTCTGTCAGTTGGTCGGTTGCTGCAAGGAGTGTTAACTGGCAACTGCTCAGATGCAGTCTTCTCATGACTTACTACTATCTAGTATATAGTTTATAACCTAAGCCTGCCTTCAGGAACAACTCTGTAAACCTGAATGAATCTGATAGTAAAGTAGTTTATGTTAATATGATTCAGATTCATGTGTGTTTTCTTTAAGAGGGACAGAAAGGGATTATCAACCAGGAAGGTATAATTTTTGATAGGACTCAAACGAGTTAGCAACCCGCTTGCCACTGCATAAACTCAAACAGGGGATCGTTTAAACTTTGCTAAATTATATAAACGTTCCCACACTTGGGAGGAATTGGAGAAGCACAGGGCACTCACAAAGCACCCTTGCCTGCTTCTCAGCGCCTGTCTGTTCCCTATTTTGTTCCTGCTTTCCCGTTGCCTTTGATCGCTCATCAAGGCGTCAAGCGAGGTGTAACATGGCTGGCTGTTGACAGGAGTTAGCCTTGCATGAAGCCTTGATGCCTATTTTGTTGCTGCAAAGCTTCTTTCCGCCCCGCCTCCTCTGACATCCTTCCTGTCCTCCTTGTTCCAAAATGTATTTTCTTGTCAGAAAATGATCCAGCTGGCCCAGGTTCAAGGGAGTGCTGCCCCGAGGGACCTGAAAGTGAACTTTGGCTTCCAGCACTTGCTGTGCTGCTTTAAGGAGTTATTCTCATGTTGGCTCTGATTCAGGGGAAGTTAGGCCCCATCTGCACTGAGCACTTGAAGCAGTACCATTTCAAACAGCCGTGGCTTCCCCCAAAGCATTCTGGGAAGTGTAGTTTCTTTAAGGGTGCCAAGAGTTGTTAGGAGACCCCTATTCCCTTCATAGAGCTACAAAGTTCCCGGGGAAGAGCGATTAATGGTTAAACCACTCTGAGAACTGTAGCTCTGTGAAGGGAACAGGAGTCTCCTATCCACTCTTGGCACCCTTAAGAAACTACAGGTCCCAGAATGCCAGTGGGCATGGCCCTGTTCCCTCCCATCCTCTACATGACTTATCATCCCATGAAGGGAATGAATGGAAAGAGTTATTGACTGGAGGTAATTTCTGTATGTGCAATAAGAATTAAAACCTTGGCACACCAGCACTGAGCTGTGGGTCAGCCACCCCTGGGCAATTGTTCTAGGTGAGGCATTGGACTGCATGGACTGATGCGACCTGGAAGGGATGCAGGAGAATGTGGTTGCCATGTCCTCACTTTAGGGTACCTGGAAGTTGCTGTCTGCTTGCTCGTGCAATGACTATAGTCTTTCTGGTTCTTGTGTGCAAGAGAGAGAGAGAGAGAGAGAGAGAGAGAGAGAGAGAGAGAGAGAGAAGTCACTGGGCAGAAACTGCAGTTCATTTCAAGAGAGCCAGGAGATGGAGAGGAGCCTGGGATCACAGGAGGTGGTTCATGGCTCCTGCTTAGTGGACCTAGTTACTGTTGGGGCTTAGGGATCCAGTCAGCAAGAAAAAGGTAAAGCTCAGTGGTCATAATATCTAAATAACGTCTCATGATTCCCTGCTCTCTGTATATTTTCTGCTGGAAAACAAATAACAACTATCTTCCCTTTTGGGTGGGGAGCAGGTAAGAGTTGAATCCTCTATTTGGAATTCCAAATGTGGGTTTCCATAGCAACTAGTTTTAGTAAGGAGGTGAGGCCGGGGAGAGAGGCACCTGGGACCTCCCAATGTTGCAGTTGTCAGAATGCTGCATGGTAAGTCCCTCCTGGAAACATCATTAGCATCTCATTGGTGCCTCCTGGAACTCACATGACCAAACACAATGCACACATGTCCCCCCGTCTCCTGAACTGGCAAGATCTCCTGCACTGGGGAGGGTGCAAGTCCCAAATAATCCTAGCAGTGGAGGGATGTTTGTGTGGAATATAGAACACAGTAGCATTTGGCATGCCCCACAAGGAACATGAATCCAGCAGATGGGCCAGGCCTTTACCCTTAGTGATACCCAGTCGGGGAAAATAGGCTCATCATCACCAGATAACACTGCTTCTAGGCTGCACCTACTGTGTCAGATTACAACCGGTGGTGTGGAAATAATAAGATTGGAAGCTTTCCCCTCCACCGCATATAATCACCTTAATTGCTGATACATAGGGAATTATCATGGCATAGAGAAGGCTAGGCAATAGCTAGGGACATCATGTGCCCTATTTTGCAGAGGATGGTTCTCTGTTTTGAAGGTGTCTTTTATTTGAGGGTTCATTCAGACTTCCTTTTGTGCCACACTTTCCAGGCACAGGTTCATGTTTTAAAGCTCCATGTCTGAGCAGAATTTTTTCTGCCCTGGCACTTTCCCTGGGGAAACCCGTTATTTACTGCTGAAATGGAGCAAACGACAATCCACAGGAAACGCAATTGTCTCTATTGTTGCCTGTTTTTAAACCCCATGTTAATAGGTCTGAACTTGGGATGTCTAATGCAGTATATTGGGTTCTTTCAGGACAACTTTAGTTTTGAGTAGATACCTTCATGTTTGCGTATATACAGTGGTACCTCGGGTTACATACGCTTCAGGTTACATAGCTTCAGGTTACAGACTCCGCTAACCCAGAAATAGTACCTCGGGTTAAGAACTTTGCTGCAGGATGAGAACAGAAATTGTGCGGCGGCAGCGGAAGGCCTCATTAGCTAAAGTGGTGCTTCAGGTTAAGAACGGACCTCCGGAACAAATTAAGTACATAACCAGAGGTACCACTGTATATAGCCCAGAGGTTTTCAACCTTTTTGAGTCCATGGCTCCCTTGACAATCTACATTCTTTCTGTGGCACCCCTGTGGGGCTCAGGAGCCCAGTTATGTCACCCTTTGCCTGCAAAGCTGGCAGATTCTCACCCTTTCTCAAACACCCTCCCTTGTGGAGTGTTCCCTCAGCCTCCTCTCCTCTCCCCTCTCCTTGGGAGTCTTCTGGGCAGCCGCCCCTGGTCTTGCCCCAAAGAGAAGTGCCTCCCACAGGCACCATTAGCCTGCGGAGCTTATAGCCAGGGCTGCTGCAAAAAACAGATGTGCAAGCTTTTGGGAGGCAAAGATGTAAGAGGGCATCAGGGAAGAGAGGGAAGGAAAGAGGGACAGAGGCCAGCATTGCCCGTGACGCCTGTGACTATCATTCAAGGCACCCCAGGCACAGCAGACTGGTTGAAAACCACTGATATAGCCTATTTATGGCTTTGTTTCTGTTTGGAGCAATTGGTCTGCTGCTTGGCTGGAGGTCCTGGCTAGCACCTTAGCTTGGTTTTGTAGGTAACAACCCACCGCTATCTGTTCATGTGCCCTTTGCTGGATTCTGCAACTCAGAGGTTACTCAATTATTCATAAATATTGGTTTTTCTCCATTATGTTTACACTTTTGGGCCGATCCCAACCATATCATTAGTAATGTGTACACAGTGTTGAATGATGTCACACGCCGGGTGCCTGTGACCTTGCATTGTGAAATTACCATTTTACAGTTTCACAACAAAATAATCCCAGGGTTCTGGTGCACATGACTGTTTTGTGTGAGGCTCAAGGGAGTGCTGCCCCGAGGGACCTGAAAGTGAACTTTGGGTTCCAGCACTTGCTGTGCTGCTTTGAGGAGTTATTCTCATGCTGGCTCTGATTCAGGGGAAGTTAGGCCCCATCTGCACTGAGCCCTTGAAGCAGTACCATTTCAAACAGCCATGGCTTCCCCCAAAGCATTCTGGGAAGTGTAGTTTCTTTAAGGGTGCCAAGAGTTGTTAGGAGACCCCAATTCCCTTCATAGAGCTACAAAGTTCCCGGGGAAGAGCGATTAATGGTTAAATCACTCTGAGAATTGTAGCTCTGTGAAGGGAACAGGAGTCTCCTATCCACTCTTGGCACCCTTAAGAAACTACAGGTCCCAGAATGCCAGTGGGCATGGCCCTGTTCCCTCCCACCCTCCACATGACTTATCATCCCATGAAGGGAATGTATGGAAAGAGTTATTGACTGAAGGTAATTTCTGTATGTGCAATAAGAATTAAAACCTTGGCACACCAGCACTGAGCTGTGGGTCAGCCACCCCTGGGCAATTGTTCTAGGTGAGGCATTGATGCTGAGAGAGCATCCTGCATGGGGGCTTCTCCCAAGAGCCTCAAAGGGGTGTGCAATATTCTCACACACACACACACATTTTATCCTCATAAGAATCCTGCGAGGTAGGTTTGGCTGACAGACAGTGACTGGCCCAAGATCACCCAGTGAGCTTTCATGGCCAAGTGGTGACTCAAACCCTGGTCTCCCAGGTCCTAATCCAACAATCTAACCATAGCACCACACTGGCTCTTCTGTGTAGAAGCAGGGTTGGGGCTATAATGTATGCCAGGCTGTGACATTGTGTCCCCGTTGCTGCCCGGCCCTGCCGTTACCATGTTGAGCATGGAGGTCTGAAGAGAGAAGGGTTTGGGCAGGCAGCTGCTCCCACATCTGGGCTCCATGAAACCAGGAAGGGTGCCTTTTTTAAGACCTTGGTGCTTGACATACAAAACTCTTGGGAGACTCATGGGGTGGAGCTAGAGACCTGGCCCCCCCAGGTCTGCTTCTCTATGAGCCCCCCCCCCAGGAGCCAGCGCATTAGCCAGGCTACTGGCTCTCTTCAGGCATCCACTACCTGAGTTAAGGAGGCACATGATGAAGGGAGTGGGGATCAGATTCCCCCCAGTGCTATTCTGATTGCCCTCCCCAGCATGGAACTCTGCACACATTTCAGAACCCTGGAAAATCAGGATCCTCTAAACCACATGAGGAGCAGCAGACCCCTTGCTTCATATAGTTACCCTTGAACTCCTGGAGGGTGACCCAGAACAACAACAACAGGGGTGGAGGTAGTGAATTCATCCCTGCAGCCCCCCACTTTCAGATTACTTACCCTTCAGGCATTTGCTACCTGGTTTAAGTGGGACCTCCAAAGGCCTGATCTGCTTTGAACCAAAGGGACAGGGCTGACAAAAACCATATTTGATCAAAACCAATCAAATGTGCCTGGATAGCTCAGTTGGGCAGAGCCTGATGCTGGTAATGCCAAGGTTGCAGTTTCGATCCCTGTGTGGGACAGCTGCATATTCCTGCATTGCAGGGGTTGGTCTAGATGATCCTCGTGGTCCCTTCCAACTCTACAATTCTATAAAATAACCTTCCACTGACCAGTGCAGGTGGGGGAGGTAAGGTTTGCTCATCTGCAATGCCCTCTCCCATCAATGCAACGCAGCTCCACACTCAAACTTAAAAAAATAAAAATTAAAAATCTATTTTTTAAAGGTAAAATACTGACACCTAACAAGATACATGGGCTTCTTGCTTGCCATAAGTCTAGACATTCTGGGGAGGCCTGTATTTATTTACAGTCTCGGGACTGGATTGTCTGTGTGCCTGACCCCGCTTTCCCAGCTTCTGTGAATGCAGGAGCCTTATTAATAGCTCTAACATAGCACACTTCATCTCCAAAGCACTTTAGAGAGCGAACGAGAAATAGAGAGTATAATTAATTAATCATTTAATGCTTAACAGCACTTAAACTGCACGCAGCTCTCCACAAGCGCACAGGCACACAAAGCGCAGCATAGCCGTTAAGCCCTTTGGCGTACTTAACTCTCTCCGAGATTGTGCGGAGCGTGGCCCGGTGCCAGCTAAGGAGAGGGCTGGAAAGACTCAGCTCCCTGGGCGCCTGGCTTATGCCTGTGTGCTGCATCCTGCTACAAAGAGTTGGCTAGATCTGTGTGGTCCTTTTATGTGTGTGCTTTTAAAAAAGAAAACAAATATGTTCAGGCGTAAAGCTTGCAGCTTGCCTGGTGGGGGCACACAGACCTCTCTTGGACCCCACTTTCCCTTCTGACATTCACTCCAGAGTGCATCTGCCCCCACCCCACAAATCATGCATAATCCCAGACAATTTCCCACCCATGTTCTTTTCACATATGTTCTGCTTTGCCCCATTTATGTTTCCATTATTTGCTTTTAAAAAAATACATTACATTTTGTATACAAATACATTACTTACTGTACTATAAAACGGTGCTGCTGTAAGTGGTGATTTGTGGACTGGTTCTAGCCTGTGAGTCAGCAGCTGCTGGTTCCCAATGACTCCACCACAGTCCAGGTTGGGTGGGATGCTTAGGGACCAGATGTGGAACATGAGGGGCGGAAATTGCCAGTCTAGCACGTTGGATAGCTTGAGAAGCAATCCTGCCACACAAGATGGTCTGAAGGCTCCTTTTAAAGTTCTACAGGGTTCCCCCCCCCCCCAGGTTTACAATCTTGTAAAACAAGTACAACAGGCAATAGCCACTTTGAACAGTTAGCGTGCAACTGCTGTCAGATTAACATTTGTGAAATCCATCTTTTGCAAATAGAACCAATATGCATATTTTGCATAATATATACTGGCATTTTTATAAGTCAACGGAGAGGTGGTGGTGGTGGTGGTGGTGGTGGTGGTTATATTCAGTGCTTTCTTCTGGGGGGGGGGATGCAGGGGTATTCATACCCCTAAACATTTTATGAATCTAATGGGAGAAGAAACTTAAAAAAATTAAATTGTTAGTTTCTTCTCTAGCACGATAATCGTCAGTTCCGTTCCTACCCCCGATGGCAGCCTCATTTCCTGTCACGGTGTTTTCTGAGTCTCAGATGGAATTCTGGATTTGTTGTAGTTTCTGAGTCACCTTCAAAGGTAGCCCCAAGTAGAGCACATTGCAGTAGTCCAAGCGGGAGATAACCAGAGCATGCACCACTCTTGCGAGACAGTCCGCGGGCAGGTAGGGTCTCAGCCTGTGTACCAGATGGAGCTGATAAACAGCTGCCCTGGACACAGAATTAACCTGCGCTTCCATGGACAGCTGTGAGTCCAAAATGATCCCAGGCCGCGTACCTGGTCCTTCAAGGGCACAGCTATCCCATTCAGGACCAGGGAGTCCTCCACACCTGCCTGCCTCCTGTCCCCCGAAACAGTACTTCTGTCTTGTCGGGATTCAACCTCCATCTGTTAGCCGCCATCCATCCTCCAACCACCTCCAGACACTCACACAGGACAATCACTGCTTTCACTGGTTCTGAATTAAAAGAGAGGTCATCCACATACTGATGAACACCCAGCCCAACCCCCTTGATGATCTCTCCCAGCGGCTTCATAAAGATGTTGAAAAGCATGGGGGAGAGGACAGAACCCTGAGGCACCCCACAAGTGAGAGCCCAGGGGTCTGAACACTCATCTCCCAACACCACTTTCTGGACACGGCCCAGGAGGAAGGAGCGGAACCACTGCTTAGCATTGCCCCCGTCTCCTCTAGACAATCCAGAAGGAGGTCATGGTCAATGGCAGGGGTCAGCAAACTTTTCAGCAGGGGGCCGGTTCACTGTCCGTCAGACCTTGTGGGGGGCCGGACTATATTTTGAAGGGAAAAGAATGAATGAATTTCTATGCCCCACAAATAACCCAGAGATGCATTTTAAATAAAAGCACACATTCTACTCATGTAAAAACATGCTGATTCCCAGACGGTCCGTGGGCCGGATTTAGAAGGCGATTGGGCTGGATCTGGCCCCCGGGCCTTAGTTTGCCTACCCATGGTCAATGGTGTCAAAGGCCACTGAGAGATGCAGCAGAACCAGGAAACAGCTTTCCCCTCTATCCCTAGCCCACCGGAGATCATTGACCAGTGCAACCAAGGCTTTTTCAGTCCCATGATAAGGCCTGAATCCTGACTGGAAGGGATCCTAATGGTCTGCATCCTCCAGGAGTTGTTCAGCCATTGAAATTTAGTTCAGCTGCTCCCCTGGGATGTTAGCTGATATGGCCCACACACTTTTGAGCATATTTTCATAACCAGGAGGTATAGAATCTTGATTTAAAAGAAGAAGGAGTGATGCCATGGGTCACATCTGGCTTTCAGCCTGGCAGTTTCCTACTCCTGCTCTTGCCCCAGAGTGTTTGCCCTGAATTCTAAATCTCTGGACCCAGATGGGGCATCCTTCCTAAATCTCTGGAGCTATAATAACAGTAATAATAATTTTATTATTTATACCCCGCCCACCTGGCTGCCATCTTTCCTAATCATGAGGAACGGCATTTGCTGTATAAATTACCTTATACTTCCTACGGTATCTCAGTTAGGCCTTAAATAGGCAATGGTGTGGGTTGTTGCTCTTGTTTTTGGTGGTATGTAAATTTTATTTTACATACTCTTGAGAAGACTCTTGAGAGTCCCATGGACTGCAAGAAGATCAAACGCATCCATTCTTAATGAAATCAGCCCTGAGTGCTCACTGGAAGGACAGATCGTGAAGCTGAGGCTCCAGTACTTTGGCCACCTCATGAGAAGAGAAGACTCCCTGGAGAAGACACTGATGCTGGGAAAGATGGAGGGCACAAGGAGAAGGGGGCGACAGAGGATGAGATGGTTGGATAGTGTTCTCGAAGCCACAAACATGAGTCTGACCAAACTGCGGGAGGTAGTGGAGGACAGGGGTGCCTGGCGTGCTCTGGTCCATGGGGTCACGAAGAGTCGGACACGACTAAACGACTAAACAACAACAACAACAACAACAACAAATTTTATTTCAACTTAATTGGCTTATCAATAAATAAGTTGACAGCCCTAAGGGAGGGAAATAGAGCCTTCTGATTATGCAGTCTCTCATCTGTCCTCTTAGTCGTCTGCGTGTGGACATGGAAAGTGACAAATTGGAGGAGGGTGTCATTCTCACTCAAGCATGCTCCGAGAACATGTGCGCACTTCAAAGAACACTAGTGAGTGTGTGTCCTGTGTGTGTGTGTGTCAATGTGTGTGTCGATGTGTGGAGTGCTGGCAGAGACGAAGAGCAAAGGATGATGATCTGTCTTCAGGAGTCCTTGATTGTTAGTGCATATTTTGCCTGTACTTCATCCTTCTTCTCTTGCAGAAAGTAGTGACTGTTTTCCTTGAAAAAACTGACCCAGATCTTAAGTAGCAGAAGTGAAGCAAATCTAAAGCAAGGTGCCTCTGCCTGTTTTGGTGGTGTGTGTGTTACATTCTTCCTCTTCCACCCCCCACATCCTCATGGTCCCTAGACCTCACTGTTCAGAACGGCTCCCTGATCTTCTGCAGAGGCTTTATGAGGGGCTGGAGGGGTCAGGAAAATCCCCTTGCTCAAGCTTCCTTCTTCTCTTGCTGTTTGTGATGCAAGCTAGCATTAATGATGGTGATACTGAGCTGTCATACAGTTATGGAGAAAGGCTTTAAAGTGCACAAGACACACTACATGGCTGCAATCCTATAACTTAGGTTCAAGCTTGTACAATTATAGTTGATTCAGAGGCCTTGTGCAAGGAACCTACTTTCCCCAAAGATTGGGCTTTCTACACTAAGGAAAGTGATGGGGAAATATCCTGGAAAAGGTAGGATAGCTGCCGTTAAGATGGATTTGGCAACATCAAATGGCTGAGACTGAATTTAGAGAGGCTGTGTACCACCAAAATGCACATGTCTGCAGCATGGACTGTAATTTGCACCTCCCAGCAACCTCAGAAGCTCATGCAATGAGAAAGCTGCAGTTATTCGGTCAGTGACCAGTGTGTTGGCTGCCATTTTCCCCAGCAGTTGCCTTTCGTGCACCACATGGGTGCCTTCTGCAGACAGCAGGGAACACATTAAACTTTCTGCAATGTTACTATAGGTGTGGAGGGGAAGGAAAGGTGGATCTGATCTTTCAGCTGCCACCAGCTTGATCTTTGTTTGACTCTGGGCTGTGCCCCGCTTTCAAAGACCAGGTGAAGAAGTCGCTTTTGCGTATGGCGTTATGCAGCTCAGTCTTTGAGTGCCAGTTGGAAGATACCCCACATGTTTCTCAGGCTGTATTTATGCTGACTTCCTCTATCCTACAAATTGGCTTAATGGCTGATTTGTCTCTCCAAGGAACCTGGGAGATGGGGATCTGTCTATGAAACATGCGTCAGCTAGAGGCCTCCTAACCAGTTGTAGCTCTAAGGCAGGAAATGCCAACCCAGTGCCCTCTATAACATGTGCTACAATTCCCCAAAGCCCCCACTAGTATGATCAGTGGTCAGGGATAAGTGAAGTTGTTGTCTGTGGTATCTCGGTGGCACCATCTTGACTTCCTCTGCTCTAGGGTTTGGGTGGGTTCAAGGTGTCCTCAGAAGATTGATTTTAAAATGTGGGAGGCACTGCTTCTCACTTGGACATCAGAAACACCTCCCACTGGAATATGGAAAGTCACTTAATTTACCAGTTGGAGGAAAGGGAACTGTCTTATGCTCCTTTTGCCCACCCTCCCCCTACGCTTGCAGTAAGGTTGGCACTGGCAATATCATGAAAGAGCACAAACCAGGGATGCAGAATCTGTTGCCCTCATGATGTTGTTGGACTCACAAATTCTGCCAGCCCCTACCAGCATGGCCAATTGTCAGGGTTGAAGGGAGATGTATTTCAGCAACACCTGGAGGGCCATAGATGTCCAGAAGGATCATGCTGTGCTCCAGGAGCTGTCTGTTTATGAATGCCACCCTTGTCTCCTACTGAGGTCCATCCTAAACAGGTCTTCTTTGGGTGCAGAGAGGAGGGACGGCAGGCTGCTGAGCAGGACCATTGTCAGTCTGCTCGTATGCACATGTTGCATTAGTTCAAAGTGGTTTGCAGATAGATGATGAATAAAGTGCACCCAAACAAGAAACCAAGATCTCTGAGTTTAAAAACAACCCAGAACCAGCAGCAGATAAATCAGGCCAGATGGTTACAATATTAGACTAAAAAATATTTTAATCTCACACTGTGGCAACATTAAAAACACAGGCGCTGATTTAAAATGCCTTAGTGTAAATAAACAGTTTCATCTGCTGCTCAAAGGGAATTTATCAGAGCAATTCACAGCTATTTAGATCTAAGTAGATACCCTTTGAAAAGAGAATTACGGAGGGACTTCCGGTTAGCGCCAGCGCTTAATGGCGGATTTCTCCCGGAGCTCCGGGAGAGATCTGCTTCGTGGGTTCGGGTCCTGTCAGCTACGGCGGAGCGGGGACCCTAAAAAATCACAGGCGCATAGCCAGTGAACTGGAGACTCGGCGGGCACCTTTGCGCCCCCCCGACGCTGTGAAATAGCCTTTTTAAAGGCTGCGGATCAGCGGAGGGTGTGTTGGAGCGGTGCTGAGAGTCGTCTTCACCCAGCCTGCGAAGCGAAGCCGCGTCGCCATTAGCGGAGAGCGCTGACTTCTTCCAGTGAATTTGGATTAAAAGGAACATCTATCCGTGAGTAGGATTGACCGCTAAAATATAATTTGACACTAAAATTGAAGAAATTGGATACCGAGACGGACAAGCACCAAAAAGGAAGTCTGCTTTCCGTCCTGTAGCAAGATCAAAGCGAAAGGCATTTCAGCCGTAACCGTTTGAAAGGGGAGTTGTGAGAACTAATAAATCCACCACCAAGCAAAGAACTCCCTCCCCGAAGGCAGGAGGGGGAGGGAAGAAGACTTTAAAGTGTTTTCCTGCCTTTTTAAAAAGAAATTGAGCTATTTACCGCTGCTCCTGTACCTGGGATCGGACTGCCGGAGAAAAGGAACCGGCTTAGGATTGTTGATACAAGAAGGTAAAAAAGTATCTCTAACTAACTAACTAACTAACTAACTGATTTTGGCTACTCTCAACTTGAAACATTTATTTTGTTGCACAGTAAAGCTATTTTGCAGGACATTATTGACTTGGATTCTTTAGAAAGAGAAAGAACAATTGAAAAGAACTAGAAGGACTTTTGTTTGATTTCTGGAGAGTGGGAGACTAATTTGAAAGTAAGGAATTGACTGTACGCCCTCTAGAGGATTTATAAATTGTTTCAGCAACAAGTGGAGTTTAAAATCTGAGAACCTTTTGTCTGACAGCTCAAGAGTGTGGGAATGACCTTGAGTAAAAGACTTTGTTATGGCAGATGGTAAAGAGAAATTTCACAAGAAAGAGGATTTACAAGAAACAACCTTGAGATCTGGCAGACAATACAAAGTTGACTCTTCCATGCAAAGAAGGGCTTCTGTATCAGGAGCCCCTGGAACTACAGTTATACCAAAGGCAAAAGTGAAAATAATGTCTTCAGAAGAATCCTTTGCTAAGGTATTGGAGAAGATAAGTGACTCTTTAGAGGAATTAAAAAAGCAAGGTGCAGAAACCAAAGTACAAGTTGCTGAAACAAATAAAAAAATTGAAGAAATCTCTGGGAAAATTGACTCAAATACAAAAAGTATAACTGACCTTGGGAATAAAGTGAACTCAAATGCAGAAGCAATTGGGAAATTATTGGAAGAATCATCTACAACAAGAAAGATAGCTGAGGAAGCTAAAGAAATTGCAACTGCTGCTGAGGGAAAGTTTCCACCAGTGTTTAAGAAACTAGATGAGTATGAACTGGCACTTTCAATGCAAGATATGCAACGCAAGGAGAGGAACCTAAGGATCAGACTTGTGCCGGAAAAGGAAGAAGACAACCTGGTGGACTACCTGACAAAAGAATTTTCTGACTTTTGGAAGCAGGAGCTGGACAAAGAACAATTTAAGATAGAAAGTGCATTTAGACTGGGAGCAAGGCAGAGGAAGAACAGACCCAGAGACTGTCTAATAACTCTGAGATCAAAGGAGGAACAGGACAAGATACTGAACCTGCATTACCAAACAACCCTTCGAATTGAAGATTTTCACATTGAGATTTTTAAAGACATCCCGAAAAGTATTTTGGACGCAAGAGGACACTACAAGGACCTGGTGATACTGCTGAAAAGGAACTACATACAATTCAGGTGGGAGTTTCCCCAAGGCTTGTCTTTTAAATACAAGGGGAAGAAAAGAAGAATAAAGACAGTGAGTGACAAAGACAAGTTCTTGGGAGAACACGAAGAAGACCTACAGAAAGAGACGTATCCAGGCCAAGGGCATCCTTCATTAGATACGGACACGGAACCACCGACGAATGAGGAACAAAAATTGGGAGCTGTAGGAGGAAAGAGTAAATAACCCCATCATGGCTCTGCAACTTCTAACCTGGAACTGTAACGGTCTAAACAACCCCCGAAAAAGGAAAAACATATTTCATGCTTTAAAGAAAGACCAATTGGACTTGATTTGTCTACAAGAGACTCATGTGACAAGAGCACACAGAAAATTATTAATAAATAAGAGATTGGGACAAGAATTTATATCTTCAGACAGAGTAAAAAAAAGAGGAGTGGTGATCTACGCAAAGGAAAATCTGCAACCGAAACAAATCTTTAAGGATGACCAAGGAAGATATTTGGCAATTGAAATTCAATTCCAAGGAGAAAAATTTTTGATAGTGGGAATATATGCACCAAATGAAGGGAAAGCAGAATTTTTTAAGAAGTTGCATGAGACTTTAATGGACTATATGGATTATAAACTAATCATGATGGGAGATATGAATGGAGTGGTTTCAACAAATATGGATAAAGCACAAAGACAGGTAGTTACAAAAGATGGAAGACTACCAAAAACTTTCTTTGAAATGACTGACAATATGGATTTGATTGACATTTGGAGAATAAAACACCCATTAGAGAGAGAGGGAACCTTCTTTTCTGAAGCCAAAATGACATGGACTCGGATCGACCAAATCTGGGTGACTAGCAGTATGGCGTCGATTATAAAAAAAGTGGAAATCTGCCCCAAAACTCTCTCCGACCATAACGCAGTAAAGATGGTGATGAAGCAAACAACAACTGGTTCCTTCAGATGGAGAATGAACGACACCTTATTTAGAGACGAGGAGATTTGTAAAAAGGCCCAAAAAACTTTGAAAGATTACTTTGAAATCAATTTAAGGACTAAAGTAGAAAAAAGAATAATATGGGACGCAAGTAAAGCCGTGATGAGAGGGTTTTTGATACAACAAAATACATTAAAGAAAAGAATGCAAAACGAGAGGAAAGTGAAAATTTTGGAAAAGATAAAAGAAGGGGAAAGGAAATTAAGACTGAAGCCAAAATCGCAAGAGATTTTAAGAGAAATAAAACTGTACCAAATACAATACATGGAACTGATGAATCAAGAAATAGAATGGAAAATTAAACAAATGAGACAAAAGACCTTTGAATCTGCAGATAAATGTGGTAAGCTATTGGCTTGGCAAATAAAGAAGAGACAAAAACTCAACACGGTAACAAGCTTAGAAGTGGATGGAAAGAACATATGCAACCCAGGGGAGATTAGAAACTGCTTCCAGAACTACTTTAGACAATTGTACACACAAGGGCCGCAGAATGGAATGGATATACAACAATTCCTCGAGAAAAATGGGCTGAAAAAGATTTCGCAGGAAAGTAAGACAATTTTGAACCAGGAGATATCAGCGCAGGAAATAGAAGATGCCATTCAAAATATGACGTTGGGCAAATCACCTGGACCGGATGGACTGACTTCCAAATATTATAAAGTTCTGAAGGAAGGGTTGATACAACCTTTGAAGGAAGTCTGTAATGAGATTATGGAGGGGAGGAAGGCACCCGATACGTGGAGAGAGGCTTACATTACACTTATACCAAAGACAGAGACTGAAAAGACCCAACTTAAGAACTACCGACCCATCTCGTTATTAAATGTGGACTATAAAATCTTTGCTGATGTTTTAGCAAAGAGACTGAAAAGAGTTTTGATGGAGGAGATTCATGGGGACCAAGCAGGCTTTCTCCCGAAAAGGCATTTGTCGGAGAATGTAAGGAATATAATTGACATTTTGGAAAAGTTGGAAGTGAACATAAACACTAAGGCTGTTTTGATATTTGTGGACGCCGAGAAAGCCTTTGACAACATTTCTTGGAGTTTCATGTTGAAGAACCTCCGGGGGATGGGGGTAGGCCAAGGGTTTGAGAATGGTATAAGTGCAATATATTCTGAACAGAGGGCAAAATTAATTGTGAATAATGTGGTTACAGAAGAGTTCAAGATTGAAAAAGGGACACGACAGGGGTGCCCTATCTCCCCATTACTTTTTATATCGGTCCTGGAGGTTTTGCTTAATATGATCAGGAGGGACCAGTTGGTTAAAGGGATTCAGGTCGGAGCCAAACAATACAAACTGAGAGCATTTGCAGATGACCTAGTACTTACATTGCAAGAGCCAGAAGCTAGTACGAAAAGAGTTTTGGAAATAATCCAAGAGTTTGGTCAATTGGCAGGTTTCAAATTGAATAAGTTAAAGACTAAGGTATTGGAGAAAAATTTAACACAGGTTGAAAAAGAAAGGTTTCAGAATGAGACGGGGTTGACTGTGGTTAAAAAAGTGAAATACCTGGGTGTGAATATGACAGCTAAGAATGTGAACTTATTTAAAGACAATTATGAAAAAACTTGGACAGAAGTGAAAAGAGATTTGGAGATTTGGTCAAACTTGAAGCTTTCCTTGTTAGGTCGAATTGCAGTTATAAAGATGAATGTATTGCCAAGAATGTTGTTTTTATTTCAAGCATTACAAATAATGGATAAAATGGACTGTTTCAAGAAGTGGCAGAAAGATATATCTAAATTTGTCTGGCAGGGCAAGAAGCCCAGAATTAAATTTAAGATATTAACGGATTCAAAGGAAAGAGGGGGGTTTGCCCTGCCAGACTTTAAACTGTACTATGAAGCGGCAGCTTTCTGCTGGCTAAAAGATTGGCTGCTTCTTGAAAATACAGACATTTTGGATTTGGAAGGTTTTAACAACGTTTTTGGTTGGCATGCATATTTGTGGTATGACAAGGTTAAAGCACATAAAAGTTTTAAAAACCATATTGTCAGAAAAGCACTACTAAATGTTTGGGTCAGATATAAAGATTTGCTGGAAAATAAAATCCCAAGGTGGTTGTCGCCAATGGAAGCAAAGGCAGTTAAAAAGTTAAACATGGAACCGAAGTGGCCAAGGTATTGGGAAATCTTGGAAAAGGAAGGGGATAAATGGAGATTGCAGAGTTTTGAAAAACTAAAAGGGAAGGTGAGAGATTGGCTGCATTATCACCAAATAAATGAAGTGTTTAAATTGGATAGTAAAATTGGCTTCCAGGTGGAAAAATCAAAATTAGAGATCGAACTGTTAGAATCCAGTACTAAGAATTTGTCAAAAATGTATAATTTGCTGCTGAAATGGAATACACAAGATGAAACGGTTAAATCGGCTATGATTAAATGGGCTCAGGACATTGGTCATAATATTTTGTTTGCTGATTGGGAAAAGTTGTGGACCACCGGGATGAAGTTTACGGCATGTAATGCCCTAAGAGAAAATATTATGAAAATGATATATAGGTGGTACATAACCCCAGTCAAGCTTGCAAAGATTTACCATTTGCCTGACAATAAATGTTGGAAATGTAAAGAAAAGGAAGGTACATTTTTTCACCTTTGGTGGACGTGCCCGAAGATTAAGGCATTCTGGGAAAGGATCTATAATGAACTTAAAAAGGTATTTAAATATACTTTTCCAAAGAAACCAGAGGCCTTTCTCTTGGGTATTGTCGGCCAGGGGGTGTTAAAGACAGATATAACTTTCTTTATGTATGCTACAACAGCAGCAAGAATACTCATTGCAAAGTACTGGAAGACACAAGATCTACCCACTCTGGAAGAATGGCAGATGAAGGTGATGGACTACATGGGTTTGGCAGAAATGACGAGCAGAATCCGAAACCAGGGAAGAGAAGCAGCGGAAGAAGAATGGAAAAAGTTCAAAGACTACCTAAAGAAATATTATAAAATTAATGACAGTTAGAATGATGTTGGACTAAAGTAAATGGTTACTATTAGTAATGGTTAAGACAAGGAGAATAAGGATGATTAGCTAAAATTTATAGTAAAATAAGGGAAGATTCGCTGAGCAATTGATTAGAATTTGGAATACAGAAATGGGAGGCATGAGGAAGTCGAAGAAGAAAGGTTCAAGAAATTAGGATATGAAATGGTACTTGTTTTCTTTTTGTTTGTTTGTTTATGTTCTGTTTTTGTCTCTTGTTTGTTTATGTATGTTTTGCTTGTATGATTATAAAAATTGTTTAATAAAAATATTTTAAAAAAAAAAATGAAAAGAGAATTACGTTTCCTCAGGGGTTGTATTTCCTTATATTGGCAAGGGTATTTGGCCCTCGCTGGTAATGGTGGTGCTGCCTCGATTATTTGACCCCAGCTTCCAACTGGTAGTTGGAGACAGAGCCAGCCTGGTGGTCCCCTGGTCTCAAGCCCCCCTTCAGCCATGGGCTTAGCTCACTGGGCCATCTTTGACTTAACGCCATCTCTCAGCCCAACCTCCCTCCCAGGGTTGTCTCAGGGATATACGGAGGAGAACTGTGAAAGCCATCATTGAGTACCTTGGTGAAAAGGCATAGTATGAACAGAACAAAATAAAGAAAAGCCGCATCCTGTGGCTTTGTAGTTGCTGTCCATTTATTGCCTGTCTCTCTACCCATTTCTGCTATATTTAAGTGTTTGGACAAAAGTGGTTCTGAGTGCCTAACGCCCCCACCCCTCTCCCACTCTTTTTTCTTATAGATCCGAAGACGTCGCCCAACTCCAGCTACCTTGGTCTTAAGCAGTGACCAGTCATCTCCTGGTGAGAGCCAAAACATACTCATCCATATTTTGGGGTGTGTCACTAGTTTGTGGGAGCAGCTTCAGAAATAAACAAGGAGACCTTTGTGACAGGGTCTGTTGCACTGTTGAGCCATTTTATTGGCCCAGAAGATGCCCTTATGGATCCCTAACATATACCTTGCTCTGTCATGGGCAATGAGAACTGTTTTCCTAGCCAATTGTTCCCCTGAAGGGCATGTTATATGTAGGGCTGCCTCTGAAGATGGTTTGGAAACTTCAGTTGGTGCAGAATTCAGCGGCTATGTTGCTCCATGGGGCTAGACGGTTTAAGCATATTATACCAATCCTGGCCCGACTGCACTGGCTGCCAATTAGTTTCTGGGTCTGTTTCAAAGTGTTGGTCTTGACCTATAAAGCCTTAACCTGCTGATGACTGCAATACCTGAAGGACTGCCTCTCCCCATATAAACCAGCCCAGACCCTGCAGTCATCACCTGAGGCCCTTCTTCGTGTGCCTCCTCCAAGACAGGTCCGGAGGGTGGCAGCACAAGAATGGGCCTTCTCTGCAGTGGCTGTGGAATGCTCTCCCCAGGGAAGTTCACCTGGCACCTTCAGTATACACCTTTAGGCGCCAGGTGAAAACATTCCTCTTCAACCAGGCCTTTGGCTGACTGACACCCAATGCCCTTTTAAATGTGTTGTAGGGGGGTTATTATTATTGGTTCTTATTTTTTATTACGTATTGGGGGTATTGTATTTTTATGTTACGAGTCACCCTGAGATCTACAGATGGAGGGTGGTATGCAGATTTCATAAATAAAAAAAATGTTGCAAGGTGTTTGTTGTTGGCCTGTGTCTCCCTGCTGGTTTTTTGAGAGGTCTTTTTCTTTTTTGGCAATCACTTGTAGCTGAGTAAGATGGACCTAGTGCAGGAAGGTGGACAACCTACAGCCCTAGAGCTGCATAGGGCCTTCAGCTGAAATCTGTTACCTCACCCTGCCCTCAATAGTATAGGACCAGGCTCTTTGAAGGACTTCCTGTACCCATATGCAGCTACCTGGACTTTAAAATTGGTCTCAGAGGTCTTGCTCACGTTTCCTTTCATCAAGATCTATTAAACTGGCAGTGACTAGAGACAGGGTCTTCTCAGTGTTGGCTCTGCACCTGTGGAGCTCCCTCCCGAGGGATACATGCAGCTTCTTTCTACCACAGTGCTATGAAACACCCTCCCTGGGGGGTGTCTTGCCCCTCTTGATTTCTTTCAATTGAGTTTTTTACCTGTTTTTCTTGTGGGAGGGTGACATGTTTTGTGGAGGTATTGCCTGCTTTTTTGTGCATTTTTGGTTTTTATTTTGCAATGTGTGTTCAGTATTTTTTGACTGGTTCTTTGTGGGGGGAGAGATGTGGGTTCTGAGCATCACCAACTTTTCTTTCTGTGAAATGGGCATTTTGTGATGCTCTCAACAGTTTTTTCTTAGATTTCCACATGCCCCCCTCTCCAGGTCCAGAATGTTTGCCCTCCCCCATCATTCTTGCACATTGGAGCCCCAAGATGCTTTTGATAAATTTAGGAGAGAACCTCCAGAAAGTGACTTTTATGGCTGAGTGGGGATTTGAACCCTGGTCTCCAAGGTCCTAGTCCAGTCCTCTAACCACTACACCACGGTGGGTCTCTGGATATCCCTTGTGGGTTGCTGTCCCAAAGACAAGAGCGGGAAAATTCAGCTGAACTGGACAAACAGGAAAGCATCTTCTTTCTTAGCAGGGAGCAACATCTCTGGAAAAAGACCTCACTTGTTGTCTGTGCAGGCCTCTCCTTCCTTTCCCTTTCCTGTCAGTCTCCCACAGCTGCAGCCGGCCTGCACAAGACTTGACAGTCTCAGTCCCTGGTTGCATTCTCTGGCTTTTCTTGCATGCTGGATAATTGACCGCCTGTCTGACCTGTGTTTCTCTCTGCTTCCTTGTCTGTCTGAATATTTAGGAAGTTGTCATGGTGGATTGTTGATTTGGCAAATAACGCTGAGAGCAAGCAATAGTCAGCAAGCCATGACATCTTTTTGTTGGTGGGGGAAGGGAGGGTGACTGGAGAAGCCTCTGGTGCCAAAGGGGGCATTATTTTCTTAGATTAGGAGCTAGGAGGAATCTGGAGTTCAAAGCTGGACAACACTGGGATTTTAATGGGACTCATCTTAAGGCTGGCTCAGCTGGTTAGAGCGTGATGCTGATAATGCCAAGGTAGCAGCTTTAATCCCTGGACGGGACAGCTGCATATTCAGGTTGTACCAGATGATCCTCAGGGTCCCTTTCAACTTCTATGAATCTGTAAGGGCAGCCTGTGTAGATGACACCTCAATGGAGCTCAGTGGCAGAGCACCTCTTTTACGTGCAGGAAGTCTGTGGTTCTACTCCTGGCATCTCCAGGCAGGGCTGGGAAAGGGAGCCTGTCTGAAGCCCTGGAGAATCGCTGCCAGTCACCAGGCTCGATGTCTGATTTGGTGTAAGGCAGCTGCCTCTGGTCCACCAGGATTATATTGGGGTCAGAATTGGGAGTGGACCTTCTCACACCGGTCACTGGATCACAATGACAGGACTGATCCAGGGGAATTTTGTACTTATTTGAATGCAACACCTGCCCCCCCCCGCCCCAATGTGGGGGCCTATTGTCACCTTCATGGGGTAAGCATGGATTACTAAGGCGTGTTGAATTTTTAGACTTTCAAATTCCAAGAATGAGGGGTGCTAAAAAGTTGGGGAATTCAAAATATATTTTGCTTAAATTAATTATTCTTGCTTGATAAGTAAAATGTGTGTAAAATTGCATAGAAATCATTAACAATGATTGCCAAGTACTTGCTGTTATATTATTAATTAATTAATTAGCATTATATGACATTTTCAGAAGGTAGAATTAAATTTCTTTGGTTGTCTGAAAGCAGTTTATGTGTTTCTTCATCAAACATACTTATGAAGTTAACTGTTGTCCAATCATAAAAATAATAGCAAATTTTAATTACTCACATCCAAAAACATATTTTTAAGACCATTCACTGAATAAATTTATAAAAATTCAGTTTTACCTCTAAAACAACACACCCTAATAGATGACTACGTTTGACTCCGCAACTGGAGACCCCTCCATGGATGGAACTGCCAAGATGCTCCTGCTCACCCTTAGAAGACCTCTTGGACCAGTCCATTCCGTAAAGGAAAGTGTTGCTATCCCATTAAGGACACTGGCTCCCTCTAGCAAGCTGACAAATGTCAGCGACATTCTGCTGAGCATGGCAGACTTGGTAAAAGCAACCTCTCTTAGATGATCAAATATGACCGAATCCCTCCAGGACTCCTAAGGACATAGCATATTCCTAAAATCCTCAAGATTTTGGTGCCCCAGAGTGGGAAATGGGCAGCACTGTTCCAGGAACAGCCTTGCTATACTTTTTACTGGAGGGAAATATGCTTTGGCCTAGAGGGAGCTCTGTTGGAGCAGTCTATGAAAGATATCCATCACAGAATAAGGATGCATGGCAACATGGTTATTTCCAAGATGTCCAAACCAAAAAACATTGCACTGTATTGCTTAGGTGCTGGTGCAGCCTCTGATGCCAGCTGGCTGAGCTGACATCATGGCATGGCAAGTCCATAAACATAGCAATTGCTCAGGGAGAAAGAATGTCTGTAGTTCAGGTTCCATGAGGGAAGTGAAAGGTGTCAGCTTGGCTGAGCTTAAAACCCCTCGCATACAGAAGGAGCGGATACCTGTGGACCTCCAGATGTTGCTGGGCTCCCATCAGCCCTAGATCAATGTTCAAAGGTCTATGAGAGTCACAATCCAGCAACATCTGGAAACCACAGGTTCCCCACTCCTGCTCTAGGGACAGGAGCACTTGTCTGAGAAAGAGGAACCTGAGGACAGTGGATCTTCTGGACAAAGGCAATGAAGAATTGAGGTGAGAAGGGGCCGACGAGAGAGGGAGCTCTGAGGAAGTGCTTCGGGTTAAGATGTAGGCTGCAAGGAATTGGAAAAGGGTACAGAAGGAATGCCAAGGGAGGTGGCCAAGGGTTAGGGTGGCTGACATAATAAGGAGGCATCCAAGGAAATAACTTCAGTACGGTGCCTTGGGACAATAGCAGCTCAGCATTCTTGGCAGGCAGACAGGAAAGAGAGCAAGCCAAGAAGGGCCCAGTCTCTTTTTAGATACCCCCCCCAAAGGTCCTGTAAGGCAATTCTTGGCAAAAATGATAATATGGCATAACCGATCTATAAAACCCTCAACCATGAAAGTTCATGAGGCACAATACCTCTAAATTCAAGTGGCTTTGGGGCTTCAAGGCTTCAGAACAGGGGTCCTCAAACTAAGGCCCGCAGGCCAGATTTGGCCCACCAGGCTCGTCAATCCGGCCTGCCAGCCAAAACGCCACGCTGTGCGAGGACTGACAGAGCGGGCTCAAATTCGCTCCTCTCTGTGATGAGGGGAGACACATCTCCTCGCCTGCTGGATTTCTGCCTATGGGCAGCCGTGACTAGACACAATTCTTATGTTCTTAGTGCTTATGAGATTATTTTGGCTTTCTGGAGGACTAGATGAATTGCTGCGTGTGTGTGTTTATTTGGATTTATATCCTGTCTTTCCTCCCCATGGAGCTCAGGGTAGATTTATATACAGTATATACCGTATTTTTCAGTGTATAAGACTTTGAGGGACTCCAATTTAAGAAAATCCCCAAATAAGACATCCCCAAATTTTGGACATTATTTTTTAGGAAAACAACCTAGCCTTATACACAAAAAATACAGTATATGGAATAGTCTGTGATGTTTTGGATCTTTTTAGCTGTGGTATGTTTGGACCGTAATCGGGGTGGGGTTTTTTTCTTCCTTTTCTTCTTCTCTTTTTAACATTTTTCAAGTTGTGTTTAAACATTTCTTGTTACATTGCCCAGAGAGCCATGTTACAGGGCAATTAATGAATAAGTGAATGTAAGTGCATGTATTGTACTGAGCAGACGTATAGCAGCCAGAGGTCCAACCTTCCATCCTCCCCAAGAGGGAGGAAGCTTGGGATGCACAGGAACTCTACTTATACAATATTGTATTAAACAGCTGCACAACATGGATAAAATGCAACTGGGGTGATTTCTACCACCCCTGATTAAACAAAGTCCAGCTATCAGATTTCTGTCTCACATACTGGTGTTAAAATGCACATTGTTCTACCCGCACACTGAGGTCCAGCGCCGAGGGCCTTCTTGCGGTTCCCTCATTGTGAGAAGCAAAGCCTTCTTGGTAGTGGCGCCCGCCCTGTGGAACGCCCTCCCATCAGATGTCAAAGCGATAAACAACTACATGACATTCAGAAGACATCTTAAGGCAGCCCTGTTCAGGGAAGTTTTTAATGTTTGATGTATTACAGTATTTTAATATTTTTTTGGAAGCCGCCCAGAGTGGCTGGGGAGGCCCAGCCAGATGGGCGGGGTATAAATGATAAAATTATTATTATTATTATTATTATTATTATTATTATTATTATTATTAGGAGCTGTGCTAGGGCTTATTCTCTCTCTCTCTCTCTCTCTCTCTCTCTCTCCCTCCCCTCCCCCATTCCTGCCTCCCCACTCTACTTGTTGGATTCTTTCTGCAGTATTATTTGAGATACGGGATGCTGGTGGTGCTGTGGTCTAAACCACTGAGTCTCCCGCAATGTTGCTCTGTCCCAGTTCCTGCCAACCTAGCAATTTGAAAGCACACCAATGCAAGTAGATAAATAGGTACCACTGCAGCAGGAAGATAAACAGTGTTTCCATGCGCTCTGGTTTTCGTCATGGTGTTCTGTTGCACCAGAAGCAGCTTAGTCATGCTGGCCACATGACCCAGAAAGCTGTCTGTGGACAAACACCGGCTCCCTTGACCTGAAAGCGAGATGAGTGCCGCAACTCCATAGTCGCCTTTGACTGGACTTAACCATCCAGGGGTCCTTTACCTTTTACCTTTAATTGTTTGAGATTCATTATTGCTTTTCCTAGTTGGGTTGAGCTCCTGTATATTTAACAGTGCATGACAGGCAGAAGCCTGCTAAATGTATTCTTCATTCATACCTGGGGGGAAAATCTCTTTGATTTCTGCCTGCCATGCAGCTAAATGCACAGGAACACTCCTAGGAAAAATAGTTCACATCTATGATTGTTACAGGCATTTTGCAGCTACATGACAGGTAGAAATTCAACACAATTCGTCATATTTTTTTCAAAATATAGTCTGGCCCCCAACAGTGTCTGAGGGACAGTGAACTGGCCCCCTGTTCAAAACGTTTGAGGACCCCTGCATCAGAATGACTTCTGTGGTCTTCCTATTAGAGGACCAGGGAGAGGGATTTTGTGTGTTCCGACTGAGACCCTCAAGGGAGCACCTGCATGCTTTAGGGCTAAGGAGAGCTGCCTATTGCAAATGTTTGCTGAATACCACCATGTGTATAGAAACTGGCCCACTGTGCAAAGATAAAAGCACACTGGGTGCCCTCTGGCTGAAAAAGGTTCCCCACTCCTGTCTTAGGAAATGGGGCAGCTGATAATACAATATTCATTTGCATCACAAATCAGGAAAGTAATCAACACAGCCTGGGCAGGCATGACCTTAGCTGCCTTCCCACTCTACTGGAGTGGGTGAACATTTGCATGCTATTGCATCAAGAAGGGTTACACACACGTGTCTCTGTGTGTGTGTGTGTGTGGATGATTTAGCAACAAAAAGCAGTTAAATTCCTCTAGCTGCCTAAATTAAAGCTCTTTTATCTCAAGGCTAAGCAGCTCCCTGGAGCTGATAGGTGAACCCACTTTATTCTGCTGGTAATTGCTCAGTCTCCTTCACTCACTGCTTTGCAGCTATGATACTCTTTTAGAAACACAATGGAGGGAAGAAGGGGTTTGAATATATCACTCAGTAAGGAAGGTTCTGTGCTCCATCTCTTAGCATGAAAGGGGTCAGCCTCAGCAGTTGTGAGTCATGCTTCATCAGCCAGGAGAAAATATCCTCCTCAGAGAGATGGAAAGTGGCAAGAATGAATTCAAAGGTTAGGGTGGGTGGACTACCTCTGCTATGCTGGCCCCCCACCCCACCAGACCTGGATAACTCCCCACCCTAACTTTTTTCATTTCAGCACCACAATACATTTTGCTGCTGCCATTGTTAAACAACTGGCATTCAGAAAGCCATGCCTGTCTACTTCAGATCACAAAGATATCAGCCAGTAGATCCAGAACAACCTTCTGGCCACCCCTGATTTAGATGGCTATGCCTTCAGTCATACATTCAGGCTAACTGGCCTTTCAGCACCCTGGAACGAGGTGATTTGTGCCACTGATGAGCCTATCTTTCTATACAGTGGGGGGGGGGGGACGAGGGACATCCATGGATCTCCAGACATTACTGGACTATGACACCCATCATCTCTGACCATTGACCATGCTGACTGGGGCTGATGGGAGTGGGAGGGCTGCAGCTCTCCCACCCCTGCAATATAAGGTGTTCAGAAAATATTGGACTTGTTCACCATAACGAGCCAATTTTTCCTACTACCTGGAGCCAGCCCTCATTTGTGGGAAGTTCTACCTGGAGCCAGCCCACCAAGTTCATTTTCAAAGTTAAGAGAAAGGTGATTTGCTTATGCTTGCTTGAACAAGCTGCACGTCAGATGTCTCAATGGTCTTATGTTCGCAGGAATGCAAGGAAAAGCTAGTTTATGCATGCTTCCTGTAGAGAAGGAATAGGGACCTTGTGGCCCTCAAACTCCCAATCTGTCCCAGCCAACATGGACAGGGGTGATGGGATTTGTAGTCCAGACAAATTTGGAGGGCACCAGGTCCTTCATCCCTGCTGCAGAACTTGTCTGGCAGTGCCTTCTTCTAAAAACACCCTTGATTGCAAGATTATCATATGACTGTGAGTGCCAATCATCCTGGGCTAGACTGAATTTTCCTCCCTGCCAGGAATGCTCATTTGAGAACAGAAAATGCTGGGGTTGAATGAGGCCCCAAAAAAGGCTTTCTCTGCCTTTTTATGGGAGTTGCAAATGCAAACTAGATTAAACTTGCTCTGTGTTATTATCTAGCACATCTAAAGTACAAGTCTTCTTCCTACCACACAAAGCAGATTGGCTGAGAGAGAGAGAGAAAATGCTGCAGTCTTGCAAGCACACAACACATGCGCCTGTATCATGCTCTGATTACGGTTTCCACACAGTGTTTCTTCAACTCCCTCTCCTGACATAAACCAGCACCCCCCCCCTTCTGCCAGGAGGCACCTGTGTTTGATCTTCAAATGGAGCAGAGATAATCTGAAAGCCAAGAAATTACACGCTCCTCTTTGCGAATTCCAAAACCATCCCTTCCTCTGAGACCCAACAGCCACAGCAGCAGAAAAGAAGAAAATGTGTTTGTTAAATGGGGGGGGGGGAGTATGCCACTGTATGGAGTCGCTGCTACAGTGCACATAAATATTGAATGCTGTGCTGAGCCCCCTCTGGTAGCATAATATGAAGTCAGATCTCAGATGGAGGATATGTATAAACAGAGGTTCTGTTTCTGAAGGAGCAATTCTGAAGGTTAAACACAGGATCTTTGGCTGAAGATGGAATGTAGCATTTGTAAGGCAGTAGAGATGCTTTGGAAGTTCCTGGCCAGTATAAATGCATACTTATTCTTCACCAGGAAGCAGCAAGTTATTAGATGGATTACTCAGTAGATTTCCCCTTTAAATGCCACATCTGTCTTCAGCCTGAGTGAACAGGTGGGGGTGGGGTGGAGGAAAGACATGGACTGTCCAGATAGCCAAGACTCGCCCCTTTCACCTTCCTTTCACCTTCCTGCCCCACACCACCAGCCTATACTCTTCTGATGCCAATGGAAGCTGGCCTTCTGCATGGCCAGGGGCAGGGATAGCATCCCTCCTTGCAGCAGAGGCAGATTTAGGGCCCCACACCTAGGGGGCGCTGCAGGGCATTGCAACCAAGACAAAGTGAATTGAGTAGAATGGAAGGTGAGAGGTGGGGGGGAGGTGCTGAATTTTGGCCTTGCAGAAGGTGCCACTGAAATGTGAAAGACCCAAGTCCTTCCCTGTTGTCAGCACTGGATTAAGATACAGTGAGGCCCCAGGCCATGTGGAGTTTAAGAGGTCCGTAGTGGTGCTAAAATCAATGCTATTTTTGGTATATATTTTTGGTCCTATCAGAACAATTGTGTCTATTTTAAAAAGCCAAGTATGTAAGACTTGAAATTCAGTGAAAATGTCAACTTAGTGTAAGTTTTACTCCGAATAGACCCACTGAAATTAATGAACATATGACTTAAGTTAGGGTTATTCATTTCAAAAGGTCTACTATGCATAAAATTTAGCTGAATGCAAGCCCTGACATTTAGAGGTCATTCATAGTCTGAGGCCCTAACCTGTTGTTTCCTTAGGTTGCCCATAAATCCGCCGCTGCCTTTCTTCTCTGGGAGTGGGCTGTTTTTCACTGCAGCTGCAGTACAGGAGAAAGGGTTAACCCGCCCTCATGCACCATGATTTTGAGCCTAATCTCCACCCCCACCCTGCCTCAGAAAAGTGGGGGAAGGTACAATTAATGCACTCACAATTCTTTTATTCTTTTAAGTGTCCATTCGGACCTTTTTCTCCATCAAATTCTCTATATTGCTTCTGGGCAGGTTTGCTTAACACGGCAGTTGTGCAGCGTCTTCAGACGTTGTAGGGGCTCTCGTGGCTCAAAACCAAAGAGACAGTTTTTATGAAACACATTTTTCTCCGTGATTATTCCTAAGCCTGTATATCTCACAAAAGGTGTATTTGTAGCTGACTTTATAAAAGAAAAAGCTGCACAGTTCAGATCATTGCTAAATGGGTCGTGCCCTCTGGCAGACTCTGTTTGGGTTAAGTCCCATCCCCTTACAATCTGTTTAATCCTGCTTGCTGTCTAGTAGCATGTTGGAGCTGTGAGTTTCTGGGATCCTGCCGGAATGGTTTCTGGTCTGCTGGAGTTACAGAAGGGGAGCCTGGTAGTCCAGCAGTGTTCTAGTTCCCATGACAACACCTTCTTACGTTTCCTGGGTGACAGAGCCGCTCCAAATTAGGTACCCTGTGTGGTTTGTGAAATATTAGAGGCTGTGTCAAATGTTTGCTGTTTAGCTTTCTATTTAGCAAAAGTCATGCTTTTGAAGGGGAAGATGCATCCTGAACACACCTATAATGTTGAAGTCATGGAGGGTAAATGAAGCAGCCCTCAGGAAGTATTGCCCTTATTCCAAACACGTTGTTGTGCACCAACACTATCTCCAAGCAGTGCAAGATTCCAGGGGTTCCAGCTGTTTACCCAGGGTTGGTGTTTCCTTTTGGGAATGAGGCATGGCAGAGACTGTGGTGTCTTTGTGATATAAGGCTTCTTTACGCATATGTACAACCTGAGCCTACAATGGAGGGGTTCCCAGCATCAACACCCCAAAGGGGCATTGTTTCTTTGAGAGCTGCAACCATGGATTCAAGCAGAAATCAGCCGTGTCTCTCTGACCCTCTGCTTGCTACTTTTTCCTCTCCCTCACATCACACAAAACTAAACTCTGAACTCTGAATTTTGTTCTTATCACTATCTCATTGCTGGAGGAGGGACCCCACCCAGGTTTATCTCCTGACTGATTTGGTGACTCTCCCTGGCTTGCCAAAATTATGCCCCTTCATCATGGCATGATTCTGTCTGCTTCTTTATTAACGTATTGCTCTTTTCCCCCTCCCTTCTGTCTCCTCTCCACACATACAAATCTTTCTCTCCCAGAAATTGATGAAGACCGGCTCCCCAACCCTCTTTTGAAGGTATGTATAACTTCTCAAGGGGTGAGGAACTGAAGTCCAGTTTCATTTATCCAGCAAAATTGGGTGCTAAAGTATGTCCATTTCAAGCTGCAGATACAGTTTTAAGGCACCCCCAGTGAAAATTCTCCATGCACATAGAAAAATGAAATGTCAGTGAAAAGGTTCTCCCTGGTGTGCTAGCTTTCTATGTGAAGAGGATGGGGGGGTTGTTTGTTGGCAAGCATTGACACAGGCAACCTTCTCCCACCGTGCACCTAGTCCAGGAAAAGGCTTCATTGCTTGATCGTATAGTAAAGTGGTATTTATTTAACATTAATTTGGGGAGTGAGAAAGAAAGAATATTATCTTTCTAAGCCAATCCAAGTGCTTGGAAGGGTGCCTTCTGAGCCTCACCAAAAGTCTTGCCATCACCACCAGCTCCACCACCTAATGCACATCCTTTCATTTCAGTTGGTAATCATATAAGTCTTCAGAAGAGCTACTGATCTCATGGTAGGAAGACAGAGGGAGCATTTGCCACTGCTGCTCCTCTTCTTTGACTTAAGCAGTGGCTTGAAGGAGGGTGTCGTGATGGTGCTGGCGGCAAGATCTGGTGTGGATGGGTAGGGGGGAGCTAACACTTCTTATCTCGTTTGGATTTTAATCTAGCCAGGGAAAAATTCCTGGCCTTGAAATATTTCCTAATGTGGCAAGTTTTAGGGGCTGCTAAAATTCTTCTCCAAATGTAGAGAGGTTCATCAGCATCTTCCACCTCCTACTGTCAGCTGATGGGCATGTGGGGCTCACCTTGTACCATCAAAGGAGTAATCCAGAAGGCACCTTAAGTTCCCAAATGTTCCTTTGAAGCCCCACCCATAACCACCTCACACCTGATGCCATAAATGATGTCAGGTGTAAGATGGGCTTCCACAGAACAGTCTCACAAGTCAAATGGGGAGGCCTGGCAATTTGGCCCATGTGCCCGCAGGCTGCTCACCCCTGCTTTAAAAGCCCCATAGTGAGTAGAAAGTCAACAGGTGCTGGTTTTCCTGACATGAGACTGCAGTGAATGGGAGCACTTGCCACATCATGCCTCCATGGGAGTGGACAAACCAGGCACACTTTTTGGTTTGAATCTTGAAGGGAGGGGCTGCAGGTGGGGAGGGACTTCTTCTGGCAGGTTGTTGCTATGTAGACTAAAGGCACCTGCCCATCAGGCAGTGGCACTTTCTCTCCAGATGGACTGGGCCCATCGGAGAAGAGAGGCTGCATTTTGAGAGGCCTTGTTCTCACTGAGCATCTTCTCTTTCATTCCTGAACTGGCAGGATCCAGATTCAGGACATAGCTAAAGTTTTGCTCCAGAGTTTCCACCTAGGGGCTCATCAGGTATTTTCACCTCTCCCCCCACCCCCACCTTTCTTTACAGCCAGGAATGTCGATGTCTCCAAGGCAGAGGAAGAAGGTTTCTCGCACCACCCCCACCATGAAAGGTAACAGTGGCTGCAGTTTAGGGACTAGTTGACTCCAAGTGAAGGACCCTGAATGGTTCTTGCCACTACCCAGCATGAGCGTGTTGCTTCACTCCGGGAAGGAATTGAGGTTTTTCTTAACTTCGTACGGATATTGGCAGTGCTTTGAAAGCAACAAGCTCTCTCGCTGCTTTCTCCCGCTCTGAAAGGCTTGGCACAATGTCTTTCTCTGCACTCTAGAGAAGATCAAGAGTTCTGTCAGTGAGGTTCTGTGCAGGATAGGCTAAACCCCTGCGTCTTCCCCACTCCATCAGCTTGGAGATGGGGGAGAGCGTTGGGGCTTACAGCCACAGCTCCTTCAAATGGCAGCATGTTTCACCCCCGTAGTATTTCCCCCTTCTCTTTGTGAGGTAATGGCAGGGTCAGTAGCCAGCACAAGTTTTTGTCTGGCTGTCTATTGACTTGCTTGCTAAAAGCACTGAAGGCCCACAGATGGAATGGCTGTTTTTTCAAAGGTGTGCATGCGCATGCGCACACACAGACACACTGCTATGTCCCTTGCTTGGCAGTATCCCAGGAATGCCATCCTGTAATTAATAACATGGTCGTTTAAGAGAGATTAGGATTTATTTTTAAACAAGCATCCTCCAATTATAGGGCTGGAAGGTACCTTCAAAGGTCATCCAATCCATTCTGTTCCCCCCCAACTGGTCTTAAGCCCATTTGCACGTATACAGCCCTAGGCAGATGCTTCTCCCAACCTATTTTTACAAATGCTCATTCATGGCATTGCTCCAGAATGTCCAACTCTTAAAGACGTGATCTACACCCATGGAAGACCCACACCTCCCCCCCAGTGGGTCTGTACCAATTTAAGATGGATCCCTGCATGTAGAACAGTTGCCAACCTGATATCCGCTTTTAGTGAGGGTTTTAGTTATTTTTCACTCATGCAAACCTACCCACTCCCATTTGCAGTTGAACATTCTGAAGTGCCCACAAAGATGTCCTGAGTGATTCTTCTGTACTTGTGGATGGGTTCTAAGTTGTCTTTGTGTTTTCCCATCTACAATTTTCTTCTTTCTTTCTGACTAAATGTGTCTGGTCCCCCCTCCTCCTCCTGCAATCTTTCCTCATAAATTTTACATTGAACCACTTTATCTTTTGCATTGCTCTACATTCCCTCCAATTTGCCCACCCTGCTATTTTTTAAGCCTTGCAGAGCACAATTCCCAGGCTGTGACAGAGTCACAGGATCCATTTTGGAGCACAGAGAGATCAGGGTTGAAAGAGGAACAGGTTCCATAACTAGAGGTCATTATGGCTCATGGGTGATGGAGAAATTCTGTTTTCCAGAAAACAGGTTCAAGTTCTGACAACCAGTTGGAAAGAAGAAAGGTCATTAGGCATTGGGTCAAAAAGGGTGACAATGGCACTGACAGTGTGCTCCTATGCATATCTGCACAGAAGTGAGTCCTCCTGAGTTTAGTGGAACTTACTCCCAGGTAAAGTATATAAAGGAGCCCAGGGGTAGGAAGCGTGGAGTACAGGAAGTGGTTTAGAACACTGTTCTTCAACCTTGGAGGGATTGTAACCAACAAAGTCTTTCTGTTGGCACATCTCCACAATGGGACTTTGCCTCCCCCACATCTAAATCCATTCTGTGGTTTACCCCAACCCTCTGGAACAAATTGCACAGGGGGCAGGAGAGGAGAGGGAGAGAAAGACCTGGTACACAGGCAGAAATCCTTGCACCAAAGGGACCATTTCGTTGGCCACAACCCTGTGTGTTGGGCTACAACAACACCTTCCTTCAGTTCCCAAGTCATCAAAAGCCACTGCCTACTGGTAGCTGAATGTTTCTCAATGAACAACTCTCCTTTTTTACAACTGGGCTTAAAAAAATTAAATGTGTGCACAGGAAATTGTCCCAGACTCTTTAAATTTCATATTTTTCATGAGGTTTTCTTCCTCCCCTCCTCCCCCTTCCAGAGCTCCAGCTGATGGTTGAGCACCATCTCTGCAAGCAGCAGGCGGATGAGGAGGATGTCAGCACTGGGAGCCAGGAGCCACACAGTCCAAGCTGCTGCCCTCATGCCAACTCAGAACCTGGCCACAGTCCTGGGAGTTGCCCTTTGGCCCAAGCTCATGCTCAGCTGGGCATTCAGCAGGGGGAGCCCATTGGCCTGGAGGAACGTGAGTATGTTTCAGTCAACTAGAGGCATTACCCACTTTTCCTAGCTAGCATGGGTGAAGGGAGTTGTCGTCCAAAACATCTGGATGGCATCAGGTTGATGAAGGTTAGCCTACATTTTATGCTTTGTTTTAGGGTTATCATATTTAGAAGAGCAAAAAAGAGGACACATTTGCCAACTTCTACTTTTAACAATGGATAACTATGACGACCTCATTTTATGTACCCATGAAAAAGAGAACATGTCCTGGAAAAAGAGGACATGTGGCAACCCTACATTTTATCCCACAGAACTCAGTGGGGGCATAGAGGTCTTTTCTGATTTGTGCAGCCCTTTATCTGCATGGCACCACTCTGGAATCTGTTGTTGTTTTCTTAATGGTCCATGTAATATGATCGGTCCATGACAGCCTATGTGAAAGCAAGCTGTGCATTAACACGGTGCTGCTGCAGATCATGCTAATAGCATGTGCGTGTGGCAGGACACTCTTCTCCCCCACACTGCAGCAGGCAGCCTGAATGCAAAGTCATGCCAAAAAATCCTTTGTCTAATAAGGAGATCAAACAGTGGCCTCTAGCGGCTGTAGTTCAAAATGATAGCCGAGCTTTGCTTGAGTCCCCCCCCCTCTCTCTCTCTCTGGGGGGGGGGAGGCCTTCCTGGAGGGAAGCGTTTTGATCCACTCCCTGTCTTGATAAATGATTTATCAGGGATGTTCTCTCTAACAAGCTCTGCCCAAGCCCCTTGTCAAATATTCATAGTGTGAGCGTGTCCTGCAAAGTGCTGCGGCTGGATGATGGGCTCAAAACAGCTGTGGTCTCCCCTTTGACATTTCACAGAAGAGGGAAGATGGCTGCTCTTGTTTTCCATTATAAACAGGACTTCAGAGTGGAGCAGGGAACAGACAAGAAGAGCAAACTGCTTCCCTAGAGACTTGTGTCATGCCCCACCAAGGGTTGTGAGTGGGGTTCTCCCCCAACACTAAGCTCAAGTAATGTATGTTTTATTATTTCCCTTGGTTGAGAACTCACAGCTTTTGAGGTGTATGCTATGGGAAGCTGTCGTTCAAGACATAACAACTGGAACTTCAGCCAGGGCCAGCCTAACCGTAGAGTCAGGCTAGGGGCCTTCCTCAGCTTTCTCTTGGAGACCATTGCCTGCACCTCTGGAGGAAGGGTACCCTTGGCAGAGGCTTAGCTGCTGGGCTGAAATTGCCCTTGTCATTTCCTGGGGATTCAACCAACAGCCACCTTGATCTCTCCCAGCTACCCTGGGGCACAGGCACAATTGTAAGCTGGAGGAAGTAAAAAAAATGGCAGGCATTTGACCATGTTTCTCCTAATGAACTTGGCTTTGGGGGCAAAATAAAAAATAATAAAAAAGGCAAAACAGGTCCAAGGTGTTTAGGCTATTTTATGAGAAAATGTGTGTCTGTTATATGGGAGACTCAACAAGAACAGTTCTTCTTTTGCTTGCTCCAAGTGAGAACATAGGAGCTCGGCTGGATCAAGCTAATGGCCCATCTGGTCCAGGTTTCTGTTCTGAGAGGGCCAAGCAGATGCCATTGACAGCCTGCTCCTCCCTCCGTGAATTTATCCAGCCCTTTTTAAAGCCATCCAAGTGGGTGGTCATTCCTGTATCTTGTGGGAACGATTTGCACAGTAGCTATGCACTGTGGGAAGAAGTGTTTAATTTTGCCTGACCTAAATCTTCCAACATTCAGCTTCTTTGGATGTCCCCAAGTTCTAGCATTATGAAAAATGGAGAAAAACATCTGCCTCTGAACTTTCTCCTTGCTGTGTACAATTTTATATACATCTATTGTGTCCCTCCTGAACTCACTTTTTTTTCTAATTCCAGAGGGTGCATTATAGAGAAACAGTGTTGTGTTAGAAAGGTGGGGTGGGGTGGGGGTGTGGGGGGGGTGTGAGAGAGAGGGAGAGCTGCTGTTGACTGAATGAATTGTACAATCACAATAGTAAAGGACTGGTAAAAGAGGTAGCATCTTACACTTTTCAGCGCTTCCATAGACAGAGGTTTCTAATCTATGTAACTGATAGATGTCCAGGAATCTGAGGGTGAGATTCAGTCCAGATTAAGGAATGTCCAGCACAATAGCATGTGATTTAAATTACAAGGATTTAAAATGAAACTGAGAAGATGTAAATCCAGTCAACTCTTGGAAATGTTAGGTGGCTTGTTTTGTAATAGGACACAGTGGTGGAGAGTTCAACATTTTGACTTGCCTAAGGCAGCATCAACAAGAATCTTTTGAGCTAGCCGTATTTTTAATACAAACTGGCCCAGTATCACGAAGCAGCAAAAGACAATACACCCAAAACAAAACCCATTACAGGGACCAGCATTATCACATTCATTCTCCTGGCAAGAACCTAAATACTCTTGGATGTCTTGAATTTTGGTTAAAGGAATGGTAGTTCTAGTTCCTTTTTGATGTTTTGTAAGAGCGTGATTCAAGAGAGGTTGGACTCAGTGGCATGAAACTGCCATCCTTAAGAGATGGAATAAGCCACAGTGCCCAGTCAGTTAGCCTGGCTCTCTTAATAACTTCATACATAGAGCTGCATAAGTAAATTATGGGATAGAGGTGCATGCATCATGCAGGTGATTCTATGTACCTACACACGGGGTTTCCTGTGCACACTTCCCCCACCCCTGCTTTTGTCAAATCACAGTGCCTCTTGCATTGTCAGGAGGCTACAGTTTGTGCGATGGCACAGAGAACTGATTTTGGAAATGAAGACCTCACTACACGATTCTCTCTGGATATTGACCTTTGTCAGTGATGGTCCATGCACCCCGCCCCCATAACAGGGTTGGGGAATCTATGGCCTTCCAGATGTTGTTGAATTAAAACTCCCATCAAACCCCCCAGCCAGCACAGCTAAAGGTCAGGAGGGTGGAAGTTCTATTCCAGCAACATCTAGAGAGCCACAGGTTCCCCACAGCCACCCTACAGACACATTCGTCACTCTTGAGAAACCCGCCTTTGCCCATTCTCCAAAGCAGCATACACAGCCTGCCTACCTTCCTTTAGGCTTTGCATGGGGTTTCTTATCACCCTCAGCTCCTGCTTCGAACCTTCTTGCCTCACTTCTTCACTCAACCCGATTTCTAGGCCTATTATCCCTTCGTTCCCCCACCTTTTCAGATGACTGCACCCATCTCTACTCAGCGCCTGTGGCTGATCCTTCCTCTTCCAAAGCCAGAATGTTTATGAACATTCCATGTTGGCCATTTGTCCACAAAACTTCTCTGTGCTTATAGGCAGCTATATGCACATAGCAACCCACTCCCATCAACATTTTCTCAACACATGAACATTGAAACTGAGGTGGTGGGCATTTTCCTGTTTTCATGTGCACACGTGATTTGCACACAGAGGAGGCTCTTCTGAGCAGCCCTGTTGCAGCTATTCAGTCAATGGTTATGGAAGGCACACAAGTTGCAAAGGTAAAAATGTACACTGTTATAGAATATTGATCAAATGGTTACTTTTAAAAAATGTACATGATAACTTTCTCTGTTATCCTCTATTAAAGAAATCACCATCATACTCCCTGTTCTTTTCCCATAGACAAAACGCCCCAACTGAAGATTTTCTTAAGGAATATACTTGATGCAGTCTAGGCTTAATTAGCAGCATCAAGATACTTTTCTCTTCTTCTACTTTTTTGATCCCTTTGCTGGGGAAACCCAGCCAGATGGGCAGGGTATAAATAATAAATGATTATATAATCAATTATTATTCCTATTACTATTGCACACCCTCACAATCCTTTGCATGCGTGGAGCTTCCAAAGAGTTGTCTGCTCACTTTAACAGAGGCAACGGCTTCTCAAGTGCCAAGAGGTGTGCATAAAGTTTTCTCTGGCAGGGTTATAGATGGGAGAAAGCACACATGCTGGAGTTCAGAATGCCCATGTGGCCATATGGATTTGGGGAGAGGGGGCTGGCTATGACTGGAATTTATTGTCATGACACACTGAGTTTAACATTCCCTGTGAGCTTCCCATTATTTGTTATTTATACCGTACCAAATCTTCCCTGAGCAGTTCCAACCAATTGAGAATCTATCCATGCATGTATGTAGTGAGAAGTAAGTATAACTGTGTCTGCTTATTAACAGTGAATCTCATCTGGTATGCCTTTACTCAGTGACCCAGTTTAGAGAGATTTCTCTGGGGCTGTTTTGACAGACGTTCTTTGGTTTTGTTGTTGTTATTGTTCTCTATACGCCAGTATCATCTGCCAATGTTGCTGTTCTCCCTATTCCGCTCCGCGGCTTGATTGTTTTGTGAATCAATTAAAAAATCCCTCCATTTCCTCATGGACTTTTTGACAATTGTTTTGTGCAGAAGGAAGCGTCACGGGAGCTTGCTGCGCAGAGAGACCCAGTAATGTGAAGCCAGACCTGTCCTCAGAGAAGCAAGGAGTTCATATACCACCGGAGAGCTCTGGGGAGAAGCAGAAGCTGGCCAAGGAGTATGTATAGCTGTGCCTCTAAATTTGGGGAGGGGGCAGGAAAAGGGAGATAAAGGAGGCAACTCTGCTCTGAATAGAATGGACACCCAGGGGTGTATTATACCAATTCTGAAATTGCCGTCATTAGTGATATATAGTCTTCCTTTATGAGCTAGGGAAAGTATTGCAGGAAAACGCCTTTGACTTTGCTGAATGGTTACCTCTTTGGGGTTTGGAAAGTGAAAGTAATTTGCAATTCACCTTTCTCTTGCTCCTTCATAGCTATTGTTTCCCCAATCTGTTGCTGCTTCAGCTTGCTTTCCCTAGGCTTAGGGCTTTCCTCCCCCACTTCCTTCTTGTAATCCAGGTCAGTGATGGCTTAGCAAAATGAAGTTGATTTAGAGTGAAGCAGCACTGCCTTTCCTTGGAATGGGTGAACACTTTTTGCCACATTTTTAAAAAAAGATCACCTGTAAAATACTGTACCAAAATCCAGGAAGAGGTGGATGGTTCATAGCTGCTGGATTTTGTGTGTGTGCGTGTGTGCAAACAGTAGCTTCACATTTTCAATCGTTTCTTTCAATCAGTTATTTCTATTGTCCCCCACCCCCACCGCAGGAGAACAGGCTAAAATGTGATAGCAAATAACACCCATTCACTTGGAATTTCAGCATTTTCTGAAATGCAATGCAAATGTTTGCCCAGATGAATAGGACACTGTATATCCCAGAAGCGCATCAAGATCTCTCTGCACATAGTAAGGAAGAATAAACCCATAGTTCTGCCTTGGTGCATAGTAACCCTAATATGACCTGCTGTATGCACATCAAAGAAGAAATTCCATATGTTGGCACACATGCATGGCACTGAGCAGAACACTGATGCAATGTGGATACTTTATTCTGCAAGGGGTATGTACATAGGGATGGATGAGTATCAATACCAAAATAATGGGTTGTGGCCAATGTTAGTCCTACTTGGAGTAGACCCATTAAAATGAATAGATAAGACTACCAGGTCTATTAAGGTAAATATGTCTACTCAACCTGGTGGAAGTCAACCCCAACCCCCCTTTTTCCTGTTTTCTAAACTTAAAAACGTGTCAAACATGAGCCTTTTATACATAGGAATGGCACTCAGGGCAATATTTGAAAATGCTCATTCAGATATTGCCGCATAAACCACCTTTGTGATTCTTCAGTTCATGCATTTCAGCACTGAGCAACTGAACAGGAAAATGGGTTTGAGAGCTATGCTTAAATAAAGGTAGCGTGTCCAGGTGAACCTGAGGGGGGACAGAGGATGCTCTGGGGTACAAAATAATCATGATAAAATATTTATCTTTTGCTGTGCATGTGCAAGCAAGCTGTATTGCATATCAAAAGGCCACAGGTGCCAGGCCATCTGCATGACCTCTGGCACAATGCAGACACATGCAGCTGCAAGTCCCGCAGTGATAAAAATCATTGGATGGTGTGAGAGTAGGGAGAGAGCGAGAGCATGTTAGCTCTGCGGGTATCAAATTCCCTTTGTGGATGCCTGGATTATGAAGTCTCACTGTGACTTCAATTAGTTCTCCTTTCAGCTTAGATTAGTTCATTTCAGATCAAATTGGTCAAGGGAAAGGTTTGGTTGCTTCACTCAAGCCCAGGCTTAATGAAAACTGAAAGGGACGTTCTTTGTACTTTAGTATACTGAGAATGAAGATACAATGTGGGCCCCAGGGGAGATGCAGACACATGCAGCAGACTTGGCACAAGTCTTCATTCTCTGGCTCCCGCACACCTGAGTGCCTACCTGTACCCAGCAATGTGTTGTCTTAACACAAAGCACAAGCCAAACAGAAGCAGAGATTTCAAGGTTCTTTGATGCATTCAGGCACCACTAAAAGAGATGACAACCCTCTTATTATCATTGGACAGTTTGACTATTTTGCTAACTTTACCAAGGGCTGTGATTAGCTTGGTCTCTATATTTAGTCAAGAGGCAATTTTAGAGATCCTACTGGATCATACCAAAGATCTGTTGCTGGGCCAACAACCCTCCCCACATTGTTCTTTTCCCCTCACGGTTGGATGTTCAGAGGAATATTGCCTCTGCTCAGCTGGAGCTGAGAGGAGTTCTGATCCAAAAATGTGGAGGGTACCAGGTTGGCAAAGTCTGTTTTAAGAGGGTCTGTTGAGCTTACATAGTTCATAGCTGTTAGTAGGCGTATCCTCCAGTGAGTTCACAGAATCACAATCAATAATTGTAGAGCTGGAAGAGATCCATGAGGATCATCTAGTTCAGTCCCTGAGATTACGAGTCTCATGTTCTACCGACTGAGCTATGAGGGGTCTAATTCCTTCTTAAAGCTATCTAACCCCATGGCTTTAAATTCCGTTGCATCTTGCATGCAAGAAAGAACATTCCTTGCCAGTCAATTCCCTGAGGTGACCCTAAGTCCTAGTATTATGAGCCATGAAGAAAAATGCATCTCTGAACTCTCCATGCCATGCATAATTTAATATACTCTCTCCTCACCCACCCACCCAAAATAGTCCCACACTCTTTAGCCTTTTCTTACAGCAGAGGAGAAGAACATTTGACCCTCCAGCTGTTGTTGGACTACAACCCCCATCTGGCCCAGTCAGCACAGCCAATGGCCAGAGATGATGGGAGTTGTAGTCCAGTAACATCTGAACGGCCACAGGTGAGCTATCCCTGCCTTTTGCAAGGAAAACGATCCAAACCCTTGGTTTTTGTGATTGTCTGTTTCTATATCTTTTCCAGCTCCTAGATCTCCCTATTTCAGATGAGGTGATCAGAAGTAATGATTGAAATAGGTATCGGACAAGATAGCAACCACCTTTGCCGCATTTGTCACAGAATAATTAAACTCTTGTGCATATCCCAGCTCCACTTTAAAACTAACCTTGGTCGTCAGCAGCCATTTTGAAGAGCCTGTTCTACAAACTTTGTTTGTTTGTTCCATAGGTGATGCACTGCTTCAGGAATGGAGGTTACGTCTGAACACAGGCGGAGCTCATGCCTGCATACGGGAATATCACACAGCAGTTTTCTTTAAAGAATTTTTTTTTTTAAAAAAAAGATTTCAATGGCTGTTCAGATGTTTGTAATGTCCCCCCCTTCCTTTTTTTTAAATGAAATGTCCAATGGCCTAGGGGAGGATGTCTATTCAGTTTTGGGCTTGGGCTCATGTTTTAGGTGTTGAAGTAGAAAAAGGTGAATCAGCACTAGAGAGTATGTTTGTTAGTTAGCAGAGCTGGAGAAATCTCCATATTGTACATTTATCACTGGCCCAGTTCTCCAGAACAGCAGATGAGTTTGTAAAGTCTTATGCCTGGAGCTGAACCACTTTAAGAGCTGGGGGTGGAGAGTGAGGCACATGCTTGTGCACTCCCAGCACACACAATAGATTTCTTTATGCCAGGAACTGCTGAGAATTCTAACTTAGCTCTTTCTCTGATGTGCCATTTTTTATATACAAATATTTTGTTGTAGTAGTAGTCGTTGTTGGGTAGAAGAGCATTCAGTCACATAAGCTTCCACCTGCAGTCTCACTTATGTAGTACAGCTCAAAAATAGGTTTACCATTATTTCATCTGCTGTGGGAGAGATCTAGGCCACCAGCTAGATGATTTTATTCCCTTAGACCTAATTTTTCTATACTCTACAATGATGTTTTCCTAGCCGTCCAATACTGATTTCTACAATTTTTTATTGCTTTCTACTGTAGCCATAGATAGGTGCAGGCTGGGAAAATCTGCAGCTCCTCCTATCATGCTTTGGAAGGAAACTAGGATGGGAACAGTAAGTAGAGCAGGAATGGGGGAACTTGGAGCCCTCCAAAAGTGGTTGGGACTCCATGTCCCATTAGCCTCAGGCAGTCAGGGATGATGGGAACTATAGTCCAAAATATCTGGACGGCCATCTAAAAGGTTCCTGCCTATCATTGTGGGGGAAATCTGAACAAATGACAACCTCCTCTTTATTCCTTCTCCAGCTGAGCTGTCCTTTCTTTGGGAGTGACAAGATACAACAGTGCCTTCTGGGAGAGAGTAGCAGGTTTTCCTCCCTTGAAACAACCTACAGGCCTCAGTCGTGTGTGCATAACCTCCAGTATTTGTCACACATTAAACAAAAATAGGTCTGCTTATTTCCTGGGATGTTAGAGTAACACAGTCGTGAGTGCTTGAAATAGCTATTTTTTCTCTTTATGCTAGACATACTACCAGTATTTTGAATTTTGCTCTTATGTAATAGAAAATGCAGTCAAGGCTTCCCTGTCATAAAGAAACCAGCAGCCTAGACGAAGGAGTGGAGGACAGATCCATGGCTCTTACACTGGTGTTTTAAGCCAAAGCCTCAATATGACATGGGCCTTTATCCTGCCAGCCTTCCCTAAGTCATCACCCTTCAGATTTTGTTGCAGTCCAATTCCCATCCACCTCAGCCAGAATAGGCAATGGGGCAGGGAAGGTGGATTGTACCTCTAGCAACATTTGGAGGGCACCAGGTTGGGGAAAGGTGCTGCATGCCTTTATTAACACACTCATTGCTCCACCCGCAAAAGGGGTGGCTGCAGGCTAGATACACAGGTCCGAGATATCAGAGATCCCTCTTGAGTTTCTCATCAGTTGTACATTGTGCATCCCTGAATCATTGGCAGAGTTTTACATATCTGGACCACCATTCTGGGCTCTCTTCCCCCATTACACATGTGAATTCTATTTCTTTATTAAACGGGTCATCTTTGCTTGGTTTTTGAGTTCCAAAATCACTCGTTTGCCCTAAGTGGCTTGTGTGCTGCTATGACAACATGGCAGGGCTCCGTCTTTCAGCCTCAGCAGTGCTGTCAAGGATGTTTTTCCTTGGTCTGCAAAAATGCCTCTCGGCCAGCATTACATACCATCTTCGTCTGACACCGAAGGCAAGAGTCAGAGCCTGTCTTCCTTATTAGAAGACACAACTACGAAGCTGGTGGATTTATGAAAGCAACACCAGGAGGGCCACGGGTTCACCTCTCTTTTAGTGGTGTGTTTGAGAGGAAGAGATTCTGCCTGACAGTGTCTGGGGACAAACCCATCAAAATAAGAAAATGAGAAGGAAGAGGACAACTGACACCCGGGAGTCCCAGTGCAGTCCTGGCTGACACTTTGGTGACTAAATGAAATGTAGATGCTATCCTACTTGCCAGTTCTGATTTAACTTTGTGTGCAGCATAAAGATGCAGAGCTAAAGGTATGCCTGAATTTCACACAATGATTCACAATATGAACTATGGCTTAGTGTGCAGGTTGCTAGAGAGAGGTTCACAGCAGCTGTGCTCCTCTCCTGGTACTCCTGCGAGCTAAGCCATGTTTTTTGAACCTAAACTCACGGTTTGCCTCACTCCAGACCAGTGGAGCAAGCCAATCGGGTCCTGGGGAGGCGTGTGTGCCCTGTGCCCAGGGCCAGCCGCCCGTGGAGCAGGGTGAGCCGGGGCAGGACGCTCTGCGGGGCCTTTGAGGAGTCTGCCTGCCTCCTCCCTCTCAGCTGTCCTACAGCTGGGGGGAGGCAGCAGGCAGACTGTTTAGGCAGTGCAGAGCCAAACCACTGCATCTCTCCCAGGTGCACTGCACCCCCTTCAGTGGTGATACCCAGGGTGACCCACCCCCACTGCACCCCCTTCCTCTGCCCCTGCTCCAGACACACCATGAGCCCAAGTTTGGATGCAATGCTAAACCAAGCCATGCTGCTCATGACGGCAGCAGGGGGACCTGAGCTGGAGGGCAACTATTGAAATTTCCAGAAACACTAATGTGTGCATGCATTTGTGCTAAACTGTGGTTTGGTTTAGCACTATGGGTGAACTAGCTCAGAAAAAGCATCGAGATCGGCTTTAAAACCCATCTTTTGAGATTAAATGCATTTGGAAACACGTATTTTGTGAAACTACTTTAGGGAATGGCACTTAGTGGTAGAGCAATCCCCTGGGAGAGAGAGAGCCCTGCCTCAAGCCCTGGAGAGACACGGTCATTCAGTATAGACAAGGCAGCTTCCACGGCTCCTAAAACTGCTTACTGAAATGCAAATCTGGGGGCATTTTTAAATAAAGAAACCAGATTTATGGGGAAATTGGGTTCAATGGACAATCGGTAATCACATGAGAAAAGGACACAAGTCAGAAAGAAGCTGTGGCATCCATCCCTGCTTGCAAGGTGCTTATTGTGGTATTTCTGATGGACAGAAACCAGGAGAACCAGCCATTTGTGTCTCTTCCCCTTCCCTTTTATTTGCTGTTGTTGATCATCACTTTCCTTTTATTCTTTTATTAAGTTTCTTTTACATGCGCATAATTTGGAATTCTGCATTGTATGGAGCTGTTATAATATAAGAATCGGAGTTCAAGAAACAAAACCAAAAAGAAAGAAGAGTTACTGCATGGTAGAAAAATTATGTCCGAGGTACAGACACATACAGAGTTCCACGGACCAAATGTGTTGACAAAGAGGATATTTACAAAGTTCTGGGGCTGGGAGTTGGAGGACAAAGAGGCTGGAGACGGGAGCTGCAAGTTTCTTCCAGTTTGGACACTCTGGAAGAAACTGCAGAGTTGGGGTGAAGGTAGCTCCAGCCCTTGACATTCCTTATTCAGCCTCATTAAGTCTCAGGGGAAGCATTCAAAGCACTGGACAGGAAGTCAGAGCTGAAGAAGCCCCAAAGAGCAAATTCTCAACCAGGTCCCAATTCCAAGTGCTTACAGCTAGGGAGGAAGTGAGTCCCAAATCACACAAGTCATATGATGAGAGATTTCAGGCTAGGACAGACATTGGTTGTGAAGGAATGGAGGGGGCATCCTGTCCTGCCACAAACATGGGAGATTTTTCACTTCTTGCACACCTTCAGCTGCTTCAAAATGGCTTCTTGGCCAGAGACCCCCAACTCACCTGACTACAGTCTCTGGAGATTGTATCCAGTGCTAGCCCTATTCAGAACAGAGCCACTGAAATTGATGAACCTAAGTTAGTCTACTCTGAGGGGGAATAGCACTGAATGCAAGCCTCTCCTTCTGCCTGAAAGCTTATTCATGTCAATATGCCTAGCCACATTGCCCCAGAATGCACTGAGGTATTCTTAAAATAAGTCAGAACAGTCTGCCTTTTCCTTTGTTCTTGCAGCCCCTGTACCAATCAGCCCAGTGTGTGGATGCAGGACTATGTTTCATGCATTTACTTGGTGCTCAGGACCCTGTAGCTAAAAAACCATACAAAGTGGTTGGAATGCTTTCCTCTCTGTGTGTGTGTGTGTGTGTGTGTGTGATACACACAGATTGAGAGACAATTGAGCGTATTGGGAAGAAGTCATGTTGAAACTCCTTTCCTTGACATGCTACCTTTCCACAGGCAGGGAGCATGTAATCTGCCATTCCTTCAGGGGGCATTCTACAGTGGCACAGCCCTCATGAGACTGAACCATATGCTTTACTATATGAATGTAAAGATTGGCCTAAGGCAGAATTTCTCGAAGTCACTTGCTGCCATAATTTAGAGTCAAGTCGCATGGTCATATTGAGAACATGGATTGTCAAGATCCATGCATAGTTTGGCAAGTGCTGAAGCATCATGTGGTTGCTTCACCATGCACTCAATTTGTCTCTCAACCCATTTTCACTATGTCATTCAACTTCTTGCTGGCAACCTCTATTTCCAATACTATACTTCCTTATGCTATAGATCAGAGTGTGAGGAACCTCTGGCCTGCAAGTCTTGCTGAACATCAGCTCCCATTTCCCTGGCCCTTGGCTACGCTTGCCAAGGTTGATGGGAGGTGTGGTTCAGCAACAACTGGAGGGCCACAGGTCCCCTATATCTGCTGTAGATGAACATATGCACAGTAACATAAGGGTAAAGGTAAAGGGACCCCTGACCATTAAGTCCAGTCACGGATGACTCGGGGGTTGCGGCACTCATTTCGCTTTACTGGCTGAGGGAGCCAGCGTACAGCTTCCGGGTCATGTGGCCAGCATGACTTAGCTGCTTCTGGCGAACCAGAGCAGCACACGGAAACGCCGTTTACCTTCCCGCTGGAGCGGTACCTATTTATCTACTTGCACTCTGACGTGCTTTCAAACTGCTAGGTTGGCAGGAAGGGTACATAAGGGTACTACTGTGTTATATCAGCTTCTAGGGGCAGCATTTGGGTTGACATTCCATGAAGGAAGACTTCTCCAGGCTGGGAACTGGCCAGTTCAAACCTTTAACTCAACAGATGACCCCAAATCTCATGAGAACTCACAAGAGATGCTCCATGTACATGTTCTGCGATGTGTCTCAGCCTCAAGCTACAATCCAATGAGGAGCCAAAGCCCTGATTCTCTTATGGCTCACTTCTTGAAAGAGAGAGAGAGGATGAATGCTGAGGTTCAAGCTTACCTAGAAAGCTTACCTGGAAGACATACCTTCAAGATTTCAGATATGTGGGAGTGTCTGTAGCCAGAACTCAGCAAAGCCCTAGCATTAAAAATGGATTCTGGCTCATGTTAAACCCTGGTCCTGATCTGCAAAACCCTTCACATTCATACGAGATGAACCTGCCTCAGATCTCCATCGCACACAGCGATATGATTGCACCAATCAAAAAGGGAAACAGGGTCCTTAAAGACCATCCAAGCCCACGAACTGGCTTTTGACATCCCACGAATGCACAGTTCAATGCATCAGTCCATAGAAGATGCGCCACTAGGACATCCTGTGAGCTATCTATGCCCAGAACCAAGTAGCTGCAGAATAACCAGCAGGCATAAGGTCCATCCAACTTCCATACTGCATATCCCCTATAGGCAGACAGAGTGGATTCAGTCTATGGATAGGATGAGGAACTGCAGTTCAACTCTTCCTCTTCACACCCTCCAAGCCATATGACCAAATAGCTGCCAGAAAAATGGGTGCCTGCAACTCTCCAACAGATGCCTAAATCTCATCTCACAAGTGGAACCGCAGTTGACGGCAGTGGGCCATGGATAAAGATGTCATCTGCTTAGGGGTTGGGTTGGGTGGGGCTATTCCACTGTGCAATATAACTATTGCTCCAGAGATGTGAGATTCGATACACAGCAGATCTGAGCCAATCTAATGCTTTAACGAGTTGAGAGAGGCTGGCTGATCTGGCTTCATAAAAATGGGAGGCTGAGTATAGGGCATACACATTTTGATACAAGGGACTAGGCTTGTGAGAGACGTCAGCAAACTGCCCCAGGAAGAGAACTGCAGGTGGAACCTCATACGTGGGGGGGGGGACTCTTGGGATGCCATTAATTTAGTCCACCCCTGAGGCCAGCTAGGAGCCATACTGATCATGCAGGGGTGCAATTCTCCCTCCATTGCCCTGACACTCTCCTCCAAAGTGCAATTTCAGCCAATACAGTAAAAAAAATGTGGCAACGGTCTCGGCAGTCACTTCGCTGGATTGGCAGTGAGAAGCCTTACCCGGCCCATTTGGCACAGCAGGGAGGGGGTGGGTGGCTGTGAGTGTAAGCCCTCGGTGTTGCCGAGGCCATTTGCTCATTCATTGGTGCTTGGGGGATGGGATAGACAAAAATCCCATGACTGCAATCATGGAGCAGGAATTCTAACAGTTACATGGGGGGGGGGTTATGTGTCTCTCTCATTCTCTGCAACTCAGGGATGGGGCAGGCAGTGGGTGCTGTGTGATGTCGACATTGTTGACTCATTAACAGTTGCATTTATCATTATTAATATTATTACTAGTAGTATTGATGGTCACATTCATGTCACACCCTTCTCGAGCCAGGGCAGGCTCCCTCCCTGTGCGAATGGTGCTTTGTCGATGGTATTGAAGACTTTGGAGTAAATTGCGTCGGAGACCTGCCAGGAAAAACAGAAACAGCCTCAAGAGTCAGGAGCGTGTCCATGGTCTGGATAGGAAGGAAGCCATTCATACCTTCCACCAGAGTTAAATCATGAAAACAATTCCGATTGGGAAATAACAAAATTAACAATAACCTTTGAAAATAAGAGCAAGAAAGCAACAGCAATACTTTGAGTTTATATAGAGCAGGGCAGATCCTCATAATTTTGTTGGGCTACAACTCCCATCATTCCAGATCATTGGTTAAAGGTGGCTGGGGATGATGGGAGTTGTGGTCCCATAGTATCTGGGGGGCCAAAGTTGAAGAACCCCGCATTAGAGTGGGGCTGAGGAAACTGCCCCCCCAGATGTTGCAGGATTACAACTCGCATCATCTAGGACTATTGGCCATGCTGGCCAGGGCTGATGGGAGTTGGAGTCCAACAAATGTATGAAGGGCCACACATTCTCCAGGCTTGCTCTCAGGTAATAAGCCTGCATCTGGACTATACCACTAAACTGCAAAAATCTGGGGCACAATTATTGCTTATTAAAAACTAGCTAGGTGGGGTGTTATTTCACACACCTGAATGTTCTGCCACTAAAAACAAACAAACACCCTCTGCACAGAAAACTGCTATGTCAAGAAGAAGGCAGCAGCTTCCTTGATGTAGGGCTGTTTCTTCTTCCCTTCCCCTCTGGCTTGGATTATTGAAATTCTGGGACTGGCAAACCTGCATTTTGGGGACTGTCATGGGGCCCCTTCGCAACCAGCAACGAGGTCTGGGTAACTACTGTTCTCTTCTTCACTGGGGTTGTTCCATGGCAGATCACCACACCTTTACAACATCTGTGCTACTGACTCTCAAACTTTGGGATTGTTGAAATGCATACAACAAAAAATTCATCAATTTAAGCTGTGCAACTCCAGTTGGGTCTGCTAGACCTTCCCCACCCAAAAAATTAGGCAATGTGGACTAATCACTTTTGGGGTCCCTCTGGGATTAGGAGCCCTGACGCTTAAGGTTCATTAAATCCAGCCCTGTTCTGAGACAAGCAGGTCACCAATGCAGGGGTGTTGTTAGGAGGTAGCCCAGGGGCCCCAGACCCCTAGAGTCCCTATCTCTTTCCCCTCCCCACTTTTTAATCTTAGCCTTTTTATTATTTAAAAAATACAAACTAGGCTTACAGGCCTGCTGAGTGTGATGCAAAACACCAGTGAGATTCCAACCCCCTCAATCTTAAATTGTTTAGAGACCTACATTTGCATCTGTGCATATAAATCAGGAAATACAAATATGATGGGGATTCGCGTCACAAGCTTGGTCTCCTAGCTCTCTTAGAATTCCTAGCAGCTCCCCTGTAGCAGCAGGCAAGCAAGCACCCACCTTGCTCCCTCACGGACTGTGCTATTCCACGTTGCCGTTCTGATTGTGCTGGTTTCCAGGCGTGCGCGCCTCCTCCTCACAGGGTGAGAGCTCGTCAATGGAGGTCTGGTTTGTAATTCCTAAGGAGGGGGAAAGGCATTAGCATCAGGGGGGTTGTGGGTACAGGTGCCAAGATCAAGAGACCCAGCAGAAGGTCAGGAGGAGTGAGGGGGCAGGTAAGGTGAGACGAGGGGGGCTTAGGAAGATGTAGGCCCTGAAAAAGGAGAGGGAACAGGAAACCTGTGAACCCCCTACAGACTTTGGACTCCAAATCCCACTGGCCCCAGCCAGCATTGCCAGTACTCAGGGATGAGTGCCTACTGTATCTCCAGAGGGCCAAAGGTTCCCTGTCAATGGTCCAAAAGAAGGGAGGGAAATGCCATAAAGAACTTGGGTCGCATCCACTCCGTGCATTTAAAGCACTATTCTATCACTTTAACAGTCTTGGCTTTCCCCAAAGAATCCTGGGAAATGTAGCGTGTTAAGAATGTTGAGAGTTGTTATACAGACCCCACACAGAGCTATAATTCTCAGGATTCTTTGGAGGTAGAAAAGTGCTTTAAATGTACCGCCCAGTACCAATTGATGTGTGAATACCAGAACAAGCATACATTGCACAAGAACTGGATAAACTGAGATTAGGAAATGTTTGTGTTAGGTTTGTTTACTTTTTTTAACAAAATAATCTATCGGTCATGTTGATGAATTTACATATTAACTTTTCTATTTATTCTTGCTTATAAGCTGCTCTTATTGTCCTTACTATAGAAGAGTGGGATATGAATACAACACGGCAATAGCATTAGGAGAGGCATGGCAAGAGCAGGGCCTTTTATGTGGTGGCTCCCTCTTTTTATTTTATTTAAATTTTATTTATTAATACTTATTCAAAGATACACAGAAAAACATACCCAGTAGAAAATATCTTTTTATAATATACTGAGATAAAACAACTACTTGATCTAAAAAAGAGCAAAGTCAGAAGGGAGAAAATACAAGAAAAGGAGAAATCTAAAGAAGGGTAAAGCGGCTAGAGGGGCATTAGGGAAGATGCAAATGGAAATTAAGAGAAAGAATGATTACATCAATGGCAATCAGATTGTGTTCAAGGGCTGGTTCTTAACGGGCTTTTTGTTACAAGGTCAGGAAGTGGATGTTTGGGGTGAATTTACATATTACTTGCGCATGCATGTCATGGAGCCCACAAATTTTTCTTTTTTCTTAACAGTTTGGGGAAGGGGCAGTATTGACCACAGCTCCCTTACAAACTTGACCAGGAAAACTGATCCAACACAACTAAATCTGTCCCCTACTCACAAAGAAAGACATCCCTCTGCCCCACCGTCAGCCCATACCACTGGCAGCTCGCTCCTTCCACTTCTGTTTGTTCTCTTGGATGTACTTTGTCCAGGTGGAACGGAAGCTGTTGATGTCAGCATTGATTTCTCCCAGTTCAGCATGCTCATCGACAGAGGGCTGGCGCCAGTGGGAACTGCAGGAAGTGAGAGACACCATCAGAGGAACCTTGCAAATCCCCAGAGTCAAGGGCCATAAAGGGCTGTTCCTGCCATGCAGCACCCTTCTTTGGCCAGAGGCAGTCACGCTGGCTGGACTGCCGCCTGGTGTCCCTCTAGGGACAAACTCGGGGCCCCTGGAAGCACTTCCTTGGTTTTGGCTTCCATGCTTCCACTTTATACTTCCTCACTTAGCCTTGATCTCTGTGTTTCTCTGCGTAGCAAATCAACTTCTCTTAGTCTCCCCGCCCCCAACTCCTATTTTGTATTGTACATTTTAAGTCAGGAATGGGGAAACCTGGGGTGCTTCAGATGCTGCTGGACCAGACCACCCATCCCCTCTGGCTACTTGCCAGGCTGGCTGGAATGGATGGGAGCTGGAGGACCACAAGTTCCCCACCCCTGTTCCATTTTCAAACTGGAAGGGAGGAGGTATTCTTTTTAAAAAAATAAAATAAGAAATAGTAATACCCACAAATAAAAATCAAATCAAATTAAAGACTCTCCTGTGAACTTGCCCAGCTTTGGGAGTGACAACCAAGACAGGAACAGGAGCAGGGGTGGGGGGAAGGATCCATGTTTCTCCCTTGGGCATCCCCAAGCCAGGTGCACAAAGAACAGCTTGCATGGTGAGCCACGCCAAGGCAATTTCCAGCTACAAAGGGGCCCGTTTATGTGAAGCCCGACATTGCCGCTGGCTGTGCTGCTTGGCGCTTGCCTCACGGGAGTTTGGGGACGCACAGAGCTGGCACCTTGAAAGGTTCCAATTGATCTCACAGGCTGACACAGGCTCCCTTTGGTCCTCACTGCCTTCCCCTGACAAGCAGGCGAGAGGCAGTCAAGAGGGGAAGCACTCCACAGCCCCCCAAAACTCACAGGGAGGGATGGGAAATGAAAAAAGCCCCTATTATTCTTCAAAAGAAAGAAGGCTGGCTGACTCTCCCACAGCAAACATGCTTCAGAGAGCCAGTGTGGTGTAGTGGTTAAGAGCGGTAGTCTCGTAATCTGGGGAACCGGGTTCGCTTCCCCGCTCCTCCACATGCAGCTGCTGGGTGACCTTGGGCCAGTCACACTTCTCTGAAGTCTCTCAGCCCCACTCACCTCACAGAGTGTTTGTTGTGGGGGAGGAAGGGAAAGGAGAATGTTAGCCGCTTTGAGACTCCTTCCGATAGTGGTAAAGTGGGATATCAAATCCAAACTCTTCTTCTTCTTCTTCAAAAGCTGAACTTCCCCTCCAGGGCCGGCCCTCCCATAAGGCAATGAGGCAGCTGCTTCAGGTGGCGGGGCTAGGCATGCTCCAGAACGAATTAAGTACTTAACCCAAGGTACCACTGTACAGTGGAACCTCGGTTCTTGAACGTCTCCGTTGACAAACAATTCGGAACCTGAACGTCAAAAATCCAGAAGTAATTGCTTCCATTTTCAAATGCACCTTGGAAGTCGAATGGCTTCCACCGACTTCCGGGTTAGCGCCAGCGCTTAATGGCGGATTTCTCCCGGAGCTCCGGGAGAGATCTGCTTCGTGGGTTCGGGTCCTGTCAGCTACGGCGGAGCGGGGACCCTAAAAAATCACAGGCACATAGCCTGTGAACTGGAGACTCGGCGGGCACCTTTGCGCCCCCCCGACGCTGTGAAATAGCCTTTTTAAAGGCTGCGGATCAGCGGAGGGAGTGTTGGAGCGGTGCTGAGAGTCGTCTTCACCCAGCCTGCGAAGCGAAGCCGCGTCGCCATTAGCGGAGAGCGCTGACTTCTTCCAGTGAATTTGGATTAAAAGGAACGTCTATCCGTGAGTAGGATTGACCGTTAAAATATAATTTGACACTAAAATTGAAGAAATTGGATACCGAGACGGACAAGCACCAAAAAGGAAGTCTGCTTTCCGTCCTGCAGAAAGATCAAAGCGAAAGACATTTCAGCCGTAACCGATTGAAAGGGGAGCTGCGAGAGCTAATAAATCCACCACCAAGTAAAGAACTCCCTCCCCGAAGGCAGGAGGGGGAGGGAAGAAGATTTTAAAGTGCTTTCCTGCCTTTTTAAAAGAATTCGAGTTATTTACCGCTGCTCCTGTACCTGGGATCGGACTGCCGGAGAAAAGGAACCGGCTTAGGACTGTTGATACAAGAAGGTAAAAAAAGTATCTTTAACTAACTGACTTTGGTTACTCTCAACTTGAAACATTTACTTTGTTGCATAGTAAAGCTATTCTGCAGGATTTTACTGACTTGGATTTTTCAGAAAGAGAAAGAACAATTGGAAAGAACTAGTAGGACTTTTGCTTGACTTATGGAGAGTGGGAGACTAATTTGAAAGTAAGGATTTGACTGTACGCCCTCTAGAGGACTTATAAATTGTTTCAGCAACAAGTGGAATTTTAAATCTGAGAACTTTTTGTCTGACAGCTCTAGAGTGTGGGAATGACCTTGAGTAAAAGACTTTGTTATGGCAGATGGTAAAGAGAAACTTCACAAGAAAGAGGATTTACAAGAAACAACCTTGAGATCTGGCAGACAATACAAAGTTGACTCTTCCATGCAAAGAAGGGCTTCTGTATCAGGAGCCTCGGGAATTACAGCTATACCAAAGGCAAAAGTGAAAATAATGTCTTCAGAAGAATCCTTTGCTAAGGTATTGGAGAAGATAAGTGACTCTTTAGAGGAATTAAAAAAGCAAGGTGCAGAAACTAAAGTACAAGTTGCTGAAACAAATAAAAAAATTGAAGAAATCTCTGGGAAAATTGATTCAAATACAAAAAGTATAACTGACCTTGGGAACAAAGTGAATTCAAACGTAGAAGCAATTGGGAAATTATTGGAAGAATCATCTACAACAAGAAAGATAGCTGAGGAAGCTAAAGAAATTGCGACTGCTGCGGAGGGAAAATTTCCACCAGTGTTTAAGAAACTCAATGAATATGAACTGGCACTCTCAATGCAAGATATGCAACGCAAGGAGAGGAACCTAAGGATCAGGCTTGTGCCGGAAAAGGAAGAAGACAACCTGGTGGACTATTTGACAAAAGAATTTTCTGACTTTTGGAAGCAGGAGCTGGATAAAGAACAATTTAAAATAGAAAGTGCATTCAGATTGGGAGCAAGGCAGAAGAAGAATAGACCCAGAGACTGTTTAATAACTCTGAGATCAAAGGAGGAACGGGACAAGATATTGAACCTGCATTACCAAACAACCCTTCGAATTGAAGATTCTCACATTGAGATTTTTAAGGATATCCCGAAAAATATTTTGGACGCAAGAGGACACTACAAGGACCTGGTGATTTTGCTGAGAAGGAACTACATACCATTCAGGTGGGAGTTCCCCCAAGGCTTGTCTTTTAAATATAAGGGGAAGAAAAGAAGAATAAAGACAGTGAGTGATAAAGACAAGTTCTTGGAAGAACACGAAGAAGACCTACAGAAAGAGACGCATCCAGGGCAAGGGCATCCTTCATTAGACACGGACACGGAACTACCGACGAACGAGGAACAAAAATTGGGAGCTGTAGGAGGAAAGAGTAAATAACCTCATCATGGCTCTGCAACTTCTAACCTGGAACTGTAATGGTCTAAACAACCCCCGAAAAAGGAAAAATATATTTCATGCTTTAAAGAAAGACCAATTGGACTTGATTTGTCTACAAGAGACTCATGTGACAAGAACACACAGAAAATTATTAATAAATAAGAGATTGGGACAAGAATTTATATCTTCAGACAGAGTAAAAAAAAGAGGAGTGGTGATCTATGTAAAGGAAAATCTGCAACCGAAACAAATCTTTAAGGATGACCAAGGAAGATATTTGGCAATTGAAATTCAATTCCAAGGAGAAAAATTTTTGATAGTGGGAATATATGCACCAAATGAAGGGAAAGCAGAATTTTTTAAGAAGCTGCATGAGACTTTAATGGACTATATGGATTATAAACTAATCATGATGGGAGATATGAATGGAGTAGTTTCAACAAATATGGATAAAGCACAAAGACAGGTAGTTACAAAAGATGGAAGACTACCAAAAACTTTCTTTGAAATGACTGACAATATGGACTTGATTGACATTTGGAGAACAAAACACCCATTAGAGAGAGAGGGAACCTTCTTTTCTGAAGCCAAAATGACATGGACTCGGATCGACCAAATCTGGGTGACTAGCAGTATGGCGTCAATTATAAAAAAAGTGGAAATCTGCCCAAAAACTCTCTCCGACCATAATGCAGTAAAGATGGTGATGAAGCAAACGACAACTGGCTCTTTCAGATGGAGAATGAATGACACTTTATTTAGAGACGAGGAGATCTGTAAAAAGGCCCAAAAAACCCTGAAAGATTATTTTGAAATTAATCTAAGGACTAAAGTAGAAAAAAGAATAGTATGGGACGCAAGCAAAGCCGTGATGAGAGGGTTTTTGATACAACAAAATACATTAAAGAGAAGAAAGCAAAATGAGAGGAAGGAGAAAATTCTGGATAAGATAAAAGAAGGGGAAAGGAAATTAAGATTGAAGCCAAAATCGCAAGAGATTCTAAGAGAAATTAAATTGTACCAAACACAATATATGGAACTGATGAATCAAGAAATAGAATGGAAAATTAAACAAATGAGACAGAAGTCTTTTGAATCTGCAGATAAATGTGGTAAGTTATTGGCTTGGCAAATAAAGAAGAGACAAAAACTCAACACGGTAATAAACTTAGAAGTGGAAGGAAAGAACATATGTAACCCAGCAGAAATTAGAAATTGCTTTCAGAACTACTTTAGACAATTGTATACACAAGGGCCACAGAATGAAACAGATATACAACAATTCCTCGAGAAAAATGGGTTGAAAAAGATTTCGCAGGAAAGTAAGACAATTTTGAATCAGGAGATATCAATACAGGAAATAGAAGATGCCATTCAAAACATGACGTTGGGCAAATCACCTGGACCAGATGGACTGACTTCCAAATATTACAAAGTTTTGAAGGAAGGACTTACACAACCTTTGAAGGAAGTCTGTAATGAGATCATGAAGGGGAAAAGGGCACCTGATACGTGGAGAGAGGCCTATATTACACTTATACCAAAGACAGAGACTGAAAAGACCCAACTTAAGAACTACCGACCCATCTCCTTACTAAATGTGGATTACAAAATCTTTGCTGATGTTTTAGCAAAGAGACTGAAAAGAGTTTTGATGGAGGAGATTCATGGGGACCAGGCGGGCTTTCTCCCGAAAAGGCATTTGTCGGACAATGTAAGGAATATAATTGACATTTTGGAGAAGTTGGAAGTGAATATAAACACTAAGGCCGTTTTGATATTTGTGGATGCCGAGAAAGCCTTTGACAACATTTCTTGGAGTTTTATGCTGAAGAACCTCCGGGGGATGGGGGTAGGCCAAGGGTTTGAAAATGGTATAGGTGCAATATATTCTGAACAGAAAGCAAAATTAATTGTAAATAATGTTGTAACAGAAGAGTTTAAGATTGAAAAAGGGACACGACAGGGGTGCCCTATCTCCCCCTTACTTTTTATATCGGTCCTGGAGGTTTTGCTTAATATGATCAGGAGGGACCAGTTGGTTAAAGGGATTCAGGTCGGAGTTAAACAATACAAATTGAGAGCATTTGCAGATGACCTAGTACTTACACTGCAAGAGCCAGAAGCTAGCACGAAAAGAGTTTTGGAAATAATTCAAGAGTTTGGTCAACTGGCAGGATTTAAATTGAATAAGTTAAAGACTAAGGTATTGGAGAAAAATTTAACACAGTTTGAAAAAGAAAGGTTTCAGAATGAGACGGGGCTGGCTGTGGTTAAAAAAGTGAAATATCTGGGTGTGAACATGACAGCTAAGAATGTGAACTTATTTAAAGACAATTATGAAAAAACGTGGACAGAAGTGAAAAAAGATTTAGAGATTTGGTCAAACTTGAAGCTTTCCTTGTTAGGTCGAATTGCAGTGATAAAAATGAATGTATTGCCAAGAATGTTATTTTTGTTTCAAGCATTACAAATAATGGATAAAATGGACTGTTTCAAGAAGTGGCAGAAAGATATATCTAAATTTGTCTGGCAGGGCAAGAAGCCCAGAATAAAATTTAAGATATTAACGGACTCAAAGGAAAGAGGGGGGTTTGCCCTGCCAGACTTTAAATTGTACTATGAAGCGGCAGCTTTCTGCTGGCTAAAAGAATGGCTGCTTCTTGAAAACACAGACATTTTGGATCTGGAAGGATTTAACAATATTTTTGGGTGGCATGCATATTTGTGGTATGATAAGGTTAAAGCGCATAAAAGTTTTAAAAATCATATTGTCAGAAAAGCACTATTGAATGTCTGGGTTAGATACAAGGACTTGCTGGAAAATAAGACTCCAAGATGGTTATCACCAATGGAAGCTAAGGCAGTTAAAAAGCTAAATATGGAGTCGAAATGGCCAAGATATTGGGAAATCTTGGAAAAGGAAGGGGACAAACTGAGATTGCAGAGTTTCGAAAAATTAAAAGGGAAGGTGAGAGATTGGTTACATTATCACCAAATAAATGAAATGTTTAAACTAGACAGAAAAACAGGCTTCCAGGTGGAAAAATCAAAATTAGAGACTGAACTGTTAGAATCCAGTACTAAGAATTTGTCAAAAATGTATAATCTGCTGCTGAAATGGAACACACAAGATGAAATGGTTAAATCAACTATGATTAAATGGGCTCAGGACATTGGTCATAACATTATGTTTGCTGACTGGGAAAAGTTGTGGACCACCGGGCTGAAGTTTACGGCGTGTAACGCCTTAAGGGAAAATATAATGAAAATGATTTATAGGTGGTACATAACCCCAGTCAAGCTTGCAAAAATTTACCATTTGCCTGATAATAAATGTTGGAAATGTAAAGAAAAGGAAGGTACTTTTTTTCACCTCTGGTGGACGTGCCCGAAGATTAAGGCATTCTGGGAAATGATTTACAATGAACTGAAAAAGGTATTTAAATATACTTTCACCAAGAAACCAGAGGCCTTTCTCTTGGGTATTGTCGGCCAGGGGGTGTTAAAGACAGATACAACCTTTTTTATGTATGCTACAACAGCAGCTAGAATACTCATTGCAAAGTACTGGAAGACACAGGATCTACCCACACTGGAAGAATGGCAGATGAAGGTGATGGACTATATGAATTTGGCGGAGATGACGAGCAGAATCCGAGACCAGGGAAGAGAAGCGGCGGAAGAAGAATGGAAAAAGTTTAAGGAGTATTTAAAGAAACATTATAAAATTGGTGACAGTTAGAATGATGTTGGATTAAAATAAATGGTTACTATCAGTAAGGGTTATGATAAAGAGAATAAGGGTGAATATTATAAATTTATAATAAAATAAGGCAAGATTTCGCTGAATAACTGTAAGAATTTGGAATACAGAAACGGGAAGTAAGGGGAGGTCGAGGAAGTAAGGTTTACAAATTGGGTTATGAAATGGTACTTGTTTTTATGTTTTATTATTGTCTGATGTTTGTTTATGTATGTTTTGTTTTTGTTATATTAAAAATTGTTCAGTAAAAATATTATTAAAAAAAAAAAAAGGAAGTCGAATGGCTTCCAAGGCGCGTTTCTCCATTTTGTCAATGGATTTTGCTGACCGCCCTTTGATCTTCAGTTTTCTAACGTTTTGGAAGTCGAACAGTCTTCCGGAATGGATTACGTTTGAAAACCGAGGTTCCACTGTATCAGGACCTGGCTTGTCATTATGATTGGAGGACTGCAGGTATGCTGCCCAGGGGTGCTATCCCAAGTCGGGGTGATGTAGTCCATGGCATGGAGAGTACCATTAGGTAACATGAACGGGCTTCACTCAAGTACACCAAAGGAGTAAGGACCAACCCAGCTCTCTTGTCCCTGGTGAGCTCAGCCATTGAGAATCAAGCCACCTACCACTGCCCTATCATCACCCTGGGTTATTTGTTATTGGTCACATTAGCATGTGACAGAATGTTGGGAACTTGTGGCACAGCGCATGACACTGAAGAAGCCGGTCTCTCTTCCTTTGGAACTGGTTCTGGCTGCTTCTCCATGCCAGTGCTCCTCTCCGCCCCAGCCCTCCCTGTGTACAAACCTGCTCTGCTGGCTGGAGGATTTGTTCTTGGAGCCCTCCTCCACCAGGGGGATGACCATCTTCTCAGCCACGTCCGTCAGAACTTGGAAAGTGGGCTCCACAATGAAATCAATGAAGCCTGTGGAAAGGAAGAGGCCTTAACAACAGGGCTGTGGACCCCTCCGCTCCCCCAGGCACCGTGGTGCACCACAGAGAGGGATGGTATCTAGTGGGCAAGAATGACAGCAGGATGAAATAAGGTGGCAGATGGAGCAGGACTGGTGGTGAGCCCCACTAGGGAAGGAGATGCTGGTCATGAGGGCCTCACCAAAGAATACAGCCTGGTATTGTGCAACTCACCAATCTGGGACTGAGCCACCAGCGTGGATGTACGGTCACACAAAGGGGAGAAAGGCAAACCAAGCTCAGCCTCTTTGTCACCCTAGAGAAAGCAAATGCAGCATCAGAACCAACCCTAAGAGCAAGACATCTGAGCCAAGCAGACTGATCCCGGGGTAGCAAGCATGGCTACCATTGTGCTGTGAAGCACAGACTATCACTCTTCAGGGAAAATGCTGCAATTGCTGTGAAATCCTGAGAATCTTTGGTTTGGTTTGGTGTGTTTAGAACCAAACACACATGTACCCATGGCTACAGACTGGCAGCATAGGGAGGAGAAATGAAAACAAACAGGCCACCTGATAAGATACATTGCCTGGAGATCATAAATACCGTATTTTTCTCTCTATAACACGTAGATTTTTTTCTCCTAAAAAGGAAGGGGAAATGTCTGTGCGTGTTATTGAGCGAATGTGTGATCCCTGGAGCTGACTAGGGCAAGCGCAGGAACAAAAATCAGGCAAAAATCAAATCGTGTGACGGAGAAGGGAAACTTGAAAAGAGGAAGTTGCTGCTTTCCTGCATTCTGCCTCAGGGTCTTACTGCCCACCCGCTTGTGTTTCGTTGCTGTGTTTGCTCAAACGGAACAAAGAGCAGGCAAATCCCCTCCCCTCCAGGCAAGCAGAGGGGAAAGCAGAGCGTCCTTCCTTCTAATTCCTCTCCCTGCTCCTCGCAGGCAGCCAGAAAACATGCAGGTGGGAGAGGGAGAGAGAAAGTGGGGGGGCTGGCTTGGGTGGGGGGAACTTTTGCCTTTCTTTCCTCCCTCCCGTTAAATCCCTCTCCTGCATTCTTAGCCAGCTGCTTCTCTGCACACCCCTCTCATGCTCCTTGTCCCTTCTGTGTTTTTCCTTCCCTCCCCACTTAAAATGTAGTTACAAAGCATGGATCCACATGGATCCTCAGGATCTTTGCATTGGGTCACCCCAAATTCACCATCAGATCACATAGCATGTCCATGGCTACAGCCTTCCCCCAAAAAATCACGCACCCACTGTTGCCTGGGGCCACAATGGTGCAAAAACGTGGTTACAAAGCATGGATCCACAGGGATTCTCAGGATTTTTGCATTGGGTCACCCCAAATTCACCATCAGATCACATGTCTGTGGCCACAGCATGAAGCACAAAAATGATACATCCACTGTTTCATTCAGAATTTTTTCCCCCTTGTTTTCCTCCTCTAAAAACGATGTGCGTGTTATGGTCAGGTGCGTGTTATAGAGCGAAAAATACAGTACATGGCTTCCAACAGTCAGGGGGGTTATGGTTCTTCCTTCAACACAGCTCTTAGTCTCTGCTCAGGAATCCTAGCCCTTCTACCTCTGTATAATTCAGCAACTTTCTCTAAGGGATGCCTCCTACAAAATATTTCACACTTCCAATTCAAAACTAGATCCCACTTTCAAAACTGCACTCAATACTGAAAGGAACACACAAGCATATTTTCATGGATTTGCCTTTCAGCATACTGACAGTGGAAGGAAGGTGGGGGAGATTCCTTTCTTGCTTGCAAATAATTTGAAGGCAAGAATGTAAAATGACATGCATGCACCCCTTACTACGCTATGTCTTGTGTGTCTGTTTTGTAGTGGAGTCACCTGTACGCAAGCATGATAATCCCAGAGGAAACAGGCCTCTGAGTCACAGAGGTCACAGGTTATACCTGTCGGAAGAATTCTTCCATGAGGGCCTTGGTCCATCGGGAGTGCACCGTCCACTGTTTGGTGGGGTGGCTGATGTCGGCTGCATGCAGCAACAAGGAGAGTGCTTTTGACTTGTCAATTCTGGAAAAGTATTATCATGGAAATAATGAGGACAGAGTTGGATCTTACATCTGGCATACCCCACCTTCACCCTACAGGGTAAGGCAGCCACAAACCCACTTGCCAACTCACCACAGACAAGTGATCTTAGCCCTCTGGCCAAGCAGGTCACATAGCACCACACAGATCCCTATTGTGAAAATCTCATTTCCACTGCAGTTTTCAAGCAGGCAAGAAAAAGGGAGAGTCCCTTCCAAGCCACTGGGGAACTTGGGGAAAAGTTCTGCTGTTTCTCATTTTTCTCCTGGCCTTTTCTCAAGCCCTCTGGGCATGTCAGAAATGGCAACCAAACATAATGGCTGACTGGTAAGCCAAGTCTTTATTTATGGGCCTCTGTGCTTCAGTACAACCAGAACTCCTGAAAATAAGTCATGACATTATAGATAAGTTGGTGGCTCAATTAGTAGAGAATGAGACTCTTAATCTCAGAGTCATGGGTTTGAGCCCCATATTGGGCAAAATATTCCTGCATTGCTGGAGGTTGAACCTCAATTCTACAAGTCCATGACTCAAAACATAATGGGCTAAATAAATTGCTTCTCCTCCACCTCTCTCACACCGGTTCTGTGCTGCCGCTCTTCTGTCTTTCTTTGGTCTGTTCTTAGAAAAACAGAGTCCTTCTGCTGGTACCATTCCCACAAAACCTGCTCCTTTTGAAAAGCCCCAAGACTCCTTTTTCTTTCCATAACTCCTTTAGTGAAATGCCATTAATAGAGGACAGGTTCCCCAGCATAACTAGAGCTAGGCTAAAATAAGCCCCTCTCCCTCTGGGCTTCAGACCTTGCTTCAAAGCATTGCCCTTGCTCTGAATTGTTACATCAGCACATGGCCAGTTCTGGTTGTCTAGCCAGATTTGTGATGTCATCACATTCACTGGAACACTGCTAGCTGGACATCCCCGGCCTTACCAAGTCACTGTTACTCTGCGAGGCTGGGAAAAAATTAGGACTCAGGTCCCACTGTCCCTATCACCCCTCCCTTGGGCACCTCCATCCATGCCATATGGTCTGTGCCCTTGCCTCCCCTGCAGTCCCCTTCTTCTGCCACTTACCGCTCAAGCTGCTGCAGGGAGGTTTTCATGGACTTGACTTGCTGGAAGTGACAGGACATGTCCGTAGCCAGAACCATTTCAATCACAAGTGAACGGAGTTCCCTGCACCACACAAAACAGAAGGAAAGAGATATTCACACAGACTTTTCCTGTGTGTTTCATAAAATCATAGAGTTGGAAGGGGCCTTGTAGGCTGTATAGTTCATTATTCTTGTCTCCCCAGATGTTGGACTACAACTCCTCTCATCCACAGACAGCTAAATCAGCTGTGGATGATGGGAGTTGTAGTCGTAACAACATCTTGGGACTCAAGGTTGAAGAATGCAAGAACACTGGTCTAGTCCAATGCCCTGCACAATGCAGCAAATCCAGAGCAAGAGCATCCCCAACAGAAGGCTGTCCAAATCCTCTGCTTCAAGCCCATCACTCTCTGGGTAATTGGTTCCATTATTGAACTGCTCTTACCATCAAGAGGTTTCTCATGGTGCATGAGCAAAAATCTACCCTCCTGTAACTTGAACCCATTGGATCTAGCTCTGCCCTTGGGGCAGAAGGGCACATGTATTTTCTGTGTGACAGCTCTACCACCTGTACCATTATCTCCTCTTCTTCTTTAGTTTAACTATGGAACTTGCCCTCACAGGAGGCCATGATGGCCACCAACATGGATGGCTTTAAAAGAGGATTAGACACATTCCTGAGGTACGAGACTATCAACGGGGCTGTAGTCTACCTCCCCTGCCAGAGACAGTATATCTCTGAATACCAGTTGCTGTGAAGGTGTGCCGAGTGCTGTTGTGCTCATGCTCAGCTTGCAGGCTTCCCACGGGCACCTGGGCGGCCACAGTGAGAACAGGATGCTAGACTGGATGGGCTCCTGGTCTGATCCAGCAGGCTCATCACAGGTCCTTACACCCAGTGGAGCCCTGACATTTGGTGAGAAAAGAAAGGATCTATCCATTTGGTCATCATGAATGGCCAGATTTGAGCAGATGATCTTTGATACTGTTCCAAGATGTGTGTCAGGTAATAACACTGCTGCGATGTGCTTTCTAAATGACCTCTAATATTGGTGGTTATATCTTTTGCCCTGCATCCCAGGAGTCATGAGAAGCTCAAATGGCATTGAGTCACATAAATGCCTGTCTTCTGGCGGATATGTTCCCAAATATAATACATCTTCTCATTTACTCTTGCCTCCAAGAAGCCTTTGCAATGTTAAGCCTCCCAGCCTCCCAGCAAGGCCTTAGTAACTATAACACATTTATCAGTCTGTCAAACTCTATCCAATTTCATTCTTTTTCTGAAGATGAACGGATTCAATAGGTAATCATCATCGCAATTGTTTAGTCCTGTGCAGCTGTGTTTGAAGGAGAATTCTGTAAAACTCAAAAGCTTACTCCCACTATTTCTTAGGACTGAACAAAAGATATAATCACACTTCTTCCATGTATAGGCACATCCAGACCATCGTTACAAAGCATCTGGCTACCCAGCATGCATAAGGGTGTCCTGTAAGTTCCAGGAGGAAGCCAGTCATGATGGGTCCCCATCAGAAGTGTATGGGAGGGGGGCAGCTGTGTAGTTGGGTTTTTCCTATACCCCTCTTTTTTCTCCAAGTGGTGTGATCCATGCAAGTATAAAGCAACTGCACCATCTGCAAATAGGGAATTCTCACAGAAAGTGAAAGGGGTGAGGACTGGCCTGCAGGAAAACCAAGTGATGTATCATGAAAGGTGAGCTGCCTATAGACCCTGTCAAGTTGACCTACAGAAATAACCCATGGGTTGCTTTTGAGTCTGGTCAGGGAGCAGGTCTGGATATGGGTAATGAAAAGGGTTTGGAAACTGTCTTGGGCCAGAGAAGGGTTCCAAGCCCAGGGTGCTGCCTAGCAAGGTGATGCTCTGGCCTGCTATGGTCCACGGGGTCACTAAGAGTTGGACACGACTAAATGACTAAACAACAACAAGGAAGGTGATGTGGGTTGAAATCAAGGAGACAAGCAGGGCAAGCATGAAAAGACATTTGGAAGAAGGGATCTGGAGAAGCTCAGACCCTTATCACCTGCACCAGTTGACTCCAGCTAAAAGTCTCATCATAAATTCCAAGCCTCTGAGCCTGTGTGTGCATGAAATGAACAAATGAGGTTCTCTGCACTTTGACTCCAGAGTAGCTGGTTTTTCCTACATTGCAAGTGCTTTCTTTTTATGTGGTGTGTTGGCAGTCTGGGTATATTTCCAGGTGAAGGCAGGGGAGAGCCACAGCCTTCATCAACCCATGCAACAAATCCATTTATATACTATTTATAGCATGCGAATTTCCTGGAAATGCCATTGTTTTCAGACCTGAAATCCAATGGTAAACTCCAGAAACAAATTCACCACTTCACTTGCTGCTTCTGTGAATTAAGCCTAATATTCTGGCCCTTGCTTCATGTATTGATGCACAAGTCATGAGTTCCGGTTTTCCTGGTCCTTACAGTATTGCTGTCATCACCCTCAACAGCTGGGGTGAGGAACCTATGCCCCTCCAGATGCTGCCAAGCTACAAGTCTCATCATCCCTGTCCATTGGCAATGCTGGCTGCAGCCAATCAGAGTTTGAATCCAACATCTAAAGGGTCACAAGTTCTCTGTCCATGATCAATAGGTAAAAGAGACATGGAGACCAAAAGTGGGTCCAGTGAATGAACTGGGAGCATCTGGTGCTATATAGAGCACAGGTGTGGGGAACCTTGGCCCTGCTGGTATTGTTCAACCACAACTCCCATCAGCCTCAGCAAACATGGCCAATGGCCAGAGATGACAGAGATGTAGTTCAGCAACATTTGGAAGGCCAAAGGTTATCCATACCTGCTGTGGTGTATTCAAAGCCTACTGGATGTGTGGACCTGAAATGAGACCATCAGGAGCTCAACAGAAACACGTATGAGCTTAAATAAAACAAAGTATTTAAAACTGGAATCCTAAACCCACCCAACTTAGTGGGACATTTTCTGAGTAAGTAAACATTGCACAATGAGAGGGCACTGTGTCCACAATCCTATCCACTTTAGCTGACAGCAGTGGTTGCAAACCATTGGCTTGACTCTCCCACAATGTCTGCCCCCTCCAGGAGAGTCCGCCCCCCATTCCCAGGCAACATCTTCCTCAGCAAGAGTGAGTCCTATTCAGCAGGCAGGAGGAGGACGAGGTCTCACACGAATTCGTCCTTGGTCAGGTTGACGAGGATGTTCATCTCATCCTCCTGCATCATGCGGAAGACAGCACTGATGTGGTGGTTCTCAAGCACCGAGCGGTCATTGTACAAAATGGCCGTGTCTGACCTGGGGAAGGGAAGAACAACAGTACAGTTCAGAGGCAGCTTTAGCAATGCCAGTTCCAGTCTTGTTTCACAGGGATTGGGGTAGACATTCGAACTCTTCTGATTTTCACCCATGCACCCACGCGCATATCAGGTGCCATAGTCCAACACTCTAAGCACTGAATAGGGGGTATAGTTTGACCTGCACAGACTTGGCTGCAGTGGTGGTTGGAGCCCAACAGTAAGTGAAGCCAGAACCAATGACCGGCAGAGCCACCATATTCAAGTTTGCCCCTATCTCGTTTGAACCCTACTGAGTTCAGTAATGGCAACTGGCTGCCAATTAGCTTCTGGGCCCAATCCAATTGTTGGTTTCAATCTACAAAGGCCTAAATGCCACAGGACCAAAATATCTCAAGGACTGCCTCTCCCCATGTGATCATCCACCGAGGCCCTTCTTCATGTGCCTCCTCCTGGACAGGTCCAGAGGGTGGCAACACAAGAAGGGGCCTTCTCTGTGGTGGCTCCCCACTTGTGGAATGCTCTCCCCAGGGAGGCTCACCTGGTGCCTTTGCTACACATCTTTAGGTGCCAGTCAAAAACATTCCTCTTCTCTCAGGCCCTTGGCTAATTAAACCACCATGGCCTTTTAAACTGCAGGGGAGATTGTTTTTGTTTGTTACTATGCTAGGTCAGGGACTGGAACATGCTCTACCACTGTGCCATCAAAAGACTTCCTTTCACTTTTTTATAATAGCTGCCCATTGTACCAATAAGCGCTCTCTCTCTCTCTCTCTCTCTCTCTCTCTCTCTCTCTCACACACACACACACACACACATGAAACAGATCCATATTGCTCACTTGGTTTGGATGTGGAAGCTGTTAGTGGTCCCTGTGTGCTCATAGTCATGGATTGCTGCCGCAAAGACAATGGCCAGGACCTCAATCTCTGTCAGGCAGTGCTGCAAAAGGGGACAGAAACAGGAGGTGCCATCGGAACCTGTGGGGAGCCCTCCCTTGCCCAGCAGCAGGGACAGAGGAGGGGAAATACTATTTGCACCAGAGTATTCACCAGGATGGATCCCCTCTAGCCTCATATCTCTTTGCCTGGTTGGATAGTCTCCTGTGTGGGTGAACAAGTCCAGTTCATACTCATGGATCACCCTCAGAATAGCATAGTGCTTTAGTGGCTTCCTAATGGCCAGTGTCGGGGACCCCTTTCCATCCCAATGGCCAGTGTTTCCTTATGGGCAGCCTTCCTGTAGCCTTATGTCAGTGATGAGCAGAGCCAGAGGCAAAAGTAGGAGGAGCAACAAACATAACTTTCACTGTTGTACAGTAGTTAATTTCTGCACACACCCCTTTGGGCATCCTTCAGGTTGCATATAGTTTCCTCAGGTTTCCTAGGTCTCCGGTTTCCCACCCCTGCTAAATTACTGATTTGCTGTATTACAAACTTCTGTGGACCAGAGCCACATTTCATCAGATGCATGAAGCCATCTGATGGGGAACCTGTGACCTTACCTGGAGATGCTGGGGACGGAACCTGGGACTGCCACCTGCGGTACCACCCAGCTATGGCCAGGCACTGCTGCACTACGACCCCGATCATACTTGGACAACCACTGACCATGCTGACTGGGGCTGATGGGACTGGGGTCCAATCAGATCTGGGGTGTCACAGGTTCTTCATTCATCTGATGACGTGGGCTCTGATCCATGAGATCACAATACATTTGTTCATTATTATGATGCCACTAGACTCTATTGTTGTTTCATTGCCAAGAAACCAACCAGCTACCCTTCTGGAATCTATTGCAGTGCTGATGCAATAAGAGGCAGAAGCAGTCTGAACACACAGCACAAGGTAGACAAATATGGAAGAAGAGTAGGAACTATGGCTTCTTTTCGACTGACAGAGGTGCTTTCAGCACCTGAAGATAAAGCAGAAACATCGCCATTGCAATAACTGCAAGTTTTACAGGTTGTATTTCTGCCTGTTGCATGGCTCTTAAAGGTACAGTGTCTCTATTAGAAATAAAACACAGCAACAAACAAGGAAAGAGATGGTGAGGAGAGAAGGGTCTGGCTTAGTGAACCGTTGCCTTCAGAAAGAAACCTCTTTTCCAGCTCCTGCCATTATGTTAAACCAAAAGAAGCCACTAGGAGTCGCTATGTTATTGATGTCAATGCTCAGTGCTATTTTCCTGGAAAAAGGGGTGCAGGAATGTCTCCCTTGTTCTCTTATCATGGCAATGGCACCCACCTGAGAGGTGCTGGAACTGAGTTCTGGTGAGTTCCCACTGAAATAAAAGCCCTGTCAATGCTTCATATATAGATTTTCTAGAGATGGACTGTAAAAGAGGACTTAGGGCCATTAATCATGTGATGTACCCTTCATTTCTGCGATCCAGGACTGCATTACTGGGATGGACTTGGCCAAGATGAGAAACACACTTTCTAAGAGCATTAATAGCCCATGATTCCCAGTTTGCCTACACCCAGAAGAGCTTTCCAAGATGGCACCATAGATAGACACTTCTCAGAGAACCAGCAGACAGAATATCCACATGGTGCCCTCACCACCATGCCCGTGCGAAGCAGGAAGCAGTGCACAGTCTGGGTGACGTCAGCAGCGTGTATCTGGTTGTGATACGGGTTCTTGTATTTCCCGTAACCAGCCTCCAGCGCATCAAGGAAGGTCATGAGGTACACTGTGGGGATCTAGAGATAAATGAAAAGGTTAACAATGTAGCTCCAGGCAAGCTTTGGGGATAGGAGTAGTCAGTGCTTTTTTTCTAGAAAAAATGTTTAGGAGTACTCTCATTTTCCTACTCATATTGAAATACTGCCCCTCAATGAGGCCAAACATAGATTCACAAAATGTTTAGGGATGTGCGTACCCCTGCGTACCCCCTGGGAGGAAAAAGCACTGGGAGTAGTCAAGGATATAGGATGCTGTCTCATACCTAGGAAGTCCATCTAACTCCGTATGGTAAAAGGTAAAGGACCCCTGGACGGTTAAGTCCAGTCAAAGGCAACTATGGGGTTACAATGCTCATCTCGCTTTCAGGCCGAGGGAGCCGGCGTTTGTCCACAGACAGCTTTCTGGGTCATGTGGCCAGCAGGACTAAACCGCTTCTGGTGCGACAAGACGCCATGACGAGTGCCAGAGCGCACGGAAACACTGTTTACCTTCCCGCTAATAGTAGTAGCTATTTATCTACTTGCACTAGTGTGCTTTTGAACTGCTAGGTTGGCAGGAGCTGGGACAGAGCAACAGGAGCTCACCAACTGGCAAGCCAAAGAGGCTCAGTGGTTTAGACGACAGCACCGCCCACTCCCATTGACTGCCTAGCTCCCACAGGGTCTCTGGCACGGCTCTTTCCCAGTACCTAGATGTGCCAGGGATGGAACCGGGGATCTTTTGCATGCAGTGTGGGACCCATCCTTACAAAAAAAGTCACAGGCTGACATCTATGCTCTGATGCAGAACCCTCCAGTCTTCACTTAAGATTCCAGCACACACACACTGGCAAAGAGACAGTTTAAAAGTGGAAGATCCCAGGGTGGTCATATTCCTTGTCCAGAATGCATGTGAGTCCTCCACCTGCACTATCCCATCACTAACCTCTTGAAAAACAGAATGTGTCTGAAATAAGACATGACCCTTATGTCCTTTGGCAGCATGAACTTCAAGGGCATCTGCTCTGTCCTAAGGGGCTGGGGCGTTCCAGAATGAGGAATGACCTGCTCTTAACAAAAATACCACTTCCTTTAAATACAGAACATCCCAGGCTTGGAAGAAGCGCTCCTTTTTGGGCTCTGGAGCTCAGGGTAGCCTCTTGTTTGGTGCCCTGGAGTCTTTATTTTGTAGGAGGGGTATGGAATAGCCCTTTAATAAATCATCATCATAACAACACTGTGATTATACACATGCCATTTCTTTTTCTTTTTCTTTCAACTTCTTTTTATTCATTTTCTGTAATCAAACAACAACGAAAAAAAGGAAAATACAAACAAAAAATAACCTACACATACCAAAGAAAAAAAACAAACATCATGCAAAGCAAAACACATACACCAACCAAAAAACAGACATTAAATATCAACAAATAAAAATTGACTTCCCTCCATCTCGGTTTTGGATTATGTGAAAATTAAAACCATTCTGCAGTTTTTTTCATTTTATAGCATCTACACATCGCAAGAGTTATGTTATACCTACTGTAATTTTTATATCTCTAGAATTTGTTTCCATATATGTTATAAATTTATACCAATCATCAATAAACTTTATGCCTTTTTTCTGTCTGATATTCTGCGTCATTTTTGCCCAAATCCATATACTCAAACAATTTAATTTGCCAGTCTTTAACAGTCGGGATATTTGGGGTTTTCCAATTTTGTGCTAACAAAATCCTGGCAGCTACAATTGCATATTGAAACATTAAATGATCTTCTTTCTTGATCTCCTCTCCAATCATTCCCAGAAGGAAGGCTTCGGGCTTTTTGACAAAGGTGTATTTAAGTATTTTCTTTAGTTCGTTGTAGATGGAATCCCAAAATTTTTTAACTTCTTCACATTTCCACCACATGTGGTAGAAGCTCCCCTCTTTGGTTTTACACTTCCAACATCTTTTGTCGCCAGTCTTATACATTTTTTGCAATTTCACAGGAGTGATGTACCAACGATACATCATCTTTTCCATATTTTCCATATTTTCTCTGAGGGCAGTACAGGCTGTATACGATAATGACTCTTAAAATCCTATCTTGGAATGTGAACGGGCTAAATGACAAATCTAAAAGAAATAAAGTTCTGAAGGTTTTGATGAAAAAGAATGTTGATGTGATATGCTGTCAGGAAACACACGTGGCCAAAAAACACAAACATATTCTGATAAATAAAAGGTTGGGGACTGAATTTATCAACTCAGATATAAACAAAAAAAGAGGAGTGGTGATATATGCAAAAGAAAAAGGAGACCCAAATTAATATGTAAAGATGAGGAAGGGAGAATTGTGGGGGTACAGATTACCCATCAGGGAGAAAAATTAAATGTGGTAAATGTTTATGCCCCAAACTCGAATAAAGCAGAATTTTTTAAAAAACTGGAACAAATATTATTGGACTTAGAGCCTCATAAATTGATCCTACTAGGTGACTTAAATGGAGTTCCAATGCCAGAGTTAGACAGAAGTGCAAAAAAGAAAAAAATGAGTCAAGGGAAACTACCAAGATCATTCAAAAACCTTGAGGAAAACTTAGACTTGGTGGATATTTGGAGACACAAAAACCCATTGACAAAACAATTTACACATTTTCAGAGCTGGGGTAGAATAGACCAGATCTGGGTATCAAGAGAATTAGTAACAAGAGTTGAAAAATGTGAAATACAACCCAGAACTCTTTCTGATCGTAATTCAATATCTTTGGAAATTAAATGTGGAGTTCAGGGCGTGTACAGATGGAGAATGAACGAGTACCTATTTGAAAATGAGGAGATAATTGAGAAGGCAAAAAAACCTCTAAAAGATTTCTTTGATTTAAACCTTAATAAAGAGACAAATATTGACACAAGTCTGGGACGCAGTAAGGCGGTGCTAAGAGGCTTTCTAATCTAACAAAACAGTTATAGGAAAAGAATAAGAGAACAAAAGAAAGATGAAATCCTGATCCAATTAAGAGAATGCGAGAAAAAATTAATAATAAACCCTAGTGATGAACAGACCAAACAAACATCCAAATTGTTACAAACACAATATTCAATGCTAGTCAATCAAGAAGTTGAATGGAGAATCAAATCAATGAGGCAAAAATTCTTCGAATCAGCAAACAAAAGAGGGAAATTCTTGGCCTGGCAACTGTGAAAAAGGAAAAAGCAAAATGTGATTAATAAGATAAAAATAGAAGAAAGGCTTGTGGAAGAACCAAATGAAATAAAGAAAAATTTCCTTAAATTCTTTGAAAAACTATCCCAGAAAGAAGAAGAAGATATAGCAGAAATAGGAAAATATTTAGAAAATAACAGAATAACATCCATAACGGAGGACGAGAAAACCCAATTGAATAAGTGTATAACAGTAGATGAGGCCCAGGAAGCAATAAAGAGAATGAATCTAGGGAAAGATGGTCTATCGGCCAAATATTATAAAACTCCTGAAGAATACTTAGCCCCAGTGTTATGTGAGGTAATGAATAATATTTTACAAGGAGGGAAGATACCGGACTCTTGGAAAGATGCTCACATAACGCTGATACCTAAAGTGGACTCAGATAAACTAAACCTTAAAAATTATAGACCGATATCACTCCTCAACAATGATTATAAAATATTTGCTGAGATAATGGCAAATAGACTCAAGAGCTACTTAAAAAATGCAATACATACGGATCAAGCTGGATTCCTGCCTAATAGACAATGTCAGGCATATAATAAATATCATTGAATATTTGGAAAAGAAGAATGAAATTCCTGCAGCACTAATTTTTATTGATGCAGAAAAAGCATTCAATAATGTATCATGGCGATTCCTATTAGAGTGTATGGAGACAGCAGGGATGGATGGTGCCTTTATGGAGGGAATCAAAGCAATTTATTCAAATCAAAGAGCTAAACTGATCATTAACAATAATTTATCAGACACATTCGAAATTTCAAAGGGCACAAGACAAGGCTGCCCCATGTCTCCGCTTCTTTTTATAATGGTGTTGGAAGTAATTGCGAATAAGATAAGGAAAACATCTGAGGTACGAGGAATTAGAATTGGGGTGAAAGAATTCAAACTGAAGGCATACGCCGATGACCTGGTGATATCAGTTGAGGACCCGGTACAGAGTATTGACAAAGTTTTGGGACTTTTAGAAGAATTTGGGAAAGTATCGGGCTTTAAGCTAAACAAAACCAAAACTAAAATGATGGTTAGGAATATGGGAGAAGATCCAAGGAGGCAGTTAGAACTCCAATCGGGAATTAAAGAAGTAAAAAAGATAAAATACTTAGGAGTATGGCTAACGATGAAAAATATAAATTTAATGGCTGATAATTATACAAACACCTGGAAGGAAATCCAAAAGGAACTAGATATCTGGAATAGGATAAAACTCTCCTGGTCAGGCAGAATGGCTGCAATTAAGATGTGTATATTACCGAAACTTTTATTTTTATTCCAAAATGTCCCAGTGATTAGAGGAAGTGCAATATTTAAAAATTGGCAAAAGTTTCTTTCCAAATTTATGTGGCAAGGTAAAAGACCGAGAATTAGATTTAAATTGTTAACGGACAGAAAAGACAGAGGAGGATTCTCGGTCCCAAATTTGAGTCTGTATTATGAAGCCTCGTGCCTGTGTTGGCTTAGAGAATGGGTTACTTTAAAGAACACAGATCTGTTAGATTTAGAAGGCTTTGACCTAAGATTCGGCTGGCATGCTTATCTTTGGCAGAATAAGGAAAAGGTGCATAAAGGCTTCTCAAACCACATCATTAGAGGAACACTATTAGAAGTGTGGGAAAAGAATAAAAAATTACTGGGGGGAAAGACCCCCTGGTGGCTATCGCCTGTTGACATATTAACTATTTAAAAAATGAACATGGAAGGTGAGAGACTGACCTATGAAGACCTCCTCGAAAGATCGGAAAGGGGATGGAAAATTAGACCCTATGAAGAGTTAAAAAGTAAATTAACAGGTTGGTTGCAGTATCACCAAATTAATGCTTTATGGAAGGATGATAAAAAGATTGGAATGAATGAGAAAAAATCTAAGTTCCAGGTAGAGATAATAGAAAGTAAAACCAAATTACTATCAAAAATGTATAATCAACTTTTGGATTGGGACACCAAGGACGAAGAAGTTAAAGAGGTCATGGTAAAGTGGGCCATAGACATTGGATACAATTTGGATTTTGAAAAATGGACTAAGTTGTGGACTAAAGGAATGAAATTTACACATGCCATTTCTTACCTTGAAGCGGCTGTTGAGGTTGTGGCGGGTGAGCAGTTCAAAGACAATTGTGCGCAAGGCGTGGTCCTCGCTCACCTTATTCAGCGCAAAGACGTCAAAAAACCAAAGGTCAAGAGTCTACACAAGAAAAGCCAAAAAAGAAACATCAAAAAGGAGAACTATGTCCTGAGCATAGTGCACTTAACTGGTACAGATGGAGAAAGAATGAGCATCAGAAGAAAGGAAACCTCCCACCTCTCAACTTTGGAGCATGTTGGACAAAAAGTATTGCCACAAAGAGTTCCTTTAAGCCTGTGCAAAGAGCATTTTGCTTTTGCAGTGATGAGCTGTAGCTGGTCCCCTACACATCCAACAAGATTATAGGCCATTAATTCCTGATAAAAAACCACCGCTTTCAGCCCCAGTGTCTCTCTTTTAAAAAGTTACAGCAAAACAAAGGAGGAAAGCTAGGAAAGTTTCCTTGACTCATGCAACTTGATCACAGAAAATGGGTCAGGGTATAAGCAATCAGTGCCTTTTTTGGGACAGAGTACCATCAGGACTCCTTCTTTTTGCTGTTCATGGCAGCCATTTTGTGCTGGGACCCACAGCATGAATACCAGCCTTCTAATTTTTTGCCCCCCAGAAAGCAGAGTGAATAACTCCCAGCTTGAGAGGTTGGGGCAAGTGCAGAAGCATCACGTCAAGGAAGGAAGCAAACGAAGTTAAGGCTGCAATCCTACACACACCTACCTGGGAGTGAGCCCTCTTAAACTCAGTGGGCTTACTTCTGAGTAGACATGGGCAGGATTGGGCAGTAAGTCCAGCATCCCCCTAATAGAGCTGCATTACCTTCAGGCAGTTGATGACAGAGGGAGAATAGTTCGGCCCCACCGCCGTGTAAGTCCGACGGAACATCCTACAGGGCAGATAACAGCAGGTCAGGCTCTCCACGGAACATCTGGACTGCATCCCCATAGAGACACCTCCCAAACTCCACTGAGTATCCAGATGTCTGAGTGCTGGATAAAATACTGCATCCAAGACCCTCTCCTTACACACCAGGCCAGCAGTCCTCAATCCTTCCAAACCCAGGAAATTCAAATGGGACTTGACTTTCAATCTTTGCACCTTACAGATCAGGTTGGGGAGCCCTTTTTTCAGCCTGGGGGCCAGGGCTAAAAGTGGGTGGGTCAATGGCTGTACGTGTTGCCTTTCTCTGTCCTCTTTCCAGGGAAAGAAGAGGTGTTCTCACAGCTCAAGGACAGGCTCCAGCCAGGCAAAACAACTGAAGAGGGTGTGAAGCAGGGCTGGTGAAGAGTGTGGTCAAAGGAGAACTGGCGTTGCCGGTGGAGAGTTCCAATAGCCGCACAGAGAAGACTGGAGGGATGCATTTGGTCCACAAGGCCTCATGTTCCCCACCCCTTACTATATCTTTCTGGGTCTGCTGCCTTCCACCTCATCCTCCTGCTTGCTCAACCCAGGTGGAATCTACACACATATAAAAAACGCTGTGAAAATGTTTTTTAAAAAAACGTTTTGAAAACTATATTGAATTTGTCATAACTCACCATTGCCATCTAGTGTCACATTTGTATATTATATGATACAACACACTTAAAACATTTTATTTGCAGCTGTATAGCTGAGCCCCTGGTCCTTCTTACTCCTTCCCTTTCCAAATGATAGCCAGGGCACCCTGATATAGTCACCAACAAGGCACAGTTGTGGGGCAGGACCCACTCATTAGGCCAATGTGCTAGGCCAATGCATGAAGCAGTTGGAGGACCGTCCCCATCTGGAGCAGCCCTGTTCCAACACACACACACACACACACACACACACGGCACTCCGTCCAGACCTCTCAACAAAGATGCCAGCTTGAACAGCATGCACAATGCTGCGGAACTTGGGCTTCTCCTCGGATCGACGTCCCTTGGCGCGGGTCTGCTGCGTGAAGGTGGAGGCCAGCCAGTCCCGCACCTCAGAGGGAACTGCATCAGACTTGATCTCCTGGAGTTCATCTTCCGTGTCCAAGATCTGCCTGGAACAGGAAAAATGAGCAGTGAGGAGCAGTGAGCGTTTTAGTGAGAAAGGCACTGCAAAGAGAAGCAGAACTGCAGTTAAAACAGAGAGGGATAATGAGGGAGAAGGAGAAAGGGAAGAGGAAGAGAAATAATCTGGAAATTGGTCAAATTCTGGCATATAAAATTCTGACTTTTGTAAAAGCTGTGATTACAAGATTCAGTTTCAGGGATGCTTCACTGGCCAGTTCAGCAGGCTGCACTTATTTCCTCCTAAATTCTCTAAACTGAACAGCTTCCAACAGGCTGTAAAGGTCTGCTATTCCTTATGCAGAAACAAACTGAGGTAGGGAAGAGGATAAGATCAAATTCTCCTGAGCCTCCAGAGACACCCTGCAAATTAGAGATGCTTCGTGTCGCCCAGGAGATTAGCTTGGGGGAGATGGTGAGTCCTGTGGCATAGGTAAGGTTTGGGCACAGGGAAAGGGTTTATAAATGAGTGGGGCCCAAGGATAGTGTGCTCTTTACAGTGGCAATCCCAGAGTCAGTACTAGAGGGGAGCCATAACTTTTCCTGCTCCCAGCATGTACTGGGGTCTACAGGGAACTGCCTCTCCTCATGAGATCTCATCTGACTCAGGATCAGGTCCCAACACTACTGAACTGTTTCCGACAGCATGCAAAACACCCACCTGAGCTTCTGAAACAGTCTCCCTAGACTTGCAGGCTCTGCAGTTTAACCAGTGGCTAGCTCAGTACTTATTTCTGGGTCCTCTCTGGAAAAGGGGTCAGGCAAGACACACAAGCCCCACAGCCTCACCTGGTCTCATCAATGTAGACAGCTTCCAGCAATGAAGCAGTATATTCCAAGTTCTTCTTCAGCTCCACCAGATTCACTTCTCCTGTCTCCAACTGTTTCACCATGTACCGTAGCCTGGAGGGGGAAATGGAAACACAGGGAAGGGGGAAATGAGTAAGGGGGAAGCAGAACCTTGCAGGGCTCTCTGGGTCATCCATCAAAGGGCAGCCCACTCCCATCATTACCTTGTGAGGGACTGCTAGGGAGAAATGGAGCCAATGGAATTTACACCAGTGAAATCACTCAGTTGCTGTGATAATGTGGTAGCTGAATTGGGCACATATGTGTCCAAACCCCATTCCACAAAAAAGAAACTGAAAAATGAATTGTGGATCAAAAACAGCCCAATGAGGACTGAGCATGCTCAGTAGGCACGGAATGCTGAATGGCTATTAAGCGGGTGGGGAGAAGAAATCTAGCAAGAGAAGGGATGGAATGGAGTGACTGGAACCCTGAACAGAATAACGCCACACTGGACCACTCTGTTGCAGTGCCTCACTCATATACACAAAAGCCAGTTTCCTGGCTTCTCTGTTGGTTGTGCTTCACCCTGATGCAAGATGGCTCTCCTATGTTGAAAGTCTGACAATGGCAAAATGGCGTGTTAAGCAATGCACCTTGGGCCATCTGCTCCCTTGATGGGGCACATCACTAGTTAATAACAAGCCATCAAGCTCAGCTGGGTGTGTGGTCCATAACGTTTCATTTCCGGTTAATCAGCCCTATTGTTCCGCTTGAAGGACATTAATGTAAAAACATTGAACACTTCAGGAGAACCAAATGAGTAGAGATCATTACAGCGTGATTATCCTTTTAATGAAATGGTAAAAACCACACACACACACACCCCATGTTGTTTCCTGTGGAGCAAAGCTACCTGTTAAGAAAAACACAGGCCTGCCGCCAAAACTAGAAGTTCCATGGTGAATCATAGAATTGTAGAGTTGGAAGGATCCCCAAGGATCATCTAGTGCAGGAATGTCCAACTGGTTGGCCGTGATCGACAGGTCGATCCCCTTATGCTAGTGATCAGTCGTGGGCTCATTTTCCTCTGTGGGGGAAAAAGAGCATCTGGCCCTGTCCCCTTGCTCTACCCTTCATTCGCGCACGATCACAAAGACGGAAGAGGAAGTAACCGCTGCTGTGTTTAGTACCCAGTTAGCTCAACAACTTTGGCTTCCCCCCTAAAAAAAGCTCCCGGCCCCCCAAAATGGGTAATTACTGCTAGTTTTTTTTTCAGGGAGTAGATCACAGTCTTTTGGGAGTTGGATGTCCCTGATCTAGTCCAGCCCCCTGCAACGCAGGAATCTCAGCTAAAGCATCCATGACAGGTGGCCATACAACCTCTGCTTAAAAACCTCCAAGGAAGGAGAGTCTACAACCTCCTGAGGGAGATGGTTCCACTATCAAACAGCTCTTACTGCCAGAAAGTTCTTCCTGATGTTTAGTCGGAATCTCCCTTCTTGTAACTTGAAGCCATTGGTTCACATCCTATCCTCTGGAGCAGGAGAAAGCAAGTTTACTCCATCTTCCATGTGACAACCCTTGAGATATTTGAAGATGGCTATCTTATCTTCTCCCAGTCTCCTCTTTTCCAGGATAAACATACCCAGCTCCTGCAACCACTCCTCATAAGTCTTGGTTTCCATACACTTGATTATCTTGGTTTCCCTCCTCTGCACACGTTCCAGCTTGTCAATATCCTTCTTAAATTGTGGCACCCTGGACACAGTTGTGGGTGGTCAGGTGTGGAGTGACCAAGGCAGAACAGGATGGTACTATTACTTCCCTTGATCTGGATACTAGACTTCTGTTGATGCAACCTAGAATTGAATTCTCTCCTTCCATAAGACACAGTTCTGTGGTCCACCAACACCTAGAAGACTCCCACATTGGCTGCCTCTGCCATCCTGCACTTCTCTACCCATGGAAGCCAAGGATGTGATGTGGGGAAAATTGAAGCAACTTGTAGCGTGATGAGTCAGAAGAAGAAAGGGATCTCAACCATGCCTGCCATTTTTTATGGCAGTCCTAGGTTTCTCCAAACATGCCTTTCTGCCCTCAAATAATAACTCTTTGCCACAACTGCCGAATGAGAAATTGTTTCCCTTTTCTGTGTTTCTTTTATTGCTATGTTTTCAGAGGTAATATAAGGCAACTGGCTAACCTCTTCTTTGTTTGACTGATTGCTGGAGGTTAATGTTCCAACAATGGGAGATAATGAGAGGAGATAGGTCTTCTGATAGCTAAGAATCTCTCTGGAGTGTTTGGGGAGTCACCTATCAGGAGCCTGGAGCATGGAAGTAAGTGGGGCAGGAAAACAAACATGCACAAAGAAGAGAGGTGAGTGTTTCCAGCCAAGGTTAACTGAAATTGTGGGAGCAAATGGGGGTGGCTTTAAAAATAGGTACTCTAGGTCTCCATTTTAAAAAAAATGTGTTTTAACTTTAGGAACACGGTGGGTTTCAGTTTAGTTTTATTCTAGACCCTTTTCTTTTAAGGTTTTATGTTTTATTTTGTATTTAAATTGTTTTTTAACCTATTTCTTACAAGCCACCCAGAAAACTATGCTATAGGGCAGCATATAGCAGTCATAAATGAATATGGGGTTATATCAAATGTTGGTCCTGCTCAGCGTTGACCCACTGCCAGGGCCGGCCCACCCATGAGGCAACGTGAGGTGACTGCCTCAGGTGGCAAGATCCACAGGAGGAGCAGATCCCGATGTAGCTCTTTCTTCCCCCCTTGCTCCTAGTATAGATCTTCCCTGGTGGGGAAGTAGGTGCCATTTTGTAGTCAACCTCAGATGCCAAAATGCATTGGGCTGGCCCTGTCCACTGGAATTGATGGAAATGACCAAACTTAGGCCTGTTAATTTCAATGGGTCTACAACCTCAGATGCCAAAATGCATTGGGCTGGCCCTGTCCACTGGAATTGATGGAAATGACCAAACTTAGGCCTGTTAATTTCAATGGGTCTACAATGAGTGGAACTTAGTTGGCAACAACCCCTGGAGACCAGGATTCACAAGTTACTCTCTAGGGGTCTGCAGCTTGATGTAGGAATGCCTGTTTGCCTCCACTTAACATGTTCTGCTTGTACATCACCATCATCAGTGCATCAATAAAAAAATAAAGCCAATATTGGAAAGACGTGGTGAAGGGACCATGGGGAGGAGCTGCAGCAGGGGCTCCCCCCACCACATGGCCTTGGACTTGTTACGGAAATTATGGGGGGGCACATCTTTAAAGATAAATATTACAAATATTATGCCTGAATCTATCCTTTCAACTTGACAGCTCAGGGAAGTTACCTAGCTTTAAAAATAATATAAAATCATCTCCTTTCCCAGTTTCCTCCATTCCAAAGCTATTCTCCCCTTGAAAGGGGACTCAGGAAGTTCCCAGAGGTGACAATTGCTGGGCTCATTGTTAGCCAAGGGAAGCCAAATCTCATCACCTGACTCGCCTCAGGCTCCAGACATGCAAAGGAACTTCTATTGTACTTTTGGGTGGTGGGTACTTAAGACATATTTGTCTATGCTAATCTTATACCTGAGTCTTGCCCTGCCATGTCTGCTTATGCTAATCTTGTACCAAGGACTTGTCTGGACCTGTTTGCCAAGGTTAACCCCTCCCCTTTTGTGACATGTCAGTGATGTAGCAGTGATGCTGTATGAACTGTATTCTGGGATATGGTGGGAAAGTTTTAAAAGTCTTTGTCACCCCATCCTTGGGGTTCAAATTTGCTCTTTGAACCTATTGCGCAATAAACTTTGGTCTACAGCTATTTGCTCCGGTTGGCTGGACTCCTTCCTTTATTCCACAGGGACCCGCGGGCTCTGCCCGATGAGCTGGGTGACTGAGCAGCCTCACACCTAGATTTTTCCCTAACAGACTTCACAGGTGACCTCGTACAGCTGCTTTTCTGTTTTGTTTGTAGATATGTCTCTTTTAACAGCTGTTATTGAGCCTCTCTTGGAAAATAGTACAATCCTATGCACATCTACTCAGGAGGAAGCCCTACTGAAGTCACTGAGGATTTACACCCACGTAAGAATGCATAACACTGGAGAGTATATGTGTTGATTCCATATTGACTTCACTTCTAACTATTCAGGCACCAATTCGGTTGTGAAGATCTGTGCTCATTCACTGTCGTTCTTGAATCCCTTCTTACCTTACTAAGAGAAATTTGATAGAGAGGGCTAGGTTTCGAACGGCTAGTGCCAACAGATACAATCACAGGAATTATCATCATTCATTACTGACATATTTGCCACCTTTTATGAAGAAGTGTCTCAAATTTAAGAATAGGAATAACAAGAAACAATGAAACCAAATTTAAAAAGAATAAAACCAGAACTTAAAATGCTCATCCTTATATATAGATGTATCCACCACACTAAAGGTGCTGTGGTCTAAACCACTGAGCCTCTTGGGTTTCCAATCAGAAGGTCGGCAGTTTGAATCCCCACAACAGGTTGAGATCCCATTGCTCGGTCCCAGCTCCTGCCAACTTAGCAGTTCGAAAGCACACTAGTGCAAGTAGATAAACAGGTATCGCTCCGGCAGGAAGGTAAACGGCATTTCTGTGCACTGCTCTGGTTTCACCAGAAGCGGCTTAGTCATGCTAAGATGCTCAGACCATCTTGCTCTGCTCAGCAATCCATCTGCTGAGCCCTGTGTCAGCTGGGTGAAGGCTGAAGGTTCTGTGAAAAGCAACCTTACAGCTACCAATGCCAAGTTGTCATGTTTATCCACCACCCCACACGTTGCATCACTTGGCTCAACAAAGCCCAAGAAGGGACAGCAGCTATGGCCAAGTAAACCAAAGCTCCCTCCAGCTTCGCACCCAGAAGCAAGAGAAAGAGTCCACTGGGCCTGAGCCCAACAACCTGGTTCTCTAGTTCCTGTGCATGGGTCACACAGTCCAGTTGAACATTATGATGCTATGCTTTGCTTTAAAAGTGGGGTGGGGTGACCCAGCCACCTGCCTACCAGAAGGCATGGGAAATGCCAGAGGTTTCTTTGCAGTCCCAAAGATCAACCCAAACCTTCCTCCTATTGATATGCACAAGTGCAGTGGCTTGAAAGGGCGGAAGGAGGCAACCTCCACAGCTGATGGCACAAAAGCAGCTGCTTTGTGATCTCACAGATAAATCCACCACTTCCTGTTGCTGACATGTGCAAGTGTGGTGGCTCAAAAGGACCACAAAAGTTGCCGCAAGGGAGCTGAGTCAGCTCACACACCACATCCTCCACAAATTGGGTCTATGAGAGCCAACATTTTAAGCAAAGTGGACTAAAGTCACTTCTGGGGCCCCTCCGGGATGAGGGTCCCTGGAGCTGGAGCTTCATTAGTTTCATGGTAGATCCACCCCTGTGGGAAATTAAGCATTCCTTGATGCAAAAATGTCTTAAACATTTTATGTTGTTTTACTTCATTTATCTGTTAAGTCAGAATGCTTTTTGAGCTGATTACAAGCACAACTATGACATCAACTATAAAATCCATACATCATTACAATACACAAAAACAATTCCATCACAGCACTAGAGCATCAGAGCATCAAGACACCCTTAATTAAAATATACAAGGAAAGAAGCTGCAAATTAGCATCCCTGCACTAAGCCATGGCTTGGTTTTGCTGTTTTTCTGCAGGACAGATTGGATAAGTATTATCAACTATACATGGTCACTTTGCAAATTGCCAACATTCTCACCAATATCTTTGGAATTTGTTTAAGCATCAAGCTTTATAATTTCCTCTTGGGGAAAAAAGAAGAACAAGAAAGAGCATGGACATTAAAACAGTTTAAAAACAAAACAGTACGGTCAGAAGTTCTAAGTTATATCACTCAGAGAAGGTTAAAGGCAATGTATAAGAATGGGGAACTGTACTGCCCACTAAAAAAAATAATTATACTTTATTAAATCTCAAGAATAGGCAGTCATTGCAACAAATAATTAAATGCATACACACTGTGATACACACACACACACACACACACACCCCCCTACCACATAGAGAAGCTATTCTAGTCATTGTCATTTATGTTATATTTATTCTTTATAAATTCAATTAGAGGATACCACTTGTTTTTAAAAATTTCTCTTGTCAATCTTGTCTCAGTCTAATGAATTCTGTAAATTTATACATAATTTCTACCTTCCAATTTTATTTTATTTTTTGCTAACCATTCTTTCACTGTTGGTGGTGACCTACTTTTTTATTTTATTTTCAGTAACTGGAATAGGTAGACTCAAAACAAGAATAATCAATTGGGCCAAGTTAGTGAACAATTAAAGGTATAGGAAAGCATAATGGATCAGTGTGATTTGCAGGTTAAGATTATACATGCATCATTTGCTAGTCTTCATATGCTTTGGGCTTTATGTGTGTATTTTATCATTTTAATATAAAACAGCCTTGTTTTATCGGCTTAGTTTTCACTGAGTTGGTGAATTAGGATCTGTGCTGAATTGCGCTGAATCAAAGATGAGTGCTCACATGGCCAAGAAACAGGTTTACCACCTAAGATGGCTATCTATCTATCTATCTATCTATTACATAAAAGTTATACACCATAAACATAACAGTTTAACACATTTTTTTAAAAGGTTCTTTCGAATCTTGAGACCTCCTTCCTTCCCTCCATGGGTTCCAATTCTAAATTTTATTCCTGCATATTTTCTGTAATCTATCTGTTATATAAATATAGTATCCCAAATCCATGTTGCATTGCAAGTGTGAATGCATTCCTGCCAATGATTTCAGCTGTTTACAGTCATCTCTCAAATATGTTAGAAAGTTATTCCAGTCTTTTAAAAATACTTGGTCTTCCTGATTCTAAGATGGTAATCCTAACCCCATTTCACTGAGAGCAAGTCTTACTGAACTCAAGAGGACTTGCTTCTGAGCAGACATGGTTAGGATTGCAGCCTAGGCAGAATCACAGAATACGATACGATACGATATCTTCATTGTCATTGTCCCTTGCGGAACAATGAAATTGAAAACTACATAAAACTACATTAAAACTACATAAAACTACCAGAAAACTACATAAAACTACATAAAAGCTACATAAAACTGCTACAAAACTACATAAAACATTCAAAACCCCCTAAAAAACTCTAAAACCCCATTTTAAAAAACACTATACTACAGAGACCCCTTATGCTGCGTTTAGAACCAGAATTGCATTAGCGTAGAAACTGTTTTTCAGGCGGCTAGTCCTGGCCTTTATAACCCTATACCTTCTTCCAGAAGGCAGAAGCTGAAAGAGATCATTTCCGGGGTGCGTACTATCATGTGCTATCTCTGCCGCTTTCTTATGGCACCTGGCAGCATAGATTTGATCTAAGGTGGGAAGAGTGCACCCAATAATTCTCTCTGCAGTCTTTACAACCCTGGATAGCATTGTTTTTTCCCTGGCCGTGCAGCTCCCAAACCACACGCACAGACCATAAGTTAGTACGCTCTCCACAGTGCAATGGTAGAATGCCATCAACAGGTCCTTTGAGAGATTGTTTTTCCGGAGGATTCTCAGAAAATATAACCTCTGCTGTGCTCTCTTCACCAGGTCTTTGTTGTTCTCTCCCCAGGTTAGGTCGTCTCTCAACTCCATTCCCAGAAATCAAAACACTGAGACCTGTTCCACGCACTTCCCCTCAATAATAAGTGGCTGAATATTCAATTTACATTTCCTAAAGTTCACAATGATCTCTTTTGTTTTCTTTAAGTTAAGCAGTAAGTTGTTTTTCCTGCACCACTCCCCCAACTGCTCAACTTCCTTCCTATAGGCCGTCTCCCCCTCTCCAGCTGTAATTAAACCAACCACCGTTGTATCATCTGCGAACTTAATGATCTTATTACTGGGGTATTTGGGGGCACAGTCAGCTGTATAGAGCGTGTATAAAAGTGGGCTCAACACGCACCCCTGCGGCGTCCTCGTATTCGTGATGAGATCCGCAGAGACGTGGGAACCCAACCTGACCCTTTGGGAACGGTTTGATAGAAAGTCTAATATCCACCTGCACAAACATGGTGGAAGTCCCAGGTCTAATAATTTGGGCACCAATCTATGCGGAAGAATAGTATTAAATGCAGAACTAAAGTCTACAAATAACAGTCTCGCGTAGTTCCTTTGCTTCTCCAAATGAGTCAGGACAGCATGTAAAGCCATTGCCACAGCATCCTCTGTGGATCTCTTTGCCTTGTACGCAAACTGGTAAGGGTCAAGTCCCACTGGCAGACAAAATAAGATGCGCTTCCTCACCAGTTTTTCAAAACATTTCATTATAATGGGTGTCAGCGCCACAGGGCGGAAATCATTCAGACTGTCTAACTTTGATGTTTTTGGCAGGGGTATAATGGTAGCGGATTTCAGACAGGGTGGAACAGTGGCTTGGGCCAGAGACTGGTTAAAAATCTTCGTAAAGATTCCTGCCAGTTGGTCCGAACAATCTCTTAGCACCCTGCCAGCCACCCCATCCGGGCCCATAGCCTTCCTCGTGTTTACCTCCTTTAATATTCGCCTCACTTCTCCCTCTTCCACCCTGGCAGCATTTCCTGTAGGTAGTGACGCCAATAGCTCTTGCATCCCTGTTGGAGTCACTGTTGGTGTCACCTCAAATCGGGCAAAGAAGGTATTCAACTCTCCCACCAAGGAAGCAGTACTCTCTACCATTGATGAATTCCTTGATTTATAACCAGTCAGATGTTGGACTCCCTGCCACATTTGTCTAGTATCATGATTTCTCAGATGGTCCTCAATTTTTCCTCTGTACTCCGCTTTTGCTTTCCTGATACCCCTCTTCAAGTTCGCTCTTTCTATGCCATACAACACCCGGTCCCCAGTTCTAAAAGCAGAATTTCTGGCCTTCAATAATCTCCTAACCTCTCCTGTCATCCAGGGCTTCCTATTCGGATACAACTTAACATACTTTTCCCTGGTGACATTTGCTGTGCAGAATCTAATATAATCCAGGACCATTGATGTATAAGTTTCTAGATCTTGATGGTCGAAGATATTCCAGTCGGTCTCCTGGAAACAGTCCTGCAGTTGCTGAGAGGCTCCCTCAGGCCACACCGTAACCATCCGTGTTTGTATCTGGCCTTGTTTCCTGAGGGGTGTGTATACTGGTGTCAGAAGCAGGGACACATGATCTGAACCACCGAGGTGTGCCAAGGTCTTGACCTCATATGCCCGTCTAATGTTCGTATACACCTTGTCAAGAGTATTTTCTCCCCTTGTTGCACACTCAATGTGCTGATGGAATTTTGGGAGTACTGTCCTCACATCTGTGTGATTGAAGTCCCCCGCAATAATGTGCACAGCCTCCGGGTATCTGCTCAATTTAGCATTGATGTTTTCATGCATACTGCTCATGGCCCTGCATGCATTTGCAGTTGGTGCTATGTACACCGCTGTTAACACCACTGTTGTAAATTCCCGGGGAAGATAGAAAGGTCTGCATTTAATTGTCAGAAATTCCACATCCGGAGAACAGTAGGTATCCAACTTGACAGAGTCCATGCACCAGTTTTGATTTACAAAAATACACACCCACCCACCTTGTTTCTTGCCAGAATCCTGTGTCCTGTCCCACCGGTACGTTGTAAAACCTTGTAATTCAACAGCTGTGTCTGGAATAGCTGAATTTAACCATGTCTCTGTGAGTATTAGCACACAGCAATCCCGGATGTCTTCCTCCACTCCTACACGAAGCCTCCATTCGTCAAGTTTATTTGCCAATGATCTCACATTAGCATAAAAGATACTTGGAAGAGGTAGTTTGCATCGTTGTTTCCTTATCTCCCTTATCTTTATTCTCTCTTTCATTTGACCTTGTCCTCTACAGCCTCTCTTCTGCTTCCGCTCTCTTCTCCTCCAACCCCGATAATTTACGATTTCTGGAATCTTGCACACCCGTAGCTGCTCCCACACAGCACAGTTTCTACATCTGTGTCTGCTGCTACTTCTGTCTCTGTACAAGAGCATTTCGTATCGACTATAAATAATTCGTCCTAACAAACCCTGACTCCCTTCCCGGGAGCTCTCAGCCGCAGCATCTGCACGCGCCGCCATCTTATCTCTATTAGTTGGAAGTTGGAAGAGACCTCAGGGGTCATCTGGTCCAACCCCCTGCAATGCAAGCAAGAAACAGATCTTGGTCTGTTTGGTACAATGTTTGTTTGTTACTGTTGTTTATTAAAGACTCTAAGGAGCTCAAGGTGGTGTACATGGTTCTCCTCCCAACAACCCTGTGAGGTGGGTTAGGCTGAGAAATGGTGACCAGTTCAAGGTCATACCCAGTGAGCTTCATGGCTGAGTTCATGGGATTTGAACCTTGATGTCCCAGGTCACAGTTCAACACTAACCATTGCACCATACTGGCTCTCTTGAGCCACTCTTCTCCTTCAATGCCATGACTGCAAACCACAGGTTAGCATAGCATGGCAAAGGAAAAGGTGGTCTAATTTCTGCCTCTCCAGTATTGAGCTAGACTTGCCATTTGTATCCAAGCTGCCTTTTGCCTTCTGCAGCGGATGTATGCTCTTCCCCCTCTTAAAGCATCACACAACACCTGCACACCTGTTTAAATCATCTCCCACGCAGATGCAGAATTGCTTCAGGCTCCTTCAAGCTGAAGTCTTTCTTTGCGTGTCTTGTACGCCAACTCTCTCCCCCTTCCTCTGCAGCAAAGACCTGGCTTGCATTTCACAAACAGGGGACCAGCTGGCCTTTTATTGCTTTCTTGAAAGGGCAGGTTGGTGCCCCGGCTGGCCAAGGGAATAGCAATTGCGCATAAAGAGCCACTTAGCCAATTCCCAGGCTGGCACTCCAAAGCCGAGAGATCTGTGCTGCAGGCTAGGCTGGGACAACAAGTAAGAGTCAAAAGAGAAGGAGAAGACAAAGCCATCTGCTTTCTTCTTGCTTCTCAATGGTCTCGTCATTCCTTCCGGAGGCTAAGAAGTCAGCGCTCTCCTCCTTAACAGAATGCATCCCAGAGGGGGGATTATTTTGCTTTGCACAGGCCTTGCCTCCTTAAAATAAAAATGCCATTGCTGGCTGTTCTCCCACAGGAAAGGATTTACATGACCCACAGATGCCTAGGGAAGGGTTTCCAATGGCAAAGATGCTCAGATATGCTCAGTGGCGCTGCTCAGCACCACCAGCGCAATGCACTGTGCATGGGAGGTGGGGAGTAGGATTCAGGTGCTCCTGGGCATGTGGAGGGGAGTTTGCCTAGGTCCTCTCAGCTATCTGTGCCTCCCCAGCAGTCTCCTCAAGCACAAACAAAGGGGAATGGTTTCAGTGGGATTTCACTCCAGCCGGCTGAGTTCCTACACCAGGAATCTTGTTGCTCTTATGGCCTTTGCTGCGGTGTTCTATTACCATGGCAACGGCCTGAGAGACTCAAGTTACTGAGCAGAGATGGACACATGTAGGGAGGAGGTATCTTTGTGTGTGATGCAGTCTTCCAAAAATGCCCAAGGCTCCTAAAAGCCACCGGGCCAGGAGATTACCCATTACCTGGCAGGTGATCTTTCTGCACAGTCCATCCTGGAAGTGCTTGTTCTCTATGTCAAGCCTCCCTACAGCCCCGTGCCGCTACAGAAGGGGCGAGGGAAGGGTGTCTGAGCAGGGGTGCTTCCAGACTGACACTACTTTGGGGTTGGATTCAGCTGCCTTCTGGCAAATTCAGCTTGCACAGTTATAGTTGGTTGTGGGGGGGGGTAGGGTTTTGCACAAGAAGCCCACTACCCCTAAAGATCAGACTTTATACATTAAGGGGAATGCACTGAGAAGTGTGGGATTGCACTTCTTTGGTGCAGCAGCAGCAGCAGCAGCATTTACCTTCTCAAGGAAGAAATCAGAATGACTGCTCAATAAGCAACTGCCATCACCTGACAACAGCTGCAAGGATGAATGCCCAATGGACAGGTCTTCTGCACAGGCTTCACTACCATTATAATCCACTTTTGGTCCAGTGCAGTTAACAGCCTTGGCTCTTTGTGGCAAGGAAAGCCAGTGTAGCACAGTAGTCAGAATGTCAGACTGGGACTGGGATCCTCAGCTGTGATTCTCACCAGGTGACCCTGAGTAACCTCGCAGCCTATCCTACCTCACAGGGTTGTTGTCAGGATAAAGTAGGCAGAGGGGGGGTACAGTGGGAGGAAGGGTATGGTTTTTATATTTAAAAAGAATTAAAAATCCATATTTTTTTAGGAAATGAGATAGTATGAATGTCAGCACTTAATGTTTGTAAGGTGGCTATATTTCACCTCCACTGTTGGAGGCAGTGTGCCTCTGAGTATCAGTTGCTGGGAATGACAAGTGCTGTTGAGCTCAGGTTCCACTCACTTGCCGGCTTCTCACAGGCATCTGGTTGGTCACTGTAACAACAGAGTAGATGGGACTCCTTTGGCCTGATCTAGCAGGGCTCCTTTTACATTCTTAGAATGCACATTCTTATTGGTCACATTGCCTGGAATACGACTTACAAGTCTCACACACACGCCTGGAAGAGACTGAGGCTGAAGATGTTAACCCTGCCTGCTTTAGGAATCACTCAGTTACCTGGGATTCTGCTGGATTTGGAAGAGCTGGTTGGGATTTCTGAATTGTGTTGAGAACATGCTGTATGTGCAAAAGGTCCCGGGGTTCAGTCCTCAGCATCACTAAAGTAGGGCTAGGAAAGACTCCTGCCTGAAGCCCTGGAGAGGCACTGCTGATCAGGGATAGCCAATTCTGAACGAGATAGACTAACAATCCAAGTCATTATAAAACAGTTCCATATGCTCCTTTGTCTAGGAGCTTCGAAGACGTTCATGCATACATCAGTGTCACACTGCAGCATTTCAAAGACTTTCTTTCCACTTTGCAGATCCAGATGGCTCTGAGTCAGGGCAACGTTGAAGGAGGGGGAAGATGCATTTTCCTGGCCAGCTACAAGGCTGAGAAATGACTGAGGAGCCCCCTAATGCCATTGCAGGGCCTTGAGCGTGTTAACCAGCACCTGGCAATCGGATTAGGGACTGCAAATTCAATTACAGAGCCCAGGCTCATGCATTTGAGCAATTACTGCTGCCTCCGGTCGAGTCACATGAATCTTGGAAGCAAGTCATGTGGAAGAACATGAAGGGCTGGGAAACCAGTGATACCACTGCGCATGTAGCATCACCCACTGGGAGTGAAGCAGTGCAAGAATTATAATGACTAGTGAGCATGGCCAATGGTCAGCGATGATGAGGGTTGAGGTCAAACACCACCTGGACAGCAGAACATTGGCTGCTCCAGCCTAATGAGTAGCCTTGGGCCAAGGGCCTCTTTCAGCCCAATCTCCCTCACAGGGTTGTTGTAAAGATAAGTCAGGTGGAAGGGAGAACAACGGATGCTGGCCTGAGTTCTCTAGCTAAAAGAGCAGGATGGAGATGGTGATAATTTGGCATAAGTGTCTCTGGGCTGAAGCCATCCCCAAATAGTATGGGATCTCAAAGAGATCTGTTTTGACAAGTCTCCAGCCATGTGGGGAATAATGCAGCAGCAAATGTTTTGCTCTGTGAGAACAAAGGGCAGCCCTGAGCTCTGTATAATGAACAGGGTTTTAATTAAGCAAGTTGATAAAACATTAGAAAATAAAGACTGCACCAGAGAAAGGGGGAGATGGCCCATGAATTTCCTGGAGAGTCTTTCCTAACACAGAAGCAGGCAAAAGAGGAAGGCTGCCACGTAGGATTGACAGCAACCATCCAACAACGGCTAATTGCCAATTTTATATAACAAACCAGGGGTAGAGGTGGGGGTTCCTGGAGTTACCACTTTCTGCCATATGTAGGGGGAGGGCTGCATATGGGAGCTGGCATCTGGCAACATCAGGAGGGCCAAAAGTTTCCCATCCCTCTTGTAAGCCATGGTGCTAGCTTCTGTACATGTTTTAAGATGCCTCCAGGCGTTCAGTATTTTGTGGAAGGGATTGAAGTATATATCCAAGCTTCAGGTTTGTGTATTTAAAGTGGATTAAATAAGGCTGTCAATTGATAAGGCTATCAGGGCTCATCCAGACCTCCTTCCGTGCCATGTTTCTAAGACCAAGTCTGCACTTTAAAGCTCTGTGTCCGAGTGCTTCCTCCCCCGTCCACCCCAACCAGCGCTTACCTCAAGAAAACCCTCCCTTTACTGCTGAACCAGTAAATGGCAATTCACAGAAAACCCCAATTCAGCATTACTGTAAAGAGTAGGTTTTCCTTGGGAAAGTGGTGGGGCAAAAGGCAAAACAAGGCTTGGACACAGACAGGGAAAGCATGCATCTGTGCCCATAAAGTGTGGGGCAAAAGGTAAGTGTGGATGAGCCCCCCGTGGCTACTGGCCTCAATGGCTACACTCTGCCCCCAAAGTCAGAAGCAGCAATGCATCCAAATCCCAGCTGCTGGAAACTACAGGAGGGGAGAAGGCTGCTCTTGCACTCACGTCCTGCTTGCAGGTTTCCCACAGGTATCTGGCTGGCCACTGTGAGAACAGAATGCTGGACTAGATGGGCCACTGGTCAGATCCAAGAGGTTATTCATATACCCTTATGTTTAAAGGGCTCTTGTGCAACAAAAAGCAACAGGGAAGTGCACTGAAAAGTGTAGGAGGAACAACTGAATAACACCCCACAAGCAAATCAGGATAAATCCTTGGAGGTCTTTGGAGGTCTTTAAGCAGAGGCTTGGCAACCATATGTCAGGAGTGCTCTGATGGTGTTTCCTGCTTGGCAGGGGGTTGGACTCGATGGCCCTTGTGGTCTCTTCCAACTCTATGATTCTATGATTCTATGAAATGCTCATCGTGGTATAAAGGTAAAGGGTCCATTAGGTCCAGTCGTGACCGACGCTGGGGTTGCGGCGCTCTTCTCGCTTTATTGGCCGAGGGAGCCGGTGTACAGCTTCCGGGTCATGTGGCCAGCATGACTAAGCTGCTTCTGGTGAACCAGAGCAGCGCACGGAAACGCCGTTTACCTTCCCGCCAGAGCAGTACCTATTTATCTACTTGCACTTTGATGTGCTTTCGAACCGCTAGGTTGGCAGGAGCAGGGACCGAGCAATGGGATCTCACCCCATCGCAGGGATTCGAACCACTGACCTACTGATCTGCAAGACCTAGGCTCTGTGGTTTAACCCACAGCGCCACCCGTGTCCCTCATTGTGGTATAGCTGCCCCTTAAACAAATCAGAAAAAATGCTCAATGAAGACCAGACACAGTCTACCTTCATGTAAGGTACATCCAAGCAAATCAGGATGAATGCTCAAAAACAGGTTGCTCGGAGGAGCCCCTGGTTTCAACTTGCACTTCATCTAACACAGCAGCCGGTGCTTCACAGTAAGAACAATAAGTAATAATACTCATTATAATGTGTGGTCCGGCACCAGTTCTATATCCAAGGCACAGCAAAGCTCATGACAACTTGGATTATGGCATCACACATTCTATCAGCCTGCATTTTATGTGAATAATCATCACCTTGGCTGGGCCGGTGAGGGGGATTGGGCGACGTCGCCCAGAGCAGACTTTCCGGTTCCACTGCCTCATGATTGATTCATTGGCCAGAGCATCTCCCTCGCCGGCTGTCAAGCCAGCCTCCCATCCTGAGCAATTTACACAGCAAGGCTGTAATCTGGGCCCACTATCTTTTCAATTAGCCAGGAAAGGTGGAAGGCAAGCTGTGATGCCACTGAAGGATGGGGTGGGGGGACAAGAAACAGAATGGGTGTTTAAAGTGCTTCGGAGCCAACAGCAAGGGCAAAGTCAAGGAGACATTAGTCTGAGATGTGCTGCACTTAGAAGATGCTCTCCCAAAGCACAGCCCACCCGGTTCCTTCCTATTTCATCCCATAGGATCAGGAGTGGGCAGGGGATTCTGTTTGAGCATGATCTGTGGCAGGGAGCACAGTGGGTGGAGGCAGAACCCAAAAGGGGTACATTACCCCCTCTCTCTGCTCCCTCTCCTCTCTGTCTCCCATTTTTCCCTTCTTTCTACCACTATGAAATTAGGCCAGAGGTAGGGAACCTGTGGCCCTTCAGATGCTGGTGGAACTTCAGCTCCCATCATCCCTGACTACTGGTCATGTTGGCTGGGGCTGATGGGAGCTGGAGCCCCACAGTATCTCTGGAGGTTCATAGGTTCCTCATTCTGGCATTTGAGAAAGCAACAAAGAAGTCTGTTGTGGGCTGCATCTGACTCAATGGGGGTTACATGTGGGCAGATATGCATAGGATTGCACTGTCAGCAAACTCTCAGAAGGCAGAGAGTTAGTTAGGCTGCAATCCTACACCTGCTTACTCAGGAGTAAGTCCCATTGAACTCTGGAAGTTGAAATCGAGAGAGAGAATAACTTGCCTTTGGCCCCCTTGGCCCCCTCATAAGCTCATGGCAGAGGTGAGATGCAAATCAGGGACTCCAACTTTTGTAGCTTACTCGAAGGCACTGCTCCATATCTCTTACTGAGATTGCTGGCATTAGATTTCTTGTGGTCAGGGCCAGACTCCTTCCATGTGTCCATGTAGAATCAGTTATGCAAAAGTGTTATGCAAAAGTATGCAAATGTGATGGGCTTGCACAAACAAAACACATCTTTCAGAATCCAGCTCCTCTTAACAGTGGGGCAGCCTCTTCCATGGTGAGTGTTTTGGAGCCACAGAAGAATTCAATCGTTCCCCTTATTTGGTTTATTGGGAATAAACAGAAGAAAGTCCTTTCCTGGGCTTGAGTCCGACCCTTTGCTGCAAGCTTCTGACCCTTAATTAATTATATATAGATTTTGTATATGAAGTATCAGTCCTTCATTCTGCTTAGAAACACAATCTTATACAAACAGGATTCTAGTGACATTAAAGTGGTACTTAAAGCCATCACCTTAATGGCCCTATAATCATACTAAATTATCATATAAAGCAACTATGCTTTATAGGTATCATTTAAAAAAGAAAAGGCATATCCTTGCCCCCCAAAGCTTACCATCTAAAATTTCAAGTGAGGGAGGGTAGTCGACAGAGTCAAGTATAATGAGCAAAGAGCCCTGTAAACACAGTTACATGTACTAAGGGTTGATTTCTATAACAGGTGAGGATTAATAGCTTTGAAGGATAAAAAGGATTTTCAGGAGGGATTTCAAGGGCAAGAGAATAGGCATTCTGAAGGAGAGCTGCGGGCATCAGAGGCAGTTTAATTAGAGCTGGGGGGTTAGTCTGACTCTTCGCTATTGCTCCTCTCTTGAGTGTGTGAGGGTGTGGGAGTAAGAGGCAGCAACAGAGAATGCACAGAGTGCATTTCCAGAACCAATGACTCCACGCACACCAGGACTAGAGAGGAGGGGCACACAGGGGATCTTCAGAAGGTGCATCTGGCAAGACAGCCTCCACTTTCTGAAATCTGCTCTTCTGTGCAGGAGGTGCAGAAGCACCCCCACCCTCTTTTTGAATCTGGCCCTAAAGGTATTGGAAGCCCCAGCATAACACCGTTGTCTTGCAGCTTGTCCACACCTCCCAAAAGAGAATAGAGTTAATTGCACAAATTAAAGTGCTATTTCCCTTGACTGCACAATTTTTTCACATAGCAAAAGATCAGCAACTTCCACAAGGTGCAAGAAACATTTAGTCAGCCCAATTTCTAATATGCTTCCTCCCCAAGGGCTTTGGGTTGGTAACAACACCTGGAACACCCACTGTCCAAAACCAATTAAAAGGAATAAAGGAAATACACAATGCATCCCAATGCATGTTTACTCAGAGGTAAGTTCAGGGCCAGCCCACGAGGCTAACCACAAAATGGCACCCCTCTCCAGGGAAGAAGGAGTGAGTGAAGGTCTAAATTGGGAACAGAAGGGGGAGAATCAATCAACCTTACATGAACATTGAAGTGGGAATCAAAGGCCATCATGGGAGGAAAATCATACCAGGTGAGTGCAGAGCCCAGAAGACCACAGTGGGCACCTCTGTCATTTCCTCCCTAGTGGTGAGAGGAGACCAGCAGCACATCCTATTTGCCAGGAAGTCACTATAGAGGTGGTATTGGGTTGGCTGCCAAGGAAATGGCAGATCTGGCCTCTAAGGAGAGTGCTGCAGCTGTCACTGCCATCATGGCGGCATTCATTGGAGGCCGGATCTGCTGCCCCTATGGATCTTCCACTTGAGGCTGTCGCCTCACCTTGCCTCATCAATGGGGCCAGCCCTAGGTAAACCCCACAAAGGGGCTCAATGGGGCTGGCTCACAGTTCAAGTGTATAGGATTGCAGCCTCTATGATTCTTAAGTGTCATACTTTGATGTCATAAAGGACATAAGCACTGAGTTGGGAGAGACCTAAAGGCTAGCATAAGTTGCTCAAGCAATTAGCAAAGGACTGTAGCTCAGTGGCAGAGTGCCAGCTCTGCACGCTGAAGATCCCAGGTTCAATCCCCAGAATCTCCAGGTGGGGCTGTCAAAAACCCTGGAATAGTCACTGCCAATCCATGCTTGTTTGGAATCTCTGTATTTCAAGGCAGTTGTGGAACAAGTAAAGGTGAATGGGTGGCTATTGAAATATACTCAGAGTCGCACAGTAATTTCATGCTCTTTATTGCAGCTCGTAGAACAGAAGTTAAGTTTCCCCCAAAACCTTAGGCTTTATATACATTATTTACACAATGGGTCCCGTCTGATTGGCTGATTCTGCTTTCATCCTGGAACCTGACTGGGCTGCTCCTGCAGGCCAATCAGTTGTTGCATTCTAGGATCCTACCTGCCTATTGTTCTAGGATCCAAGCTTAGTACATAACAGTTATCATCCTTTTTATCTTCTGGAAATCATTTTAGGGTCACATGGCAAGCAAAATACTATGCCAGATCTATGAATGATCTAATATGGCAATTCTCCTCATGTTCTTATCACTGTATTCCAGAGTACAAGAAACATAGTTCTACTGTTTGTATATGATAATTTATAGCAAAGCATGGCTTTCTATCAGCTGAACCAAGGCTGTTTTTATGGCTGTCTCCATATTGTTTATATATTGCTCAGTGAATTTATTACTTGGTTTATTACAATGGCTTTAAATATTGCTGTGCACTGCTTTGAGCATTTGGTGTTTTTTTTGTGTGTGTGTGTGCGTGTGTTTTTTTGAAAGGCAGCAAACATAAAAAAATAAAGGCTATTCTCAAGCCCCTTCCACACAGTAGGAGCTTTGCTGGATCAGGCCAGTAGCCCATCTAGTCCAGCATCCTGTTCTCTCAGACCAACCAGACACCCATGGGAAGACCACAAGCAAGACCAGGATGCAAGAACCCTCTCCCCTCCTGCAAGTTCCAGCAACTGCCTCTGACAGGGGAGGCAGAACAAAGCCATCCTGACTAGTAGCCATTCATAGCCTTACCCTCCATGAGTTTGTCTAATCTTCTTTCAAAGCCAGCTGGCCATCACTGCCTCTTGCATGAACGAATTCAATCATTTAACTATGTGCTATTTGAAGAAGGGTTTCCTTTTATCTGCCCTGAATCTTCCAACGTTCAGCTTCACCGGATGTCCACCAGTTCTAGTGCTAAGTTACTAAAGACAAGGAGGCCCATCTGCCCAGATCAGATGACATTTACTGTCCAGATACTGATTAGTAGAGGGTGGGGAGACAACCAATTAAGAAAAACTCAGCCACATATCAGAAGCAGCAAAGAGCACACACATTTGTTATTTTGATAAATGACATACCGCTAGGGAGGAAAGTGCTTGCTGTATCATGCATTAAAGAAGAAGAAGAAGAAGAAGAAGAAGAAGAAGAAGAAGAAGAAGGAGGAGGAGGAGGAGGAGGAGGAGGAGGAGGAGGAGGAGGAGGAGGAGAAGGAGAAGAAGAAGAAGAAGAATTTGGACTTCATTTCCCTCCTTTCACTCCCCTTAAGGAGTCTCAAAGCGGCTAACAATCTCCTTTCCCTTCCTCCCCCACAACTAACACTCTGTGAGGTGAGTGAGGCTGAGAGACTTCAGAGAAGTGTGACTAGCCCAAGGTCACCCAGCAGCTGCATGTGGAGGAGCAGGGAATCAAACCCGGTTCACCAGATTATGAGTCCACCACTTTTCAAATTAACGTGGGCAGTTGCAGCATGTGAAGCAGCAAGTGGTGGCCTAGAGAAGACTCCGCGTTCCTGTGCATGCATCAAAACACACGTGCACTGGAGGACTAAAGATGAGCGCATGCCTGCCCCACATGGAGACTCAACTTCCAGAGACCGTACATTCTAGTAAGCAGATGAACAACCCTAGTGAAACATCAAGTGATCATCACTAATCATTAGCAAGCAAACAATAAGGTGGTCAACTCGGCCATTGCTATTATATACATGCATAGCTATATCTTACTATATAATAATTTTACAAAAAAAGAGTTGTCATGCTGCTGTTTGTGTGGCCACCACTAGGTGGCCACACAAACTGCAGCATGACAACATTGGACACGCAACTGAGTGGAGCAGGAAGGGCAGCAGTAGAAGCAAGCAGGCAAGCAGAGTGAGCAGGTTTGAAATGGCCCATCAGGCCTTCCCATGTTCCCCGTAGTCGTTGTGGCTGCCACACACCAGCCCACTTGCTTATTTGCTCACATGTGTGCATAACAAGGTGAGGCAAGCCTGGGGTCCAAGCAAGCAGGTGGCCTGGCTGAGTGAGAGAGGGTGGTCCAATGGCATGAGCAAGAGGGCAGCTGGGAAGGCAGCACAGGCAAGCCTTCATGCGCTCCCCACCACTGAGCTCACCACAGGTTGAAGTCTATCTCCCCTTAGTGTGCTGCCGGCAGAAGGGAGTATGCATTTCAAAATGTGCACTTCATTTGGGCAGCACCGGAGGGAGAAGGAAAGAAAGTCTGTCTCCTCTTCATTCCTTTCTCCTCTGCAAACTGTTGGGGGAGGGGTAGCTTTGGGGATTGGAGGGGAGGGGGCTAAAGGAGATTGAGTGGGTGAGGGTTGAAGGGTCTGAGAGGGAGGAAAGGGAAGTGTGGTGAGCACAGCAAACATGGCTGGCAGCGTATCTGATGGATAAGCCTGGCCTTCTAAGGCTGCTGTGAGGATATTCTTCAAGAGCCCTATAAGGCAAGTTGCTATAATTGTTTTATTATTAGTTGATGTTGTTGATGATGATGATGATTTCTTGCCCACCCTTCACCATAAGGTGCAAGGGTATGTTACAGCTATTTGAAAATGCGATGTCTAAAACAAATTAAAACAGATTACAGTTACAAGGATAGAATGGGTCCTAACATATATATCTCAGGTGTTGATGACCAGCATTAAGAGGTGCAGAGGTGCATCCTCAAAAACAGGCATAGGCAAACTCGGCCCTCCAGATGTTTTGGGACTACAGTTCCTATCACCCCTGACCACTGGTCCTGTTAGCTAGGGATCATGGGAGTTGTAGTCCCAAAACATCTGAAGGGCCGAGTTTGCCTATGCCTGCTCTAAAAGATGAAGGTGCCAAACGCACTGGCAGGGGTGGGGAATTCTCCACTTCCTATATTATCACCCTGGGTCCCTAAATGCAGCAGAGGACAGAGTAGAAAAAAATGTGAGGCTCTAAGAAACATCCTGCCTCTCTCCCAAACCATAAAAACTGGATCAGAATCAGTGGTGTGTGTGTGTGTGTGTGTGTGTGTGTGTGTGTGTGTGTGTGTGATTGCACACTTCCCTCCTGCTGCTGAGGAATATCAGTAGCAGATGGCAGCACACAGGCACAAGCCATGAAGGCTGGAGAAATTGTGCAAGCTGCAGTTGAAAGCAAAGCCACATTCTCCTCAGTGTTCCTCCCCTTTGGGCCCAGATTTGCCCCCCACCTCTCCAAGGAGCCTCTCATTTCTAGGGACCCCAGTCATGGAGAAGAGAGGCAAAGGTGACCCTCAAACCCACTGCAAGGTCTCAAGTTGGAAACATCGCCGTGCAACTTACTTTCCCTCCCAGTAGCGTTACTAGGTAACTGCAGAAAGTTGACTTGCAGCATTTTAGCGCAACAAGCATGTGAGCGATGGCAGAGAGGTCCCTTTGTGTTTGTAATGAGCTGTTCGTTCCGCCCCACACCCACCAGGGTCCCTACACTTGTCACACTCTGGTGGCAGGCACCTTGTGTGGGCACCAGTCCTGATCGTGATCAGCCGCATTGTGCGAGTAGAACGCTAAACAGCATGTTAGCTGGGGGGACGGGACTTCACAAGCTGCTGCCTCGCAACCGTCTTGCAAGCTGCTTTAACTCCACTCAGCACTGATATGCTTTCCTTAGGAAGGGAAGGAAGTTTCCAGACAAGAATTTGCACCCATATCCTTCCACACCAGGAGTTCTGCTTGAAGAAACTCCCTGCAAGAGACCCAAGGCCTGGAAGATGCAGCCACAAGGGCAGGACTTTGGGGAAGAAGTGTGTAGCAACGCTCAGCAGACAGAGCCGGGATGGGTGGATGAAAGGGCGGGGGGGGGAGTGCAGGGCTGGGTCACCACTAGGGATGGGGGAGGAGTTCAGTTCGCGTTCAAAGGCACACTCACCTAAGCTGCAGTTTCCGAAACAATGTGCGAACCGGAACACAGCTATCCTTCAACTTGTAGAAGCAAGCGCTTCTGAAAATTTTGCACTTCTTAGCAGAATGTGTATAAAAATACACACGCTAGGGTAAAATAGACATCAAAGGCATAGCACATGAAGGTACATCAGGGGAAATTGCAAAAATGTCTATAATGGGGAAAATGGCATAAAATCATAGATTCATAGGGTTGGAAAGGACCCCAAGGGTCATCTAGTCCAACCCCCTGTAATGCAGGAATCTCAGCTAGATCATACATCACAGCTGGCCATGCAGCCTCTGTTTAAAAACCTCCAAGGAAGGCGAGTCCACCACCTCCCAAGGGAGTCCCTTCCGCTGCTGAACAGCTCTTGCTGTCAGAAAGTTTTTCCCAATGTTTAGTCAGAATCTCCTTTCTTGTAACATGAAGCCATTGGTTTAGGTCCTCACCTCCAGAGCAGCAGAAATCAAGCACCATCCCTCCTCCATGTGACAGCTCTTGAGATATTGGAAGATGGCTATCATATCTCCACCCAGTCACCTCTTTTCCAGGTTTAATCATTCCTCATAAGGCTTGGTTTCCAGATCATCTTGGTCACCCTCCTCTGTACATGTTCCAGCTTGTCAATATTCTTAAACTGTGGTGCCCAGAACTGGACACAGTAGTCCAGGTGTGGTCTATACAAAACAGTATAGAGCAAGACTAACAAGTCACTTGATTGGGACGCTAGACTTCTGTTGATGCAGACCATATACAATATGTAAAAACATGTGTATATAAGGAGAAATTCACACTACAATGCTGATGATTTTATGTTGGATTTTGTTAAAACAAACTGCAAACTTTTGCGGCAATGTGGAGAGTGAAAGCAACATTTGAAAAATGCAAAACTCCGAGAAACCAAAACTGACAGTTTTTCACATCCCTACTCCCCACATTCTGAAGTATAAGGACACACACCCATCGAAGGACACATACACACCCCACTAAGTCCAGTGGCTACAATGACCTTACGACACCGTGGCATAGTTACTGTCTTGATTTATTTGGTACAAGCAAAAGCTTTTTTTCAAACGCGGTCAGAGCTGATCTGGCCCAGTCAAGAAAAAAACTCTGCAAACTTGATCACACTTAAGGAAAACAGAAGGTTGCCTTGCTGTCCCTGATTTAAGAGGCACATTGTTCAAAGTTTTTTTTAAAAAAATTTACACCTACTTTAAAGAGTTAAATACTCAGGAAAGAAAAAGATTCAAGGGGAGGGGCCTGTTCCCCTCTTGGTCACCCAAGCAGTTCTGGAAAGAAGGGCCTCGTTCTAAATTAGATGCTTCTGCCCTCAGTGACATTGTCACTGATGGGAATAGTGATGTCAATATTTCCAGGAAGAAGAAGAAATAGTTTTGGGGGGGCGGATTAATGCTGCTCAAGCAGACCTCAATTAGGGCACAAAGAAGGAATAAACAAAGCAAACAGGGGGCCCCAAAACACCACTTTTGCACTGAAAGAGTGTCCCCACAGATATCTGGTATTCCAGGGTAACCTTATTCCATTGATTCCCCACTCCATCTATCCCAGAGGAGAACCTGTGGCCCTCCAGATGTTGTTGGACTCCAGCTCACACCAGCCCCAGCCAGAATGGCCAGCTGGATGCCAAGCTGGGCCAACCGAAGGGGTCAGCATTGTTGGGCCTCCGCCAAGGCCAACGCCCTAGCAGGGAACCTCTGCTTACTTACTGCCTGCCCTGCCCCAAGTCCCCTGGCTGTGATCTTCCTACGATTCTATTGTTCTTCCTCCCCATCTTTGCCTGATTACTGCACTTTGGAAGCAGGGACAAGAGAAAGGCAGAGAAGGAACAGCAGCCTCCGCAGTGGTGCGGAGGGAGAGCACAGAGGGTGCTTAGCCGTGCATCTCACTGAGGCAACTTGGAGGAAATGTGGAGTATCAACCTTAACAGAATATAAAATAGAAATACTCCCAATTTGCTTTCCTTGTATTCTGTTCCAGTATCCCAGAGTAGTGTAGTGGCTAGAATCTTAGAATCATAGTTGGAAGGGACCAGGAGGGCATTCTAGCCCACCCCTTGCAGGAACCTTTTGCCCAACGTGGGGCTTGAACCCACCACCCTGAGATGAGCTCCCATCTGTATTTGACTAAGCTGTGGGAGAACAGGGCTTGAATCCCCAATAATAGTAATAATAAATAATGTTATTATTTATATGCTGCCCATCTGTCTGGGTTTCCCCAGACACTTTGGGCGGCTCCCAACAAAATATTAAAAAGACAATAAAACTTCAAACATTAAAAACTCCCTTGCACAGGACTGCCTTCAGATATCTTCTAAAAGTCAGATACAGTGGTACCTCGGGTAAGAACTTAATTCATTCTGGAGGTCAGTTCTTAACCTGAAACTGTTCTTAACCTGAAGCACCACTTTAGCTAATGGGGCCTCCTGCTGCCGCTACACTGCCACTGCACGATTTCTGTTCTCATCCTGAAGCAAAGTTCTTAACCCAAGGTAATATTTCTGGGTTAGCAGAGTCTGTAACCTGAAGCGCATGTAAAACTGCAGTTGTTTATTTATTTGACATCTGATGGGAGGGCATTCCACAAGGAGGGTGCCACTGCCAAGAAGGCCCTCTTCTTGTAACCTCACTTCTTGCAGTGAGGGAACTGCCAGAAGGCCCTCGGAGCTGGATCTCAGTTCCAGGCTGGACAATGGGGGTGGAGCTGCTCCTTCAGGTATACTGGACCTAGGCAGCACCAACACTTTGAATTGTGCTCACAAACATACTGGGAGCCAGTGTACTTCGGACTGGTGTTATATGGTCCTGGTCACCCGTCTAGCTGCTGCATTCTGGATTATGTGCAGTTGCCTTCAAAGGTAGCCCCAGGTAGAGCACATTGCAGTAGTCCAAGCAGGAGAAAACCAGCTTCCGGAGGCGGCGCAAAACCGTGATGGCGGACCTCTTCGAGCTCTGAAGAGGGGCACCGCAGAAAAGGGTTGCTCGCGACGGCGCAGCGGCAACCCATCAAGATAAACCACGGGCAGAGTGAGTCCGTGGCCGTGGGACCCGGCGGGCACCTGGAGCGACCCCGAAATCACAAAAGGAACCCCGTAAGGGGCTCCGGAGTGAAGGAGGGGGAGCGGTGCTGTGGGTTCATCGCTCTTTCTGCGGAGGCGAAGCCGCGCGGCTGTCACGGATGAGCGCTGACCTTTCTTCCAAGAAACATCGGGCTGAAACATCAAACCCGTGAGTAAGGACCTAAGATTCTACAAATCAAATCGGAAAATTTGGCTAAAAACGGGAGACGAGAAAGAGGAAGTCCGTCTTCCGACACTGCTTTCAAGATCAAAGCAGACGGTCTAAAGAGCGGAAAGCGCTGTGAACAGGGAAGCTTTGAAGCTTTAAATCGGGACTTTCGTGCACATTTGAATTTTACTTTTAAAGAATAAATACAGCATAAAATTGACCTGGAGCGGACACCCCAAGGGCAAGGGAAGACTCTAACCCCAAATTCCCGGGTGGCCGGGTAAAGTTGTTTAAACTGCGGAACTGTTGCAAGCTTCCAGATACTTTTGTAACTGGATAGTGTAATTTTGAGCTCACCTAGCTGAAGTGGATACAATTGCAGGCACCTTGCTGGAACTTTGTTATATGTTTAAAAGGGCTCTGCAGGACCTTTCTTTTAGCGTGCTGGAACTAATTTGCTTTTAAAATTGTTTTTAAAGTTGGAACAAAGAGACTTTAATTGCGGAAAGTTACCTTCTTCTTACTAAAACTTTGGTGGCACTCCCCCTAGAGGACATTGGGAATATAGAGGCCTGGGAAAGTTTCTCTGTTTACCTTCTCTCAATAGACTGTTTTTAATTCTGGACTTGCCTTTCCCATGGGATTACAACACTTGACCTTGAACGTTGACTGATGAGTGGCACAGGAAAGACAAGAGCAGCCAAAGCTAAGGAAGCTAAGGAGAAAGAGAAAGCAAAAAAGCAAGCACAGCTTTTGCAAACAACTTTAACTCAGGGACGTAGATTATCAGTTCCAGCTGTGCTTGCGACACAAAAAGTAGAAACCGAAAAGCCTGAAAAATCTGAAGAGGAAGATATGGCAGCAGGAGGAGCTGAGGCAGTACTGAAACAAGTTTTGGAACAATTGTCAGCAATAAATCAAAAAATTGATAACCAATCAACAAAAATTGACCAAGCAACATCCTCGATCCAGAAATTGACAGATCAGGTTTCCCAACATACCCAAGCAATTGAAAAATTGCAAGGAGCAACAGAAGAGAATCGTAAACTGGCAGGGGAAGCCGTTCAAATTGCAACATCAGCTAAAAAAGAAGTCGAGGAAGTTAAAGCGGAAGTCAAGCCTCTTCATAAACAGATAGGGGACCAACAAACCTATCTCTCGTTGGTGGAATTGAAAAATCGCGAGACCAACCTCAGACTAAGGGCAGTCCCAGAAATTGAACAAGAAGATTTGAAAGGACTTTTGACAACAGAGTTTACAAAGTTCTGGGACTTAAAAGAAGAAATTGATTTCAAAATTGTATCGGCTTTTCGGTTGGGAAGATTAGTAAGAAAAGATAGATCCAGAGACTGCTTAATAGCTTTGAGATCAAGGGAGGAGAGAGACAAAATACTAGGCCTACACTTCAAAAACTCAATTGCGATACAAGAGAAAAGGGTGGAAATTTACCGAGATATTCCTAAACAGTTATTGGACTTGAGAGCCACCTACTCAGATTTGGCTAAGTTGCTGAGACTCAACACAATTCCTTACAGGTGGGAGTTCCCACAAGGGCTATCATTCACTTACAAACAGAAGAAGGTTAAAATAAGATCACCAGAGGACTTACAAAAGTTCCAGCACGACTACGGAGAAGACCTCCAAAAAGAAGCAGCAGCTAATTGGCCTATACCCAACCCAGGTGGAGCAATACCTGCACCTTCGGAACCAGAGGAGAAAGAAGATACACCGCTCTAGGTGTAGCAGAATAGTTCAGGATGTCTCTGCGGCTACTCAGTTGGAATATAAATGGCGGAAATTCCCCGGAGAAAAGAAGGAGGTTATTTCACATATTGAAGAAAGAACAATTGGACATTATTTGCCTACAAGAAACCCATGTGACCAGGCTCCACAGGAAGGTTTTGGTAAATAAAAGATTAGGCCAAGAATTTATTTCGTCTGACAAAGTAAAGAAAAGAGGAGTGGTGATCTACGCCAAGGAGAGCCTGATACCCAAATTTCTATTTAAGGATGAACAAGGAAGAATTTTGGCAATTGAAATTCAAACCCAAGGAGAAAAAATATTGATATTAGGAATTTATGCCCCAAATGACGGGAAATCAGAATTTTTCAAGAAGCTGCATGAGACGTTGCTGGACTATCTGGATTATGCTAACATCATAATGATGGGAGATATGAATGGAGTGGTGTCTACACATATGGATAAGTCTTACAACCAAAACTTAACATCAGACGGCAGACTGCCCAAAACTTTTTTCGAATTGACTGACAATCTGGATTTGATCGACATATGGAGGACAAAGAACCCCCTAGGTAAAGAAGGAACTTTTTTCTCTGAGGCCCACCTGTCTTGGTCAAGGATCGACCAAATCTGGACCTCCAGGGGGCTGGCACCCAAGACTAAAAAGGTGGAAATCTGCCCAAAAACATGCTCCGACCACAACGCCTTGAAAATAGAACTTAGATTAACTCAACCCGGTTCCTTCAGATGGAGAATGAATGACACACTACTAAGAGATCAAGAGATTGTGAAAAAGGCCCAAAAAACATTAAAGGACTATTTTGAGATAAATCTGAATACTACAGTTGAAAAAAGAACGATCTGGGACGCAAGCAAAGCTTTTATGAGAGGGTTTCTGATACAACAGAATTCAATCAAGAAAAAACTCTGGAACGGAAAGAAGGACAAAATATTGGAGAAAATACACCAAGGAGAAAAAAAACTGAGAACCAAACCAAAGTCTAAGGAGGTGCTGAGAGAAATTAAATTCCACCAAGCAGAATACTCAAAATTGATTAATCAGGAGATTGAATGGAAAATAAAACAGATGAAGCAAAGATCTTTTGAATCAGCAAATAAATGTGGAAAGCTGCTAGCTTGGCAGCTGAAAAAAAGACAAAAGCTAAACACGATAACAAATCTAGAGATTGATGGAAGGATCGTACAGAAACCAGAAGAAATTAGGAGGTGCTTCCACAGATACTTCAAAGAACTGTATGCACAGGGGCCCCAGAAAGAATCAGAGATAGATCAATTTTTAAAGATAAATGGACTATCAAAAATAACTCAAGATAAAAGATCAATCTTGAACTCTACAATAACCTCACAGGAAATTGAAGGTGCCATTCAGAATATGCAACTAGGCAAATCTCCAGGCCCGGATGGACTTACCTCCAAATATTACAAGGTTCTGAAGGACTATTTGATACAACCTTTGTTGGAGGTATGTAACCAGATTATGGATGGGAAGAGGGCACCAGAAACGTGGAAAGAAGCCTTCATCACATTGATACCTAAGTCAGAATCTGAAAAGACTCAGCTTAAAAACTACCGTCCCATCTCACTCCTAAATGTGGATTACAAAATATTTGCAGACATTTTGGCAAATAGACTTAAAAAAGTCTTAAATGAAGTAATTCATAAAGACCAAGCTGGCTTTCTCCCTGGTAGACATTTATATGAGAACACTAGAAACATCATTGACATTTTAGAACTTTTGCAGACTAACAGGAACACAAGGGCGGTGTTAATCTTTATTGATGCGGAGAAAGCATTTGACAACATATCTTGGATGTTTATGAAGAAGAACTTGGAAGGGATGGGAGTGGGACGGGGGTTTGAGAATGGATTACATGCAATCTATTCAGAACAAAAAGCTAAATTAATAGTGAACAATGTGGTGACGGAGGAATTTAAAATTGAAAAAGGGACACGACAAGGGTGCCCTCTATCCCCTCTGTTATTTATTTCAGTCCTGGAGGTGCTATTGAATATGATCAGAGAGGACCGGTTGGTACAAGGGATAGAGGTCGGAGTGAAACAATATAAACTGAAAGCTTTTGCAGATGACCTAGTCTTGACACTGCAGGAGCCAGAATCCAGTACAAAAAGAGTTCTCGAACTTATATCTGAATTTGGTCGGGTGGCGGGATTTAGGTTGAATAAACAAAAAACTAAGGTTCTGACCAAAAATTTAACAATTACAGAAACAGAGGGGTTTCAGAGAGAAACAGAACTGAATGTGGTTAAAAAAGTGAAATACCTTGGGATCTATTTGTCCTCCAAGAATTTGAATTTATTTAAGGATAATTATGAGAAATGTTGGTTGGAAGTTAAAAAGGATTTAGAAATTTGGTCAAGATTGAAACTTTCCTTGTTGGGAAGAATTGCAGCTATAAAAATGAATGTGTTGCCGAAAATGTTATTTTTGTTTCAAACCTTACAGATCGTGGACAGAGTGGATTGCTTTGGAAAATGGCAGAAGGATATATCTAGATTTATCTGGCAGGGCAAAAAGCCCCGAATAAAGTTTAAAATATTAACAGATTCGAAAGAAAGAGGGGGGTTTGCCCTGCCGGACTTGAGGTTGTATTATGAAGCTGCAGCCTTCTGCTGGCTGAAAGATTGGTTTTTGTTGGAAAACACCGATGTCCTAGATCTGGAAGGTTTTAATAATGCTTTTGGATGGCACGCATACCTATGGTACGACAAGGTTAAAGCACATAAATTGTTTAAAAGCCACATTGTCAGAAAAGCAATTTTTGCAGTCTGGATGAAATATAAAGACTTACTAGAGAGGAAAACTCCGAGGTGGCTATCACCAGTGGAGGCCAAGGCCCGAAAAAGACCCAATATGGAGGCCTATTGGCCGAAATATTGGGAATTGACTGAAAAAATTGGAGACAATTGGAAGTTGCAGAGCCAGGACAAACTAAAAAATAAGGTGCGAGATTGGCTACATTATGCTCAAATTCAAGAGGTTTTCAAAATGGACAAAAAAGTTGGTTTCCAGGTGGAAAAGTCGAAACTAGAGACAGAATTGTTAGAACCAAAGACAAAGCTGTTATCTAGAATGTATAACTTGCTGCTTATGTGGAATTTACAGGATGAGACAGTTAAATCTGCTATGATTAAATGGGCACAGGACGTTGGACACAACATTATGTTTGAAGACTGGGAAAGGTTATGGAACACCGGAATGAAATTCACGGCCAGTACGGCCTTGAAGGAAAACATTATGAAAATGATATACCGGTGGTACATGACCCCAGTCAAGTTAGCTAAGATACATCACCTGTCTGACAATAAATGTTGGAAGTGTAAGGAAGCAGAGGGGACTTTCTTTCACCTCTGGTGGACATGCCCAAAGGTTAAGGCTTTCTGGGAAATGATTTACAATGAGTTGAAAAAGGTATTTAGGTATACCTTTCCCAAGAAACCAGAGGCCTTCCTGTTGGGCATGGTAGACCAGAAAGTGTTAAAGAAGGACAGAACTTTGTTTATGTATGCTAGTACAGCAGCAAGAATACTCATCGCAAAGAACTGGAAGACACAAGATTTACCCACGCTGGAGGAATGGCAGATGCAGTTGATGGACTACATGGAGATAGCTGAACTGACCGGCAGAATCCGAGATTTGGATGTAGAAACAATTGAGGTGGACTGGAAAAAGTTTAAAGACTACTTGCAAAAGTATTACAAACTGTATGAATCTTAAGACGGTGCATGATTTGGAAATGATACGCTTTAGCAATTATGATTAAGTAAATAGTAAACTAAGTGATAAAAGAGAAAAGGAGATAATATGAAATTGAACATGTTACGTTTATTTTAAAGGTATAAAAATTGTGACATAATACATTGAATATAGATACATAACATGTAAAAGTTACAATAAGGTATGACATAAGGTAACAAATTGCTGACATTGTTAATATAAAGAACGCAGAATCGGAAGGGGTGGGGAAGTCCAAGTTGGGATTTTTGTTAAAAAAAAAAAAATGGTTTCTTGTAAACTCCTTATTTGTTTGTAATGTATAAAATTTGGAAAGAAACGTAATAAAAAATATTATAAAAAAAAAAAAAAACAAGCAGGAGAAAACCAGAGCATGCACCACTGGTGAGACAGTGTACAGGCAGGTAGGATCTCAGCCATCACACCAGATGTGATGCACACTGGGTGACTTTGGACCAGTCACTGTCGATTAGTCTAATCTAACGTAACCCACAGGGTTGTTGTTAGGATAAATAGAGCTGGCGGGGAGCACTGAGCTCCTTGGAGGAAAGGTGGAATATTAAACAGTGGTGCAGCAATAAAATTTCTAGCACATTTGCAAAGGTAAGCAGGGCCTGGTCTGGTTGGGGGCCTGGGGACTGAGATTCATGCATTCCAGAGAGTTGGACTAACTCTACAATTCCATGATTCTATGAAATGCAGAAAATTGTTAATCAAGTAAGTGGCTAGGCAGTGGCGACAGTGCCATGGAGGTGGACTCATTCAGGAAGAGCCCCCCACTGAATACATCTCCCCCAAGAGCCCCTAAAATCTGGCGCAGACAATGTGTCTGCTCGGCTTACAAACAATGAAACTGCTGGTCTTTAAGGTATCACAGTCTTCTTTATTTTTCCCTCAAGTACTATAGAATTTATTAACCATCACTAAGGCGCTTTTCAAAAGAAGAGGAAGGAGGAAGAGGAACATAAACCGTATAACATAACTTTGAGCACACCATTAGTGGGTTTTCCATCTTGAAAAGGCAGCCTGGCTGAAAGCTAGAAGCAGCCAAACAAACCTCCAGGTACAGGAGCATGTTCTAGTCCAGCTTTACAACAACTCAGAACTTCTATAGCACAAGCCTGTACCTGTCTGCTCAGAAGTAAACCCCACTGACTTCAGTGGACAAACTCCTAGGTAATCCTAACCCCACTTACCTGTGTGCAAACTCCAATGAATTAATTAGAACTTGCTTCTGAGTAGACAGAGGGTACTGGTATTCAGCTAAGTCTTTACTCTGATCAAACCCACTGAAATTAATGGACATGGCCAAGTCAGCTCCATTCATTGCAATGGATCTGCTCAACTTAAAAACCAAGTTGAATGCCACCACACTTAGGACTGCACGGCAAGTCTGTGCAGGACTGCAGCCTCAGCCCAGGAAAATGACCACTCCCTGTTCTTACCTGAGGATGGGGCTGTGCATATGGGCCCGCTGGACTTGAACAACCTCTGCCATGAGCAGAGAGGCACTGAGGACCTTCACTGTCCACAAGAGCCTTCAGGCTCCACCCTGTCAGTCCAGGAGGGCTTCGGCACCACCAGCCAGGGCCTAGTCCACTGTTTATTTTCTAAAAACATCCCGATATTTCTTCTTTCTTCACCACAACAAAGGGGTTGTCCCCCCCCCCTTGCTTAAATGCTGGGTTGCTGCACAGGATGCAACCTGCGGTAGGGTTGTCAGGCCTTCTGTCCGCAAAAGCTTGTGAGTTGCGGTTGGGAGGGGCACAAGGTAGAAAAGGTTCACAACCGCTAGCAAAGGCAAAAAAGGAAACGCACAAAAGCCATTTAAGGCAACCAGAGAGAGGGGGGAATATGCACTTCGATAGATGCAGGCTGGCTTCAGCTGCTGGCTTGGCAGACTATCGGACACCACCACTGACTATTTTTGCCTGTGAAAAGCCATTTATCATTTATATCACAGGAACATCTATTGGCAGCCAGCAGAGGCCAAGGGGGTTGGGCAGGCTGCTCCCCAGGGGTGATGGGGGCGAGCAGGGAATGCGTGGAAACGGCCTGTTTGTTTTGGAAGGGGGGGAGGAGGAGGTTCAAAAAAGTAAATGAAGCCTTGCCTAAAATGACTAGCAGCCCAAGAAGCAACCTCCGCTCTTTTAGGACACTGAAATGCAGGAGGTTTGCAGGTTGCAAAACTAGTCAGAATTTCATCTTTGCATTCAGTTGCTGGAACACAAAATATAAAACAGGTGTGTTCAGTGAATTCATTGTTACTTTTTTTAAAAAGGGAACAGAACAGTCTGCACATGGTCAGAAAAACTTTGCACTAAGCTCATTTTTCTGTGGTTGGGGGGGGGGCAGACAATACCCTATTTCTCCCAAAGGACCAGAGACAGTGAAATAATTTTTGAAAACAAGAATGTGGAAAACAAGAGCTCACAGAATTTGCTTTTCCACATGTTCACATATCAGCTTACCTCTGCACATTCAGCATCCAACTCCTTCTGAGAACACTTTGCCAATCCAGCTGTTTGCTTACCTATTTCCCCCTCCCCCCTCCAAGTTGTTCAGAGTGACAAACACGCTTCTCCTCCCACATTTTACACTCACAACAAGCCTGTGAGGTAGGTTAGACTGAGGGACACTGACTGGCCCACATTCATCCCCTAAGCTTTGTAGCAGAGCAGGGATTTGAACCCCAGCCTTCCAACACCCTGTCTGGGTAACCCTCTCTTACCCAGCTGTGACCCCTCACACACACTGCCAAAAATGCCCTCCATGCTGCAATGAGGTGTCTATTGGCTACAACAGAAGGTTTCTTTCAAACCTGATTTCAGTGAAAGGAGGGGCAAGGAGGGGACATGACACTGTGGACACCAGACAACACCTCTGGGGGCACATGTGTGGTGGCACATTGGCCTCCAGTGTTGAGCAGCAATAGGCCTTGCAAGGCTGCAGTCTAAATCAGAGGTACTGGTTGTACTGTGAAATCCCTGAGTGTCAATTCTAGAAACTTCCTTTTCTTTCCATCCACTCTCAAGGGAACTTCCCTTGCAGCATTCCACTGGAGGGGGGGGATGGCAACAAGCAGAGCCCCAGAGGCAGGTCCAGCCCCACCAATGAGGTGGAGTGAAGCAAGGTCACGACAGCGGCTTCCAGTGACATCTCACAACAGTTTTCAAAACTCTTGCAAGAGTTCCACGAGATCTCATGAGATCTTTCTGGAAGTCGCTGCTGCTGTGCAACCCTAGTAGACAAGGCTTCAGTGGGGGGGAGAAGGCAGCTTCCCATTTCACCTCAGGAGACACAAATCTAAAGTGCATTTTAAATCTCACTATCCCTCACCCACCCAGGCACTGGCCCAGACACCTGAGGCAACTTCTTAGTTGGTGCACCACAATTCAAATGGCACAAATAGCTCTGTCCTCTTCACCGCTCCCTGCCCCCCAGCACCTGGTGGTTGAAGTGATTGCCTCCTCCCTCGAATGATAGAATGATAGACTCATAGAATTGTAGAATTGGAAGGGACCCCAAGCATCATCTAGTCCAACCCTCTGCAATGCAGGGATCTCAGCTGAAGCATCCATGACAGGTGGCCATCCAACCTCTGCTTTAAAACCTTCAAGGAAGGAGAGTCCACCACCTCCTGAGGGAGATAATTCCACTGTTGAACAGCTCTTACTGTAGAAAGTTCTTCCTGATGTTTTGTACGAGTCTCCTTTCTTGTAACTTGAAGCCATTGCTTCTAGGGCAGGAGAAAACAAGTTTACTTCATCTTCCATGTGACAGCCCTTGAGGTATTTGAAGATGGCTCTCATATCTCCTCTCCTCTTTTCCAGCTAGCCATACCCAGCCTTCATGAGTCTTGGTTTCCAGACCCTTGACCACCTTGGTTGCCCTCCTCTGCACATGTTCCAGCCTGCCTGTTACCCAATCACCACTACCATGTGCTACAAAGTTGGGGTGTGGGTGGGTGTTTAAGGGGAAAGTTGCACATGAATTCTGAAAAGCAGAGGGAGATATCCTTCCCCATCCCCAGCTGCATTTTTAAGAGGAAATAGCTAACCATTTTTCACTTCCTCTTTCTCATGATGAGTCAAAATGGTCCCTGAGGTGGATGGGTCCCTCTTCGAGCTGTCACTGCATTTCCCCTAGGGCAGATGACCTCCAAGTCAAACCACAGTTTGGAACATGAGTTCATTAGCAGCAATGAATGGGTGCTAATTGCAAATGCAACCGTATTAAGTTTGGCAGTTTCAAGTTTATGGGGTTATATTCAGTGTAGTGGAAAGCTGGATGTTCTGCCAGGGCAAGAATTTCTCCTTGTGTGACAGAATGTCTCCTCCTACTGTGCCCTCCCTAAATCTGTTCTGGGGTTTCTCCCAACATTCTGGAACGGATTTGGGAACAGGGCAGGGCTGAGAGGGGGGAATCCTCTTGGGCTTCTGCAGAACGTTAGCTGAATACTTCCCTTAGCTTTGTTTACCAAATACAATTAAAATAAATGATAGCCAAATTAGATAAATTTCTATGCATTCAGGAATTTTTCTGGTGCAAACTGGAGGGGGGGAATCAATGCAAATGTTTGCATAGAAACATTTTCCGATTTGAAGTTTTGCGGAAAACCCATACCACTGCAGTCTAGTTTGAGAGATTTCACCAGAATCATACTCCTTTCACCCCACGTTGTCTCTCTGTGCTCTTCTGAGGTTACATGAGTGAAGGAGTCCTTTGATATCACCAGAATCATCTATCCTCTCTGCCTCCACCTGCTCAAAGCATCCCTCTCCTCCACCCAGTCTCCTCATAGCAGCCCTCTTCCTGCATTCAAGAGATGGATCAACCTGGGCAGGGGGCTCATGCGTGCTGGTCCCACCTCCAAGAATCCCCTCCCAACCTTTTGTACTATGAGCATGAAGGTCTACAGGGAGATTTCAACTGGATTCAGCTGAATGCAGTAAAAATCCCCATTTCAATTTGGAACTGATACGTGTACAGTTCTCAGTCATGGGGAGGGTTCTCGCCACACTCAAGTCAATGTGGCTAGAATGTCCCTTCAGATCTTCATGCTCAACTTGTGAAAGGTCAAGGGGAGGGGCAGAATCACACCAGGATAGGGGTAGTGATGTCATGCGCAGCTCCACAATGACTCTCAGGGTCCCAACTCTAAAATTCTATGATTCTATTTAGTTGAGATTCCTGCATTGCAGGGGGTTGAAGCAGATGACCCTCAGGGTCCTTCCAGCTCTAAAATTCCCTCTGCCCATTTTAACACCTGAGAGGGTCTGTAGGGAAGGAGTTAAAACAGGAGCTACATGGGTTCTAAATGAAACCTCAGCCCGTAATCTGACTTCTGCATTTTGGATTAGTTGAGGCTTCTGAGTCATCTTCAAGGGCAGCCCCACACAGAGCGCATTGCAATAATCCAGCCTGGAGGTTCTGCCTTGTTGAGGAGTGTAGGTTTGGCAGTGTCCATACAAGAGAAGGTTGTTACCACTTTAGGGCTTTCAGCACTAATGCAGCATCCTGAACTGGGGCCAGAAACAAACTGGCATCCAGTGAGGAAGAGGGATGGGGAAGGAGGAGAAGCCCTGCTGGATCAGGCCAAGGGACCATCTAGCCCAGCATCTGCTTTCTGCCTGTGGTCAGCCAGATCGTCCAGGAAGCCCACAAGAAGCATGTGATGATGTCGTCCCTCACCTCATTTGACCCCTGCATCTGATATTTTGATACAGTCAGCTTCCAGCTTATGCAAATTTAACTTGTGTGAATTCAGTTTTATGCTCTTGGATGAAAATAAATTAAAAGCGGGGCAAGCATCTGGCAGGAAAACTTTTGTAATCCCACCTGCCACTGCACACAGCTTGGGAAAGCATTTGGAGATGCAGAGAATGTACATTTTGACTATACGTGATTTTGGCTTTATGCGCTATCCCAGGAATTAACCTCCACATAAACTGAGAGTCAACTGTATATGCTGCGTCCAGTACTGGTGGTAATAAACTGCCATCATGTCTAGTAGCCACTGACAGACATCTTTACTGAATTTGTCTAATCCACTTTAAACCCATCTAAGCTACTGGCGGGACGCGGGTGGCGCTATGGGTAAAAGCCTCAGCGCCTAGGGCTTGCCGATCGAAAGGTCGGCGGTTCAAATCCCCGCAGCGGGGTGCGCTCCCGTTGCTCGATCCCAGCGCCTGCCAACCTAGCAGTTCGAAAGCACCTCCGGGTGCAAGTAGATAAATAGGGACCGCTTACTAGCGGGAAGGTAAACGGCGTTTCCGTGTGCGGCTCTGGCTCGCCAGAGCAGTGATGTCACGCTGGCCACGTGACCCGGAAGTGTCTTCGGACAGCGCTGGCCCCCGGCCTCTTGAGTGAGATGGGCGCACAACCCTAGAGTCTGTCAAGACTGGCCCGTACAGGCAGGGGTACCTTTACCTTTACGCTACTGGCTGTCACCACAGTAAGTGGCATTGAATTCCGTTAGTGAAACACGTACTGTGTGAAAAAGCTCTGGTGATGACTGTTGAGACTCTGGCCAATATGGGAGTGGAGCAATACATGGGGAAAATGTGAACTTACTTAAAGTTACATAACTGAATAGGCTTTGGGGTTGCACTGGATTAGTTGTTACACGCGATCTCAGAAATTTTTGCATAAGTATTCTGCCATCAATGTTTGACTTCATTGTTTGAGAAGCACTAGTTTTTGAGCTGCAGTTAATCAGCCTCCCTGGCTACAATGGTAGTTAAATTACTAGAAAGAGCAGTGCCAAGTCTCACATGTGTTTGGCAGTTGCAACATCAGATATGAAACGATCCTTATTGCTGTCGCAATATGCCATATTAAGTGAGGGAACTGCACTCTGCACATGCTTAAAAATTTCTTCTTTTAATCAATTGTTGTTCTGCATCATGGTCCAGGTTTAAGCTCCACCACTGCAATCTGGCTGAAATCAATCTCTGTCACTCTGCATTTGTGTTGGATGTTTTAAGCTTGTCTTTAAAATGTGCTGTGTATATGCTATGAATACTGAGACTGCAGCAGAAGACTGTTTAAATGCCATACCTTAAGGAGCATCTTAACATAGGCTGCATTTTGATGCAAGCAACTCCTTCTGCCCCGCCACCCCCGTCCCGGACCAGACTATTTGTAAAAGCTGCTAAGCTAGAGAGCAAAGAGCAGGTGGATACCTTGAGAGCCATTCCACTTCCGCAAAACCTTTAATGAAAAATACCTGCTTCCCCCCTTTAGAGCACATTCTCCGACACTCAGTTTTGAAAGAGAGAACAGGGTTCCAGGCTTTTGAAGAAACCAATTTGTATACTTATCCAGCAGGAATCTATCACAACAGGATTTCATCTGAGCTAAGTCATAACCCCCAAAGTAAACCTCAGTGCTTATTGTTAGCCTTTGGTTAACTCCACATCTATTCCTCAACCCATCATCTCCAAATGTAGATTCTCAAGCAGAGAGATCCATGTGCAGCCTGATCTATTTAAAGTACAACTACAAGCTTCTCTTGTGGAAACAAGAACGGAAGAAGAACAATGCTGGATCAGGCCAAAGGCCCATCTTGTCCAGCACCCTCTTCCCATAGCGGCCAAGCAGATGCCTGGAGACACTTAGAAGCAGGACCACAGTGCAACAGCACTCCCACCCACATGGCATTCCCAGCAGCTGCTATTCCGAAGCACACAGCCTCTGGCAGCGGAGGAAGAACATAGCCAGTATGGTTGGCAGCCGTTGATACCCTTATCCAACATGAATTTGTTGGCCACGAGGGTGCGATTTCCAGCAGAGAAGTGCTGGGTGGAGTGGGGTAGGGGAGGGCACCTGACCCCTCCCCAGCCTGCTCGTTTCTCCATCACAACTCTGCACCCCACAATCAGCTGCTTTTCTTTCTACCCAGGTTCTAGGCTCTCATTGCATCACAAACACAGCTCTAGAATCTGGGCAAGGTGTGTATGTGAACAGCAAACAGAAGAGTTGCAGGGGAGGCCAGGAGGCAGATGAAAGGTTCAGTGCCCTTTAGGGTGGGTAAGTATGCATTAAAAAAGGAGATGCATCATCCAAGGAGAGCACAGGCAGCACGAAATTGCACAGGCTAAGGCAGAGGTTCCCAAACTTGCCGTATTTGGCCTACCACCCCCTTTGCAGAAAAAACAACTCAGCGCCTCCCTGGAAATCTGCCTTTTTTAAGCGAACAAACAGAAAGATGCTGTGATAAATTTGCTTTCTTTTATGTATCTATGTTGCTACATTTTGTGTTTATTTGGAAAATAAAGTAATCACTAAAACGCCATGTTATATCGGTAAGCGTCGTTACACAACAGATGAAATATGTATGAACACTTTTCCAAAACGAGATGAGGAGGTGAACTAGGCCCCGGGAATAAAAACCCATGAAGCAGAGAGGAGTGAAAACTGCCACCTCAGTCTGATCTGCCCTGGGGGCAGTGCCAGTGCCACAGCCTGCCTGCCACTGGCCAAATAGGCAGGCAAGCTGTGATCCACTTCCCAGGCCTGGGTGAAGCCAAAAAGGGTTCACCCAACCCCGGGAAAACCCCTCACCTCCAGCACGACTGCCAGATACAGGGGAGGCGTTATCACCATCCTACAACAGTGCCGGACCTAACGGTAAGTGTCATTACACAGCAGCTGAAATATGTACAAACTGGTTTTTTCAAAATTTTATTCTCTTCTCTTCTTTCTTTATGCTTCCACCACCCTCTTATTTTTATTCAATGCCCCCCAACTGCACCTGAGGCTACCACCACCCCCCCTGGATCATTCCAGTGCCCCCCAGGGGATGGTATCACTCATTTTGGGAAACACTGGGCTAATGCATGTTTACGGCTGCAAATTTGCAAAGAATTACTGCAATTTAAATTGAAATACAGTATATCTCACAATGGAAGTCTGCAAGCAGGGTACCTGTTCAGCCTGGCTGTGTGCTGTTGAAAGCCAACTTTGTTAAGGTTCTTTATTTAAAACCAGACCTGGACCAGACAGTCCTTCACACACATGCCTTCAAGCATAGGACAGCACTTCCTCTTAATAACTATTGGCTCTTGCTCCTTCGTCAACCCACACTCTTGCTCATGTTGCTATGCAAAACACTTGAGTTTTAAAAAGAGCAAGGGGGCATCTAGAGTCACCCTTCCCCAGCCGTCAGAATATTGCCACCATGACTCTCTCAGGAAGTTGGGTTTCTGGGTGTTCTGCTGCCAAAACATTTCATGGCCATGACCAGCAAAACAAGGGCACATTTTGTACATGAACTGTACTGCTGAAATTTAAACACATCAGTTTCCTAATGCCTGGGGGGGGGGAGTGGCACACACCAAAGGGTGACTTAATTGTGGTTTCTCAATCAAGTGGGTGAGCTGGGAGTAGGGGTGTTGGATCTGGAGAGGAGGAGAGGGAGGGGGCAGGAAGGCCCAGAATGGAATCATCTCAGAGAGACAAGAGCCATTCTCTGCATACGCTGCCAGGCTAGTAACATTTCAGTCAATCAAAAGGTTGTGAGCTGATGCAGTGCTGCAGACCTTCTATGAATGAAAATGGGGTGGGTGGGGTTGAGGAAACCACCATTATTTTGCCTCCATTGGTATCCAGTGTATCTTTTTTTCCTCTGGGAATGTGAATGGGGGATGCACACGTGAAGAAGAGGAAGAGGGAGGACCATCCTTCACTGTGGAAACTATCTGAGAGTATCTATACCACAGGCTTAGAGATTTTCTACGCAGCAGTGCCATTCTGGAAGTACCCTCCCTGCATCCAATCCAAGAAGTAAAAACTGTTTGACCAGCTGTGTCCACAGGACAAATGATGCCTCTATTGCACCACTCTCAGCTCCATTAAAAACAGAAGCGAAAGGATTGCCTGCTTCCAGCCTTTCATTACACCAGCTCAGGAAAATCTTTCAACTCATCTTTTCACCCTCATTCACAGCTCTCTGTAAATCTTCACCAGGGAATAAAAGCAAGTCCTGGGAGTCTTACTCACAAGGAAGAGAGGAGCTCACGGACTAGAGGGGATCTCCCCCACCTGGTGTCCAATACAAGGCGCAGAAAGCAAGTACGGTACTACATCATCCTTGAAGAAGAAGCAGATAGAGCAACCATTTGCATCCATTGCCAAAAGGAGGGGAGGCATCTCACCCCCCACAGAAAAGGACTAATAGGTTTCGCACAGCCATCTGAGAGGATTGACTTGACATATGATGCAACCACCTGTATGATGGTTTGGAGTGATAAATATATTCTTCTTAATTGAGTTACACTGTTGCTTTAAAGAGAGAGAGTGTCTCCCCCCCCCCCGCCCACCTGAGATATTTTCTCCTCGCCTGGCTCACTTTGGAAAAACTACTTAATAGCAGCACAGAAAGGAAAAATGTGGGGGTGGAGAACAAGAGGTTTTGCTCCCCTCTCTCATGCACAAAAAATTAAAAGGCTAGAGCGGTCCATGTGCCCTACTTTGCAGAGGACAGTCCTCTACTGGCAGGGCTGTCATGGGAACATAGGACCACAAAGGCTACCCCAGGGAAGCTCACAAGCAGGCCAGCGAGGCAAGAGCCCTCCTCCATGGTTGTTCCAAATTAAAGGTGTTCAGAGGCATGATGCCCCTGCTGCTGGAGTTAAATATAGCCATCATGAATAGCAGTCTCTTGGGGGGTTGTCCTTTGGCAGAGATTTGTAGGAGTCCTCTGTTTGTCTAAGTCCAGTTTGACTCATAATAAGAGAGAGCCTGATATGGGGTAGGAGGTTAAAGTTGCCAGTCAGCAGGGAACATCTGGACAGCAGACTGAGCAGGCACAGAGGTCACCATCTCTCCCCATGGTGAGCTGTATTGCATTAATAATTATTTACAAATTTGCATCCTATACATTTAAACTAGCTCATGTGAATCAGTGGCCTCCTTTTCCTTTTTCGTGATGCATGTGGACACCTGAACCCAAACCCTGCTTTATATGTGGACGGTGTTTAACATATACCATGGCCATGTCTACTTCAGCACTGAAAACTCACTAAATAGGAAGCTAGTTTGGGAGTTTGACAGAGCTCTTCCTCAGGCAGGATGTTAAGCAAAAATGCTGCTGGTTTAAGGCAGGGCACTTACCTAGGTGATACTTTACTCAGAGTTGCAGGCCAACAGGCAAGCAACCAGTGCTTGATTTGTTTTCCTCCAGGAGAAGAGAGAGCAAGGGCTAGTGAAGTCAATAGCTTCTTGTTGCTGTTCCTTTCCAGGGATGCATGCCAGCCAAATGAGATCAAGCCTTTTTCTCCCACTGGGGACAGATTCCAGCTGCCAGAAATAGGTTCAAGGCCCCCCCCCAACCTCCCTTAGGACATTTCATTGCTCAGACTTGACCACCAGCTGCTGATGACTCTGCATCATAGCAGCTGTGCAGAGGAGACTGAGGGGCAGCCACTTCCCACTCAGGGAGTTCTCACGGACTCTGCTGACCTCAACATCCAAGGAAAGGAGCCAGATTGTTGGACAAGGGTGTGGAAAAGGAAATGGGAGGAGGAGGGAGACTCTCACTGATGGCTGCTTCATAGCAGCAGCAGGAAAAGCATCTCCTCTCACAAATGTGCCAGGGTTGCCACAATCACTAACGGTTGATTCGCATGACCATTTCATGAACTTGCTCCTCCAGTTCCCTTTCAATCTGGGCAGAATTGGTACTTTGGTGGTTGGTTAAACGGAAAGCTTTCCCTCGATGCAACAGGCCAAACCAGAGGCAGCACAAGCAAGTTGATCCAACATGTGCATGCCGGATTGCCTATAAAGCTTTAGCTGAGATTCCTGCATTGCAGGAATTGTACACTGCGGTGTATGGGGTGTTAGGGAACACATTGTGCTCCTTCTGGGGCAGTTTCTCCACCTTTTGTCCCCACCCTGCACTCAGCTCTCACCTGTGACTCCTAGACACTGACAACGTGCAACAGCAGTCACATTCTGGGAAACAGCTTTGACAGACTGGTTAAACCAGGTGAGGGGAGTCAATGAGTCTCAAACCCTTGGTGAGTTAGAGACTTCCCCTGCATGCAAAGACGGGCTCTGACAGATTGACAAGACCAACAGAGGGTCTAACAGTCAAGAAGGTGGTTTCTGCATGTGCTGTAGAGGGAGGGGGGCAGATGGAGCTCATCCACCTAGGAAGGTAGCCCATCTAGGAGAAAGAAACTCTGATCCTAAACCTCCATTGTCTCGTATGATATCTTTGGGAGAAGAAAAGGCTAAGGAGTAAACCCTACACAAATCCAGAGTGGAGTCCCTATGATGGTTGGGTGGTACCTTGTACGTCTCCTTCCAGCAACTCCTGCAGCCCAGCTGGTGACAAACGTCTTGCTCTGCTTTCCTTTGGACCACACCAGCGAGGCTGAGAGGGAGGTCTTGTCTTCTGGGAAGCCCAGGTCCTCCATACATGCTGCCCAGGTTTGTGCCCCGAGGAGGTCACTCCAGTGCTACTAACACACCCCCAAAGGTGCACTCCATTGTCTCTCAAGACAGACGGATGCCAACAACAGCCAACCCTGGGCTACTTCTGCAAACACTCACGACACTTCTAGCTATCTTCCCTCCGTGCAAGCAAGAGGTATTATCAGAGTTCATGGACAGGTAAGATATACTTAAGGAGGATGCAAAGTAGAGCAGGAAGAGGGTGTGGCTGAGGAGGTGATGTAACCTGTGGAGAGTCCTGAGAGTTGGATCCAGGTCTTAGGTTCCTCACTCTTCCTATTAAGTATAGGAGGTAGGGAGTCACTTTCAATAGTAAATGGAGGTTGCAGGAGAGAAGGGGGGTGCACATAAAAATAGGTTTCTTTTTTCAAATGCACATTATATGAGGAAATGTACTGGAAAGAATTGGAAAATGTGTATTTTACAAAAACCAAAACTATGCAAAATGTGTACTATTTAAAAGGGAACTTTTACAGTATTCTTTCAAAAAAGAATCTAGATAAAACAGGATGGAACGGACCTCTGATTGAGCACCAGAAAATCTGAAATGGGATGTGTTTCAGCTGCTTAGTCCACCCTTAAAGAGGGAGCATTCTTCAGAAAGCTGTACCATGTGGTGTTTTTGAAGATACAGAGCCTAGCTCTTAAACTTGTCCCTAGTGGGTCACAGGAGAGGTGGACAAGGAGATCAAACCTTCCTGCTTTGGTGGCAGTTGCCACAACAAATTCATTGGGAAGGAAGTCATTCAGAAGTGCTTTTTGTCTTTTCATTCCAGACCCCTCCAGCAGGCAGTTCCTGTTGCTCATCAACAGGGTCATTACATAGGGAGATTTCAAACCTAATGAAGAGATTATTAGAAAATAAAGAGCATTTTTTCCAGAAGCAGCTTCCTGCCAGCTTCTCCGGTCTGCAGCTCCCTGCCACCGCTCCCTCCCTATTAGCACTAATCAGAACTGTCAGTCGCATGCAATAAACTTGCAATGCTATTTAGTTAACTGCATCTCAGACCCAACTGGGAGCTAATAGCATCACGCAGCAGAGCCCCTGAGCAGCGCCAGAGCCAGATGTGTGATTCACTTGGGCACATTCACTTTCCGTGGGTGTTGGTTATTTTTTTCAGGGTGCCAGGACATTTAATTGCAAAACTCAGTGCAGACATGATTTTTATATTGCCATCCAAATTCTAATTCTTTGCTGAGGAAAGCTGCATTCCACATCATATACGTATATTTAAAGCACATGCATTTGCATGTGCTCAATTGCTTTGGAAAAAAATATTTTGCTTCTGCTAAAAACCCAGCTAGCCCCTGGAAAACCCTCTCCAGCATCTTTACCCATTCCGTTTGTGGAGTTTTTGACCAGACATCGGCCACACACTTCCAAACCATTGCCTTAGCTTAAGGACTATTAAGGGGAACTCACTGGCCTACCCCAACCCTGCAGAAAGCAGGATTGACTTCTCCCTGCATCAGCTGAGGCACAGGGAGTTCAGTTGCCCTGACCCCTGTATCCAGCAGTGATCTGGACACAGGGTCGGATGCCACAGGAGCACCAAGTGGGGAGATGGGTCTGGGCTCACAGCCAGCTGCAGAGAATAGGGAGAGCGTTGTGGCTGAGCTGGTTGGGCAGGGAGTCCCAGAGGAACTTCCCATTCCACCAGGGCCTATAGGGCCAGGACTTCGTACCTCACGGACACCTTTCCCTGAGCCTGAAAAACCAGGAACCGTCCACTGTACACACCAATCTAGAAGCACTGGGAGTACACCAGGAGGGGGACTATGGAACAGAGGAATAGGGCCTGTCTTCAGGCCAGAGGGCTGGCCATTAATGTTTTGAAGTTTTCTCAAGAGAGTGGAGCCTGGAGGAGGCAGTCTGGAGACAGGCATGAAAGGGCAAAGTCTCCTCCCAACCTTTGCTGGAACAAGTTGTTTACTGGGAGCTGTCCATGGTCCTCCAGCCTTGCCACTTTCCCTGAGAGTTCCAGCATCGGAACATGACATGATATCAATCCTGCTCAGTCACTACCCCCACAACCCTGTGGGCCAACTTTGATAGCTAGGCACAACCCGCCACCTGTTGATCACCTGACATCATTATGTCATCAAATAAGTGACATGTGGGTGCCCCCACATATCAAAACTGCCCTGTGGTGTGGGAGGAGATAAAAGATCTGGCCCACCAGGCCAGAAAGGTTCTGCACCCCAATAGAACAGCTTAACAGGGAGAAGCATGCCAAGACCCAATCAGATGCCACTAGCCCCTATAAAGCAGCAATAGTCCCCCCACCCCACCCCAAGCAGCAGCACACCCCGAGAGGCTGCTTCTTGCAAACTAGCTGCAAAAACTCATGTCTCCCCTCCAGCCTTTCTCTGGCCTCTTTCCAAACTGCTTCTGGCCTAAACCCAGACAGGTAGACTGTGACCCACATTCCTAACTCTAGGAATAGCAACTGAGCATCAGTGTCCATTAAAGCAAGCAAGCCTTAGCTATCAAGCTACAGAGAAATCTGCATGCTGTAGGTATCAAAACAGTGTTCTTAGTTTATTTTATTTTATTTTTTAAAAATCTATATAGTTCCAGGAAAATGGGCATTTTATCTTAAGATGTCCTTGTTAGAGCCACCAGTAGCTCTGTGTGAGGCTAAGTGGGTTGGGCACTCTGTGGTGGGAGTTTAAATGGCATTGAATCATAGAATCATAGAATCATAGAGTTGGAAGAGACCACAAGGGCCATCGAGTCCAACCCCTGCCAAGCAGGAAACACCATCAGAGCACTCCTGACATATGGTTGTCAAGCCTCTGCTTAAAGACCTCCAAAGAAGGAGACTCCACCACACTCCTTGGCAGCAAATTCCACTGTCAAACAGCTCTTACTGTCAGGAAGTTCTTCCTAATGTTTAGGTGGAATCTTCTTTCTTGTAGTTTGGATCCATTGCTCCGTGTCCGCTTCTCTGGAGCAGCAGAAAACAACCTTTCTCCCTCCTCTATGTGACATCCTTTTATATATTTGAACATGGCTATCATATCACCCCTTAACCTCCTCTTCTCCAGGCTAAACATGCCCAGCTCCCTTAGCCATTCCTCATAAGGCATCGTTTCCAGACCTTTGACCATTTTGGTTGCCCTCTTCTGGACACGTTCCAGTTTGTCAGTGTCCTTCTTGAACTGTGGTGCCCAGAACTGGACACAGTACTCCAGGTGAGGTCTGACCAGAGCAGAATACAGTGGCACTATTACTTCCCTTGATCTAGATGCTATACTCCTATTGATGCAGCCCAGAATTGCATTGGCTTTTTTAGCTGCCGCGTCACACTGTTGGCTCATGTCAAGTTTGTGGTCATCCAAGACTCCTAGATCCTTTTCACATGTAGTGCTCTCAAGCCAGGTGTCACCCATCTTGTATTTGTGCCTCTCATTTTTTTTGCCCAAGTGCAATACTTTACATTTCTCCCTGTTAAAATGCATCTTGTTTGTTTTGGCCCAGTTCTCCAATCTGTCAAGGTCGTTTTGAAGTGTGATCCTGTCCTCTGGGGTGTTAGCCACCCCTCCCAGTTTGGTGTCATCTGCAAATTTGATCAGGATGCCCTTGAGTCCATCATCCAAGTCGTTGATAAAGATGTTGAATAAGACCGGGCCCAAGAGGGCAGCAGAAGGGCAGGTGGATCAATCTGATCCAAGGGGCACAATCTGTCATTAAATTCTCTTTCTCAGGCTCCGGTGAATAAACAGGAGCATGCATGAGGATGGTAAATGTCTGTTTCAATTGCTTTGGGTAGCAAAACAGCCCAGCAGATCAGGGAAGGGGAGCCTGTAGCCTTCTAGATGCTGTTGGACTCCAACTCCCATCAAGCTCCAGCCACAATGATCAACTGTCAAAGATGGTGAAAGTAGTCCAACAACATCTGGAGGTCCACAGCTTCCCCAACCCTGTAGAAGATGATCCCCTCTGTTACCTAGGAGAATGGTGTCATTTTGGATTTTACCCCTCATGCACCAAAATGGATTAAAACTTACCCCGAGTGGGGCTTTTCAACCACCAGATCCATTTTTTAAAGCCTTGTTTCTTACCAACCCAGACCACCACACAGTGAAAAATGGATATACCAATTTCATCTGACCAACACTGCGGGGGTTGGTATCATGATCCCTGAGTCCAGCAATGACCAGGACGCTAGATGCTTCCAAATGGGAGTGCTTAATTTGCAAACTTTTCATTGAAATATAAAAAATGAGATACTGGCAACAGCTTTTTTCATAAAAATAAAGTGTAAATCTGGATTAAACTGGGGTGGGTTGGGGAAATACAGGCTGGCTTTTTGATGCCAACACACACACATGCAAGAAGAGAACTCATCTCACAAGAAATGCCCCCCTGGGGGCGCCCACTGAGTCAGAAGCTGCAGTGCTATCAGCTATGGAAGCAGATCATGTTTCTGGCTTGAAAACCGATGTTTGTAATCCATGGATTACTCCAAGGGTGTCAGGCAGAAGCCTAATGAAACAGATTCTGCAGCACCAGAGCTCAGAGAACCAGAGCCAGAATCCTCATGGGAATCTTTTCCCAGATGCAAGAGACCAAGTGCCTCCCACATTACTGTCAAATCAGAGGACAGACCATTTAAGAGATTCTAGTTCCCCACAAGGGGGTGGAGCCTAAGAGAGGTGGGCTGGGAGCAGAGGCTCAAAAGAAGCCAAAAGAACCTTGCCTGAGCCGGGATCTCTCCTTGCTCAGTGGGATCTTCTGCAAGACCAGGGCAGGGCAAGGGGTGGCAGTGTAGCTTCACACTGCTTAGAGGGGGCAGCATTAAAGGCACAACCAGGTTCTCAATAAGAGCACTTGGAAAGGGGTAGATGTGTTTACAACAGTGCCCTCTGCACCCACATCCTGCCAGCTAGGACAGGATCTGTACACTGTGCAGAGAGAGAAAATGTGACCTTGAAAAGCAGCCACCCGAGATTTCTGCCATCGACCTCTTTGTTGATCTCTCTCTCCAACATGCCATCAAAAGCTCCCTACGATGGGTAATTGCAATAGATTTTGCAACAGCAGTTTGGGCTGCTGAGAAAGCTGATGAAACTGGACATGTAATTATCTGATGTTTTGTGCCCTGCACACTCATTGTAAAGCCACTTAATACAGATTTCCTTTCTTGGTAAAAATAAAAACCCAACAGCAGCAAGGGGAGTGAGTAGGTGTCCTGCCTTTGAAAGAGAAAAACCATTCAGATGCACGGCCTTCCCTATCCCTAGGCTCAAGTCAGGCTAAAATTCATTAGCCATTGCACAGTCACAATTACGTTGCAGACTGTGCAGTGCCAGCTCCAGGTTTCAGGAGCCCGGAGGCAAGATGCCTTCAGTGGCCCACTGCTGTCACCAGTGCCAAGCCTTGAATCATATGAAGCCAACTGAGTCAGAAAACTGATAATAGGAGCATAAGAAGCTACTTTATACAGAGTCAAGCCATTGGTCCATCTAGCTCAATATTGTCTACACTGACTGGCAGCAACTCTCCAAGGTTTCAGACCTTCCTAGTCCTACCTGGAGTTGGCAGAGACTGAACCTAGGACACCCTGCATGGAAAGCAGATCCCCTAATGGTGATGGATCTTCATACTAATCCTGTAGGGCTCTCCCTTATGCTCTTATCTGGTTTCCAAGCTCTGCCAATCCCAACCCTCCCTCATCCTCCTAACACCATCTGGATCCTGATCCTGCCCAGATTTATGTCAGCCCTGGGGTGAGGGGTGAGTGGGAGCCCCCTCAATCCAACAGCTGGGGTTTCTGTCCTCAGCCTGCATCCCAACAGCAGAAGTTTCAAGTGGAAGCTTGAAGCCTGAGCTACGTGGCGTTTTCTCCTCGCGTTTCCCAAGCTCGGCACCGTCTGTCCCGCTTCCACAGTCTGTGCCACACCAAGCCTACCGCCGAGACAGCAATTTGCAATGAAACCCAATCACTCGGAAAATAAATAAATAATAACGAGAGAGACGGCTGATTGAGTCACTTAAACAGCTCAACTGAGCAACAAACATCAAATCGGGGGATGGAGGCAGGGGGTGAATAGGCACTTAGAATCAATAATAACCATTTATTCCACTTCTGGCATGGGTAAAAGTTTCTCTGTTTGCAGGAGCGGCTGATTAACAGAGGGAGAGGGTGATGAAGAGAGGATGATGGCCCTCTTGGTCCAAACCCAGCTTGGGAAGGAAAAGATGGCATGGAGAGGCTGAGGGTAGGGAGGAAACTTGGTTCTGCTCAGTCTACCCAATTCATGCTTTCCAAAACAATCCACATGGCCCAGCCATGTCTACCAAGATGCATACACTAGGGGCAAGTGTGCATGGAAATGCATATATTGGTGAAAACAGCATACAAAAATGTGTAACATATGGGGAAATGGCTTTGCAAAATTGTGTACATTAGGCAAAATTACATACGCAAATGTGAATATTAGGAGAAAGTCACACTACAATGCTGATGAATTTTTAGCAATATGTGAACTGACATGGCAATGTGGGAAAGTAAAGTGGAAAAAGCAGAAACTGAAATTGACAGATTCTTCCTAGATGTGGAAGAATCTGTCAATTTCAGTTCATTTGCACTCAAAAGCTGCTAGTGTGCCTCAAAAACAACAACAAAAACAATAACTGGCAAGATATATAATGCAGTTCTAATGCTAGAGCTAAGCGAATCAGGGGCTGATCTGTGCTTGAACGAGAGGACACCCGGGAACTTTGTGTACAGCATCCTGAGCTCCTGGGAGAGAAAGCAGCAGGCCATTAACTGACAGATATAAATTAAGGTTACACTAAATACACTAATTTTATGCAAAGCAAGTATGGGTTAAAGTGGTGAAAGCACATCTCCTTCCATCTGGGCCTCCCCACGTGCTGCGATTGTCCCGGAGAGGCTCTGTGTCCCACACCCAACAGAGGTGAGGGTTCTTCGTGGTGCCATCATCACCACCACTGCCTAACAGCTCCAAGTCAGGAAAAGGTCTCTGTGCCTCCTGCAGGAAAGTGATAGTGTTGATTCTTGAAATGCTGCTTAAGAGTTTGATCTTCCCAAAATGAGTCTGTTGCTGCTAAATTTTCTGCAATGCTGCTTATGTTTGTTTGCTTAATTGGTTGTGCAGTGTTTTGTCATGATTGGCTTTAAAGATTATTGCTAGCTACCCCAGCTGGAGGTCTCATTCCTGAGGCAATAGGCAGGAAATTGTTTTTGAAATAACAACAACAATGAATACAAATATAGAGATCATAAGAATGTAAGGAGGGCTGTGGGATCTGACCAAAGGTCCATTTGGTCCAGCACCCCGTTCTTGCAATGGCCAGAAAGGTGCCTATGTGAAGGCCACAATCAGGACACAGATGCAACGGCAGCACTCTCCCCTGGAACCACCCTGGGAAAATTCATTGGGTCCATGAGATCATAGAATCAGAGTTGGAAGGGCCCCAGTGGGTCATCTAGTCCACCCCCTGCAGTGCGGCAATCACAGCTAAAGATCCCTCTTTCTCCCTTCCCTCTACTCTTCGCATCTTGGCTTCAGCACCTCAATCCTGGGCTGTTATGCACAGAAACTGTGGACATGATGGGGAACATGTCAAATCTGAGGACAGACCATTTAAGAGACTCTAGTTCCCCACAAGGGGATGGAGCAGAGGCTCAAAAGAAGCTAGCTCACATCCAACCTCTGAGTAGGGGTCGTTGCTCAGTGGGATCTTCTGCAAGACCAGGGCAGGGCAAGGGGTGGCAGTGTAGCTTCACACTGCTTAGACAGTGGTTTAATGTTGGTTAACATTGGTTTAATGTTGACTTAACAACCAGGATTTCAAGCCATGGCTTCACCCCGGTTCAAGATCCTAATTAATAAGGTCTGGTTTAAACTAAACCGAGATCACAGCGCCAATGCCAGTGCACAAGTGGGGGGAGAGGGTGAGCTTGGAGTGTGCAGGCCAGTTGCTCCTTGTCGTGAGAGCAACAATGCTAAACCCTTCTCATTCCCCTCCCAACTGCTGCTGCCCCTGTGCCAAGTGGCTCTGCACTTGTTTGATCAATTGCTGCTTCTGAACATCCGCCAGCTGAATTCAGCCGCTCTTTAATCGACGCCCCTCATCATCAGAATATTGTTGCCAGGTGACTGAGCCCAGCAGCCGGCTGACACCGGCGCTAGCTGAGCGAAAGGGCCCCGCCACAGCCAGAGAAGAGCGCAAGTGGAAGCTCATTTGTGCTGCTGCAGGGATCAGGTGAGGCTTCTCTTGGACTTCGGGTGCTCAAAGGGCTACGTCACACACGCAGCTAACAAATTATTGACGGTGTTGTTTCTCCCTTCCCCAAAAGCCTTGTCTGTTTGGAAATGAGGGCAATAGAGATAGGAAACAGGGGAGGCAGAAAAACAAGGAGAGGAGGAAATCAAAGGGTTCCAAAAGCTTGTGTGTGTGTGTGCACGTTTGTGTGTGTTAAAACAAAAACAAAAACCATGCTTATTTTCTCTGTTAATTAGATCACTTTCCCTGATGTCTGTGATATTATAAAGCAATTAGGGCTGCAATCAACCATGAGCTTGCAAGGAGGATGAGTGCTGCATGTCTAATTTGTGGGCCACAAAGGGAACCACAGCAGAACATGGGCTGGTACACTGCAGGCAGCTTGGAGAAGACTATTTGGAGGGAACAGCAATAGTTTCCTGATGCCTTCTCCTGGCTGTGCTCCTCTCCCACCCTTCATACCAAGGATTACAGCTTGGATTTTCTGCCAGAAACCCCTGCACTCTGCTGCTGAGCAACATGTCCTCTCTTTTTGCCCCTGAGCCACCAAACTAGCCTGATTTGAGACCCGTGCAATATCCCTAGTTTGGGCTCCCTCTCTTTGGCCACAAAAACTTTTCTCCCAAAAGCATCTGTAGCACGTAACTCAGTCCAGATCACCCTTCCCCAACCTGGTGCCCTCCAGATGCTAGTGGACTACTGTTCCCATCACTGGGTCTGATTGCAGTTGTAGTCCAACAACATCTGGAGGGCACCAAGCTGGCAAAGGCTGCTCTAGATTATGAGCAGGTTAAATGAATCTGGTTCTCTCATTACCTGCTTAGCACCTCCACACCTAGAACATGGAAACACAAAGCTGATGCCTGTGTCTGGGTTTTGCAAACACATGTACTGTACTGCATTCTACTCTTCCTCCAAAGAGTTCAGGGTGGTATACAACATTACAAGTCATGGGAAGAGCACGTCCTCCTCATCACTTCCACTGAAAACCTTAATCACTCTTTCCTATGGCTTCCACAACCACCACCATTTTCAAACTTAATTTTGCAGCCATGAGAACTAGAAACTTGCTGTTTAGAAACAAGCAAGCAGATTGTTTCAACACATGGCAAAAAGATATTTCTAAATATATTTGGCCAGAGGAAAAAAATGAAAATAAAATATAAAATATTGATAGATGCAAAAGAAAGGAGAATTTCCCCTGCCGGATATGAGACTATACTATGAGGCATCCTGTCTTTGTTGGTTGAAGGAATGGATGACATTAGAGAATTCACATATTCTAGACTTAGAAGGTCATGACACTATTTTTGGTTGGCATGCTTATTTATGGTATGAAAAGGTAAACGTGCATAAAGGATTTACAAATCATATAATTAAGAAAAAATTATATAGAGTATGGGATAAATAGAAGGATTTATTAGAGGTAAAAACAACACTTTGGCTCTCACCATTGGAAGCTATAATGGTAAAGAAAAAGAATATGATAGAAGGGTGGACAGATTTATTAAAACAAGAGGGAGGAGAATATAAATTTTGAAAAATTAAGGAATTATCAGGAAAATTAACAGCACGGATACAATATCATCATTTGAATGAAGCATTTAAGAAAGATAGGATACATAGTTTTGGGAACAAATATCACAACTGGAGAGAGACCTGCTGGAATGTAATATGAAAGTGGTGTCTAAAATATATAAAATATTATTGGAATGGGAGACAAAGGATGAGCAAGTAAAATCCTCAGTGATACATTGGGCAATAGATATGGGTCATAATATAGATATGGAAGCATGGGAATGATTATGGAATATGGATATAAAATTTACAACATGTTATGGTCTAAGAGAAAATTATATGAAAATGATATATCAATGGTATCTAACACTGAGTAAATTGGCAAAAATGTATAAATCTAAATCAAATACGGTAAGTGTTGGAAATGTAAAGAAAAAGAAGGTTCTTTTTATCATATGTGGTGATCTTGTAGTAACGTTAAAGCTTACTAGGAAGTGATATATAATGAAATGAAAAGGATGTTTAAAATAACGTTTGTAATAAAACAAAAACCCAGAAGCTTTCCTTTGGGGAATTATAGGGACAGAACTACCTAAACTGTATAGAAACTTATTAATGTCTGCTACTACAGTGGGAAGGGACGCAGGTGGCGCTGTGGGTAAAACCTCAGCGCCTAGGACTTGCCGATCGCATGGTTGGCGGTTCAAATCCCCGCGGCGGGGTGAGCTCCCATCATTCGGTCCCAGCTCCTGCCCACCTAGCAGTTCGAAAGCACCCTTAAGTGCAAGTAGATAAATAGGTACCGCTTTCTAGCGGGAAGGTAAACGGCGTTTCCGTGTGCTGCGCTGGTGCCGGTTCGCCAGAGCAGCTTCGTCACGCTGGCCACGTGACCCGGAAGTGTCTGCGGACAGCGCTGGCCCCCGGCCTCTAGAGTGAGATGAGCGCACAACCCTAGAGTCTGTCAAGACTGGCCCGTACGGGCAGGGGTACCTTTACCTTTACCTTTTACTACACTGGGAAGAATGTTACTTGTCCCAAAATGGAAAGAAGTAGAAGTCCCAGCAAAGGAAAAATGGATACAAAAACTTATGGAATATGCAGAAATGGTGAAACTTACCAGAAGAATAAGAAATCAAGATAACAAACTTTTTAAAAAAGAATGGAAATGGTTTATTGACTTTTTACAGATAAATTGTAAACAGATAAGGACAGGATTATTGTGATAACCCGTAGTTTCCATCTGCATTCATTTGGAATCACAATACACACACACACACACACACACACACACAGAGAGAGAGAGAGAGAGAGAGAGAGAGAGAGAGAGAGAGAGAGAGAGAGGTATGTGCATTGATTGATTAAACATTTATTTTTAAAAAATGGGTGCTGCCAATTTGGATATGTGTGTGCTGGACAATTAAGAATCCCAAATGTGCACATTGTACTGGTGGGAGGAAGGAGGTGTGAAACAAGATGTTTGTGCTGCTGGGTTGGGGGAGAGAGAAGATGCCCTCATCTGAACCAGACCTTTTCAGAATTCACAGGTCGTTAATTCAGCCAGGAATTCCATTTGGCCTTGCCTCCATTAACCAGCCCGGATCTTGCTGGGTCCTTTATCTTCCACCTCCGCCAGACTTGACAGCAACACTAGCTGGCAAAGCAGCTGCCAGGACATGAGCCAAGGCAAGGAAGTGCTCAGAGCTGCGAGCCTCCCAGCACCCAAGGGAGCCCTTCCACAGGGCACGCTCCCTTTTAATTACTTGGCTGAGCCGAGCGATTAAAGTTCTGTTTCCGCTGCTGTGGCTGAAGCAGCCAGAGGCTGCCTGTTAAGTTGATGCACGATAAGGAGCTGAACAGCAAAGCCATTTCATCTCCTCCTTGATGAAAGGCAGGGCTCCTGCCTACTAAGGAGTGAGGGCCACAGTGCAGCTCCACGTGCGGAAGAGAAGGGTCGCCTCTGCTCCTTGCTGGGAAAGAGGGCTTGGAACAAAATCCTTTGGCACATCCTAGTCACTTCCCAAGGGGAAGTCCCAGATGCCTACAGCATGCTGAGAAAGAACCAGACAGGACCCATTTGTGAAAGATGAGTTTCTGGGATTATATCAGGTGCAATTTACTTTTATTTTCCATTCCACCCAAGGGACACAGAGCTCAGGATTTACTGTCTACTGCAAGGATAAGGAAACTATGGGCCCTCCACATGTTGCTAGACTACAATTCCTGTCAGACCCAACCAGTATGGCAAATGGTCAGGAACGATGGGAGGTGGAGTCTAACAACATGGAGAGCCACAGGTTTCCCATCCCTAATGAAGATCCTGCTTGAAAGGCATCTGAGCCATTCTGCTTCTTTTTTATATAGTCTGCCTCTTGAACACACACACTCTTTTTAAAGCCCCAACTTTTCCTAGTTGCTGATTGATTACTTGGCCTCCATTTAATCTTGAATGTCAGTGGTCAAAACTGTATTAAAAAGGAAAGAAACGAGTTGTAGATTTAAATCAAGCTTCCAATCTCCTCCCTATCCCATCCCTTTGATTGCAAGAAGTTGCATGATTTAATTTTTTTACTTATTTATAAAAACTATTTCTATACCGCCTTTCACTTCAGAGTACCAAGGCAGTTTGCAGCCAAACAACAAAAGACAATAAATAATATGTGGCTGTAAAATATTAGTATCAGTTACAGTAATGAGAGTGCTAAAAACTGGCATTAAGAATCCAGGAACACCCAAGTGAATAGACATGCTTTTAAAGCTGCACCCACCAGTGATAATGTGAATGGGAGGACACACACAGAGATGCAACACGTGATCTCACCCAGCCTTCACCAGCCTGGTGCCTTCCAACACATATCACAAAAAGCCAGATCCAGTAGTTACAGTACTTTCGGGGTGGACTCAGGTTGTTCCAGGATCTTGCAGTTACTGGCTCATAAACCAGTATGTACTTTTTAAATGTTCATCCCATTTATTTGCAATTCAGCTTTGTGAGGTTGGGTCAGACAGAGGAAAGCAGATTAGGTGCACACAGGTTTGTAAGAGTCAGGAAGCATTGACTCATTCAGCTGAACATTCTCTACACTGGCTGGCAGTAGCTCTTCAGAGTTTCACCTTAGGGCTGGAACCTGGGATGCTCTGAATGCAAACCATGGGCTCTCCCGCTTGCTGAAAGCCACCATGCAGAGGGTCTCACTGTTCACGCAGCAACTGTGACTGTGTTGGACACTTGTACCTGGGCTTTTTTTCAGATGGGTGCCATTGCCATTCTAAGAGAATAAGGGAGGTGTTCATGGTGAGTTTCACCACCTCTTTTTCTAGAAAAATAGGACTGGCTGGTACATCAGTGTCACAACAGTGTTTATTTGCTGCAGTAAACAAGAAAGTGTAAAAGCGAGAGTAAAATCTTTAAACGTGCCCTAGATATGTGCCAAGAAGCTAAGAGCAATTCCAGCTCCTTGGCACAGGACTGTGACTACACAGAGACATGCATCTCCCTTTCATACTTTTATGGCCATAGATATGGCAAAAGAAAAGACTGTAGCCAACAAAACTCAGCCAAGTCAATTAACATATAATTCCCAATGTGTTTTAGAATCATAGAATCATAGAATCATAGAGTTGGAAGAGACCACAAGGGCCATCGAGTCCAACCCCCTGCCAAGCAGGAAACACCATCAGAGCACTCCTGACATATGGTTGTCAAGCCTCTGCTTAAAGACCTCCAAAGAAGGAGACTCCACCACACTCCTTGGCAGCAAATTCCACTGTCGAACAGCTCTTACTGTCAGGAAGTTCTTCCTAATGTTTAGGTGGAATCTTCTTTCTTGTAGTTTGGATCCATTGCTCCGTGTCCGCTTCTCTGGAGCAGCAGAAAACAACCTTTCTCCCTCCTCTATGTGACATCCTTTTATATATTTGAACATGGCTATCATATCACCCCTTAACCTCCTCTTCTCCAGGCTAAACATGCCCAGCTCCCTTAGCCGTTCCTCATAAGGCATCGTTTCCAGGCCTTTGACCATTTTGGTTGCCCTCCTCTGGACACGTTCCAGTTTGTCAATGTCCTTCTTGAACTGTGGTGCCCAGAACTGGACACAGTACTCCAGGTGAGGTCTGACCAGAGCAGAATACAGTGGCACTATTACTTCCCTTGATCTAGATGCTATACTCCTATTGATGCAGCCCAGAATTGCATTGGCTTTTTTAGCTGCCGCGTCACACTGTTGGCTCATGTCAAGTTTGTGGTCAACCAAGACTCCTAGATCCTTTTCACATGTAGTGCTCTCAAGCCAGGTGTCACCCATCTTGTATTTGTGCCTCTCATTTTTTTTGCCCAAGTGCAATACTTTACATTTCTCCCTGTTAAAATGCATCTTGTTTGTTTTGGCCCAGTTCTCTAATCTGTCAAGGTCATTTTGAAGTGTGATCCTGTCCTCTGGGGTGTTAGCCACCCCTCCCAGTTTGGTGTCATCTGCAAATTTGATCAGGATGCCCTTGAGTCCATCATCCAAGTCGTTGATAAAGATGTTGAATAAGACCGGGCCCAAGACAGAACCCTGTGGCACCCCACTAGTCACTCTTCTCCAGGATGAAGAGGAACCATTGATGAGCACCCTTTGGGTTCGGTCAGTCAGCCAGTTACAAATCCACTGAGTGGTAGCATAGTCAAGACCGCATTTTACCAGCTTCTTTACAAGAATATCATGGGGCACCTTGTCAAATGCCTTGCTGAAATCAAGGTAGGCTACATCCACTGCGTTCCCTTCATCTACCAGGCTTGTAATTCTGTCAAAAAACGAGATCAGGTTAGTCTGACATGACTTATTTTTCAGAAATCCATGCTGACTATTGGTGATCACAGCATTCCTTTCTAGGTGCTCACAGACTGTTTGTTTAATGATCTGCTCCAGAATCTTCCCTGGTATTGATGTCAGACTGACTGGACAGTAATTATTTGGGTCCTCTCTTTTCCCCTTTTTGAAAATAGGGACAACATTTGCCCTCCTCCAGTCTGCCGGGACTTCGCCTGTTCTCCAGGAATTCTCAAAGATGACTGCCAGTGGTTCTGAAATCACATCTGCCAGTTCTTTTAATACTCTTGGATGCAGTTCATCTGGCCCTGGAGACTGTTTTGCTGATCTCATCAGGAAAATTGGTTCAATAGTTAGACCAACAGAAGGAAAGTCAGAATGGTGTAGTGTTGCTTAGAGTGTTGGACTGGCAGCTGGGAGGCCAGAGGTCAAATCCTCACTCAGCCATGAAACTCACTGGGTGACCTTGGGCCAGTCCCTGTCTCTCAGCCTAATCTACCTCACAGGGTTGTTGTGAGGATGAAATGGGGAAACAATGTACACCACCTTGTGTTCATTGGAGGATAACTGGGATATAAATATAATAATAATTATAGACAGACAGAAACATTGGCCTTTTCCATAAAAGTATTAAAAGAAAGCCAGAATTTGAGTCTGCATGTCTTGGCTCCCGCAAAACTGAGAAGGAAAGCTGAGGATGAGGATGATTAATTAATTTTGTATACCCACTGGTCTCAGGGTGGTTCACAATATAAAAACACAAAATAAAAACACAAAATACATAATAAAAACAAAAACAACCCAATAATCCCCCCTTGTTTTGATAAAGACCAGTCTTCCCCAACCTGGTGCCCTCCAGATGTGGTTGGACTACAACACCCAACATTCCTGACCATGCTAGCTGGAAATGATCAGAGTTGTCCTTCAACAACTGGAGGACACCAAGTTGGCGAAGGCTGAAACAACTCAAACCTCTTCAAAAGGTCGCAAAAGAAACCAAATGCAAAATCATGCTCCCACCCAGCACTCTCACAGATACATGGAACTTTTCCTCTCACAATCCCCTTAACCTGGAAACAGGAAAGAGAAACCCAGAACAGGTTCTTTTTGTGGTGGGAAAGTGAGGAGAGAGGGAGATTTCCTGTTGTACAGGTGGACCTCGTTCTCCATGGGAACACCCTACTTGTCACAAGGCTGAGTCCCATCCTCAGGCTAGAACTACAAGCAGCAGCAGCAGCAGCAGCAGCCCTGCGTCTACTCGCCTCTCTCACTCTCCGCTGTGATGTTCCTTGGTTGTCCCTTGCAGGGGTGCAGAAAGCTGCAATATGATTATGACATCCAGTGTCTTCCATTGGTGGCAGAGAGGAGGAGAAAGAAGTGGCAATGTATGGTATCTGTTTCTGGCAACAGCCTCGTGTCAGCCATTAACATCTAGTTCTGGTCTCAGCCCTATAATTGAAATTATTTATTTATTATTAATAATATTACTCATCATCATCCCCAGTAGTAGCAGATGAAGAAGAAGTGTTTATCATCCATGATGCTTCCCCTTAGTCAGCTTGTCTATAAAGCTCATCCAGGTCAGAGCTCAAGATCTGAAAGCATACAGCAGTCATCAGCAACCTGGCTCCGTCCAAATGTTGTTGGACTCCCATCAATCCCAGACAACACAGTCAATGGTCAGGGATGATGGGATCTGGGGTCCAGCAACACCTGGGCGGCTGCAGGTTGGGGACATCTGGCATATGAGTCAACTGAAAGAGAAGAATGGAAGTTGGTGAAATGAAGGGTGGCATTCTTGTTCCACTGAACAAAAAATGGAATCCTTGAAAAAGAGACTGTGGGGGAGGGAATGGACAGCAGAATCAATGTGCAGAGAACAGTTCACAGTGATCCTTTTGGAAACCCTGTAGGCTGCATTCAACTTACTAGAGCCTAAGGTTCCATATCACAGGGCTACTGCCATCCAGACAGCTCAGTGGAACAAGTGACAGAGGATCTCCCCAGGAGGATTCCCATCACCCATGGAGAAGGGAGAAGAATCTCCACCTGCCCCACAGAAGTACTTCCCATGCTGCTTTCTGGAATGTCCAATCAATTTGCTAACGTGAAAATGCAACATGCGGCCTGTCCTTAGCTGCAGCCATTGCTATTCTTCCAGCATTCCAGGTAGCAGTTTGGCAAGTCTGAGCACAGAATGGATGTCTTTAATAGGGTCCAGCTTATTTCCCCAGCACTTTTCTCAGGCACCCAGCAGGTGCATGCTCAGCATGAACTAAATTAGAGGCAAGAAGAGCTGCTTTCATGAGAGGAAATTAGGCTTGAGAGAGAGGCAGGGGGAGGAGGGGAGAACTCAGCAGTTCAGCTGCCAGAGGGGGGTGGGCAGGTCGGCAGGGGGGCAAAGAAAGCCAATCAGATGTGCAAAAGGCCTACCAGGGAACACTGCTGAATAAAAAAGGGCTGCAAGTGGATGGACCACTTTCCCCCTCGGCAGTGAAAGAGAGAATGCTCAGCCGACTGACCGGCATCAGCTCTGCAACATCTTCAGTTAGACCTTCAGGGGTAGGGAACCTCAAGCCCAGGGACCAGATGCAGCCCCTAGGCCTCTCTGTCTAGCTCTCAGGATGCTCCCCAGCCCCACACACTGGCTCTGCTTTGCCCCATCCTGGACTGTGTTCTTGATCTCTGGTTGGAGAACACAGAGGCATGTGCAAGTGTGTGCGGAAACTAGCCTACTAGGGATGCTATCACACAAGCTGAAGCAGCATTTGATAGATGGGGAGAAGATTATCATTCAGAACCCCTCAGACTAGCAAAGAAAGGACCGTGAAAAAGCAGAATTTGAGGTCCATGAAGTTTACATTATTGATGTTCTCGTCAGCAATGGAGAAGGAAAGGGAAAGGATGCTGGGCAGAGAACTACAATTTACAAAAGGGACCCTTCCAAGCATTGTGGTTTGAAAATGAAAACTTCCCGGGCCTTTTTCAGTGAGGTGGAAAGAGGCTTTGATACTATGCCATTCACTCTCAGGGCATTTGAGGATGAAAAGGCAAGGATGGGGGTAGCAGAATATGCTAAACATGAGCTGCTACAGCCTTTTCATATCCTCTATGAGAAAGAAGCAAAGTTTGTTGCCCAGCTTAAGTTCATGGTGCTTTTAATGCCCAATGGTCCCATGAGGATAACTAGCAGACCCTTTGAGCCTGAACGCTACAAATCAGAATTTGAAGTGCAAGATGCAGAACTGAAGGCACTCCTACAGAGCTCAGCAAGCCACTACCCCCCCCCAAAAGAAGAAGAAAAAGAAGGCCCCCTAAGAATGCCAAGAACGCCACACAGGGGAAACAGCAGAAGAGAATGAGACTGGTGACTGAACAGCTCTGATCGCCTCTGCATAGCACCTGATTCTTTCTCTCACATGCCCCAACTCAAAGCAAGAGAAACAAATATCCCTTTATACCTGATTGTCTCATAGGACCAAATGACAAATAGCCTGACCTTCCCACAGAGTGGAACCAGTTGTGACTGACTTTGCCGCTGAGGGAGGAGTCTCTTGGCCACTTCAGATTACCTTTTAAAATATGAAATAATATAATCAGGAGTAAAAACAAAACAAAACACAGGCTTCCCCACTCAGGTTTAAACACCCAGGTTTCCGCCCTTATAACTGCAGAGATGAAACTGCAAATATTTAGGCACCAATGGTGAAAAATCACTCTGCACGAGCTCAAATCCACTCTGTTCTGCAGTGTTGCATCACATATTTATGGGCAAAGCCCTGTTTAAAGAAAATGAGCTCTGTATCTGTGATATGGTGGCCCCTGGCTCAAAAACAGCCCTGCAGTTCTGACCAAGTGAGCAGCAAGGTCAGGTGAAGTGGAAAAGAAAGGGGCCACCAAACCAACAAGTTTCAAAACCTGACTTTGGGGTTTCTATTTAAGAATTTCATTTGGAGAATCAACATGTCTCATGGCAGTCACTGGGCTGTAGGCTTAAGGAGTCCAAAATAAGATACCACAGACTCCCCTAGAAAGGACCAGGCACTTCCAATCCCAGCTGGATCCAATCCAAATTCTCCAATTTACTTTTGAGCAGTAACTCATCATGATAGATTGCTACTAATGGCCACTCAATGCATTTAACCCCATGGCCCCAATTACCACCCCCCAGCAGATGTGACCTTTTACTGTAAAAAAATGTGCTCAGCACAGCCTGAAATGGCTTGTTACTCATTGCCAAGCCAGGGCCATTCATCTTTGCTTTTTTAATTCTCTGCACCATCCTTTATTGGGCAAAATATTTCTTTCGAGGCTTTAATGCATTTGGTAGAAATTAGCCCTTTTAAAAAGATTTATTAGGCAATTAGCAAGCTTGGAAAGATAATCATTTAATGTCAAAAGCAGGATTGACTTCCTCTTTTTAAAAGAGGAATCTGGGCAAGGGATACTGAGCTTCTTTTACTGTGGCGGGGGGGGGGGGGAGAGACACCCTCTCCACTTTGTCCTCGGGCAAACAGCACTGGCTTGCAAAATGCATTTTGCATCTTTAAAAGAAAAACCATAGTAATTACCTTGCAGATGGTTCCACCTTCATTTTTCCTGCACAAGTATGAATGTTTACCAAGATTACTGAGGCCCTTTCTCCTAAGTAAGAGCCCAGCTCCATCACAATTTTCTGCTTCCACCTCCTGGAATTATTATGTTATTACTTTTTATCCTGCCTTTCTTCCAAGACCCTCAGAGCAGCATACACTTATCCTCACAACAAGCCAGCAAAGTAGGCTCAATCGAAGAGATGGTGATCATCCCAGAGTCACGGATTGTGAGCAAATGGGATTCATAACTCCCAGATCCAAGTAGGAAATCCTAGCACAGGAGTCACCAACCTTTTGGGGCCCATGGGCACATCTGCACCCTGGGAGAAGATGTTGTGAGAACCACACAACTCACCACAACCAAGCACACCCTACAAGCTGGTCTGTTGGCTACAATAGTGTGTTTCTTTCAAGCCTAGTTTGGGGAGGGGGAGAAGTAGGGAGACCGGGACCCCGTGGGTGTCCAGAAAGTCCACTGTAGGCACATGTGTGCCCATGGACACATTGCCAGCCCCTTTTTGAAGACTACCACATTGGCTCTTGAATGTGTACTTGTCAAGCTGCACAAGACACGAGAGGACTTAAAAGGAAAGCCATTTGATCATTAACCAATACAATGCAGCTGAAACATTCAGTCTCACAGAAAACAGTTCACTGAGCAGTTCACGTGGGCAAGGGTGTCATCTTCTTCTAAGGGCTGCACACAGTGTGCCAATGGCCTATACACCCGAAACGGAAAAGCACCACTGCTTCAATTCCTAATTCAAAAAAGGGGGTTGCTGCACAGAGCACTGGCTAGTTGTGCATTATTTAGGGATTTCTGGGTATGTGGACAAATAATACTGCTTTGGAACCAAGAGGATAATGGGGTGCTTTTTCTTCAATAGGTTACAAAACAAGCAGGAGTGCTGTGATGCTGTATAATTATGTTTCACTGCAAGAGTGGTTGCTACAGGCTTGGTGGAGGTGGCTTTACCTAGTTGGAGATAAAGCAGAGTGGCTGGGGGACAAGGATCAAGGTATGTCCCCTGAGTCAAGTGGTAGAGCATACACTTTGCCTGCAGAAGATCCAAGGCTTAGTCCTTGGCATCTTATCTAGAAAAGATAAGGCAGAGCTGCTGCTAGACCATAACATTGCGGCCCTCCAGCTCCCACCACCCCTCCCAGCTTGACCTGTGTTGAAGCATGATGGAAGTTGTGGTCCAGCAACACCTGGAAGGCCACAGATCCTCTTCCCTGAGCATCACAGGCCAACCGTAGGACACAACATAAGGCAGCTGCATATAGAAAACACTCCTTAAGCAAGCAGATAAATGGCCAAAGGAGATAGAATCCTTTTGTAAAGCACTTTAAATTTTTCTACAATCAAGTGGTATATATATTTTTTGAAACAAAATAAATAAATAAATAAATAAATAGGGAGAGGCCAAGTGGGTTATCAGGAGACAGTGGAAGGTGGGGCTTTGGATAAAGTTATCTCTCACAGAAGCAAGGGAATATAAAGAGGAAGTGTGGCATGGGAAGAAAGATTAATATGAGATAGTTTACAAGGTGACCCCCCCCCGAAGTTATCTACTAAACAAACAGCAAAACCATGGTGGAAGCAATGTGTTTCCGCTCAATCCACTTGAGATTTTGTTTTCAAATTCTAATCTGCTTTGCACATTCGAAATAACAGGTAAACACAAAGATCTAAAACAGGTAAAATAAATGGAGAAAGAATAATTTGGTTGGTTGAAGACAGCAAAGAAGGAACTGTCATCAGCATTCTATCTGCTGTGGAACAAGACAGGGAAGGGAACTGACTAGCTCCCTCCAGGACCTTGGACAGCTCCCAGTGCTCCACTACATGAAAAGCCTGGAAAATCAGAGCCAGAAAGCACAGTCTGATGGTTGTTCTGCGCTGGAAGCCAGATGCAGGGAAATCAGAATGTGGGAGGACAAGGCAGCAGCACTGTGTGTTTGCATCTGCCAAGGGTGTTTGTACAGGGGGATCACAACCCCAGTTCTGATAAAGATACTGAATGGTCAGCACCTCATTAGTTAACTGCTGTGTGAACATAAAAGAGCCATTACAGTATGTTGTTGAATTAGTGTTTTCACCGTATTGGAGTCATTTAGATCTCCAACTCCTTCCTTGTCCAATATGTAATTTCCCCCAATTCACATTAACTGACGTCAATAACCGTGTTACTACCGGAAATAACCAAAAAATACTATGAAGGGTGATTAAAAGCACAGAACAAAACCAGCTACTTTATTAAAGGCAACATGAAGGATGTTTTCCCTATTTTTTTAACCATCTCAAGTTCAGCTATGCTCCCCCAAATGGAATGTGGGGTTAGAACTCCCAATAAATCTCCGCTGCATGCAGAAGGTTCAAACCCCAGCTGGGAAAGAGCCCTGCCCAAAATCCGGCAAAGCTGCTGCGAGCCAGTGCAGACAGTACTGAGCTAGATGGACCAACTCAGTACTCAGCATACAGCAGCTTCCTATGTTTCTAACAGGGAATATGCAGTAGCTTATTTTTCACTTGGCCCCTTGTAAAAGCCTCAAGGGGCAGATCTCAGCTAATCCAGCATCATGTCTCATAACAGCTTTTGCCTGGCTGAGGGAAGCAGGGAGAGAGCCTGAGAATCTGCTTTCCCTGCCAATCTAGGCTCTCATTCCTTGAGGACCCACAGGGCACATGCACTCCCGCACGGCATGTGTGCACAGAATGATGGAACACTACTTTCTCAGTCTTACTGAAGCCTGCTGCTTATCATTAAGCCACATGTTCTCTCCTAGCTCTAGTTTCTACCCTATTCTGCATTCACACAGAGCCCCAGAGCCTCCAGGTGCACAAATCCAAGGCACTGGGCCTGCACAGAAGCCGGGGAACCAGCAAGGATCTGAGGCAGAACTATAGGCTTCAGGACCTACTTGGAGGAAAACATGGAGCCTTGTTAAGACTAGAGAACTTTACTGCACATAGGCAGGAATGTGTTTATTCTGTGTTTTCATGCTCACAGGACACAAGCACAGAAATTCATTCTTGGCATTGAATTCAGTATTCAGATGACATTAGCTAGTTCGTTCTCTCTTGCTCTCACTCTCCCATTAAGTTTGGAAGAACCAGGTGGGAAATGTCTGCGGAAATCCCGAAGGCTGCTTTTCACATTACAAAGAAAAGCAAATAAGTTGTGCTTCTGCTTCTTGTGCTTCTGGGATAGATAGTATGCAAAGGCATGCTCACTTGCACATATTTTACATACCCCATGGGGGGGGGAGAGAGAAATTGTGCCAATTTTGCCTCTTACAAGTCACAGAATACAGCTTTCCTAGCCATTTGTGTTTCCTGAGTGCCACATTCTCCTTTCTTAAGTGTCATGTATAAACACAGCCCAAATTGTAATTGGCAAGGGGGCAAGATATGCATTTAGGAGGAGACCAAGTCTGGACATCCAGGTCATCTCCCAAACCACTAGGAAGCAGCAGTGGGGAAGCCATGATTTATAGCACATGATTTAAAGCTTAAACCCCCACTCCTCACTTTCTAATTTATTTTTATTAAAATATTTGTAATTCACCTTATGACTAAAACTCTCCAAGGTAGCAAAAACATGAAAAATAATTTTAAAAAGAACACTCCTTTTTTGAGGGGGTGGGACTTATAAAAACTAAATTAGCAGCAACGTTGTTCAAAGCAAGAGAATCAAGAAAGAGAAACTCAACACGGCAATCTTTTCCTCTGATCAGTTTCCTCAACATTGCGAGTGAAAAGCAATCTGCAGAAGTATTGGCAGTGGAAAGGCAGCAAGAAGGTAAAGGGCCCAGGATCCCTCTCCTGTTGTGCTGCTTCTCAGCTAAAAATTGCACTCGGCCGTTGCTGCTGATTCTCCACTGCTCACTGCTGACCCAGGCTACACACCTCCTGCAGCAGTTAATCTGAACTTTCCCAAGCTGGCTCTACCCGGGCCAGATTCTCCAGCGACTACTTAAGGCACCATCCCCGTACTTGGACATGTTCCTCCATCTGCAGCACATATAAAAGGGACAACCTACATATAAAATGGGCCCCAAAATATTTCCCTAAGCGTCTGCACACAGCTTTGCTCACAGAGCATTTATGATGGTGCCAGCAGGCGGTTTTCTGCCTTCCACAAACCAGCTGGCCCCAATCCCCTTCAGGTCATGCTGCCATGGTTTCTATTCTTCCAGAGTGGTGGAAGAGAGAACAGAACACCCATAAAACAGAATGAAAGAGGCAGCCTAGTGAGAGAAGCGCCAACTTCCCACATCGCCGCTGTTATCTCTAGGATGGGTCAGCACTGAGAGCTCACTGAAGGGACTCTTGCATCTCTCTGAGATGGCAGCAATCCTACGCATTGTGAGCTGATCAAAATTACACAAATGTTACTCAGTATGGAGTTTCTGGCTCATGGCTGCTCTCCAACAGTGTGGACTGAGAAGCGGGAGGAGAATGAGAATTTTTCAGTTCATTCTGATAAAAGTCATAATGATGAAAGCGAGTACAGCGGTACCTCGGGTTAAGCACTTAATTCATTCCGGAGGTCCGTTCTTAACCTGAAACTGTTCTTAACCTGAAGCACCACTTTAGCTAATGGGGCCTCCTGCTACCGCCGTGCCACCGCTGTGCCACCGCCGTGCCAGCCGTGCAATTTCTGTTCTCATCCTGAAGCAAAGTTCTTAACCCGAGATACCATTTCTGGGTTAGCGGAGTCTGTAACCTGAACCGTCTGTAACCCGAGGTACCACTGTATTTTGTAATTGAAATTTTTGAATGTTGCAAGCTGCCTTGAACCCCAGTTTGGGAGAAAGGTGGGATACAAGTACAATAAAGAAATAAGGAAATAAATAAGTAGACTTTATTCCACGAACACTTATGCCACAATAAATCTGCTAGTCTTCAGATGCTTCCCCCTCCACAGAAATCAGCAGCGGGAGGCCCCATTAGCTAAGAGTATTAAAAGAACTGGCAGATGTGATCTCAGAACCACTGGCAGTCATCTTTGAGAATTCCTGGAGAACAGGCGAAGTCCCGGTAGACTGGAGGAGGGCAAATGTTGTCCCTATTTTCAAAAAGGGGAAAAGAGAGGACCCAAATAATTACCGCCCAGTCAGTCTGACATCAATACCAGGGAAGATTCTGGAGCAGATCCTTAAGCAAACAGTCTGTGAGCACCTAGAAAGGAATGCTGTGATCACCAATAGTCGGCATGGATTTCTGAAAAATAAGTCATGTCAGACTAACCTGATCTCGTTTTTTGACAGAATTACAAGCCTGGTAGATGAAGGGAACGCAGTGGATGTAGCCTACCTTGATTTCAGCAAGGCATTTGACAAGGTGCCCCATGATATTCTTGTAAAGAAGCTGGTAAAATGCGGTCTTGACTATGCTACCACTCAGTGGATTTGTAACTAGCTGACTGACCGAACCCAAAGGGTGCTCATCAATGGTTCCTCTTCATCCTGGAGAAAAGTGACTAGTGGGGTGCCACAGGGATCTGTCTTGGGCCCAGTCTTATTCAACATCTTTATCAACGACTTGGATGATGGACTCAAGGGCATCCTGATCAAATTTGCAGATGACACCAAACTGGGAGGGGTGGCTAACACCCCAGAGGACAGGATCACACTTCAAAACGACCTTGATAGATTAGAAAACTGGGCCAAAACAAACAAGATGAATTTTAACAGGGAGAAATGTAAAGTATTGCACTTGGGCAAAAAAAATGAGAGGCACAAATACAAGATGGGTGACACCTGGCTTGAGAGCACTACATGTGAAAAGGATCTAGGAGTCTTGGTTGACCACAAACTTGACATGAGCCAACAGTGTGACGCGGCAGCTAAAAAAGCCAATGCAATTCTGGGCTGCATCAATAGGAGTATAGCATCTAGATCAAGGGAAGTAATAGTGCCACTGTATTCTGCTCTGGTCAGACCTCACCTGGAGTACTGTGTCCAGTTCTGGGCACCACAGTTCAAGAAGGACACTGAGAAACTGGAACGTGTCCAGAGGAGGGCAACCAAAATGGTCAAAGGTCTGGAAACGATGCCTTATGAGGAACGGCTAAGGGAGCTGGGCATGTTTAGCCTGGAGAAGAGGAGGTTAAGGGGTGATATGATAGCCATGTTCAAATATATAAAAGGATGTCACATAGAGGAGGGAGAAAGGTTGTTTTCTGCTGCTCCAGAGAAGCGGACACGGAGCAATGGATCCAAACCACAAGAAAGAAGATTCCACCTAAACATTAGGAAGAACTTCCTGACAGTAAGAGCTGTTCGACAGTGGAATTTGCTGCCAAGGAGTGTGGTGGAGTCTCCTTCTTTGGAGGTCTTTAAGCAGAGGCTTGACAACCATATGTCAAGGAGTGCTCTGATGGTGTTTCCTGCTTGGCAGGGGGTTGGACTCGATGGCCCTTGTGGTCTCTTCCAACTCTATGATTCTGTGATTCTATGATTCTAAAGTGGTACCTCAGGTTAAGAACAGTTTCAGGTTAAGAACGGACCTCCGGAACGAATTAAGTACTTAACCCGAGGTACCACTGTATATAGAAGATACCATGTTGCATCCAGTGCTGTGCAAATGGGGCTCCTCCTTACCCTTCCTCTCCTCTCTCCCAGCTTTTGAATGTCTGTGTGGGGCTGGAGGAGGGGAAGTTCCATTGCACAAGTGGAAGTCCATTGCACACCTGGATTGACAGTGCTGGATACAAATCCATTGTCCAGAGGTATTTCTCAGTTTGTGGGTATGACCCCTTTAAACCACTGGCCTGTTTTCAGAGCACTGAGTTAATGTTTCTTTATTTGCCCACCACCTGGGTGAAGTGGTTAATGTCCAGGAAGAAATGTGGCAGGAATGCTCAAGAGTTCAGACTTCCATCCTGCTCTTAATCCTGGTCCTATGCTTAGGCAGGCTGCAGTTATTCATTGGTGTGTAAAATGCACTTTGCACATGTTTGCAGGGAGTCTTTGGCATGTGGGGCTAGCCACAGGGAGCACATTGCTCCCATGTTCTGTGCCGGAACATTTCAGGGAGGTGGCTGTATTAGTTTTTGCACTGAATGCACACCCACAAAAATTCTTGCGGCACCTAAAAGATGAACAGATTTATTGTAGCAGAAGCTCTCATGGACTGGAGCCCACGACATCAGATGCATGAAATGTTATCCACAGTTGATAGATGATATATTGATAGACAAAACACAGAAAAACTAACTGTAAATTGCTTGTGGGTATATCTGTCCACATATATATTCATTCTCAGTCAAACTCACATGTATGTATTGAGTTCCATGATAGAAGAAAGGTGGGATATGAATATAATAAAATAAAGAATATGCATTACACAGATATGTAGATATACAGAAAACCTGCCAACTGAGGCTAACACATCATGCATCTGATGGCAGGTCTTTGGAAATTAATGTGCAGACAATTCTGATCATTGGGCTGCTGTCAGGGCAAATCATATTTTAACTGGTGCTTGTAAATAAGTTGTGTTGTATTTTTATTATTGTTTTTTATTATTGTTTTTTATTTCTCTGAGGGAAGGTCAAGGTGACATGGTGGCTGGCTTCAGGACTGCAACAACCAAACTCTCTCGCCTTCCCTCATGACAGATTATTTAAATCAGGGATAGACAACCTTTTTTTATTTGCCCTGTGAGGAGCTGGGCACCCAGCAGTGGGCAGAGTTGGAGCCAAGGCTGAGGCAAGGATACCCTCTGCCTTCTCTCTTGCTCTTTCTGCTACTCTCTGTCCCACTTTTCCCCACAAGGTACCCAGCTGTGACATAAATAATGAAGTCTGTCAAGACAGATTCACCCCCCTCCCCAGCTTTTAATTGCAAAATTGCCAAGTTTCTGTATAACCAGCTCTCATCCCTGGGGAAGAACACAACAGAAGCCGAAATAAACTTAATTTTTAAAATGTTACCTTCCCCTCTCTCTCTTCTTCTTGCTACTCTGGATAGGCAGGGTACATATTTAAAGTTAATTGGATAATTAAATGTTGTCTCAAATTATCAGAATCAACATTTACAAATGCCAGAGTGGTGTCTTTTAAAAAAAAATGCAAAAGAAACAATGTTGTTACAAAATGTGTTCCAGTTGTCATTCCCTCTGCTCCTTCTCTTCCAGCTTTGCCTTCTGCTTTGAAAAGATGGTGAGGGAAGCGAAATGGTTCTCTCTCTTTCTGCCCCCCCCCCATTCCAAAAAGAGCTAAATGAGTTTAGAAGCCTCACTTATAATATTCTGTCTCTTCCCTCAAAATATCCTCAGCTGGCAGGTATGTGGGAGGCACTGCACTCATTCTCCGAGTCCCATTAGATCTGTTTTCCCTTTTATAATCAGCTGGATAACATTAGCTTAAAAGCTGGCTGGGATCCAGCACAGCGGAGATAGAGGAGTTAAGAGCAAAGAAAGGTTGGAGCCACAGGTAGCAACTCACATCATTTCATGTCGCTCTATGGGAGCCTTCAACAGGCAGGGTCAAACCTTCTGAAATTGCCTAAAGCAGAAAAGAAGATCCCACTTAGCTGAGGGGGGGGGGGCTGCAGCTCTCAACAAGGGTGTAGTGCTGTTTGCTGGCGCCTGGGGTGGGTGCATGCACATGCTCATCAGGCGGGGGGTGCAGAGGGTGAACAGCATCCTCCACACTCACCAGACCCTCACAGCCAAGGGGCGAGTGTGCTCTTCACTTTCCACACTCAACTAGCCCTTGCTGACAGAGCCAGGCAGTGCACAACGGGGATCTCTGCAGGCACCACCTGGTTTGTGAGCCTGGAGCCACAGGGCCCCCCTAGCTCCCCACACTATGGCCCTGGCTGTCCAGACTACAACTCCCATCATCCCTGACCACTGGCCATGCTGACTGGAACTGATGGGGGCAACAGGCTCCCGACTTCTGTGCTGGCTGTTCTTGAGGCAGGTGGAATAATTCTCCCTCCATCGAGTAGCAGGAAGCAGCTGGGGGCACTGCAGAGAGAAAGCAGGAATGGGGGCACCTTAAGCACACACATACCCTTTGCGCACTGCTTCTGCTTGGTGAAATGCTTCCTCCATGACCACCTAGTTCCCCTGCCACTTTGGGTCCCCTGCCCTGTGCCTGCAGGCAAACGTGGGGGTTGGCCCCAAGACACAGCAGGAAGTAGGTGCTGGCCAAGGTGCTGCAGTGTGAAAATTCTCCAAATGTAAAGCAGGTGGATGCACAAATCAGCAGGGGAGGCCCATCTCTGCCTCTATCAAGTAGGTGGCAGCAGGACATAATAGAGGTGTATAAGATTATGCATGGTGTGCAGAAGATTATATTTTCTCCCTCTCTCATAATACTAGAACTTGGGGCTGGTCAATGAAGCTGAATATTCAACGATTCAGGACAGACAAAAGAAAAGTCCTTCCTCACATGGAGCAGTTATCTGGAATTCACTCCCACAAGATGGAGTGATGACCACCAATATGGATGGTTTTAAAAGGGGGTTAGAGAAATCCATGGAGGATAAAGCCATCAACAGCTACTGGCCATAACGGCTGGACATTACTTCCTGCGGCAGAGGCAGTATGCATCTGAGTACGACTTAGGGACATTTTTCATGTTTGATCTTTTATTGTATTTTTAATATTTTGTTGGAAGCCACCCAGAGTGACTGGGGAAACCCAACCAGATGGGCAGGGTATAAAGAATATTATTATTATTATTGCTGAGAATCACAAGAGGGGAGAGGGTGTTGCACTCAAGCCCTGCTTTGGGGCTTCCCATAGGCCAATGTGAGAACAGATCACTAGATGGGCCTTTGTTCTGGTCCAGCAAGGGTTTCCTTATGTTCATATCCTACTACTGCCACCCTTGGAGCCTCATTTGGGTCAGGGAACAGAAACACTAATAAATCTCTCATCTATCATTGAGCACACGGCCCCTACATAAATATTGATTTAATAGTGAAATGCCCATAAAGAACCACTAAGTAGTGAGAGAAAATACACACAGAGTGATCAATACAGAAGGATAAATATCAGGGTGTATATACATATCAGCGACCCCTGGAAAGGAAATCATCACTATAGGTTCTGTGTACACATTGTGACAAAAGCACTTTCCCTGACTGCACTCATTTTCTTTGTCCCATCAAACACGTGAGAGTAGAGGAGCCCCGCTGGATCTGACCCAAGGCCTATCCAGTCCAGCATCCTGCTCCCACCATGGCCAACCAGATGCCTAGAAGAAGCCTACAAGCAGGTCAAGACTACAGCAGCACCCTTCCTGCTTGTGGTCCCCATCAACTGGTACTCAGAAGGAGAGCACCTCCAACAAGGGAGGCAGAACAAAGTTTCCATGACTCGCAACTACCAAGAACCACCGAGCTCCAGTCCTTATCTGAACAAGGCAGGCTATGTTCCTTTTCAAGTTTATGATGTGCTGCTTTTTCAAATTCTCTCTGCCCAGAAAATGAGAACAGCAGACAAATAATCAAGACTACATCACCATCAAGGCACAACTAAAACATAACCATAAATGCAATAAACTCATTTCGCAAATACCACATTTATATCCACATTAGCAAGCTAATGGAAACGTTAACATTCCCTGGGTGGATAGGAAACATTATAGTTATCTTCACCAGCTTGAACAGCCTTCAATGTTGCAGCCAACCAGGGGCCCCAGCCTCCCAGGACAGGTGGAAAGGAGCCAGGCACAGGGCAGCTCTTACCCAACTCACAGCAAAAGGGTCAGAAGGGTCAGAAGCAAGGAAATGGCTTTTAAAAAGTTATAGCTGGAAGCTTAATTTGGTGTTTTGTGTGCCAGGCAGATTCTCAGCATCTCTGGCCAAGGGCACATAGGCTGAATCAGACAGAGTGGGGGTTGGGGGTGAGTGGGAAGTTACTTGTGAGCCTGTTGTCATGAGGCAAGTCCTGCCAGCATCCACAAAGTGCAATACTCTGGCAGCTCTGAAGCCCATGTGAGGCACAGGTTTGTTCCACATGCTCCATGACACACAGTGCTCAAGGCTTGCTGCATCTATGGGTTGGACTTAACACAGGGTATGCAAAACTCTTTACTGTGATTGAAAAGAAAGCAGTGCCTCTGCAGAGAGCTTTGTGGAGACGCTAGGAGGATGCAACTTGCTTTAGGGAAACTCATGTTGTACAGACCAGAACATGCATTAGTTTGGATGTGTGCGCACTGAAATGGCCTTGGCATGATGTCCCTTTGCAAACCGCTTCCCATCCAGGCACGACTTACAACCATACATCCTCCTCTTTTAGCAACAGAACAGCAACCAAAGCTTTCTTTTCATTTTCTAGGGTTGCCTCCATGTCATTTTTCTACACGCCACATCCCGATTAAGTGTACAATCCAGGCCACAGTGCAGGGGGCTCCAACCTTTTTGAGCCCAGGAGCATACTTGGAAATCTGCTGTGGGCACCACAGAACACTCGCTTCACATGGGAAAAACTGGTGATGCTCAGAATCCAGACAAAAGACCTACACCCACCCCATACCAAATAAACAAATGACACAAAGAAAAAAGCAGAAAAACTTCCCACTACCAGACAATCCTTAAAAAAGCCCCTTTAAAAAAGCCCGCTGATTTTTATAAATAAAAATAAAATTAGAAGGGTCCAGAAGCCATGTTGGGCAGCCCAGCCGCAATGTGCCACTGAGCAGAGAACGAGCATCAAGCGAGCAGCCCATGCAATCCTGCGCCAAAGCGGCATTCCCGTCATTAAGTAACCTCGGCAGAACAGCTGTTCCAAGATACCAAGATGTTTAGTTGCACCCAGTTAATAAAACAGATCCATCATTTATAAGCCAGACAGTTAATCGGCTTAATTAAAAAGAAAATCCCTAATGGGCAAGCTGAAAGCCTGGCTCTACAGCCAGAAAGAACACTGGCCTTTTGAGGATATATCTTGACAGTCTGTGCTGGGGAGAAGGGGCTGTGTAGACTGAAGGGGATTCAGTCTTTTATCTTGGGTAGCATTGCCCAGTGCCAATTGTAATGCCTGGCGGAAGTTGTTATCTCTCCTTCGCACACTGTGGCAAGGCGCGCTTTTGTGGTGCATAATTGTTCTTTCGCATGGGATTTCTTCAGCTTAAATAAACCCTTGGAAGGCTGTTTTCCGCCGCTTCCCTCTCAAGCTCTTCCTGAAGCAGCCTCCTCCATCCTACCCCCACCCCCCACCCCCAGCAGCTTGCCATCCAGCCAGGGAGAACATTGTGAAGGAGGCAAAGGTGTGGGTGGCATGGGGAGATAAGCAGGGTCCCTGAACCATTCCAGTCACAGGCCAAGAAAGAAATGAACAAGTGCAAATGTTGGCTGAGGACCAAGAAGTGGGTGGGGAGACTGCCACTAGGTGCTGGAGAATCACAGAGCAGCAGCATAACATTCACCATTCACATACATACATACATACATACATACATACATACATACATGCTCTCGCTCTCTCTCTCTCTCTCTCTCACACACACACACACCTCTTTCCCAGTGAGAGAACTGGAAGTAGCCACTGGATGAAGCCAAGCCACAGCTGCATAATTTCAATTTCTCTTCTCACTGCCCTGCTGCGCCTGACCACCCCCAGCACAGCCCATTATGGAAATCTCAGGCTCAACAGACAATTTCAGCCTGCTCTTCCTTTGCTCCACAGTTCCAACCCAGTCAACTTTGAAATGCAAGATTGACACCCATCTATTGCCACCAAAGCCACACCCCCAAGAAAAGTTTCACTACCAATTCATCATGTGACGGGGATGTTGCCTTCAAGAGGCTAGATTCAAACTCTTCCCAGACAGCTGCCCCAGTCTCTCTGAAAGTGCACTTTCTCCTCTTGTAGTCCAACGCAGCTCTAGCAGAGATGGGGCAGGGGAAAGAAGAGGTGAAGCCAAGCAATTAAAAAAAAAAGCCATTAAAGGTTCTGTGTTTTTCCTAGGGAGGAGCCATAGTTCAGCGGCAGAGCACCTGCTTTGCATGCAAAGAGTCCCAGGTTCAATCCTGGGCATCACCAACAAGTATTCAACCACAAGTCCATGCTTTCTGTTACAATAAGGCTTAAGAGCCAGATAAGAGATGACCCTCAGTTGTTCTAAACAGCTGAGGTGCTCCATGGCCTAAGATTAGATAGCAATGAGCTAAACTCGGAGTTTAGAGAGGTAGTTGCCTATGATTTTGTGGCCAGCTGGCTCTGTTCCAACCACGCGCATTTTTCAAGCTGCACCTCCAGAACATCCATCTATGAACAAAAACAGCAAGCCTACAAAGCAGCAGCCAGAGATGGCTTTGAGCTCCATCATCCTGTTTAGATTTCTAGACAGCAGACCAGCAGAAAAACAGTAGAGTGATAAACGCAGTGTACCGAAATCCATAAGAATTGACTGAGATTTGCACAAATTCAGAAGCCTGGGTAATTATTTTTTAAAATTCCCTTTGCAGCTAAAGGATTGCAGCACTGGTGTCAAGTGGACTTCTTTGAGGCATAAGTTCCACAGCTGGGGTGCCCCTGTCAATAGAGCCATCTCCTTTGTAGGGGAATGACATCTCTCTATGCGAAACATAGAAAAAGGCCTCGGTGGAAGATTCAGGCAGGTTGCTATGATGGGAGACAAAGTTGCCTTGCCTGCAGAAAGTCTCAGGCTCAAGCCTTGGTATCCCCAGCTAGGAATCACTCCTGCCTAAAGCCCTGGACAGCCACTACCAGTCAGTCTAGGCAGTCCTGTGCTAGACTCAGTATAGCAGATTCAGGTATTTTAGTCCCAAGCATTTCGGGGCTTTAAAAGGCAGGTACAAGCAGCTTAAAGTGAAGAGGCAGCTAATGCAGTTCATCTGGAAGCTGCTTAATGTGTGTCCATCAGGCAGCACCTGTCAGAATTCTGAAAGCTGCATTCTGTACTAATGGAAGCTTCCAAACCATAGTCAAAGGCAGCTGTCAGGTATAATGCAGTAACACAGCCAGAGTGCTTTTCCTTTGGACCACAACAGCGAGGCCGTCTTGTCATCAGGGCAGCCCAGGACTTCCATACACACTGCCCTAGCACCCTGGGAAGGTCAAGTCAGTGTTGCTAACACAGCACTTTTACTTCACCCCCAAAGGTGCACTCCATTGTCACTCAAAACAGACAGATGCCAACAGCAAAGCACAACAAAAAAAGCTAAAACTCATGAAAGGCACTTGGTGCCACCAAGGCCACCTGGTCCTCTAGTGACAACCCTGGATTTACGGCCTCTCCAAGCTGCTAAACTGCTCCCTCGAGGGGACTGCATGCCCTGCACAAGTTGTTACCAGTTCTGCAGACCTGAACCATCCATGGCATACCTGTCTTGTCGGAATTCCATTTCACTTCATTGGCCCTCATCCAGCAGCACCTTACTTGACCTCAGATGACATGCAGAAAATAGAAGTGTCATCAGCAAACCCCTGCAGCACCTCACTCCTGAATCCCAAACAACCTCACCCAGGGGCTTAATACAAATCAGGGGGCACATTCCTTCATGAAAAACTTGGGCGGGAGGGCGGCATGTCCCAATAGTGAGCATGACCAGAGGCAAAAGTGAGTGAGCAATGGATGCGATCCTTGCCTTTCAAGCCATACAGAAGTAAGAACTTTCTACATACACACACCTCTCCATCTTGCATCAGGCAAGCAAGAGGTATCATCACACTTCAATGGCATATTCAAGCCAGGCAAAAGTATCTGAGGAGGGCAGGGAGCAGGATGAGTGAAGGGTATATGGTATAGGAAAGGGGTGTGGATTGGGAAGATTCTTAAGGGTCAGACAGAAATAACTGGCCTTTAAGAATTTTGTCCCCATGCCCATTAGGTTTAATTTTTGTTAGTCACTTATCTCACAGAGTACCCAAAGCAACGTACATTAGAAACAGTAGATATAGATGCTAAAAAGCAGGGGGGATAAGATAGACAGTAATCTGAATGCCAAACAACAAACAATGAAGGGGGTGGGAACACATTCGCCCCTCTCATTGTGAGTAGTCTTCAAAATTAGCCAGGCACAGGGAACATTTTGCACCTGCTTTCGACCACTTGTAGACAAGTCAAGATGCCAGGGTGCAAAGGTGGTGCCTGACATCACCATCTGGAGATCCCTGGGTCTGGACTGTTTTCGCACACTAATACCTCATCCTGTAGAATTCTATCAGTTATATTTTATCTGCACAATCAGAATGAATTGCTTTTCCTCTGCAACAGGAGCAGGAGCAGTCACTATTAGGAAAAAGAGGTCGGACTAGGCTGATATATATGTGGACTGTCCCTGGAACAAGTGACTTTTCTTCTTTAAGTTCTCAAAGCTCTTAACCTAGCTCAAGGTTATTCTCTGAACTAGCCAGATGCTTAACTGATAATCAGTCACAGTCAATCCATCATTTGGAAAATAAGACTTTAGAGCTGTCTTGCCCAAAAATGGCAACTAGACATTTCATTTTAGCGACTGCAACCTTGATTTAAGGAGTCATTTGGTGCCTAGCTTATATATCTGAGTTTCAAAACTGGTTGTGAGCTTCCAGAGGCAGAACTGGAGGCCTTTAGTCTGAATAAGCAAGGAGATTCTTATCAGTACACACCACTGCTGGGCCCACAATGAAGAAGTTCCTGGATGTGCAATGAAGGTGGTCATCAGTGGGCATCTCCAGTCACACATTCTGGTTGGCCACCAACAAGTTTGTCCCTTCCACTTCAGCTGGCTCTAGAATTGCACCAGCATGGAAAAGAATGGAGAGAACTCTTCTCCAACCACAATACGGGAAGGGGACCACCTGGCATCTGTGCACTACTGCTTTGAAAGTCATTCCATTTCCAAGGGGAGGGTTGACTATCTGGGGAAAGGGAACAGTGTTCATAAGACATACCCTTGTGGTTTCTGATGGCCTTGATGGTCGGGGGGGGGGGGTGAGCTGTCTGGCACAAGGGCATTCAGTGACGGCTGATCCTCAGAGGCTCTGTTTCTGGGAAATGCTGCAAGCACTCACACAGCACTTGGAACTCTTTGCATGAAAAGGATTTTGCTCCTGAGAGTCAAGAAGAACAGAGAGGCGGAGGCAAGGTGGGGGGGGGTGAAGCAGCTGCCATCACTTTTAAACTCTGCTCAGAGGTTGCAAGGATGACCTTGCCAAGTCTCTCTCTGATCCCTCGGCATCCAAATTAAAAACCCACTTCAGCCACAAATGATAACAATGTGTTCTGCACACTCCCAGCATTGCAAAGCCACCCTGGGCAAGATGTGCTTTCTGGATGACGCTCAGCCCGTCTAGGCTGGCCAGTGCTGAAAGGTCCAGGAAGACCAGTGGTGTGAGTGAGAGGGGGCACCATCATAAGGGAGAGGTATAGGATGACCACCATAAGCCAGCATGACACAGGAAGTTGCCTTATACCAGGTCAGACCACTGGTCCATCTAGCCCAGCAGTCCCCCACAGTTTCAGGCAGGGGCCTTTATGAACACTGGCGATCTAGGATCCTTTTAACTGGAGATGACAGGAACTGAACCTAGGACATTCTGCATGCAAAGCATGTGCTCTGTCGTGGAACTATGGTCCTAACTTCAAACATCTGGTTCAGGCATAATATTCCAGATCTCAAAACCATGGTTTGGATAGCACCAATGTGCCATGGGCTGCATCCCCTCATCACTTGCATCCTCTGCACCTTTCTTTTTTTTAAAAAAAAAATATTTTATTAAGTTTAACAATAGAAAAATAGAACAATAAAAACACAGAAAAAATATAAAACACAACAATACAAACTTTCACAATACATAAAATACAAACATTTAACAAGAGGAAAAAAAGAACAATCAACACACAAAAAATAGAATAAGAAAAACACACCACTCTTTTCTAATTATTCATCTTCAATTAACTTATTTTCCTGACTTCCTCACGCCTCCCTTTTTTATATCCCTTTTTAACAATTAGTTCAGCAAATTCGTATCCTACTACTTTATCCTTATATATTTTATCTCCCAAATTTATAATTTCGAATTTTTATCTCTTATTACTAGAACATCCTCTGCACCTTTCCACTGTTTGCCATTTTTCAGCATTATGTCCACATCGCTGGGCCAACTGTGGTTAGTGCTGACCAGGATTGTCCAAAACCATGGTTGACAAAACCCAAATAAATTTGCAGGAAACCTTGGATGATTAAATTTGTATGTAAAGTAGGGGTCATTCAAGACTACAGCACATTCCATGGTTTCAAAACTAGGAACACTGCATTTGAGCCCATCTTTATATATAAGTGACAGAGGTTTTGGTGGCCCAGCCAAGTGTGAAGGAAACTCTGAATATGCACAGAGGATGTTTTCTTATTTTGACCCTTTATTAAAGCCTGAGGGTTACTTGTCCTTTCTGGTCAAGTTCCTGGTTGCCACATCTCAGTTGCACTTTTGTACAGAAGGCTAGTTCATTGGCACAAACCTGTGCCGTGTTGGTGATGTTCCAGTCTGGCATATCTATCTTGCACAATGGTCCAAATCAACACCTGAAGAGGAGGCACCTGGGAACCAGTTTTCCCAACAGCACCACTTCCATTGCTGGCTATTTGCATCCGTCTGCCAGACCCCTTCCTATAAAGGTTCCTAAGTTGCAGAAGGGAAAATAAATTTGGGAATCTCTCCCCCCACACACACACACAAAGAGTGGTTGAATGGAAAATGGTGCAGGGGGAGTGGAACAAATATAGAAGCCACTCTCGGTGTGCTTCTTGATTCCAAGAGGGGGTGTCACGCTGTTGCAAGATATATTCCTGGAAAGCAAAGCAGCAAGCAAACGAAGTAAGAAATGTGATACCCGATGGGCAATGAGAGAAGAGAGGTTTGCAATGTGCTTTGATGATCTGCTTAGGAAAGATAAAAACCACACGTTCCATTGCACTGCAAAAAAGAGGGGGTTGCAGCAATGGCCTTTGCAGGGGCTGGTCAAGAAAAGTGATGGGCAAATTGGGCTTTTTATCAGCCAGAACACATCAGAACTCAGTTCTGGCCCCTCTCAGATGGGCGCCATTGTCATTATAAGAGAGCAAGGGAAGCATTCGTGGTGAGTTCCGGCACCTCTTTTTCCTGAAAAATAGCAGTGCAAGTACTTATTGGGGTGTTTCAGGTAACTGGAAAGTGTGCCAGAGTAGATGAGGCAATGCATTTCCACAGGGCAGTGTGGAAGGAAGAAAGCAAAAATAAATAAAAAGTGCCTAAAATGACTAATGACTAACATCCCTGAACTGTAATAAGCAGTCCAAGATAAGGTCAGGGGCAGTTAGGCCTGCATTCAGTCCTGCAGTTGGGGACCTCCTCAAGAAGGGTCTCCTCCTGTGCCTGCTGGGGGTGCAGATGGAGACAGGATTCCTGGGGGAGCATGAAGTGCAGCAGACCAGAGGACACCACTTGGTAGGACCAGGCAAGGGCTAAAAGGACAGGCTTGTATTGCAGACTTGGCCAGTCCAGGGCTATTGTACCAAAGACTATGTTGAAGCTGTGATTCTGTGGCCAGCGATGGGTGGAAACAGAGAAAGAAAGAGTGAAATATGGCAGCGAGTGCAGAATTCAGCTTCCTGTAAATCTCAGCTTTCATTTTTTAAAAAAATTAAAAGTCAAGTTTCTAGTCTTAATCATTTCAAAGATACTAATGAATTAACATACATATATACTGCCTCTTATGCAAGTTTATCAAGGTGATTTACAATGAACATCACAAAAATAAAGAAACAGGGAGTCAATAAAAACTTTAACTAAATTTAGAGAACTGCTAGAATGACTGGAAGTTATAAGCCACCCCCCCCCCCGAAATCTCAGAAGACAAAGGAGATTCTGGCAACAGGAAGCAGCTGCAAATACCTTTTTCAAAGTGCAACCAGAGCAGATTGAGGTAATCAATCTTTCACATGGGTGGGGGGAACATTGTGGGTGTGGCCTCTGAGCAGCGGCTGCCGAGGGCCCATCCTCTTCCAAGGGGGGTTGCAAAAGGTGCCACTTTCTCACCCTTGCCCCAGTACCACCTCCACTGCCTGGCACAACAACCCAAGAGAAAGCACTGCAGCTGCTCAGCTTTCCAAAACTTCCATGGAGATTTAAAAAACAACCAAGCTTTCAAGCACAAAAGGAAAATGAAAATGGCAAAGCACAGAAAAGGTATCAAGGAGCTGTCAAGACCAGCAGCCCAGAAGCAGTGGGAACATCAGAGAATGACAGGCAGAAGCTGAGGGCTTTGGGGAGTGGGAAGATGCACAGTTAACCAAGGACTGCCAAGGAAAAGTGGGGGTCCTGCATGGCTCCGCTGAGCTCACACAGCCAGTTTTGATTTATGGAAATCTGCTTGGAGGGAGAGAGAAAAGGATAAACACTGCAATGCTGCAGACACAAAATGGGCTTTTGATGTGGCTTCCCGGGCGCTGCAGACTGCTGAGATCCAGCCAGCCCACCTAGCTTGCCCCCTTTCCAGTCCTTCACCAGATGGACTCTGTGGGCAGGAAAGCACAGCAGGGAAGGCAGGAATGAGAAGCGCTTTCCCTCTGGTGTGCCAAGCAAAGCATTCCCCTTGAGAAGGGAAGCAAACCACCACCACCACCACCCCATGCACCCAGTTCAGGAAAGGCACATTCAGTTTCTTCAAAGCTGGAAACTCCAGCATAGGAGCCTGGAATTGACAGACCAAGGCACAAGCTGGCCACTGGACTTCCTCAATCCTCAAACACTTCATTCCCGCCCCCAATCAGACTGCTTAAGTCCTGCTCAGTCCGAAAGGCTATTTACAGTGCAAGGAGCACTAAAAAGTCCTCCCTATGCAGTGCACGCAAGGATAACATCCTTCTGGACCGTCTTCAGGGGCTGGGAGCTGGAGGCACTGTCATACCGTGGTTCCGCTCCTTCCTCCTGGGCCGTGTTCAGAAGGTGGTGGGGGGGGATGAGTGTTCAGAACCCTGGGCCCTCACTTGTGGGGTGCCTCAGGGTTCCGTCCTCTCCCCCATGCTTTTCAACATTTACATGCAGCTGCTGCGAGAGATCATCAGGAGGTTTGGGCTGGGTGTTCATCAGTATGCGGATGATACCCAGCTCTACCTCTCTTTTAAATCAGAACCAGTGAGGGCGGTGAAGGTCCTGTGTGAGTGTCTGGAAGCAGTTGGAGGATGGATGGCGGCTAACAGATTGAGGTTGAATCCTGACAAGACAGAAGTACTGTTTTTGGGGGACAGGAGGCGGGCAGGTGTGGAGGATTCCCTGGTCCTGAATGGGGTAACTGTGCCCCTGAAGGACCAGGTGCGCAGCCTGGGAGTCATTTTGGACTCACAGCTGTCCATGGAGGCACAGGTCAAATCTGTGTCCAGGGCAGCTGTTTACCAGCTCCATCTGGTACGTAGGCTGAGACCCTATCTGCCTGCGGACTGTCTCGCCAGAGTGGTGCATGCTCTGGTTATCTCCCGCTTGGACTACTGCAATGCACTCTACGTGGGGCTACCTTTGAAGGTGACTCGGAAACTACAACTAATCCAGAATGCGGCAGCTAGACTGGTGACTGGGGGCGGCCGCCGAGACCATATAACACCGGTCTTGAAAGACCTACATTGGCTCCCAGTACGTTTCCGAGCACAATTCAAAGTGTTGGTGCTGACCTTTAAAGCCCTAAACGGCCTCGGTCCGCGTCTCCACCCTCATCATTCTGCCCGGATGCTGAGGTCCAGCGCCGAGGGCCTTCTGGTGGTTCCCTCATTGCGAGAAGCAAAGCTACAGGGAACCAGGCAGAGGGCCTTCTCGGTAGTGGCGCCCGCCCTGTGGAACGCCCTTCCAGCAGATGTCAAAGCGATAAACAACTACCTGACATTCAGAAGACATCTTAAGGCAGCCCTGTTCAGTGAAGTTTTTAACGTGTGATATTTTACTGTATTTTTGGTTTTTATGGAAGCCGCCCAGAGTGGCTGGGGAGGCCCAGCCAGATGGGCGGGGTATAAATAATAAATTATTATTATTATTATTATTATTATTATTATTATTATTATTATCTCACCGTTGTGCTTATGCAGGACGCGGGTGGCGCTGTGGTCTAAACCACAGAGCCTCTAGGACTTGGCGATCGGAAGGTCAGCAATTTGAATCCCCGCGACGGGGTGAGCTCCCGTTGTTCGGTCCCTGCTCCTGCCCACCTAGCAGTTCGAAAGCACATCAAAATGCAAGTAGATAAATAGGTACCACTCCGGCAGGAAGGTAAACGGTGTTTCCGTGCGCTGCTCTGGTTCGCCAGAAGCGGCTTAGTCATGCTGGCCACATGACCTGGAAGCTGTACACCGGCTCCCTTGGCCAATGAAGCGAGATGAGCACCGCAACCCCAGAGTCGGCCATGACTGGACCTAATGGTCAGGGGTCTCTTTACCTTTATGCTTATACAAACAGCCTCTCTTGCCTTCTTTACCATGGGACTCAAAATGAGCCAGATTTAAGGGTTTTATCCATCACAGGACTAAGCAATGCAGTCCATCAGGAGAAGGATCCGCACTTGTGGAAAAGAAATTTCTGCCTCCTCTCCTTCCTCTGTGCACCCCTTAAAACTGTTTTGGGGGTTCCTTCAACCTTCTGAAGCAGATTTGGGGAAGAGAGGGAATAGGTTCTGTTGCACCAGTGTAAATCCTTATGCTAACAGAACAAGTGCATTGGATACCAGTTCAGTCTTAGAAGCTTTTTTAAATAATAAAAAAGACAAGAAAAAGAATCCCGTTATTTGACCCTGGAACATGTAAAGTTGTAGCAGAACTTTTCCATGCATGTACCAAGTGCATTCTGCACCCCCAACCCATGATAGCCAGTGTGGTGGTATGCTTAGAGTGCTGGAGGTCAGAATTCAAATCCACACCCAGCCATGAAGCTCACTGGGTGGCCTTGGGCCAGTCACTGCCTCTCAGCCTAACCCACCTCACAGGGCTGTTGTGGGGATTGCATGCGGAGAGGAGAGAACCACATACACCACCTTGAGCTCCTTGAGAGAAAAATGTGGGGTGCACATGCAATAAAAAGCAAGGTAGTCAGGAAAGAGGGTATCCCTTCCAATGAGGGTTGGGCCCTGAGACATTCTTCAGGCAAACATGGCCATCACGTCTTTCCCAAACACCAGAAGCGGTTTTAATACAAAGCAATGATTTCTTCTGCAGCTGAGACAGCCAGCAGATAGATCTATACATCATGCACCAGGAGTGGTGTGGGGAGTGACGGGGGGGCTGGGGGGGCTGCTGCCAGGGCCTTGTCCCCACACCCCCTTCCCTTTGTCGTTAGCAGAGAATTAGTAGGCGGAAGATGCTGAAACACAATCAGGCATTCTCCTCTCGTTTCAAAGGCAACAGCACATCACGGGCGCACATCACGAGCCTCATACATTCAGGCAAAGATTAAAGGAGGGGAAATCATTTGCTTCTCAACCTCTGGTGCACAGATTCTGTTAACTTTTAATGCCTCCCTTTTTCCTTTTTTAAAAAAAGAAACACAAAAACCCTGTATACCATCCGATGCCAAATGTTATTTTATGCCTAAAAGCAGGCGTCCAGTGGCAGCATAAATGAGAGCTTCTCTCCCAGACAGATCCAAGAGCTGCTAGGACATCAGCACAGTTGGCTGGGAGGTGGGGCAGGCAGGGCAGAGAGAAAGGGTCAGGATGGGGGGGTCATGGAGAGACAGCAGGGGTTGCATTTGCTCCAGGTCGCATTTAGCTTGCAGAACAATTGACTGGTCAATGGTCTAGTGCAGACATTAAAAACACTTACAGACCGTGGTTTAAGACAGGGATGGGGAACCAGCAGCCCTACATATGGATTCCAGTTCCCATCAGCCCCCAGCCAATGATCAAAATGATGATGATGATTCGCAGCAGCAGCAGCAGCAGCAGCAGCAAAAACTAAACTTCCAAAGAAGCCCCAAATAATGGCAATTTATTTTAAGATAACTCAGTACATCACAGCTAACTAATTTCAAGGTTGCCATAACAGCATATTTCAGCCATCAAATAAATGTGTAAGCATAGAGGAGTGATGGAAACTAGATTCCAATAAAATCTAGAGGCCACAGCTTTCCCACCCCTGATTTAAAATAAAGAGCCATCCTAATGAATGAACTTCCCCTCTCCGGAGCCATTTCTCACTTCACTTCCCTCCCCAGTGTTAACTTTGGTTCTGTGATGGAGGTACACCAACGCTACCTGTCGCCAGGGGTTTTTTCAGGGGGAACTCACAAGAACTCACTTCCAGCACCTCTCAGGTAGGTTCCGGCACCTTTCTGGTGGGTGCCACTGCCATTCTAAGAGAACGAGGGATATGTCCACAATGAGTTCCGGCACCTCTTTTTCTAGAAAAATAGCACTGACTATCACTAACACTAACCAGGGTTCTCAGGTGGGCTAGGATTTGAAACTAGGGTTGGGAGTGAGTTTACACACCAGGGTTAGGAGGAAACCTTGTTTGCTTGGAGGGGAGGGCATTGCTTTAAAGATAAAAGATAAAAGCAGAGCTAAAGTGCTTATTTGTGAAGCTAGCTCCCATGAATCTGCAGAGAGCCAGTGTTACATCTGCGCTACTAGATGGACTAGCCAGCCAGCTCCATGTGCACAAACACCACTGGAAAAATTCTGTTTTTCAGAGTCACTCTGCATGTTCAAAATAGTCTTACGCCACAGTCCTATGGTGACTGGACCATATCAGGCTGCAGGTGTGGGAGAGTTACATCTGAAATCTTTTTTAAAATCATGCACACAAGCCCCATTCTTGACATTCATAAAAAACACTTCTCACACTGCCTCGCTACATCAAAATGTTCCCAAAGTTCAACTTGCATCAACTCCTGTGGTTCACACTTAATGTCTGTTCCACAACAGACAAACCCTGGCTTGTTTCTCCAAAGTTGGTTTGTTTTCTGCTTGCCTCATGCCCTTCTACTCTGGTGAGCTTCTGGGGTGGGGTAGTCAAACAAATTATGGTTAAGGAAGGGTGCTGGGTTCACACATAGTAAAATGAACCACAGCTCATAAGCCAACAGCAAAGCACAGCATCAGATCATGGTCTGTTGAGAGCAAACATACAATAGTTAAGCTACTGAGCAGAGTTTACTCACAGCACTATTTTATACAAACCAGGGGAATTAACTTACAGGTATACCAGCCACGCCTTGCTACAACACCTTGGAAAGGGTGTCCTTCTTCAACCGTCATGGTAGACGTACCGTAGTTATATACCATGAACTGGGCTGCTTTACTCCTTCCTGCTAGTACACTGGAGAAAAAAATCATGATCTCTTCATAGTTTTCCTCTGCATAACAAGTATAAAGGCCCTCATTCAATTACAAGGCAAGTTTCTCTATAATCCTCTAAGAGTCTAAGTGGACACCAGCCCAGGATGGATGGTTCAGCTGGGCTCACCAACACTGCCACCTACAGGCTATGCATCCTATTGACAGGCAGAGAACAAAGAAAAAATTCTCCTGCCTGGAAGATCACACAAAAATAATCTCCACAGCTGAAGATACATAATTATTATTTCTTTCATTCTCTTACATTTCTTACATTCTTGATATTCTCCCTTTCTTGCTAGGAGCTGGTGGAAGAGTACATTGTTCCTTCCCTTTCACACTGATCTTCACATCAACCCTTCACATAAACTTGGGATGAAAGGGGGCGCAGAGCAGCTTCACAACATTAAAAATGCACACACGTTTTTCCACATGTGGTGGTCCCATAAAGTAATTAAGGAATATTGGGAAACTATATATAATGAATTTTAAAAGATATTTTATAAAACTTTCCCCAAAACACCTGAGATTTTCCTCTTGGGGGTGGTAACCACGGAGGTCCCCCAAAAAACAAGAGAGTTACTTTACGCCACAGCCGCAGCTAGAACCTCATTGGCACAAAGGTGGAGAACAAATATAGCACCCACTCAGGAAGAGTGGCAGTGTAAAATGTTTGCATATGCTGAACTGGCTGGTCTGATGAACAGGATAAGAGAAAACGAAGATAAGGAATATAAGGAGGAACTGACAATGTTTATTGAATATTTTAAGGACCAGTATAAACAAATACATAGCTTAGCGGGTCTTGAGTAAATCCAGCAGAGTTGAAATAGAGTATTTGATAGATAACAAATTGGATGATGGAAGAAGTTTAAGGACTATTTAAAGAAATACTATAAAATTAATGACAGCTAGAATGATGTTGGGTTTAAAATAAATGGTTACTATTAGCAATGGTTAAGATAAAGAGAATAAGGATGATTAACATAAATTTATAGTAAAATAAGGGAAGATTCGCTGAATAATTGTAAGAACTTGGAATACAGAAACGGGAAGCAAGAGGAAGTCGAGGAAGTAAGGTTTAAGAAATTGGGACATGAAATGGTACTTGTTTTTTTTTGTTCTGTTATTGCTTGTTGCTTGTTTATGTATGTTTTGTTTGTGTTAATATAAAAAATTGTTTAATAAAAAATATTATAAAAAAAAACCAAATTGGATGATTAAAAAGATGTAGATTACGCGGAGTAGTAGAAAAGCAAAAGGAACCAGGAAAAGGGTAGGAGGGAAGTCTTTTGGTATATGTATACATGCTGTATTTTGTACAAAGTTGTAAGTGAGGCAGGGCAGGGGGAGGGGGAGAGGGTTAAGTATGCTCTCTGTTCCTGTTTTTTGAAAATGCAAATGAAAAAATAAATGAAAAAATGCACACACAAAAAACAGAAATAAATTAAACTGCTTTTACTTTAATTTTATTGAAATCTAAAACAACGAGAATCCAGGCAGAAATGAAATTTAAGGGCCAGCCAAATAAACCCCAAGTGTTTAAAGTGATGAAAAGAATTCAGAGATGGGGCTCAAAAGATCTCTGCAGGAAGGGCATCCCATAGCCATAGCACCATCACCCAAACCCTCTGTCCCTTGTGCTCATGAAGGGCTACTGGGAGCGCATATTTAAAGGTAGGGAGGCTCATCTGGCCAGGGCAGCCACTAAGATTGTCTATCTTCAAGAATCAGTGCCTGGATTTGCTTTCTTTCCTCTTCTCTCCCCACTCTCCCCTTTTTCCTTTCAGGCCACGTCTTTTAATTGTGAGCCTGCAGGCAGAGACCATCTTGCTTTTCACTCAGCATGTTAAAATTGTAAAAACAACCACCCAGAAACAACAACAACAGGCTATTGCACAAAGGGAGCAAGTCTACTATGGTTTATCTTAAAGCTGCAGGCAGCGGTTCATGTGAGAGAAGATAGTCCCTTAAGTTATTGGCTCCCAGGTATCTCAGGCTTTATAAAGATCAAAGCTAGCACCTTGAATGGTGGCAGATCAGGGCTCAAGCCCTCTGGTGCACAGGGCCACTAGACAAATTCCTACACTGAAAGCTGCTCTGTGCAACTAACTATGTGCATAGGCATAAATCAGGGGTGGTTGATCCCGAGCTTGGAGGCCTGATCTGCCCCCGCCACAAGCAAGTCCCCTCACCCATGACCTCACCAATTTTAGTAGCAGCTGCAGAAAGGAGAAGAAATGTAAGTGGGTGGTGGAATGAATAAAGCCCAATGCATAGCTGTCAATGTTTCCCTTTTTCTAAGGGAAATTCCCTTATTCCGAATAGGATTCCTCGCAAGAGAAGGGAAAAGTTGACAGCTATTGCCCAATGCCCTGATGGGGATGCCAATTGTGCCCCTCCTCAGTCATGAGATTGGTCATTTAATGAGCACAGAAGGGTGGGAACTGCTCTCCTCTGTATAGCTGCACATGTCAGAAGAGGAAGGGAGGCTATGTGCTTAGGTGTGAGTCTGCATGAAAGAGTGGGGGAGGGGTGGGCATATCCATTGCTGTTATGTGGCTGCCAGAAGATTGGCCAAGAGTGAATGCAGCCCTTGGGCCATAAAAGAGTAGCCACCCCTGATGTAGATGGCTGTGTCCCAGCAGTCAAACATCAAAGCCTTGTATTGTGACCATCAACATTCCCAAAGACTAGCTGCTCAGTCTGTTACAGGAGAAACCACCAAGAATCCTGTGTTGTGTTTAATGCTAAATGCTATCGGGACATAGTTGTTCAAGCACTCAAGCCCACTTTTCGGGTGCATGAAGCGTAAAGCCTGTGCCAGAGCTATGCTATTATCTTTAAAAAGAAAGGACTGGATCACTATAGGCCCTCAATTAGAAAAAAAGAGCAACATACGTACACCAGAACCCACAATTAACAAGCACATGGGCAATTGTCACATGCAATAATATTCTAATCAGCAACCAGCTACTGTGCAGGGATTTTCTCCTGACATAAAACAGCCATGGCCTTTAGGTTGCCTTGAGCAAGTTTCTCTCTCTCTGACCATACGTTCCTAATTTGTGGAACAATTCCCTCTTCCTTTAGGAATGCTGCAATTGCGAAAATGTACAAAAGCGCTAAAGCCTCCTTGCCTTGAATCTAGAGTTGTCATCACCAACATGCTGGTACCTGGATGCAGAGCCCAGTGGACTTGGAGCAGTTTGGGATGGGAGCCAGCCTAAACGTTATCGGTTCACTGGAGGCAGGGGAGGTGGGCTGCAGAATGAGATTGCCTGGTAGGATAGATGGCTGCTTTGCAGGAGATCAGCAAGATTTTCTGTCTCCCAATTATTTAACAACAGCAGCAACAAAAAGGCTTATTTTCCCTCCCTCCCCTCCCTTTCCAACTTAGACGGATAAAATGAAATGCATTGGGAGGGGGGAAGGCGTGTTTTGGGGGGAAAGAGGCCATGAGCTGAGTTCTGGTACAATTTCTGGGTTCTTCTGCAGCACACTGTACCTTCATGAATGCTAAGTGTATACCCACTCCGTCCCACCCCAAGGCATTATTTTGGCAGACCTAGAAAGCTCCAGTAACAATAAAGGAGTTCTGTATTCTTTAATTCTGGGGTGAGGAACCTGTGACCTTCCAGACTCCCACCAGCAGCAGACTTGGGTACCATGGCACCCTGCGCAAGGCCAAAATTTGGCACTCCCCCACCAGTCCTCACGCTGCCTTCCCAAAGGTAGGTAAGGAGGCCCTGACTTTGGGAAGGAGGGGTGAGGTTGTGGCAGAATCCTAGAGCCCTCCCATCTCCTTCCCAAAGCTGAAAAAGCACTAGGAAGGAGGCAGCAGGACTCTATGACCCTGTCAGAGCCTCACATTTCCTTCCCAAAGTCCAGTGCCTTCCTTACCGGGCCTTGATCATCATCATCATCATCATTATTCTTTATTTGTACCCAGCCCATCTGACAGGGTTGCCCCAGCCACTCTGGGCAGCTTCCAGCATACATAAAAACACAACAAAACATTAAACCTTAGAAAGCTTCACGATACACGGGCTGCCTTCAGATGTTTCCTAAATGTTATATACTTGCTTATCTCCTTAACATCTGATGGGAGGGCGTTCCACAGGGTGGGAGATGGCGCTCCCTCAGCTCAGCGCACAGTGAGTGCACACCACTGGCACAACTCAAAACCGCCCCTGCTCCCACCATCCCTGACCACTGACCATGCTTGCTACAGCTGGTGGGAATTGGAGTCCCAACAAAGAGCTGAAGGCTCCACAGGTTCCATCACCCCTGCATTCATCTATGCCTAAAAGCTGCTTGGGGCAGTCTTCTCCCCCCCCCCCCCCGTCTTGGAAGGCTGCAGCCCATCACCACGAGGGCACTTCACTTTGGCATAACCCCCCCCCCCCGACTTCAGTGTGAATATTCAAGAGTTATGGTACCTTTGTCTGCAAAACAAAGTCAGTAAGGATCAATATCAAGGCACAGAGTTGTTCCAATTGTCTGATTTTTCAAGGATAAATCTCACAGGTCTGCCAAGTCCTCCTGGGAGCCTTGCCAAGAGTCCGCTTAGCTAAGCCGACCAACATACATAAAACACACAGTTTCACAACCCTCAGCCAAGGCTCAGATTCATTCAGGTTAACAGAATCTGGTTCTGTTGAATGCTGACAAGAGGCCAAAACACACAGGACTGTGAAAGCTCCTGCCACACTAAATCTTTTACTCCTTAAGGCACCACTAGATTCCTTAATAACCTTGGAAGATCCTGTTATCACCTATTACCGCTGCTGCAGAAGGGCAACCGCGCTTATCTTGTAGGCATTTGAGCTCAGCGTAGAAATGTCACAGGCTGAAGCCATTGCATTTCATGGCCTTTTGGTCCTAGCGTTTCATCATTGTCTTCTATCCCACCTGCCCAGGCAGACATATCTCTTGCTGGCTGTGGAGAACACTTCTTGCATTTGAGGAAGTGACCCCTGCTCCACAAAAGCTTCTGTCACAAAAACAAGTCTGCTAGTCTTTGATGGCAGCCTTCCCAAGCCTGTGGTTCTCCTGGTGCTGTTGGTGGACTGCAACTCCCATTAGCCCCAGCAATTCATAGTCTGGGATGGTGGGAATTGTGGTCCCATATCCAGAGGGCACCAGATTGGGAAAGTCTGCTATAAGGGGACTACAACACTCATTGTTGTTCTTGCTGCATCAGACTAAACCAACTACATCTCTGGATTATTCAGTGCTCTCTATTAAAAAAGAGAAAAAAGTATCCACATCCATTCAGTTTCCATGCAAACTAAGGCTCTTAAGACCAGCAGCATCAGTCATCTGGAACATTGCTACTGTTGAAATCAGACAAGCACATGCAATTCCAATACTAGATCACCAAGCATTTGTTTCACCAAGCATTTTTCAAGAACTAATTTAATTCTGTGTTGGTTCTTCATCCTGTGTTTAATGGTGCTGCATTTTTATGATATTTTTATGTTTTTATTGCAAACTGCCTTTATTTATTTATTTATTTATTTATTTATTTATTTATTTTACTACTATTCCAGGCCCAGGACCTCAATCAATCTCTTAAGGGTCGCTTCTCCCCATACAAACCGAGCTGGACCCTGCGCTTGTCATCTGAGGCTCTTCTCTGTGTTGCCCCTCCCAGAGAGCTTTGGAGGGAGGCAACAAGAGAAGAGGCATTTTCTGTGGTGGCTCCTCAGGGGTGGGCTGCTCGCCCCAGAGAGGCTCGCCTGGTGCCATCAGGACATGTGAAGAGGAATGGTTTTGCCTGGCATGTCTGTCAGTATGCTTCCTATTATGTTTTTACCACTGATGTCCTGTATTTTTAAAAATGTTGTACACTACCCTGGGATCTTTTTTCATACAGGGTGATATATTATTATTATTATTATTATCATTATCATTATCATTATCATTATCATTATCATTATTATGAAGAAGTTGGTAGTTTATGAATATTCTTATAAATAAAGTAAGTGTTGGTCCAGAAGAAGAAAAACTTCAAAAATTATTATTTCTGCAATTAATTTATTAATTGCCTTCTAAACCACCAAAGCAATTTACCCATGACACTTAAAAACATCAAAAACCACAAAAACATTTAAAAGAAGACTAAAAGCTGTTTCCATGATTCTAAGTGCACACCTGAGGTAAAAATCCAAAGATGGCAGAGAGCGCCTGTCCTCCTGGGTTGGAGAAGCTCACAGTTTGGTCCCCTATCTCTGGATGGTCCCCTACCAGCTTAGCACATCCTAACTGCAGGGGTTTGGAAGAATACTCAGGCCCACCCAAACTCCACCCCTTGATGACACCAAGTTCCCACCCAATAAATACGGCATTTGCAGAAGCATAAACCCACTCATAGGAGCGCAGGCATTTAACCAGGTTCTGTGGAAGCATCTTCCCCCCCTTTCCCTACGTAGTTTCAGAGACCTGAGCTCACTGGCAGTGGCCTGATTCTTCAGAGCTGACCTGGCTTGGACACTGGAGCTGCACCCATATTCCAAAGACTTTAAAACCATCTTAACCAGACAGCAGCAGCACTCAAAAGATAAATCAGAGGCTCAAAGACAGCACAGTACATCGGAAGCTGCCTTATACTGAATCAGACCATTGGTTCAGCCACCTTAGTATTGGCCACACTGCCAACTGGGCTCCCTGTCTTCAGCTGGTGGGTCAGGCCCCACAGCTGGACCACAGCCTGATCTAAAGTGGGTCACAAAAGCAGGACCAGCACCACACTCATCACTAGACAAAGATATGGTGAAAAAGAAAGGAAGGAAGGAAGGAAGGAAGGAAGGAAGGAAGGAAAGAAAGAAAGAAATTTACACATTAAAATACATGTCAAATGTGCAAGCCTGAATAGGCTTGTTTAAACAAAAGAAACGCCATCGCATCAGGAGGTCCATTCCATACGATGTACGAATCAAGCCTTAGTGTGGCGGCATCTGCCCTTTGGAACTTCCTGCCACTACACAGCAGGCAACTGAAGACTACACAGCAGGCACCTACTGAAGACCATTTTCAACAAGCCATTTAAGAGGAGGGGTTTTTTATCCCATCTGTATCTGTATTGAATTTGGAATCATTTCAAATCTGTTTTTTATTGTTGATGTTTTTATTATCCTTTTGTTGTTTATCATCACTTTGGGATATTTCATGGGAACCGATTCATAAATGAAATGAAATAAATATAAGTGGCAATCGACATTCATTCCTTTGGGGAAAAGTAAAATACTGCACTTGGAGGGAATGTTATGACGATGCTGAAAGCTGCCCACTATGCTTAACGCTGACTGATCTGACCACCAGCAGGGCAAACAAGCAAAATGAAGTCAATACATTTTCCGTGGATTATTCTTGGGGTGCAAAATGCACATCACATCCTAAGAGGGCCAGCACTCCAAGCACTCCCCCCCCCACACACACCTGTTTATCATAAAGCAGACATTTAGCTTAAGGTTACCAGATGTCCCCAGATTTACAAATCAGTCCCCTGACAAAATCCATCCATTCTGACTGAAGTTGAAAAGTGTCCCCGGATTCACTGAAAGAAATCTGGTAACCTTAATTTAGCTAGTTAATTATACCTAGGTGAACTAACCTGATTTCTCAGGAGTGACTGCAGAGGTCACTGGCAACTGCAAACCTCATGTCATATTAAGACAAATTCTGTCTGCCTCCAACCTCCTCTGAGCCAGGGGAAAGAAAGGCTCAAGCGCCATTAAGAGTTTCAAAAGCCAAACACAGTTGTGCATTTGAACACAGGCACCTACTGACAGCCGATTTAAATGGGACTCTGAATGTAGCCAAGATGCACAGTGATGGATTCGTTATTCAAGCAACTGGAAGAAAATTCACAGATTCATCATCCACCTTAAGGGAAAGCTGAGCAAACGACAGATGAGCCATGCACAGCTCTGCCATCCAGCCTGCTAGAATAAGCATCATGTCAAACCACACCTGGCTGTGTGATGAGGGGACTGTAGGAATCAAGCTTGAGTCAAAATCATAAGAGATGTCAAACATTTACTGGACCTCAATCTTAAAGACACCTCTCCAGTGCTTCAGCCAAGCCTTTCCCAATCATCCTACCTAGAAGCTTCTGAAGCTGCAGCTAGGAATGAAACATATGCCTCTCACCCTTCCTTTTTTTAAAAAAGAGACACATTAAAACACTTATTTTATTGATTTCAGGATGAACAGATATGCTACATCTTGCCAAACAAATACTTCTTGTGATACAGATTGTTTTCCCCGTTTTATACACACACAAATGCACACACACCTTTTCTGAAATCCAGCTGGATTTGAGTTGGTTGGTGTCTCTGGTAACTTACATCATGGATGCTGGCTCCTATTATAGATGTGCGTTCTGCATTATTTTATTAAAACTTTTGCTACAAATTTGTTATGGCCTTTGGATAGAACAATAAACTCATATGTATATGAATGTATGTAAAAATATTTTTTCATACATGCCAATGAAAAGTAGGCAGTTTGTATCTGTTTTCCTTTCTAAGGGCATACGAAATAAAATGGAACCATGTTCTTGGGTCAATCACTCTACCTGTCTCACTGCTCAGCCTACTTCACAGGACTCTTGAGAGGATAAGCAGGGAAACAGCATACATCAATCTGAGCTCCTTAGAGAAACAGCTGAATATAAATGCCATTCAATATATACAGTAATACCTCTGGTTACGAACCATCCTCCTTGCAAACGCTTCAGGTTATGAACTCTGCTAACCCGGAAGTAGATGCGAGTGGAAATTGTGCGCACAGTGGGAGGCCCCATTAGCAAAAGCATGCCTCAGGATAAGAACAGTTTTGAGTTGAGAACGGACCTCCGGAACGAATTAAGTTTGTTACCAGAGGTACCACTGTACACCCTTTCTGGACCTTATTGTTCTGATTCTTTTCTGCCCCTCCAGGCTTTTTAGATCTGTGCACTTTTCCTCCACTGGATGTTAAATTCTTTTTTTGGTGATGCCGTGTAGCTGATTATACTCTTTGACTTGCCGTTGCTGAGAAATTTATGTTGTTGCTTTTTTATATTGACAGCTGAATGACTGCTATGTTTTTCCTTTTCTTTCTTTTTCTTTTTTAAAAGTTTTATCCTTGTGAGCCACCCAGAGAATGCTGCTTTTGGGTGCCATACAAATGTTGCAAATAAAAATAAATAAAACAGATCATTCTGCTGTGGGAGACATGCGGCACCACTCATGATGCATGCTGCTCCAGAAAACATAAGAATGCAGGAAGGGAAACATGGAAGAGGGCAGGGTCATGAAAGACCCTATGTGAGCATCAGCAGTCAAATCAGGGAAGGGGAGATTTCAGCATCATTTCCAGATGATGTTTGAGAAAAGATGGGGAAGGAAGGGTTGCAGAGCATCAGCCATGCAGGCAGAAGGCCCTGATTTCAATCCCTGGCATTTCCTGGTAAGGAGAGGCCCTTCTCTGAAACCCTGGAGAGCTGTCACCAATCAATATAAACACTGCAGAGCTAAATGGACCAATGGTCTGATTCAGTATAAAGCAGCTTCCTGCATTCCTTGGCTCCCTACACCACTTCCTTCTCTCCACTTTCAGGGCTCCCAGTTCCTCCAAGGCCCTGTAAACATACGCCGACAGTGGCATGAAACTGTCATGCAGTCCCATTACTGGGCAGGACCAGTTGCACAGGTCTTTCCCATTCAGCTTAGGAGAGAAGGAAACAATGGCAATGGGAAGGAGAGAGGGGGGGGGGGAGAAGGCAGCAAAGACTCCAGGCAAGTAAAGACACTAACAAAATATTTTACTCTGAGCCATGCTTCCCCAACCTGATGCCCTCCAGACTCTTTGGATTCCAGTGGTGACTATCATTCCTGATGGTTGACTATGCTGACCTGAAGTCCATCTATATCTGGAGAGCACCAGATTGCAAAAAGGCTGCTCCAGGCAGATTGGAAAGTTAACACACACCCAGAAAGAAAGAAAGAAAGAAAGAAAGAAAGAAAGAAAGAAAGAAAGAAAGAAAGAAAGAAAGAAAGGATTAGCAAACTATTCCCATCACAAAGCATAAAAACAAAACCACAAACAAGTAGAGAGAGTTAGCAGAAAGCAGCGGAAGCTCAATTATTGTAAAGCATCGCCATAGGCGAAGCAAAACAAGAGTGACTACATTTGCATCCTAAACAGTAGAAGGAGAAAAGCACACAGACTGGCATTCCCTCAAGCACTGGATCATCCCATGGGATGAGAATGCAGCTCCCACAACCCTGCTTATGTCTTTTGAAGCTTATGCCACTTCAAAAAAATCTAGGAAGGGGACAGACAGGTAAGTTTTTTTAAGAGGGTGCTGCTTCCCACAGCACACAAACAAGTCCCATCCTTCCTAAACAGCCCCTTGCCTCACCTGTCCCTTCACAATTGTCTGAGTATCCCCTAACACATGGGGGTGCAGTCTCAGGTGGTGTAGAGACACATGAAGTCATCACCTGCTGAAACTAAAGGTGAGATACAAAAGCAAATAAACGAACTCCAGTAATGCACCAGGAAGCCGACAATGCCCAAAGGAGAGTATTGGAAGGCTTCTGAAAATGAGAGCCAGACATTGGAAGGGGCTGCTTAACCCTCCCCGCCCCACCCACCCATTCTTCTCTGGTCATTTCACCCTGAAGCTGGGTTTCTTCTGACCTTAAGAGACCACTTTGGACAGAAGAGATTGGGGTTTTTATTTTACATTGGGGGCGGGGGCTTTTGCAAGGAAGAAATCAGCAAGCCAGAGAAAGGTTAAAAACTCCTCTAGTGCCCCTTCCCTGAAAGGGGGGGAACCCCTACACTCACATCTACATCAGGAGGGAAATGCAGGCTTGGAAGTGGCACATTTCCCTTCCTCTTGTGTAGATCCAACCTCAGTGAACCCCTGACATTCCCCCACCAATGCATATCTCACCAATATTTCCAGCAACCTTGTCCTTTTGGGTTGTATATCCTATATTGCCCCTTGCATGTGCTTTACATGACACACACACACACACACACAAGCAAGGAGGCCAAACAGGGAAGGCTCAGAGAGGGTGGGCACATGTCCACAAGAGTCAGTGTGGTGCAGTGTCTAGAGTGCTTGACTAACATCTGGGAGAGCCAGGGATCAGACCCCAACTCAGCCTTGAGGCTTTCTGGGTGACTCTGAACCAGTCACAGTCTAACTAACCCCTGGGGAAGGGGAAAACTGTACACACCACCTTCAACTCCTCGGAGGAACGGTGAGCTAGACACTGAAATTAATAAATCAGCAATTCTACAGGTTCCCAAGCTGAGGCCTTTCAAAAAGACTGAATGAATGAGAGAAGAAAAAGTCACTGTGTGAGAGGGTATGAGTGGGGAAGAGGGGAAGGAAAGAAGGAAGGAAAGGAAGAGGGTCTGCACTAAATATCGTCTGGTTTAAATATTCTTTTTGAAAGTTGCACATCTCACACAACCCAAAAGATTATCTGTGTGTGTGTGTAAAAACTCCAAGTGATATTAGTAAATATCTCCATGACAACACAGCCAGACATCACCTTGTGACATCATCAACAGAATCATGTGAAGTCAACAGTTTTATCATCAGAAATAAATGGTAGGAAAATGAAATAAAGCAGAGGACATTCAAAGGGGGAAAAGATGGGGCATGATGCCATGACGTAGAGCATCAAAAGCATGCAGATGTGTTGATAGCAAATGCCCAAAATGGATGGTGCTTTTAGACCAGGGATGGGGAACCTGTGCCACTTCAGGTGTTGTTGGACTACAACTCCCATTGTCCCTGAACATTGGCTGTGATGGCTAGGGCTGATGGGTGCTGGAGTCCAACAATATATGGAAGGCCACAGGTTCCCCAGCCCTTCTTTACTCACTCACAAACCACAGTAAGGTGTTCAACCCTAATGAAAAATAATTGAGTTTTATGGCCTGAGAGATGCTGGCATTCCAGCATGGTTCACTTGATTATGAAAAGCAACTTCTCCACAGACACACTTAGCCCAAGAATTGGTCCACAGTTACAGAAGTGAACTGAGCTCATAGCCCTTTCACACAAAAACCAACTCCTTCTTCCCCCACCCTTTCATTTCAGCAGTAAAATTGGGGGAGGAGAGGGAGTCATTTGTTGTTACCATTGTTAGAAACAATTGGAAGTTAGAAATCCTCATGAATCGTCTTCTCATCACCCAGGGATCTTAGAGCCTGACTTACCAGAAGCCCACCCACTCCCAACTTATTCTGAGAGCTATACTTAGCAAGCAAGACATTTAAACCACCAACACGAAGCCCCCAAGACATGTCTGGTCATTGAGCAATGCCTGGCTTAAGGAGAAGCACCAAAAAAAGTAGCATCAATTGCAACTTCTGTTGCAAGCAGGCCATAAAGTCAGGGAGGGAGTTGGGGCACAGGCACCCATCACTTCCCACAGTCTTGACAATGTGGGGACCCACCTTTCATCCAACAGGAAACAGCCAAGAGGCACATGCAGGCTTAAGGGAGCTGGAATTTGGAGAAAACTTAGGACAGACTGAGCTCCAATATGAATGCAACGTGGGTCACCGATGCAACATTCACCTCAGCAAGTGTTGCACGTAACCACTGCCTTATCTTAAATGACATGCATTCAGGCATTGGCCCCCAAGGTGACATGTTGAGCATAGCAGCAATCTGTGACTCAGGCAGGCCACAGGTGAATTCTTCATGTGTACAAGCTAGCACACACTGTATGGGAACGCACACATGCACAGATGGAGACGTGCACAGATCAGTGCTTTGCCATGCCTTGCGTCACAACTGAAATCAGGCCACAAAATCAAAGGATGTTTACTTTGCGGATAAGCTTGTCTATCCATGGGACATTGCAGGGCTGGAAAGGGGGCAGGAGGGGCATCAACAGACAACAGAAGCTTCCTCGTGAGAAGAGGCTAATAGAAATGAGGATATTTAGTTTAGAAGACAGGATAAAGGTTTATAATTGCATGTGCATGGCTTGGTGCAAGGGAAGCAGAGAAACAATTTCTCTCTTTCGTATGCGATGTGATCCCACAAATGCTCAGTGAAATGAATGGCTTGTAGAATGAGGGGGGGAAGCAACTTGATGGGTGTAAGGAGGATGCTAAAGGGGGGAAATTAAATGGTCTGTGGGCACCAATGTGGCAGTCAAAATTCAGAGCCCACTGTGAAAGAAAAACAAACACCGCTGACAATCACTCCACATGTTTACTGCATCCTGTCTAATTTGGCTTCCAGACCACAGGCGGATGGGCACATCTGTGTGACAAGAAAAGCCCCTTGCACACAGAAAACTAGCATGTCCAGCCTGGCTTTCTCCCTGACATGCTGATTTTCTATGTGCAGGAATCTTTTCCCCCCTCTGAGGGTAAGGAAGCAGTCAATCCTGTGAGTTCCCACCTGCAGCACTACTGGCCAGACACATTTTCCAGCTCCGTGGGAATAAGGTCCCTGCCTGCCATATGAAACAGGGAGCCCATTCACACACTGCACAGCAGGAAATCAGAGTTTGCCACCAAGTGTTCACTGCTCAGGGATCGGCAGCAAATCCCACCTCCTGTACAAGTGTCACCTTCACACCTCAGGTTCTCAGTGCATAGAGAAGAACTGGGCAGACTTTAGCCAAATCTCTAAACCCCAATTTCATTTCCGCTGCTATGAAGTAGGGACAAGAGCAACCTGTGCAACTTTTTGTGTGGATCAGGGACCCTATGTTTCAATTAGGCTTTTCCCTGTCCTGTTTCAAGGGAGGGACCAAGAGTAGACTATAAATGTATCCTCAGCTGATTTCACTGCAAGGAAGGTGGGTCAGGCTAACAGGAAACTCGGATTGAAGGTGAGTCAGGCTAACATATGAAGCTACCTCAAATTGAGTCAAGTTGGTCCATCTAGCCCTGGTGTCTTCCAAATGATATTGAACCACAGCGCCCATCATCCCTAACCTCTGAGCGTGTTAATGGGAGTTGGGAGTTAATGGGAGTTGGAGTCCAGCAATGTCAGTTTCCCAACCAATGCTGCCTAGCAGGCAGTTTCAGGGAGAAGTACTCCCCAAAACCTGCTACCTGAACCAACCACTACAGGTACACAGAGGAAGGTGCCTTACATCAGGCCAGCCTATTTGACCATCTAGTACTGTCTACTCTGACTGACAGTGGCTCTCCAAGCTCACACAGGAAAAGGTCTCTCCCATTACCTGCTACCTGACCATTTAGATGCAGATGCCAGAGACTGATCCTGAGTCTTTCTATATCAGTTTTGGGGAAGCTATGCCTTCCCAGATGTTGCTGGACTCCAACTTCCACTATCCCTGGGGCTGAACTGCAGCTGGGAGGCCACAATCCCTGCTGTACTTGCTGAGGAGGTCTTCTACCACTGCGCTATGGTCCCTGTCCCCACACTCACCCATTTGCCATTTGCATCTCTCTACTACATTGCACCACCATCCAGTTTCATTATAAGAAAACTGCCCAAGCAGGAAAAAAGACATTTGCAATTTCCAGCACCTTCAAGCTAGACACAGTTTAACCACACCGCAGAGCGGGTTTTCTCCCCTCCTTCTTTGAAGCATTATGGATGAATTAAAACGCACCCTTGCTGAGCTGCTGACAGGTGAACATGCTCACCTCCTTTCTACCCTTTGCAAGTGTCGGAGAGGTGTGAATTGGCACTCTGCTCTGCTAAAAGCAAGCTTTAAACATAACATGTTGCAGCCGTGGGATGGCTCCCAGAATAATCCCTGGAGCCTGATTCACAAATTGTCCCCTGGAGTTTAAGCCAGATTCCTAGAGAGCCTGAATGAAAAGGAGAGCCAGAAAACTTAAAGCATGTGGGTGAGCCAGCTATCTGGCCACAGGGCAGCAGCCACACAGCGCACCTTATTTCATTCCTGTTTTCATCCTACTCTTCTTCCAAGGTTCATAAGGGGCCACAACAACCCTGTGAGGTTGGCTAGCCTGAGAGATGACAGCTGACCAAAGGTCACCCAGTGAGTTTCATGGCTGAATGGGGATTTGAACCCTGGCCTCCAAACAGAATCATAGGATTGTAGAGTTGGAAGGGACTCTGAGGGTCATCCAGTCCAGCCCCCTGCAATGCAACAAGCTGGCTTTTGAGTGTTCGCTTGGGAGGGCGGAACAGCACTATGGAGCGAAGGATGACTTTGTTGGAAGCTGCCATTCGCAAGTCAGACCAAGGGGTCCATCTAGCTCAGTACTGTCTAGACTGACTGGCAACAGGATTTCACCCAAGAGCCTCTCCCAGCCCTGCCTGGAGATGGCCAGGACAGTACCTGGGACCTTCTACTTGCAAAGCAAGTGTTCTGCCACTGAACTGCGCCCGACATCTCCTTCAGGTGACAAGGTCACATCCAGTTTCATAATTCCAACAACAACAAAATTCAGCATATGCAAGCACTTAAAGAGATCTAATGTGGGGCAAGATTGCACAAAGAACACAATCTTAAGCTACTTCATGATTATTCCTTCACTCCTCCCTCAGGAAAGAAAGGACTCTTTTGGAACAGAGCCTGCCTGCAAGGGCAGCTTCAGAAGGAGACCTCTGTGCCTTCAGGTAGCAAGGGAATAAGATGCAAGGGGTTCTGTAGCCAGAAACTGGGACTTTGTATTTACAGAAGCGTCAGATCCCCGCCTGCCTCTTCCAACCAACACAAACCTCTGCACTTGGCCCAATGAATTCGACGTCAGGTTTGCAACAATAAAAAGATGCTTTGGGGGCCACAGATCTCTTTGGTGGCAGGCAGCTAATTTGCAGTGCAATCCTCAGCATGTTTACTCTGAAGTAAATTCCACAATAATAATAATGGGTGAGGGGTTATGGTTTTTGTTTGTTACCATGCTGTGTATTTTTTTGTGTTTTTATATTGTAAAAATGCTCTGTGCTCCTCAGAGGAAGGGCAGTATAGAAATTCTAACAACTCCTCAACGGGGTTTTCTCCCTGGCGAGTTGCACTTGGAATGCAGCATTTTATTCCTGCCACCTACAAGCCATGCAGGACTTGCCCCGATCCCTGGAAATGGTTAGCAATAAAAATGCTTGAAGAGCTTCACATGCACCATTGTCACAGTGCAATTCTTATGACAAACTCTGCAAGGCAAGGAGGTCAGCGCTACCATCCCTACATTGCTGCCGGTGGTGAGACTCAGCAAATCTGGGCTTTGCTAAGGCCCCCTGGTAAGTTCACCACAAGGGCAAGCTTTGAACCCAGAGCTGCCCCATTTGTCGCTCGGTCTCATAACTACCAAGCCACACCAACGTGGTCAGCCTAGGAACATAGGAAGCCACCTTGTACTGGCTCGGCCATTGCGCCATTGGTCTCTGGCTCAGACTTCTACGCCTAGTAGCTGAAGATATTTGCAGCCCTAACTGGAGATGGGAAATTGAACCAAGGACCTTCAACATTCGAAGCAAGTACACTTATCCCTGAGCTAAGGACCTTCCCCAGAGGATATGGATGTAGGCTATAGTCCAAGGAACCCTCCAGGGAGTTGAGCAATATCCAAACAGCTGCTAGGGTGGAAGCATGGGCACAGCCAGGATTTTTGTTAGGGGGCAGATTTTTATTTTTTTATATTGATTTTGATGGATTTAGGGGGGATTTCTGCCACCCCTTGGCTACACCCATGGGTAGAAGGTCACAGGTTCCCTGGCATCTTCAGGTTGTTGTTTTGTTTGTTTCTCAAGGAACCAGAAAGCAAGCAACGCAATGATCTTCTTCCAGATAAGCACTGCCAGTCACTAGTAGACAACACTGGATAAAATGGATATATACTCTGTTTTGCTGCAGGGTGGCTTCCTCTGCCCCATCCCATGCACTGCTGGTTTTCTTGTTGGTCTTTTCGGTGCTACTTCCTGCTCTAGATCACCCACTTTTGCATTATTCAAGCACTAAGTCACAGAAAAAATGGTGCAAACAAGTTCTGTCTGGAACGCATGGCAAGTTTCTAGTCCCCATGGATGCAGCTAAAACAACAACAACCCCCGACCTAGGCAACGCAAGCTCACTAAGACTGTTGCACATTGCATGCAGATGACTTCGTCTCACAATATGGAAAGATCAACAAGCGCTGCTGGCGGTTGTGGGGGGTACATGGGTTTCCCCACACCAAAGCAGCTGGAGACAGTTCGTCAAATGCTATTAATTGCTGCGGCAAAAAAAAATTAGCCCCCCAGCGGTAAAGCCTGGCAGTTCCCCCATGACAGCGGCAGGAGCATAGCGAGAATTCAACTGCCTAAACTTGTTGGGGCAGACAAAAGCTTGCGCGAACCCTGAGCTGAGGAGGATGCACACGTCCCGGTCCAGGGTCTAGAAAACACGGGGCGGGGGGGGGCGAGCGGGACCAGCGCTACTACAAGCCCGGCCAGGCGTCCTCTCCCCCTGCGCCGACCAGGCACCGCAGCAGCAGCAACCCTGCCCTCCAAGCCTGGCATAGTCCTCGCCCCCACCCAGCCCGGGCGCAACGAGCGATTGGTGTCCGGCAGATCGGAGAAGCCTCCGCGGTGCCCAGGGACGCCAGATGGGGAAGATCCGAAAGAGTTTGGCGGCGGAGCCACAGGCAGACAGAAAGGCCCAAGGGGGGCGGGAGGGAAGCAAGTACATAGGGTTACTCACAGCGCCCGGAGCTTGACCCACATCTTCTTACTGGGGGCGGACTTGAGCTCCAGGGGAGAGGGGCAGCCCTCGGGGGATTCCAGCAGGTCGAGCTGCGGGACCTCCATCGCCGCTGCTTCTGACACCAGACGGGGAGAAAGAGAGAAAAGAAATGGTGAGCCCCCAGAGAGCAAGCGCCTCGATTCCCCTCCCCACCGATCTTCTAGCCCCACTCCCGCGCGTGGGGGGGGGGCAGGCAATGCTCTCCCCCCACAAGCAAGCAAGCGCGCACCCTCTCCCTGCCTTTGCGCGCTAGCTGGTTACCCCACGTAACCGGGTGGCTTGCTGGGCGCTCGGCGCTGCCTGCAGGAGTCGCCGGCCGGGGCTGGTGCGCAAGGAGCGGGGGGCGGGCTCGGGCGAAGCGAGCCGCCTGAATCATCCGTTGTTGGGGGAGCTGCAGCCAATCCCCCCCGCGCCGGTCTTAATGGCCTCCCTTAACCGAGGGAGGGAGGGTGGCTTCCCGTGCGATCCCTCCTCCTCCTCCTCGGCCGGCTCCCGCGATCCACTCTCCTTCCCCCTCTCGGCTCCCACGCGCGGCTCCACAGCGGAGAAGATGAACCGCGCGCCTCCTTCCCTCGCTTCTCCGGGGAAGGCAAGCGGGAAAGGCCGCCGAGTCCCGCGCGCCCTGGCAGGTGCCTGCAGGGGAGGCGAGGCGAAGCCAAAATGGCCCCCGCGCTGGGCCACAAAAGCCCGCGACCCCCGCAGCCTCCATCCTCGGCGAAGGCCGCCCTCGCGACCATTACCCGGCTCCAGTCGCCCTCTCTGCCCGGGGAGACCCCTGGGCTGCGGCGGCGGCGGCGGCGACGTCCCGGAGAGGAGCAGCCCGGGCGCAGCTGCTGGGGATGGTGATAATGGGGCGGCGGCGGCGGCGGCGGCTGCCTCCTCGGAGCGCATCCGGATTCCGGTGGAAGCGTCGCTGGCAGCGCGCAACTTTCTGCAAGCGGCCAGCAGCAGCGCGGCTCGCCCCTGTTGCTGGCGCGGCGGCGCGGGCAGTGCGGCAGCGGGGAGAGGCTGGGCGAAGGAGGCGGGCCGGGCAGGGCGCAAGGCAGCCAGCCAGCAATTACCCTGGGGCACCGTTGCGCGGAGAATCCGCGGGACCGAGTCGCGCACCTGTTTCCTACTCCAGCGCTCCGCTCTGACGAGAGAACCTCTGAGGACGGGCAGAAGCCACCAGGCAGCATTCGGCCTGTGCCAACGTATGCTTAGGAACATAGAAACTTGTAGCCACTAAGACACGCACTATACATCCCACGCCCCCAAGACTCCTGGAAACTGTAGTTTACCCCTAACAGACCTGCAATTGTTGGCACTCTTAACAAACTGCAATTCCCAGGATTCCTTGGGAAGAGATGTGCTATCAATGTCTGGCTGCTGCACAGCCTTTTACTAAGCCAGTTCCACTGGTCCATCACGCTCCATATTCTCAACATCGGGGATGGGGATAATGGGCATAATCAGGATTTTTGTTGGGGGGCGCTAAACCTCAGATTTGTGCTGCTTTTGATTGATTGGGGGGCAGCTCCCCCTCTTTGGCTATGCCCGTGATGGGGAACCTCAGGTCCAGGGGCCAAGTGCCCCTCTCTGTCCAGCTCTCAGAACTTTTCCCCTGCTCAGGCTTCAAGTCCTCCTTGGGTGTATTGGCCTGACTGAGTTGTGTCCTACAATTTTATGATTCTATGAAATTCCAAACTGCAGGATCTCTTCATGATAGTCGTAGCCAAGCCCATGCAGAGGGGCCGCGGGGAGGAGCAGCTGGGGACCCTGGCCCCAGGCCTCAGAGGCCAAAGCTTGCCAGGGGGCCCACCAGAGACCAGCTACTTTTTTTGCTTGAGTTTATAACTTTATTTTAACAGAACTCTCACCCCAGGCCACAGACAAGCTCTGCACAGGCCTGGTCACAGCCACACAACTCACAGCCACACTGCTTTTTAAGATTATACAGCCTCCTAAGGTTGGGCAATGAGGGACTAAATGAGGGACGCGGGTGGCGCTGTGGGTTAAACCACAGAGCCTAGGACTTGCCGATCAGAAGGTCAGCGGTTCGAATCCCCGCGATGGGGTGAGCTCCCGTTGCTCGGTCCCTGCTCCTGCCAACATAGCAGTTCAAAAGCACATCAAAGTAAAGTGCAAGTAGATAAATAGGTACCGCTCCAGCGGGAAGGTAAACGGCGTTTCTGTGTGCTGCTCTGGTTTGCCAGAAGTGGCTTAGTCATGCTGGCCACATGACCCGGAAGCTGTACGCCGCCTCCCTCGGCCAATAAAGCGAGATGAGCGCCGCAATCCCAGAGTCGGCCACAACTGGACCTAATGGTCAGGGGCCCCTTTACCTTTTTAAGGTTGGGCAAATGATTTGCTCCAATATCTGCTTTCAGAGCAGCATTTTCCTTTAAGTAACCCTGTCTTTCTCAGAACTTGCACATCCTTTTCTTGAAACCAAAGCACCTTGTCTTTCCAAATGCTAAGCCTTGGAGCAAATGGAACAACTCCTCTTCAGTTTTCTTTTCCAGGGTGACCCTGGGAGCCAGTGGCTCTCTCGCCTCCTCTTTCCCTCTGGTTGGCCCCAATCAGCACAAAGGGTGAGAAGACATATTTTCCATGGTTCAAAGCTCCGCATCTATGCTCCCTGCTATTCTGAACCACTACATCTCTGCTCTAGATGAGCTGAAGTAGATTGGCATGGATTTCTGTCTCTCAATTGTTAAACAATAGCTGCATCAAAATGGCTGCATCAGGATATCCCGTTCAAGTATCCATTGCCCTCCTGGGTGGGTAGTCGTCACACAGCCTGCACCTGTACATCTGAGAGTAGGACCCTGGTCCATAGCTGTGACTTCAAGAGAGTTTGGAGAGCCCTCATTGATACGTTGCTGTCAGACACTCATCATCTTCAAGGCTGTGCATAATTCCCTCTATTTCTGATGCTCAGGCTGTGAGTGCTGTTACTTGTGTAGCCAAAATCGTACCATCCCACACACAGCCTTGGGTAAGCTCAATTTCTGCAGAAAGATAAGAACATTTTGGGAGGGGTGGGGCTAAGAGAGATGCCAAGAGCTCAGTGATCACTGTTGTAGTGGGGGACAGGAAAGCAGGGGGTGGGTTGCAGTCCTAATAGGGAGCACTCTGCACTGCAATCTTTTGTTTCAGATCCCACTTGTAAATAACCTAAACCTTCACAATAGCTTTGGCCTACAATTCAATGTGCTCGTCCAGCAAGATCTTATTCCTGTTTACCCAGAACTTTTGTTGTTGGCACCCATCTGTCTCAAGAGACAATGGAGTGTGCCTCCAGAGGTAAAGTCAAACTGCTGGAGCATCACAGCATCTGCTGAAGAGACTGGTAACTCAAAGCTGCTGCCTCCCACATTGTTTTTGCTGTGTTAGCAGCACAGAAGTGACCTCCCCGGGGCACAAACCTGGGCAGTGTGTATGGAGGTCTTGGGCTGTTCAGATGACACGATCCCCTCTCGGCCAAAGCTGATGTGGTCCAAAGGAAAGCAGAGCAAGATGTTTGGCTCCAGCAGGGCTGCAAGTGTTGCTGGAAGGAGGTGTACAACCAGGGTTGCCAACTTGAACAAATCATGGGGAGGAGGTTAGCCCCACCCTGCATAATCAATCAGAAGACATGGCACACACACACCATTTGAATGACAATGTCCATCCACTTTTGGGGGGGAACTATCCCCCTTAAATATTTTATTTTGGGGGGTGGAAGGGACCTTGGCCCCTAGGAGTTGGCTCCTATGCATGCAAGGAGGAAGCATGATTTGTGTGTGATTTACTCCTTAGCCTTTTCTTCTCCTGAAGATGTCCTGCAAGGCAGTGGACATGGATTTTTGCTTGGGGTTTACTGCCAAAGCCTTTCTCACAATGTGTTTAGCTGCAACACAGTGGAGGTTTAAGATCAGTTTTCCTTCTCCTAGATGGGCCACCTTCCAGGTTGACAAGCCCCATCTGCCCTTCACTTCCCTCTACAGCACATGCAGAAGCCGCCTTCTTGACCATGTGACCCACTATTCGCTTAATCCTCCAGAGCCTTCCTTCACATGCAGGGGAAGTTCCTAACTCACCACGGGTTTGAGACCCATCGGCTCCCCTCACCTGGTTTAGCCAGCCTGTCAAAGCCGTTTCCCAGAGTGTGGCTGCTGTCCCATGCTGACAGCTTCAAGGAACTGAAGGTGAGAGCTGAGTGCAGGATGGGGACCAAAGGTGGACAAACTGCCCCAGAAGGAGCACAGTGTCCGTCCCCCCACCAATGTACAACCCCTCCCCTAATGCCCAGTAGTCTACCACAACTTAGTCACACTGATTTCAGTCAGGGTCCATAGGATTACAGCCTCATTTGAGAGTAATTTGCTTCCAAGTAGCCATGTATATGAAGTTGTCAGCTGACCAGAATAAAAAGAGCCTAGCATGCTCCCATGCCTTCAACAGCCAATTAATCTTCAAAAATCTGCGCAGAAAGTTTCTTCAGAGCATGGACAGAAAGAAGTGGTAATGGCCACAAACTGATCTGCTGTTAAAGGCCTTGCAGGAGCAAAGTCTAGCAAAATGTTTGGCAACATTCTATGTATAGGATCAGAGTGCAAGACTACTAAGTGCTTCTCAATCCAGGGCCAAATTGTGGGGAACTTGGGCAAAATCAGATAAATGCAAGCTGCTAAAAGGGGTGGGGATGGGGACTCTAGTCCTCTGGGAATCTTCTTGCAGGCAAACACAGCTCAAGATGAGTCAAAGTTGAACCCTGCAACCTTGCCACTGCCAGAGGTTCAGCTGTGGAATATTTTGTGTAAAAGTAATGGGCATGTGCAGGTGGGATGTGGGTGGCGCTGTGGTCTAAACCACAGAGCCTAGGGCTTGCCGATCAGAAGGTCAGCAGTTCAAATCCCCGCGACGGGGTGAGCTTCCGTTACTCGGTCCCTGCTCCTGCCAACCTAGCAGTTCGAAAGCACGTCAAAGTGCAAGTAGATAAATAGGTACCACTCTGGTGGGAAGGTAAAAGGCGTTTTCATGTGCTGCTCTGGTTCTCCAGAAGCGGCTTAGTCATGCTGGCCACATGACCTGGAAGCTGTCTGCGGACAAACGCCGGCTCCCTCGGCCTATAGAGCGAGATGAGCGTGCAACCCCAGAGTCGTCCGCGACTGGACCTAATGGTCAGGGGTACCTTTACCTTTACCTTTACCTTTACCTTTACCTATTACTTGGAAGCTGGTTATATTGCTAATTCAGGAAGCATTACAGGGCACTGGTGGTGACCAGGATTGCCACCTTTTAACTGGCTCTGCCTGAGGCACAGACATTAAGCAAGTGACGCTTTCTCTGAATGGCACAGAAGGAAGTGGGGCTGGAAGTTACCCCTCTGCTATTGGAGATGCCATGAGGCTTAGAAATTGCAAAGTTGAATCTATATGCCAGGGAAAGCCGCTAATTCTGCAACCAGCTCTTTAGTCCCCAAGAGAAGGATGATCCACAGTGGGAGGCCTACTATAGGGGAGGGTACCCTTCTGAAGGCTGAAGGCCAGTGGCGGAGGGGGCCACTGGCAAAAGTGGGTGAAGCAACAAATGTAAATTTTATCTTGGTGTAATCTGCTAGTTTCTATATTCACTCACACACATCCCCTTCTCTATCTTCCATTCAGGCAGAGTTCCATTCCAATCAGAGTTGTAGGACACATTCCAGCCAGGCAAAAACACTTGGGGTGCAAAGCAGGGCCAGGGAGCGGTGTGGCCTGGACAGAATTTGGAGGGCCAGAGAGGGGTTTGGAGGGCCACATTCACCTTCTGAGCCTGAGATTCTCCACTCCTGATATACAAGTATTGGCAGCAGTGGTGGACATACATGTTTGAAGCCCTGAAGCTTGAATTGGGGCCCCTTCACAATGAGTAACCACAGTTATCTTATTCAGTGCAGTTGTTCCATAACAGTTCACCACAACTGTTTTTTTAAAAAAATTACTAAATCTCAGATTTTGCTTTAAACTGCTATACCATGACACAATTTGAGTTGTGCAATACAAATTGGGTCTACTAGACACAAAGTTTTTAAGCAAGTGGACTAAAATTGCTTCTTTGGCCCCTCCAGGATTAGGGGCCCTGAAATTGAAGCTTCATTAGTTTCATAGTAGATCTGCCACTGATCCTGTTTCTCTCCCTGCTCTGAAATTCTCCACACACCGTGTGATGCAGATTAAGTGGCCATTAAAGACATAGGGGCAGGCCAGGGGCTGGTTTTGATCAGTCAGTGGTTCTGATTAAAATATGAGACAGATTTATAATCTGTTTTCACTCCCAGAGGCCAGCAAAAGAAATAAGGTAGCCTCATCCCCCCTCCATCCTCCCAAATAACTGTGCTGGGAACGAAACTGACACAGCAGCCTGCTTCAGGCTCTTTCTTGCCCCTGTGCCATTAAGAGCAGCTTGGCAGGCAGGCATTACAAGGGCTGCTGTGCCCACACTCCTTGCCTTTAGGCCTCCTTGTGGGAAGCAGAAGGCTGGACTGGACAGGCCATTGGTCTGATCCATCAGGGCTCTTCTTATATTCGCAAGTGTGGCTGGGAGATAAAAGATGAATGGAAATCCATCACCTGCTTCATTACTGTGTCTCAGCCTCTTGTTCAAAGCCTATGAGCAGAGCTGGAGGTAAACTTGTACTAAAATAAAGCAACAGAGGTACCTGACCAGGGTACAACCTGGGCAGTAGGATCTTATATTACTGGAAAATTTACAATTCCTTAACATATTTATTTATGTATTACATTGCATTGCATTCCTAGAGCACAGGGCAGACCAAAAAAACAAGAACGTAATTTTGCTCTGTGAGACCCAGAGACCTCCAAGTATAGGGTGGTATATAAATTCCATAAATAATAAGGTGGGGAAATCTCTTTTCCATAGAAGAAGATGGTAATTCTGGCCCCTATTAGGAGACCCATTGACAATTCTTCATCCACAAAGCAATTTTAAGCAGCCTACTATCTGTGGCTCAATGGCAGAGCAGATGCTTTGTGTGTTAAAAAGAAGTCCCAGAGTCATTCCCCGGAATGCAACCCCCATGCGAATCAGGGGGTGCCTGAAATTTAAGAGATACTTTATTACCAAGCAAATACACATATATGTACAATATCCATCAAATGAGCTCTCTAACGGAACAAGCTAACTGATGGGCTTGTTCCTGATCATCTTAGATACAAAAAAGTATATAATTGTGTTGGGTGGGCACAAAGTGAGCTGCAGAAAAGGGGAGAGGGCGAGGCATAGAAATGGGGGGGTCCCCAGTGCAATGGAGGGTTGGGAAAAGGAGTAGGGGAGAAAGGGTGAAGGGGCCACAGTGCGCCTCCCAAGCCTGAGGTTCTGGATCATAAGGGATACATATTTTCTTTTTAAAAGTAGGAATTGGCTTGGCCTCTTACTTTTTCTAGCCAACAAGCAGCCACACTCCAAAGGTTGTGCTCAACTCTCTGCCAGCAGGTTAGCCACTCTAAACGGAATCTCATGCAAAGAAATTAAGCAGATGAAACCAATCAGGAAGATAGGAGTGGAAAAATCTTTACCTGCTTAACGCCTGTTTGTCAGGCTGCTTGTTAAGAGGCACAAGAGCAAAGCTGGAAAATAAAGTGGCAACAGTAATTGGAAAACACCATGTCAGCTGTTCACATGGTAAGATTCCTCAATTAGAGGTTTGCTGCAATGCTTGTGGAATTCAATTTCTGTTCATTCCAGCACAAACTAACTTGATCTGCATCTCGCAGATTAAAATAATAATAAAAAGAGCCCTGCCTGATCCAACCACAGACCCACCTGGTCCAGCTGTGGCCAAGCGCAGCTCTCTCCCCTCTTGTGATACCCAACAACAGGTATTCAGAATCATATGGCCTCCAACAGTAGGACTTAGCCACTGAGCGCCTTCTCCGTGAATCTGTCAAGGCCCCTTTCAAAGTGCATGGATCAGGATGTAATTATCCTTGCACTTCTCTGAATTTTGTGGTGCCCTTTAGAAATGCAGACATTGAAATAAAAAATGGACTGAAATACATCTTTTGTGATAACATATGCAATGGAAGACAGAAGGCAGAAGTTAATACCCATTCATTAGTTCCCATTAAATAGCTATAATACGGTTACCTTTTAACATCACAGTAATCCAAGTTTATGCACCAACTACTGGTGCTGAAGAAACTAAAATAGACCAATTCTTTGAAGACTTACAACACCTTATAGAAGTGACACCAAAGAAGGATGTTCTTCTCATTATAGGGGATTGGAATGCTAAAGTAGGGAGGCAAGAGATAAAAGGAACAACTGGCAAGTTTGGCCTTGGAGATCAAAATGAAGCAGGGCAAAGGCTAATAGAGTTCTGTCAAGAGAACAAGCTGGTCATCACAAACACGCTTTTCCAACAACACAAGAGACGACTCTACACATGGACATCACCAGATGGGCAGCATCGAAATTGATTATATTCTCTGCAGCCAAAGATGGAGAAGCTCTATACAGTTAGCAAAAACAAGACCTGGAGCTGACTGTGGCTCAGATCATCAGCTTCTTATAACAAAATTCAAGCTTAAACTGAAGAAAGTAGGAAAAACCACTGGGCCGGTAAGATACAATCTAAGTCAAATCCCTTATGAATACACAGTGGAAGTGAGGAACAGGTTTAAGGATTTAGATTTGGTGGACAGAGTGCCTGAAGAACTATGGATGGAGGCTCGTAACATTGTACAGGAGGCAGCAACGAAAAGCATCCCAATGAAAAGGAAATGCAAGAAAGCAAAGTGGCTGTCCAATGAGGCCTTACAAATAGCGGGGGAGAGAAGGCAAGCAAAATGCGAGGGAGATAGTGAAAGATACAGGAAATTGAATGCAGATTTCCAAAGAATAGCAAGGAGAGACAAGAAGGCCTTCTTAAACGAGCAATGCAAAGAAATAGAGGAAAGCAATAGAATGGGAAGAACCAGAGATCTGTTCAAGAAAATTGGAGATATGAAAGGAACATTTCGTACAAAGATTTCCATAATAAAGGACAAAAGTGGAAAGGACCTAACAGAAGCAGAAGACATCAAGAAGAGGTGGCAAGAATACACAGAGGAATTATACCAGAAAGATATGGATGTCTCGTACACCCCAGGTAGTGTAGTTGCTGACCTTGAGCCAGACATCCTGGAGAGTGAAGTCAAATGGGCCTTAGAAAGCACTGCAAATAACAAGGCCAGTGGAAGTGATGGTATTCCAGCTGAACTATTTAAAATTTTAAAAGATGATGCTGTTAAGGTGCTACACTCAATATGCCAGCAAATTTGGAAAACTCAGCAGTGGCCAGAAGATTGGAGAAGATCAGTCTACATCCCAATCCCAAAGAAGGGCAGTGCCAAAGAGTGCTCCAACTACCGCACAATTGCACTCATTTCACACGCTAGCAAGGTTATGCTTAAAATCCTACAAGGAAGGCTCAAGCAGTATGTGGACCAAGAACTCCCAGAAGTGCAAGCTGGATTTAGAAGAGGCAGAGGAACCAGAGACCAAATTGCAAACATGCGCTGGATTATGGAGAAAGCTAGAGAGTTCCAGAAAGACATCTACTTCTGCTTCATTGACTATGCAAAAGCCTTTGACTGTGTCGACCACGGCAAACTATGGCAAGTTCTTAAAGAAATGGGAGTGCCTGATCACCTCATCTGTCTCCTGAGAAATCTCTATGTGGGACAAGAAGCTACAGTTAGAACTGGATATGGAACAACTGATTGGTTCAAAATTGGAAAAGGAGTACAACAAGGCTGTATTTTGTCTCCCTGCTTATTTAACTTATATGCAGAATTCATCATGCGAAAGGCTGGGCTGGATGAATCCCTAGCCGGAATTAAGATTGCCGGAAGAAATATCAGCAACCTCAGATATGCAGATGACACAACCTTGATGGCAGAAAGTGAGGAGGAATTAAAGAACCTTTTAATGAGGGTGAAAGAGGAGAGTGCAAAATATGGTCTGAAGCTCAACATCAAAAAAACAAAGATCATGGCCACTGGTCCCATCACCTCCTGGCAAATAGAAGGGGAATAAATGGAGGCAGTGAGAGATTTTACTTTCTTGGGCTCCATGATCACTGCAGATGGTGACAGCAGTCACGAAATTAAAAGACGCCTGCTTCTTGGGAGAAGGGCAATGACAGGCCTAGACAGCATCTTGAGAAGTAGAGACATCACCTTGCCAACAAAGGTTCGTATAGTTAAAGCTATGGTTTTCCCAGTAGTGATGTATGGAAGTGAGAGCTGGACCATAAAGAAGGCTGATCGCCGAATAATTGATGCTTTTGAATTATGGTGCTGGAGGAGACTCTTGAGAGTCCCATGGACTGCAAGAAGATCAAACCTCTCCATTCTGAAGGAAATCAGCCCTGAGTGCTCACTGGAAGGACAGATTGTGAAGCTGAGGCTCCAGTACTTTGGCCACCTCATGAGAAGAGAAGACTCCCTGGAGAAGACCCTGATGTTGGGAAAGATGGAGGGCACAAGGAGAAGGGGGCGACAGAGGACGAGATGGTTGGATAGTGTTTTCGAGGTTACCAGCATGAGTTTGACCAAACTGCGGGAGGCAGTGGAGGACAGAGGTGCCTGGCGTTCTCTGGTCCATGGGGTCACGAAGAGTCGGACACGACTAAACGACTAAACAACAACAACAACAACAACAACAAATAATACGGTTAATGATGAATAGCAGCTTATCCATGTGGTATTGATTATTGGCTATATGGATGTATGCATATTCTTAAATATACATGCATACAGATAGTGTAATGGTTATAGAGATGGCCACAGACCCAACAACGTTAGCAAAAAGAGTTGGTATTGATTTATTTTTTAATAGAACATTATGTATTTTATATGTGTGAAGGCACAGATATAAGGATTCATTTAATAGATGACCATCCAGTGGTAGACTTTCATATTTCAGTGGCGCTAAAATTTGGTTCCTCACTCCTCCTCTCTCAGTCCGTTCTGCAATATTGTGCCCCCCCCCCCCGCAGTGCAGCATCCAGTCTGGCCAAACTGGTCATGTTACCTAAAACTGCCTCCGGACCACCCTAGCTGGTGTTTCCAACTGCTGCTTGTGAGACTGGTATGGGGATGGCAGTTATAGGCATAGCTGTCTACATTTCGCTTTTTAACAGGGAAATTCCCTTATTCCAAATAGGATTCCTCGCAAGAAAAGGGAAAATTTGACAGCTATGGTTATGGGTTGCACTTAGAAATACAAAAAATAATAAAGATTTCCTTTAAGAGAAATCCAGAAGCTAATCTCCTGGGGATCACAGATTTGGATATCCGCAAAAAAATGAAGGGTATATTTTTATAAGCCACAGGGGCAGCAAGAGTTCTTATCGCTACAAAATGGAAGAGTGATGAAATCCCCTCTACCCATGAAAGGATCCAAAAGCTAACAAATTATGTGGAGCTAGATAGTTTATCAGAAAAAATAAAGAACAAACCAAAACAGGAATATATCTCAAAATGGGAAGTCTTCAAAGTTTATTTGATAAACAATTACAGTAGTTTAAACTGCCGCAGCATTTGAATAACTTTAGTAGTAGATTTAAGAAAGATATGAAATCTAAGATAAATCAATAATTAGTTAATTTGAGATAAAAATGTGTATTGGAAACAAATAATAGATAATTGAAACAAGGAATGGACGAGAGGTCAGATATATAATCCAAGGACCGCTTTTTGCTTTATTGATTTGTAATTAATATTATCTCTATTACTGTTTTGTTTGTATTTTTGTCTTGTTTTTTTCCCTTTTTTGGGTACAATAATAAAAAAAGAACTGTGGATTCGAAGATGCAGGATAAAATGTTGGTGTTTGTTGGCCTGCTTCTCCCCATACCAGCCAGCCTGCCCCCTAATGTCAGCGAGGGAGGGGCGCTGCTTGCGGTCCCATCAACAGGGAGAGCTTCTTGGGCAGAGATCTGCAGCAGGGCCTTCTCTCTGGTAGCACCCCAGTTATGGAGCATCCTCCCCTTAGGCTCTATGGGGTAGTGAACTAGATTCAGCTGGTGGACCAGGTCCTGGGTTACCCAAACACTGATGAGTCACTTTAAAAAGGTAGACAGCGTCCCATCCACTTGCCAATTACCAGAGTGTAGAGGCACAGATGGTCACAATTCGGATTGGATGGCAAAGACACACTGGATGCCATGCTTGATCACTCCCACCATACACCTTTGCACAGTTGTTGAACAGGACTGTTGTTGTTTTCCTTGATGTCCCCCCAAATTTTATTATATTGAGACAGTTTCATTTGCTGTACAGATACCACTTTGGGACCATTTATGATGGAAAGCAGTATACAGGGATCTGAAATAAATAAGAATAACTGAGCCAACTCTCTCCAGCTGACAGGGAGAATAGGATTAGGTCCCAAACCAAACATTTTCACTGCAAGCCTCCAAGCTGTGTGAACCTCACCCCCGATTGAAACAGCCCCCCCCCACGTCAAGTGCTTAGTTCTCTATAAATGTTCACCTTGCCTCTTAGTATGGAGGACTTTTGCCAATAGTCTTTTGGGGGCTGCTTTTCAGTGATCCAGCTTTCAGGTACCAACTGTTAACAGGCTCACTAGTTATTTCCCTTTGGTGGATTCACAGCTCTGCCTTTGGTTGTATCTGGACCTAGGCTTTATGTAACTTGTTTATGTAACACAAGTGGGTGGGTGACTTGTTTCTTCGTCATGTCACAATTGTGCTGCAGCAAGAGTGGCCTCGAAGTGGCAGTTTCCATCGCAGAGCTGTTAGAGGAATTAAGCAACAGAGAAGAGGTGGGGGAGTAATAAAAAAAAAATCAGTATTCTGAAAGGGTCATTATTTTGACTATTTCTCAAAGGAAAATGGTAAAAGCACCACACAAAATATCATTATGTGTTGTGGTAGGTTGAATGCTGAAACCCTTCTAATTCCTGGCTCTAACAAGTGTTACAAACCTCCTGGCCCCTTGCTTTCTAGGCACGGAACAAGTGGAAGTGTAGAGGAGCCCACAGTTTCATTGGAGAGCCCTGAGCTCTCGTGTTATGGGAGCAGCATTGGCCTCTATTGGACAGGGAGATAATGTTCATCTCTATGCTGTGAAAAGCATTTCCTGCTCATTCCTGCAGATCAAGCTGCTGTTAAAGGCACTCAAGCAGGTCAAGCGGCTTTCCTTAGTCAGTTGACAACCTCATCAGCTCTCCATTCGCTCCTCTATACTGGCTAATAATAATAATATTTTTAAAGAATGAGGGTAATTAATCCCATGGCATGAGGCTATGGGAAATTTCAGGAGTCTGAAATTCAGGCTTTCCTGATATTCCCGGGTGGGAGGGAGAGAGAAGCCTCGCCATTTGTCAGTCACATTACCTCCCAAAGCTATTTGTGCTACTTCCTAACAGAGCTTGAAATTAGCAGGTCCTCTCGCCCGGATATTATTAGTTATTATAACAGCACTCTGGGGGAATAACCATCTCAATTAAAGCAATCCCTCTCTTCTTCTCCCTTTCTCCCCCTTTTGTAGACACACAACACAAACCATCGCAGCCTTATGTAAACTGTAGCTATTGTACCCATTGTTATTTATTAACAGCAAATTCCCAAACCGTTCCACTGAGAGAGCCAAAATAACAGCTCAGCAGAGGAAAAGAGAAGGCCGCTTAAACAAAAATCTAAGAGAGAAGGTAAAAGCAGGTTTTGTAGCCCAAGTTAGAAATAGCCTGGGGCTTTAAGCACCAAATGAAACACCGGCAACAGGTGTGAGCAGCAGCTAAACAGTCTGCTGAGAATCACCAGGCTACTCACAACCTGGGGATAAAACTTAAATGATGTTTTTTGAAGAGTCTGATCTTGGATCAAACACCAGGTCCTACAGGGCAGCAGGGAGTCCTTGCATGCGCTCCAGTTATTTGCCAGAGATGGCCTCTCCAGTTTACTGGTGCTTTCCTCTTGATAGATCAACCCTTATTTTGCCTTAGGGAATGTGGGAGCAGACAATGTCATTTTAAAACGTTAAAACATTTGTCTCAAAGAGCAGGGCATCAAATGTTTGAATAAATAAAAAATATGATCCGATACTGTCAAAGATCAAGTACCTTGTATTAAATATTGAAATCAAAATACATTCAGGTGTCAGGTATTCTGGAGAATATCCTGCAAATCTTTCATCATCCAGAACCTCGAGAGGCTGTGAAGGTCGGTGACATCAAAGCTCACAAAGGAGAATTGGGGGGTGGGTGGGGGGAGAGAAGGAAACTTGTCTCCGCTCCAATTTTGATGCTGCCAGCAAGAGTTGTAAGAGAATCTCAGATGGGCGATGCCAAGGCAGCTCCCAGAACCTCAGATACTTTAATTGCCAAAGGTACTGAAACATGGTCTTGAATTTTAAATGCAAAGAAAAAGAGCCATGTGGGAGAGAGATGGAGTGAGCGGGAAGAAAAGGAACAGCAATAATAGCAGGGAGTGGCAGAGTGGGGACAGCCACAAAGCCAGGATTGACAGCTGTCACTAAAAAATCATGGGGATAAGCAAAATCTAAGAGTTTGTGGGGGGAGGGAGAACAAACCGCATTGTGTGAGCTTGAATGCCACCCGCTGCAGAAATAACAGGAGAGGAAAAACAAACAGGACCACGGGCTACATCTGTTGCTCATGAGGGCTTGTGACAGGGAAATGAATTGTGCTCGCTCCTGTACAGGAATTGCTAATGCAAAAGGAAACTCTGGCCTCTGGGGGAGGGGGGAGAGTCCAAGGCTCTGTGGCAGAACCCCCCCAGACCTGCCAGTTGGAACCCCGGGGACAGAAGCTGAACACAAAAAGCATGGGCCCCAGCGAGGTTTGCCCTGGACTCATTCACACTCCCACTTGCCCAGCCACTTCCCCCCTGGAAAATCTGTCCTTTAGCATTGAATCGGAACAAACAACAACTGGGTTTTCCATGGATTGCCGTTTGTTTCGCTCTAGTGTGAAAGGCATACCCTCCAATGTGTTGAGTCCCAAAACTGGGACGCTCTTCTTTCTGTCTGTGCTCCCATGCGGTCACATGATCCGTGCAAGAACAATTTGGGACCTATTTACTTGAACTCCACACATGCCCTCTCAACAGCTTCAGTCTATGGAACTGGTACTTTTAAAATGCCATGTACTGTTTGTTCCACACTTGCCAGGAATTGATCCTTCAGTGTGGCAGTGCATTCATCAGACAGCCACCTTTGCTGCATTCACCTTTTTGGGTTCCAGCAAGCCTATCCAGGCCTGTGATTTTACCATGTAATCTTGTTGTTGTTGTATAATAGTTCAGTTTCTTACCCTCCTTTACCATAAGGGTAGGTTACAACAATTTAAAATTTAATATAATAAACAGTCTCAAACAAATTGCAGTCAAAGGAATAAGGAGATTCCTGAAAACCTAGATCTCAGCTGTGCAAGGCCCAGGTAAAGAGCTGCATCTTCAGCATACGATGGAAACCGTGTAATGAAGGTAGCAGGTGCACCTCTGTGGGTGAGGGAGTTCCACAGCCTGAGAGCTGCTGCAAAGAATGCCCTGAACTCCAGAGGGCAGCAGATCTACCAAGAGGGCCCCTCTCTGCTGATCTAAACACCCAAGAGGTCTGTAGGAAAGGAAGCAGCTTTTCAGGTACTTGGGGGGCCTGAGTCATTTAAGTGGGCACCTTAAACTGGGCCCAGAAACAAACTGGCAAGTGACAACCAATACAGCTTTTTCAGCACATGGGTTTTATGTACAATTTATAATTGTTGATCTATTTTAAAATGTGGCATTACCTTGTTTTTAATGCTTGCCTTTTACCAGTATTTTTAATATATATCATAAATGGTCCTTTGTAAGCTGCTAATGTGAGATTTTGACCAGCTTCGGCCTATCTGAAGCTGAAGCTGATACAGGCTCGTCTTATCTTGAGCCCAAGCAGAGCGTCGTCATACACAGCGGAAGGATAAGCAGTATGTGCTACATTCTTAACTTTATTTACACTCTATGCTGAGAGAATACGAACATGCATCTTGCCTCTGCGAGAGCAGAGAAGCAACTCCTCTCAAAAACAAAGAACACCGAGAGAAACAGTGAAAAACAGGAAACCAGTGTACGTCACATCCAGTCTCCCATTCCCGTGGGAATCCAACAGTAACTCTGACTGTGGAATGCAAAACAATGTCTTGTGACTGCAGTTGCTGCTCAGTGAGGGAAATAGAAACCAACAGCTAAGAATCAGCGGTATTAACAGTTTGTTAAGTAAAAAAATCCTGATCATTAGTCAAGCTGGCCAGGGCTGATGGGAACTGGACTCCAGAGACCTCTAGAAGGTGACATGTTGGATATATATATATATATATACACACACACACATAGAGATAGATAGATAGATGATAGATGATAGATAGAGATAGATAGATAGATATAGATAGATAGATAGATAGATAGATAGATAGATAGATAGATACGGGACGTGGGTGGCGCTGTGGGTTAAACCACTGAGCCTAGGACTTGCTGATCAGAAGGTCAGCAGTTTGAATCCCCACGACGGGGTGAGCTCCCGTTGCTCGGTCCCTGCTCCTGCCAACCTAGCAGTTCGAAAGCACATCAAAGTACAAGTAGATAAATAGGTACCGCTCCGGTAGGAAGGTAAACGGCGTTTCCGTGCACTGCTCTGGTTTGCCAGAAGCGGCTTAGTCATGCTGGCCACATGACCCAGAAGCTGTACACCGGCTTCCTCAGCCAATAAAGTGAGATGAGCGCTGCAACCCCAGAGTCGGCCACAACTGGACCTAATGGTCAGGGGTCCCTTTACCTTTACGATAGATGATAGATAGATAGATAGATAGATAGATAGATAGATAGAGATAGATAGATAGATGATAGATAGATAGATGATAGATATAGATAGATAGATAGATAGATAGATAGATAGATAGATAGATAGATAGACAGATAGATACACACGCACACATATTACAAAGGAGGCTGATTGAGAGCAACATCAACCAGAAGGTTCTCCTGCGGAAGCTCTACTGAAATGAATCCCATGGAGGAGAATGGAAGTTGCTACCACAGCAACAAAAGCCAATCTAAAGCATCGGGCTATAAAAGAATGTAGCCCTAAGAGATTTAGCAATCTGTTCCACATACAGCTGCCAGCTGCGTCTTACTTAAGCCAATTGTCTCTTATTGGAAAATATTACATCCCTACAGAACAAAACCAACACATCTCTTTCAGAAGAAAACAGATTGCTAGAACGCCACAGCTTCACACCTCCACTTTTCCCTCATTTTTCCCGCACGTTTTTGATCTGAGCCGTTTGGGTCAGGAGGTCAGCACTGTGCCTTCCACAACGCAGCAAGGAGCGAAGAAGGCACTGTGGTTAAAAAAGTGAAATATTTGGGTATAAATATGACAGCTAAGAATGTGAACCTATTTAAAGATAATTATGAAAAAACTTGGACAGAAGTGAAAAAAGATTTGGAGATTTGGTCAAACTTGAAGCTTTCCTTGTTAGGTCGAATTGCAGTTATAAAAATGAATGTATTGCCAAGAATGTTGTTTTTGTTCCAAGCATTACAAATAATGGATAAAATGGACTGTTTCAAGAAGTGGCAAAAAGATATATCTAAATTTGTCTGGCAGGGCAAGAAGCCCAGAATTAAATTTAAGATATTAACGGATTCAAAGGAAAGAGGGGGGTTTGCCCTGCCAGACTTTAAACTGTACTATGAAGCGGCAGCTTTCTGCTGGCTAAAAGATTGGCTGCTTCTTGAAAATACAGACATTTTGGATTTGGAAGGTTTTAACAATATTTTTGGGTGGCATGCATATTTGTGGTATGACAAGGTTAAAGCACATAAAAGTTTTAAAAACCATATTGTCAGAAGAGCACTATTAAATGTCTGGGTCAGATATAAAGATTTGCTGGAAAACAAAACTCCAAGGTGGCTGTCGCCAATGGAAGCTAAGGCAGTTAAAAAGTTAAATATGGAGTCGAAGTGGCCAAGATATTGGGAAATTCTGGAAAAGGAAGGGGGCAAACTGAGATTGCAGAGTTTTGAGAAATTAAAAGGGAAGGTGAGAGATTGGTTGCACTACCACCAAATAAATGAAGTGTTTAAGTTGGACAGTAAAATTGGCTTCCAGGTGGAAAAATCAAAATTGGAGACTGAATTGTTAGAATCCAGTACTAAGAATTTGTCAAAAATGTACAATTTGCTGCTGAAATGGAATACACAAGATGAAACGGTTAAATCAACTATGATTAAATGGGCTCAGGACATTGGTCATAATATTTTGTTTGCTGATTGGGAAAAGTTGTGGACCACCGGGATGAAATTCACGGCATGTAATGCCTTAAGAGAAAATATTATGAAAATGATCTATAGGTGGTACATAACCCCAGTCAAGCTTGCAAAGATTTACCATTTGCCTGATAATAAATGTTGGAAATGTAAAGAAAAGGAAGGCACATTTTTTCACCTTTGGTGGACGTGCCCGAAGATTAAGGCATTCTGGGAAATGATCTATAATGAACTTAAAAAGGTATTTAAATATACCTTCCCTAAGAAACCAGAGGCCTTTCTCTTGGGTATTGTCGGCCAAGGGGTGTTAAAGACGGATATAACTTTCTTTATGTATGCTACAACAGCAGCTAGAATACTCATTGCGAAGTACTGGAAGACACAAGATCTACCCACACTGGAAGAATGGCAGATGAAGGTGATTGACTACATGGGCTTGGCAGAAATGACGAGCAGAATCCGAAACCAGGGAAGAGAAGCAGCGGAAGAAGAATGGAAAAAGTTTAAGGACTATTTAAAGAAATATTACAAAATTAATGAAAGTTAGAATGATGTTGGACTGGAAAGTAAATGGTTACTATTAGCAATGGTTAAGACAAGGAGAATAAGGAAGATTAGCTTAAATTTAAAGTAAAATAAGGGAAGATTTGCTGAGTAATTGATTAGAATTTGGAATACAGAAAAGGGAGGCATGAGGAAGTCGGGGAAGAAAGGTATAAGAAATTAAGATATGAAATGGTACTTGTTTTTTGTTTTGTTTTTGTTTGTTTATGTATTTGTTGTTTTTATGTTATGTTTGTGTGGTTATAAAAACTGTTTAATAAAAAATATTTTTTAAAAAAAAAGGAGCGAAGAAGGCAGAGAAGAAACTAATTATAGCTGAATGCATGAGGTTTACAGGCAAAACTTCACCATTGGTCCTGGGTGTCCCATTGTTGTCTATAGAGATCTGCTTCCAGAGGAAGATGCTGAGTGAGAGGCCGTGCAGGTCCATAGCTCTCATTGTTCATGAGGATCCAGGAAGCTGGAAAAGGCAGAAGGAAACAGCCTTGGCTGGGCTGCCATGCAGTTGGTTTGTGTGCACTGCGCTCTCTCTTTTTAAAAGTGTTTAAGAAGGTTTGGGCAAGCAAGAGTGCAGCTTAAAAACACAGCATAATAAGCAAGGCCTTAATTTCCAACATTCCGCAGATTACAGTAGGTACTTCAGGTAAAAGTAACACCTATTCTCACATCAAGGATCATTAATTAATGTTATAAATGAATTCTTTCTTCTGCCTGCTATACAAACTGTATTAATTCGCTCTCCCATAATGCCTCCTGCCCTGACTTCTGAAGCACAGCGCACAGCCAAGTGAGCCACAAAAGAACGTTTCATCTTCCAACGGATCAGGTTCTCCTTGTTTGCAGAACAGCTGCAAATCAAAACACGTTTGGCAGCCTTAGCTAAAGCAGTTGCTATTGGCAGGGAGGGTGGCAAGGGAAGCACGACACATTGGGGTCCACGTGCCCTGCCTTTTACACGCCCAGGTGCTGGAGTGAAAATGCATTTGCCCCTCCCCCCCCCCGAAGTTTAGCCTCCAGATACCCCAAGGAGGCAGCTGAAACTCAAAAGAAGGACAAGTGTAGCAGCTCAAATTAGCAACAATCGCTTCATCTCAAATAGGGGTGTGTTAGAGGCTGATTGGGGCCTTGATCTGCCCTTTTCGAAAAAATTCTTTAAACTTTACTTATACAAGAGCTGAGTGCTCTGCAAGGAGTCCTATTGATGAGGCCTCATTCAACCAGCTACCTTAATTTGCCTAAAGGCATTTATACATACATTTATACATATCACTTCATGTAAATTTTGTGCAAATGTATGTCATGCCAGAGTCCTTTAGGTGCTGTACTGACCCAAATATAAATTGCCCCTGAATATAAGCAGCACTCAGGTATCAGGCCTTATCACCGATCTGCACTCTGACTCAGGAACTAAGAAATGTGGATGTTGTAAAGCCAATGAAAACTCTTTAATAAATGCTCAGTTTTTGGTCTCGCATTCTGGTGTGAATCTACTGGCTCCCGTGAGGGCTCAGGAACAAAAAATGAGCACCCTGATTTTGATCAGCGGGATGTTGGAGGGTACGGTATGCGGCTGGAGGCTTCCCCTGCCAAAAACAAAGAACCCCAGCAAAGTTTAGAAGCCCCCTCAGCACAGGGCCAAGGGGAGGGGGGAACCTTTGCCCAGAGCTGCGGCTGTGATCAGATGTGGAACTGCCGACAGACACTTTGTTTTTTGAGTCCTGCAATCAATGCTCGTATATAAATAACTACACATAGCAGAACAAATTGATTCGAATGAAGAATAACCATATTGACAATGACTTTCTAGTCGCCAAACCAGATTACATAATGAAAAATACAATCTACAATAAGAGCCACTGCCAGTTTCTGGTCCTCCTAGCTTAGGAACTGTCCACAAGGGCCTCATTCAGCTTCCTATGGTCCTGAAGCAATGGCCGTTGAGCACTCCAACACTGCTTCCCTTCCAGAAGGGGAAATGCACATTGATTGCTAAAACCAGAGCTTTTTTTCAAGTAAAATACTTGTGGGAACTCATCATTAAGTTGTTACAGTAAGTCGCCGGGCAACTTGGGGCAGCCCTGAACAGATGCTGCTTTGACAAGAGTCACGTTCACCACCTGTGGAGGTGCTAAAAACTATGGCAAGCCGTCTCCCTAGCTGGTTTGGGGATTGCCCCTGGGTTCTGGTGCAGGTCAAATAAATGCACCTCTGCCTCCCTCATTCTCTTATATCCAGGCGGCTGGCTAGAGCAACTTGCTCAAATGCACGTGTGTAGAGGCCTGGCTGCAAAGCTTAAAACCCACTGCCGCTATACAGAAGATGGACTGAAGAAAAGGAAATACTAATTGAAATACTAATCACAGCTAGGAGCTGGGGGCAGTCAAGTGCAGACTGACACACACTGGCCAGCTACCCTTTTGACTTGAAATGTTCATTTGAGGGCCTTTCAGAAGCCCGTAAAGGCAAGAAGCGGGAGGGGGGAGTGCCAGCCTGCAATAGCGTCCTCCTGAGAGATGCCAGAACTGCACTCTGGCACGCTCCGGCTGGAAAAAAGCACTGGCTAACACAGAGAGACGGTTCAGCTGTGCAGGTAAAGAGGCAGGAGCTGCATTCTGGACACAATCCCATCCTCCCCAGGTGGTGAGCGGGAAGACGGCTGCTGTCTTTACCAGTTTTGTTTACTGTCTGTTCTGAGCGGCTTTTTTTACTGCTGTTGTTGAGCAAATCCAGGGAGGAGGAAAACTGCAAAGCTAATCTAGATAACGCGTGTGCCGCGGCACCAGCAGCAGGGTGCACTGGAAGCTTATTATTGCTTAATGCCATGATTGATGAGCTCGAAAACAGAGCGTTGCACGAATCTGGAATAATAAAGAGCTGCTTGGTGCTAATTCCTGGGTGTGCGTGGGTGACAGGAGAGCAGGGGGAAGAGTTCATGAGCGTGGATGGGTGGGTGGAGATGGGAAAGGAAGAGGGTGCCCCACGGGAGGGAGAGCACTTGGGAGACAAGTCCATGGGCAAAATTGGAGGGAAACATAGACCCGGGGAGAGGAGGGACTGGAAGCATCTGGAAATGCCAGATCCTAATCCCTAACATGGATAGGTAATGCCAAACCATCCATGAGGGCACAGTGAACACATGTCTGAAGGGATGAGGTTTTGTGCTGCAGGTATTACCTGGGTGAAGCTCCTGGAAGAGAAACCTCAGACCCTGGAGCAAATGTGGCCCTCCTGGCTTCTCTGTCTGGCCCTCAGAACTCTCCCTCACTAGCCCTTAATATTTTGCTGGGCTAGAACGCAGCCTTGAACTCTGGTGTTGCCTCTCCCTTGTCTGGATGCAGGATAGAGAGAGGGGTGTGTAGAAATTTGGCCTAGTTAAAAGGTGTCTACATTGCTCCACCCACCTTTGCCTCTGCCCCCACCCATCATTGGGGAGGGGCCCCTGGAAGTTGCCCAGAAAGAAATGCACCCCATGGGGCTGATAAGGGCTCCCCAGAATTTTATTTAAAGACAGGGCATTTACAATGAGCACTGAGTGAACTCCTCTTCTTGGCTTACCTTGCAATTAGCTCAGCATTTGCAAGCTTTCTCCGAACAAGAGTGCCTGATCTTTGCAAGCTCTGGCTTGTAGTGGTACCCTCATAGCAAGATGTGTGTGTTGCCTTCTCCTGTGATGTCCCCTTGGTCTTGCCATTCCCAGCACCAACCATGCAAGAGAGCCACTTGGAAATTCACCTTTGCACCTTTCCATACAAACCTTCCTGGGAACAAGAGAGGGCTGGAGAATGAGGTTGGAGACAGTAACACTTAAGAGCATTTGCAAGAAACCATTGAGAGAATTTACCCAAATAGAGAAGATACAGTCACCAAACAAAAGGTCTCTTAATCAGGCTGTCTGGCCCACGCTGTTCACTACAATCCGCAAGAGCGAGGAATTTACAGAACTCTGCCATTGTACAAAGTGGCTGGCTTTGTAGCTGACATACTTTCACGGCCATCAAAGAACATTTCCGCAAGGGTGTGGGTATGAAAGAACCGCCATGCTTTCCTTGCCAAAGCAGGTGGCTTTGGATCTCTGGTGTCAGGAGCGGGGGTGGGGGGCCCTGTGTGCCGCTGCCCCATGGGGTGAGCCACTGAGCTGCGCGACAGCCTCCTCAAGGCTCCAGAACCCTCTGGCCCTGGACTGACTCCACCCACCTGGGCGGGAAGAAGCATAAAGAGCTTCCTGATCTAGCCTGAGCCTTGTTTAAGTAACATGGGGCTTCTGAGACTGAGTGCATTTAGGGTTGCCATACATCTGGAATTTCCCAGACACATCCGGAATACTGCAGTTGGCAGCAGTGTCCGGGCAAAAATCAGCAAAACGTCCCTGAAAATCCAGACATGTGGCAGCCCACGTCGGCAGTGTCATTTTTGCTCAAAAACATTTAAAAAATGTGATTTTGCAAAAAAAGCTCAACAGCTGGGGGGGGGGGAGGAAAGCTCAACAACTTTTTTGTCCGGATTTTCACCTCAGACCACCCATGATCCAGCCCGGCATGTTGACTCTGTGTGTGTGCAGAATATAAGAACAAATTGCAATCTGGAGAATAATGTTGGAGGGTAATACGTTTGTGATGACTAAACCTTAACGGTTTGAGAATGATAGGCCTGTGTTCTGATCCAGCAACCTCACTGCCAGCCCTGCCTTAGCTTCTTTTATCTGTACACCCAAAATTAACCTGAGCCAACTTTTCTCCATGAAAAGAAAGTAAGTAGTATTGGAGGGTGAAGGAACAAGCAATGGTGGTGCTCAGAAAATTGCCTTCTATGGTGCTTGGGGCTGTTGCTTCTGAAGATGGTCCTGCACAGATGCCTCTAATCATTTATCAAGTGCTATTACAGTCACCTGGAGGCTTCTGAACACATTGTGACTGCTGCACAGGCTCCAAACTATGAAATCCACAGTGCAGCTTGCTCAGGAAGCTCCCTCTTGCTGCAGTACAAAAAACCTCCCATTCACATCCATTACTTTTTAAGAACTGGGACATCAGACTTCATGAAAAGTTGATCCAGCTCTGTATTCTGTCTTCCAGTGGTGGTCAGAGCCACTTTCTTCAGAAGGGTGTAAAGTTCACCCCTTTTTCCAGTTCCTAGCATTTGGTACTCATAAGTAAATTTCACTACAAAAAATATTCCTCTTCTGGCTGCCAAGACCAACAATTCAGTCTTCCGTGAAAACAAGTTGTAGTGACTGATGGTCAAACTACATGTTACGCAGGAGATCCATACTTAGGTGTCCCATTGTATTTCCAACACCACCACATAAAAGTCTAACATCCCCCATGGCTGCATGGGGAAATTAACATGGCGCCTGGACTGAGCTGCCTGGTCCAGGCATTGCTGCTGCCCCTGTTCCCTGCTGCTGCTGCTGCTGATGATGATGATGATGGTGGTGGTGGTGGAGGAGGAGGAGGAGGAGGCCCACAAGAGGAGCCCCTCAAGCCTGGAACCAGCCCTGGCAAACATAAGGAAGAATGGCGTGATGTGAGTTGCATAAAGGCTCCTGTATTCAGGAAAATGCTTATTTATCTCCTCGTTGCCAGGTGGAAAGGTCACTGTTGGATGATGCTGTCAAGACAGTGGTACAGCAGTTCTGCGGTGTGGCAGAAGGCATCAAACTCGTTCTGCTCCATGAGAAATATAAGGGAGGGAGGCTGCAAGTTTGACTTTGAAGTGGCAAGTTAACATTTTGCCATGTGCCCCTGGTTGGTCTCTGGCAATGAGTCATTTGCTGAGTTTTGAGGAGGAGGTGCGCATATTTATATACATCGCCCTGTCAACCTCCTGGAATCTTGGAGTGTGCAACGTGAGGAAAATGAAATCAGGAAGGCCTCAAAGAAAAGCGCTCCCCTCACCCACTGGCGTTGACGCTCACTTCAGCAGCGTCCAACGGAGAGCAAGCAAGGCAAGGGCAAAGGGCAGCAGAGGGCAGGCCAGAGTGTGTTCCACTTGAGGAGGCTGACATTTTCCTCTCTTCAAACACGGTTGGTTTTTAAGGTTCAGTTCACAGAGCTGCACCCTAAGCTGAGAGGTACTGGGGCTGTGGTGATTCAGCATGCAAAGAGAATGCTCAGAGACAAATCTCTTCTACACAGAGCACCAGTTCATTTTGTAGAAGAAGAAGTCATCCTGGTTGTATGAAATAGGTGACTGAATATGATACCAGTGTGTAGGACAAGCTGCTGAAACGGTTGCAGTTTGAAGAAACCCTTCACCTCAACCCCACATTGACCTTGCTTTGCTTTTGATACAGGTTCCTTTCTTAACCTCTTGCTTCTTACCAACAGAACACAGGAGTGGTCAATGTGGTGCCCACCAGCTGTTTGGACTCCAACTCCCATCAACACCAGTCATCATGGCCAACAGTCAGGGATGATGGAAGTTGGAGTCCAAAGCATCTGGAATGCACCATCTTGGCTACCCACAGCACTTCCGGACTCTGGGCCTTATATCAGGTTCCACCCATCCCCTGTTGTTTCCTGAGCTCCTTTCTCATTGGTTCCTTCATTTGTCAATCCCCTTCAGCCCTCTTCCTTCTCAGCCTGCCCTTGGCTCAGGTCCCTGCTTCTCAGGCCTCTGCTTATTCTGTCTTCCACACTTCAGCTCTTCCTGCCAATGAGTTTCCTGTCCCTTAGCTCTTATTCCTTGGCCTTCTCAGCTTCCTTGCCTGTCTTCCCTACTCTACTTCTGCCCCCTATGTTCTGTCAAGAGCACTTCTTCCTGCTCCCAGGGTTGTTTTTCCTACCCTCCCATCCAAAATGGCCTCTCACTTCCCTCGCTCATACGGCACTGTCAACATTCCATTGCAGATACCTCTGAGCAAGACACATTTCCCAACACCCCAGCAGCTTAAATTCTGCCCACATACAGGGGCTTGGTGGGGGAGAGTCAGCTTTTCTTCCATTGCAGACACATCCACGGTGTGAACGTGCTTCAAATCACAACAAATTGCCGTTCCAAAAGCAATGGTTCTTCATGCCCTGCACTCCTTCTGTCAGGGGGACAGAACGCCCACCAGAAGACCCAGTAGGGAAGCGATGAATCAGTAGCCCATGACTGGCTGTAAATCTTTCAGCAGAGCCCATCTTTTCCTTTTAAACACATGAGCGAGGAGGGTGGACAGCAGGAAAGGAAGGACATCTGTTGCCAAACGCCTGTCATTGTGACAGGTGGTATGCATGTGCAGAAGGACAGCTTGTCTAATGCAAGGACACCTAGCGGATGCCGCACATGCCATGGGCTTTGCATGTAGGGACAGAGTGCGCCCCCTGCTGGATCCTTGGTAGTGATGGCTGGGCTACCAAAATTCAGGTCTAGTTGGTGGGTTTTAAGCTACACCTCCCCCCCGCACGCTCCCCATCCCTGTGATTTTGTCCCCAAATGCAGTATTTGACAGCCATGCTGCAAGATGAGAAATTTATGTGCATCACTTCTGCACAAACTAATCTTGCCTCCTGTTTGTTTGTTGAAATATATAATTTATATTGTCAGATCACCTTGTCATGCAATAAAATGGCATCCCAACTGGTGGAGAATCAGTTTGGGGAGTTGGGTCAATTTCTGGCTCTGTGCAGTCATTCCCAATAAAGAGGGTCTCTGAGGTCCCTTGGATTCAACCGTGGGTGAAGGCTCCATGGCTCAGTGTCAGAAGCACCCAGCTCATCTCCAAGGAACGTTGGGATTTAGTAAGCTGCCTGATACCAGGTGATGCTATTTGCCCCAATGGGGAAACATTTTAGCTCAAGAGCCAAATGCTCTCAAGGGCAGGAGTGTGGAACCTGTAGTTCTCCAGATGTTGCTGAACTCCAGCTCCCATCTTCCCCAGCCAGCGTGGCCAACTACTAGGGCCAGGGATTGCCTGCACTGTACTCCAGCAACAGGTCCTCTGCCTCCCCTGTGTAGGGCAAACAGGCAAGATGTGGATGGGGAAACACATTTGAGTATTTCTGGGAACTAGTCTAGTGTGCAAATGCAACATTTGCAGCCATTCCTGTGCCTCCTTTTGCCTCTGGCTTAACATGCCGCTCACAGGTGACTCCCAGAAGGTTGCCCAGAAGGTAATGTGGCCCTTAGACTCAAAGCGGTTCCCTAACCCTGCAGTACAGCTTACTACGAGGTAGACTCTGCAGGGGTTGTAACAATGCAAAAAATATGGAAGAAGAATAACAGTGTGTTCTATTGCGGTTAATGGTTCTCTTTCTGTGTGGCCACAGAAGGATGATGCAAAATGGGTAAATTCCAAGGAGTGGAGTTACAAGCTCAGCACTGATAGTGCCAACATGTGAGGTTGCCAACTGACCAAGACAAAAAAGCGAGCTGGTTTGCTCCGCTGCCTTCACTGGAAGCTTGCTCTGCAGGTGATGCCTTCCATGATGTGGAGACAAGCATTATCAGCCATAGATGTCTGCAAATGAAGCTGGGGCAGATGAAATTGTTGCCAATTCCCCACTCCTCTCTTCTTGCACCGCTGCCCTTGGCCTTTGTGAAATTTGCCCTTTTCCTCTCTTCTGCCCCACCCTGTGAAATCAAGAGAGGAACTTTCAGGAAGGGGGCTTGAAATCTTTCTTGCCAATTAAGAGTTCCAAAGCAGTAGCCCTGTGCATTTTCACTAGCTTCTGAGTTCCCTTGGCTTGAGTCGGCACACATTCATCATGTTGATACTGGAGCACTTCTACCCACCTCCCATTCCAGGTGTTTTCGCTCTGCTGCTTGTGTTTTGCCAACGGAGGCACAGATGCTGCCACGGCCATGTTCCTGAGGGAGCCTGGTAGCATGAAAAGTGCCATTTGCATGTCAGAAAATCCCATCTGGCTCAGGACAATGCAGGAGCCCAACCTTCCAGCTGCTTACCAGCTGCTTCCAAGGCTGCTTTGTGTCTGATTAAGCTTCTGCATATTGGCACACAAATGCCAGGGTGTGTGATGGAACGAGCTCCATCCTCCAGCAGCCAACAATGCTCCAGATAATCCCTGTTTGTATAGGACTTAGAAAGAAGCAAAGAGCGAGGAATCAGTCATAGCACCTCTTCATCCCAGCATTTACAGGTGGCCTCAGAAATGGGCAGAGATAGCACCTTGGGGTGAAGCCATGAACTTTAGATGTAGGGTGTGTGGGTGTGACCATAACGGCACACAGTTGGACCCTATTTGCTTTTATACAGCAAACTTCACAATTGTAGCTGTAACCTCCTTGACGGGAGGTTAACCCTTCCTAGAGTAACTGCACCCATTCACATCCATCCCTTATTAACCGTGTTTCTCCCTCCTGTATCTCATCTCTATTTCGATGGAGGGCGGGGGCTTGTCTCCTGCTTATGCTCTTTGTGAAGTACAGGTTACCCCTGTACTTTATATCCCACTGTATCCTGTCTGCTTCACACCATGTGTTGTGTCTTCCTTTTTGTCTCCAGTGCCCTTGTCACTGAATATACACCTTTCCTTTTACCTGTCTATGTGCTGCTGTCAGCCATCATTGAGGAATCAGTTTCTTAAGCATGAGCTTTATCCACATGTGCAAAGGTTTTCTGTTTCCTATCGCAAGGAATTGAGAAGCTGCAACTCACCATTCCAGATTCTCAAAGCAACCACACCTGAGGTTTGACATGATCCATCCAAACTAAGAGCACCTTTTTTGTAATATCAGTGAGGGGTGGAATCTCTTATCTCTTCTGTTTGCCCTGATCCATGGCATGTTTACATGGAAGTAGGGTCCCTCTGCATTCAATGGGACTTATCCCAGGTAAATTCGGTGTGCAGAATCCCAGCCTTAATGGTTCTTCCACTAGGAAGCATTAAGATACATTGGATGGCACTGGAGGACACAGGGCATATCTAAGGGCTTGTCCACACTTACCTTTTCTTATGGCGCTGCCAGGGAAGGAATGTCCAGCAAGAGGAATTAACACTGTATTGTCAAAGGAGCACTTACAGGAAGTGTTAGGAAAAGACAAGTCTATCATTCCTATATCACTCAGCTACTCCTAGGTGCACACCTGATGAGGCAGTTGCCACAGCAGAGAGGGCCCACCCCCGAGCTCAGCTTATGTATCTCCTGCACCTGAGCTGCACCAAAGTAGGCAGAGGCTACACCTGCCCATTCAATCCTCTTCTGGTCCTGGGAGACGGTGGAGCAGGAGAGCCCTTGACTCTACACCAGCTTAACTGCTTTCTTCCAGGGCGGAAACTAGGCTTCATTTCACCCGGGCACACCCCAAAGTGCATTTGCGCACGCGTGCACACACACAACTCCAGAAACTACCTGTCTGCCAGTCACTGTAGACCCTACTTCGATAGATGGACCAAGAGGTCTGATTCAGCATAAGGCAGCTTCCTATGTTCCAATGTATACCTCTGCCTTTTGCATGGCTGGAGCGTAGCCTGTGGTATAAAGTCACACCTGCTGCCCCACCCACTTATGCCTCTGACCCCCTCCCCCTCCAGAAGTTGCCAAGGAGGACATGTGCAGAAAAACGTTCCCCACTCTTGACCAGGACACAAGGAGTGGACTGTTCTGGGGCAAATGGCACAGATGACAGCTGTTCTCCAGAGATGCATCTTTAGCAGCACTCCCTCACGAGAGGAGCTGGAGCACTGAAGCCACCTTGTCACGGCTCAGCTGACACATTATCCACAATGACTCATTCACTTTTCAAGGAGAGAAATAAGGTCACAGTCTCTGTGTTGCAACCTGTCTGTGGGGCTGTGATTTACAGGGTCCTTGGCCAGGAAACATTGGCACGTGTTTGGACGCTTGTGACAACAACACGCTGTTCCTTGCGAAGGCCAGGAATGCCCTGGAGAGCAGAATGGGGGCCATGGCAGTCAATAAAGCTGGCTTTTCTTGGTTGCCCTTCCTTTCCTTCCATCCATGGGTTGAAGTCAGTGGACAGCCTGGATTTTATCAGCCTCTTTGATGTGCCTTAAGCCAGAGTCCGGGGTGAGGGTGGGGCGCTAGCCAGTTTTGTTGTCCCGGGTGAAGCCTCCAGAGGGGCACCATTGAGGCTCCTGGCGTGTGTGTAGGCAAATGCACATGGGGTACCAAACAGGGTCTTTGACCCTGGTGAAAATGACTAGTTTTGCCCCTGCTTCAGCCCTTGTAAGGCAACATGGGCTCTCCTTTTGCAAACACTTGCTCAGTCTTCTTGTTGTCTTCGTCACAGCTAGGGAAAGGTGAGGCATTGTTCAAGGTCCTGTTGCTGGGGACACAGCTAAAGCCAGCCCTGCAGGACTGGGGAACATATTTCTTGGCAGGCATTTGGCAACTTTTCAAGGAGTGTCTATCCAGGAGGAGCCACACCTTTTGCTTACCAATGACTGCACTGTGTGTGCTGGGCAAACCCATGATGCTCTCTGCTTTGTGACAGAGCAAGGAACAAAGAAGGAGAGAGGCAATGCATTGGTTCAGAGCAGGGGTTAGGAACCTCAGGCCCAGAGGCTATATGTGGCCCTCCAAGTTTTTCAGAACCTTCCCCACACCACAGCCCCTCCTCAGCCCCATCCTCAGGCTGAACCCCTTGAGAGTTGGCCATTAGCAGGGACAGGGAAGCTGAGATGCAGGGCCAATTGTGGCCCTCCATACCGCTTTCTCTGGCCCTTGGAACCTTCCCAGATACACCTTCCTGGAGTGTTTCCGCCTGGCTGGACTGTGTCGGAAAATGCCTCTTGCTTGGCTGGATAAGGATGAGAAGTGAGTGCAGGATCTGGTCTACTGACTAAAGGTAAAAATTACATTCATTGCTGTGCTGACTTTTGCCTCGTAAAAACATCCCACTGAGTTCAATGGGACTTACTCCCAGGAACTCGGAGATAGGACTGTGGCTTACATATCATTGTTTTTGAATGTCAGAAATCATTGTGTGTCACAAAGCTTAGAAACTGCTTTTCAGTTATTAGCCTAGAGATGACGGTTGTCCTTGAGACTGAATTGTAAATGTCAGAATTTTCCAACAGTATCAGTGGCCTCCTAAAATGTTAAATATTATTGGTAAAAGTTAACATTCCCCAGATTTCTGACATTTACCGTAACAGGCAAAGATATTTCAATAGTGGCCACAGAGGGCTTTGTGGTCTCTGCCCGTTTTGAAAAAGTGTGTTTCTCACAAAGCACTTCTCTGGAAATCGGGATGCGAAAGACAGCCCTGATATTTATATGTGGATGTATACTAAGACAGAATGCAACCCCCTCTGAGCTCAGATGGTGGCTGATAAACAAACACACACAGTAATTAAAGCCATCAATCCTTCCTGGCATCGGTTGCCTGTGTCTGGATCACAGCGGTTTCCAGTCAGAGCATGACGGGCTGGGGGCTGTGGATCATCGTCAAGCCAAACACTCCGGTTTTGTAGGTGTCTCTTTTGAATATTTAATTTGGCACATGGCAAACGCATGGTTCTTTGGAAACTGGCTGAAACATCCCCAAAACTAAACAAGAACAGTCCTAAGCCACTCTCTGGCATAGAGTTCATCCACACCTACTTTGCCCTGCAGTTTTCACCCAGGAAAACCCGCTTTTCTGTGTTCAATCGGAAAAAATGGCAATTGGGTTTTCCTGGGGAAAGTGGTGGGGCAAGGGCAAAGCCATTCAGACCTGTGCCTGGAAAGCACAGGACAAGCGGAAAACTGCTCAGCCCCAGGCTTTCCAGGCCCAGGACAAGCAGAAGTGTGGACAAGCCCTCAGGAGTAGGGTTACACGGGTAGGGTGAGGATAGGTAGTGGATGACCCCCCTGGATCCCTCAATGCCAGACTCTTGAATGCCCATCCTTCATGCTTCTCCCGTGGGCCTTGTCCCTGCCCCAACGATCCCATCAAGTGTGCTCCTGCTCATGGCTTCAGTTGGGAAATCTCTCTTGTCTTATATATATGACAGGGAGAGTGATGTTTGTTGAAAGAGGATGGCTTCCGTTGCAACAGAAGAGACCATCAAGGCAGTAACAGAGCCAAGGAGACAGTAACTAGTTTTGATCTGTTTTTTTGACAAGAGGGTCGCCTTTGAGGAGAGGTACTGTGGGTGGTTGACCAGGCCTCATAAAGTGGACTGTCCATACTGTTGTCACAGCCGCCTCTCCATTCACACATCTCTCTTTCCTCCGGTTGGAAAACCTGTATTTGTACCTGTATTTGGCTCCAACAAAAAGCATTACAGAGTCAACAAAAGTCTGAGAACCCACCAAACATTTTCTCATCTGTCTTACAGAGTGGCTCTGTGCATGTGGAGAAGGCCTTTCCTGAGGCTACATACACAACACACATTTAAAGCACATACCTTCCAAAGAATCCTGGGAACTATAGTTCACCCACACAGAGCAGCAATTCTAAGCACTACGGTTCTTGGGATTTGGGGTGTAGGAGGGAAAATGTGTTTAAATGTATGGTATGCATGCTGCCTTGTCAACAAAGATCTGTATAGTTAAAGTTATGGTCTCCCCAGTAGTGATGTATGGAAGCGAGAGCTGGACCATAAAGAAGGCCGATCACCAAAGAACTGATGCTTTTGAATTATGTTTCCGGGAGAGACTCTTGAGAGTCCCATGGACTGCAAGAAGATCAAACCTATCCATTCTGAAGGAAATCAGCCCTGAGTGCTCACTGGAAGGACAGATCCTGAAGCTGAGGATCCAATACTTTGGCCACCTCATGAGAAGAGAAGACTCTCTGAAAAAACCTCTGATGTTGGGTAAGATTGAGGGCACAAGGAGAAGGGGACGACAGAGGACGAGATGGTTGGACAGTGTTACAGAAGCGACCAACATGAATTTGATGGAACTCCAGGAGGCCTGGCGTGCTCTGGTCCATGGGGTCACAAAGAGTCAGACACGACTAATCGACTAAACAACCTGCATGCTGCCTGAGTAATGCCTGTCCATATCCCTGCAATTGAGGAAAGAAAGCACTTAAGAGTTCAGAGGTCATGGTTCTCATGCAAGCTGAATCCAAAGCACCCAGTCTTTGAAAGAAACGACTCATTTGCACAGGCCCTGGGGTTGCCAGTTGCCATTTGCTTAATTTGTACCAGCCTAACCTAGTTTTTCAACACCTGAGGCAGCTGCCAGTTTAGTCCATTAAAAAGCCTGCCTTGTAAAATGATCTAGTCGCTCTGTCACATCCTAGCCTAACATGTACCAAGGCCGTGAGCCAATACAGACCACATTCACGCCCTGCATTCAAGGCACTTTAAACTTCCTCCAAAGAATCCTGGGAACTGTAGTTTGTTAACTTTCAGCACCCTCATCAGGTGACCCACCTGCCCAAGCTATGGTTCCCAACACCGTTAACAAACTATGGTTCTCAGGAAGCCTTAAGGGAAGCCATGGCAGTTAAAGTGACCCCAGAGTGCTTTACCCCTGCAGGGCGCTAGCAGGAGTGAATGCACCCCTGCCTAGAGGCTCATTGCCTGGATTCAGCCCCATTCCCAGAAAACCATCAGCACTCCCCTCTCGGCAAGCAGGTGCAATGTGCTATTCTCACTGTGTTCCATTCCTTTATTTTCTGGCCAGGGGGCAGGATTCTTAACAGAACCAGGCCGCATCGAAGCAAAGGGAAAAGCAACATGGAAGTCCAAGCGCAAGCAGAGACTTCACTGTCAATTTCCTTTCTAAAACATTTCTAATATAAAGGTATCTTGGTGTATCTGGCAGCCAGGAAGTGCCGCTTGCCATCTTTCAAAAGAATATAGGAAGCTCTGCTTGAGTGCCTGGAAATGAATACGTACAAGAAAAGGCGCTGTGTGTAATGTTCATCATCAGAGGCACTTTGCTTGCATCCGTCCCTTCCCCCACCCCTCGTCCTGCTACTGTAGCTCACAAATTGTGGCAGGTATATCATCTCATTAATTTGCTCCTAGGAGACGATGCTATTTATTGTGTTGCTGCAAACCTTATTGATGGGCAAGAAGTTTTGCCCCTGGGGAACTACCCTCTTTTTGAAGAGATTGTGGTACAATCCTGCATCTGCCTGCTCAAAGTGGAAGGTCTGGCCAAAGGGGCTAGAAAAGAGGGCAAAGGATTGCAGCCTTAAGCCCTTAGTTCTATGTAGTATGCATAGAGGAGCAGTCACCAGGCTGGACATGGATCCTGAGGCTGGTGCACTCCTGCGGACACACACCTCTACATCTGGTGATTCCTGATGATCCCCCCCTCCCCCCCGACTCCAGTCAACTCTACAGGAAGAAGGGTCTTGCTGACACTTTTGCGTGTGCCAGGTCCGTCTCTGCTTGGCTGCCTGCAGTTTCTCAGGAATGAGTCAGCTCTGGAATAGGCAGGTTTACAACTCACGTTTTACAGCTTGTCTGGCCCCCCTGGAGCACAACAATATGGTTGCTATGCCTGTGGAAGGAACTAATCTCCTCCTCAGCTACTTGGCATGAGGAGGAAGAGAAGCCACCCAGGGCAGATCTGGACTCCTTAAGATGGACCGAAAGAAGAGAGAAATGTCCTCTTTGCTTCTTCAGTCAAGGGCTCCTGCTCTAGTTCATACTTGCAGCAATATCATGCTCCAACTGCTCTTCTGGGGATTCAGGACTCAGAAGAAGCAGTCTGAACATAAGCACATCTGGAGTTGGACCAACAGTCTGTTTAAGCCTCCTCTTCCCCCAAAGGCCAGGCAGATGCTGGAGGAGGAAGGTTCACAAGAAAGACACAATGGTGATGTTCACACCTAACTCAGCATCTGGTCGTCAGACACATGTGACATTCAAACACTGAGGATGTAGAATCATAGAACTGTAGAGTTGGAAGGGACCACGAGGGTCATCTAGTCCAACCCCCTGCAATGCAGGAATCCTTTGCCAAACGTGGGGTTCAAACCCACAACTCTGAGAATAAGAGTCTCATTCTCTACCAACTGAGCTAACCCAGCCATTGTGTTCAGCTGCCAGTAAGTCATACATACTAAGTTTTAAAAATTATATGCTAGTAGTTGTTACAAATAGCTGGCAAAATAAGTTGCATAGTTCATCATGCATTCTGTAAAAAAGTACTTGTTTCTTTGTCTTTAAAAAGCTGTTAACAATAACAGCACCTGTGTGTTCTCAAGGTGAGAGTGAGTCCCATTGCACAAGCAAACCTCATTCTGTGCACACAAGCTCAGTCGAATCCCACCCTTCACTTCCCCCCTCTTTGTTAGCTTCCCCCTTTTTCTTGTTAAATGTGCAAACAAAACATTTAAAAGGGATTTGTCATAAACTGTTTACATGTAAAGCACAATGAAGCACTGAGAAAACAGAGCAAGTGAGATAAATTGGTTCCATTAAAAGTATTTATTATTTCTTAAAACCAAGTGACTTTAAATGCATTTTCGTATTTGAAAATGTCCAAAGCAAAAAATAAAGTCATATATGATAAAGGTATTTCAGAAAAAAAGATACAAAAGGGTTTAGACAAGGACCATTAGTTTATTGTTGCCCAAAAGAATCAGGCTGGACTTGATGAGCAAGGACCCTTCCGACTCAAAGGCTCGATGATTCTAAGTTGTACAACTCTCTCACACCGCTGCCACCTGGTCTGGCGATAAGGAGAGTGGAGCCACTTTTTGCCTCACTCTGCAGGGCTCAGCATGGCACCTGAGTAAGCCCTGCTACTCACAAAAATGCAGGCCTTACCTATCAGCCATATTTCCCCTGGTGGGGTTGCTTATTGGCGCCATCTCACCTCATTGCCATTGAATGGTCCCCATGAAAAGCAAGTGTGCAGCAGAAGAAGAGTGTTTTCCAGCTTTCACAAAGTTGCAATTCCCAGGATTTTTCATAAGGCAGGCATGACCGGAAAGCCAGCTTAAATTTCTGGCATGTGTATGTCTCAGACATTTTTGAGGAGTTGTTGTTGTTATTGTTTATTGACATAGAGCTACTGAAGTTTGTGACACTTTGCAGAATGTAAGCTTTAATTTATGTTTTAAAGTTGCTTTTCTGCTGCTAAGGAGCTTACAATCTAAATTTTGACCGGAGGAAGACAGAAGCAAGAGGAAGATAGGGAGAATGTGAGCAGATATCTTTACTTAGGCTTTGTTGCAGGGGCAACTACTAAGCCCAAAGTGATGGCATGGGCAGTCCTGGGTTAAATGGGATCTCAACACTGGCAAATGAAATGTGGCATATTTTTAATAAAACCATGAAAGCCGCAAAGGGCAGAGCCTGTGGCATCTCTGGCGCTAATAAGCAGCCTGACAGGGGCTGGCAACTGTCATGGAAGTGGCATACAAAATTAGCATGTTGCTGCCCACTGCTCAGCTTTGTGAACAAGCAATTATCTAAGCCAAAGCAAGCTCACCAGCAGCTCTGTTGCAGAAACATCTAGAAGTTCGACACTCTTGCCATTAGATCGTAACTTAAGGCATGTAAGAGAAGCACCAATTCTAACTATCCTCTGCTACCCTGCTTATCTTTTCTAAGGTAGTTCTGCATTTATGTGGTGGTGGGTAGCTGCGGCTTGTGACCTTCTGAGTTATGGGTGAAGGGAAAAGGTTGTCAATGTGTAGGAAGCCGGCTCAAGGCTGAGCTCCTGGAGATCTCTCGGTACGCATTGCGCAGCAGCACGTAAGGGAAGCAGGTCTCCAGCATATCAGTGGTCAAGAAGGACGACTCCTCCACAAGCTGAAAAAGAGGCAGGGAAAATGTGTATTATCTCGTACTGCCAGCTCGCTTAAGGGCCACAGCATGATGCATACTGGGTGCAGAAAATATCCAGATTCTGTACTCCCAAATATATTTTGGATGTTGCCTAATGACACCCATGATACCACCCCAGCCCACCCCAGAGAGCAGAAGGCAGTTTAAAGGAGGGCTTGTGATACGCACACTCTTCCCGTTTTCATGTCTGCTGAACAGGTTTTGGCAGTTTTTAAAAACATGGTATCAAAACCTGTTTCACCTCAGAGTTGACACAGCAGGGCAAAAAATGTAGCGAAAGGGAAATGAAACCTGTGTCAAACCACTTTCAACAGTCCTAAAAACTATGGTAAACCCTGCAGTCTTGCTGTGTTATGATATCTGTTTCTATGACAATTCCACAGGTCCAGTGGAAAAACCCCGGAGCCTTGGCTAGGGGCTGGCCGGCTGACATACTGCAGCTTGACACCAAGGAGGCAGGTTTCTGAGAGAGGCAAAGTGGGTGGGGAGAGACATCACGTCCCATGATGTGCACACACGTTTCTTCTGACGCACTTTCTTTTCTCCTTCTACAGATCACAATACTGGTGTATCAGAGGGAAAAGTGGTAAGAGTGTATATACACCACAAGCAGAAAGTCCTCTTTCAAACCTGCCTTCCACTCTGGAGAGAAGGGAAACCACCATAATATGATCTGCCTTTAGCCCACGATGTTCAGGTTCTGAATTCCAAATAAATAACACAATGTTTACATTCCCACCTCTCACTGATATTACAAAAAAGGTGCTCTTAGTTTGGACAGAATGTCAAACCTCAGGTCTGGCTGCTTTGAGAATCTGGAGTGGTAAGTTGCAACCTCTCAACTCCTTGTGATAGGTAGAGAACAGAAAATCAGGGCACGTAGAGAGCCCTTTGCATGTGGGAATAAAGCAATGAAGGTATCAGATAACTAGAAGTGCTCATGCAGGTCAGATCATCTAACTCCACACCTCAAGGCATCCTGATCCAGGCCTGTCTGGCCTTTTTGTGAAAAGCTCCAGGGAAAACAGATGCCAAAACCTTCCATGGCAGGCAGATACGTATTGCAATAGCTATCCGCCTGCCATGGGAGGTTTGGGGATCTGTTTTCCCTGGAGCTTTTCACAAAAAGGCCAAGCAGGTCTGTGCTCTGTGGAATCACTTCCCCCACTTTGAACAGGTCAGAAGCTGGGACACCACTGACCTGCATTTCCAACACATCCCAGCTGTCAGCCAAGAGCCACACCCCCCCCATCCTGCTAGCAAGCCAAAAGGCAGCAATGTTCTGCCTAAGCCAGTGTCAGAGGAGCAGCCATCCCAGCCCTCCAATTGGGACAGAGAGTGAACGCCATGCTGGCCAGCTCGTTCGCAAGCTCCAGATTGAAACATTTGCATTTAAATTGCTTTGCCGCAAAAGCAGTTCGCCTGGCGAATATCAATCCCTCCGGGGAATCCAGGCACTCCCTAGCTGAGACGTCTCCTACCATCAGCAGAAGAATCAATAACCATCTCCTGCTGCCACGGGAGCTCCTAATGGAGATGCATCACCTGCGCTGCTTCAGGTACCAAAGTGTGGCCTCTTGCTTCTACAGATTGGATCTCTTCACCTGGCCTGAAACCACTAGGCTCTCTCCTCACTGGAGGCTCCCCTTCAAAGGACTACATCTGTGCTGCCAGTTTGCAACAAAAAGCCAACACCACTGGCCTTCGCAAAATGAACGGGCCCACCTGTTCTCCACAAAATCTTGAGGGTCCTACATCTATCAGCCACTTTCAAAGCTGCACCCCACCCATGGCACATGGCTTGGCTCCCTTGCTTGAGCCATGGCAGTTGGCAAATTAGCAAGGCATATATTGAATCTGCTCCTTCACCTCCACCACGGTCCTCATCCAGCTGTAGCCTCAGCTTGCCCCTCCGCTTGGAGGAATCTGGCTTCCAGTGTCCAAGAGAGTATCACCAGGCATACATTGCCTCACCTACACCTGAGCACGCCAGATAGGTTACCTACAGCATAGTCCTTCTCCGCAGTCTCCGCTATATAACCAGGGCCTTCACCTTTCCATTGCCCCTTGTTTATCTATTTCTTAAAAATGTAGTTTGGAGCGTTGTGCAAAAGAGATGGAAATATAGAAGAAAAAGGAACAGAAAGTTTGCACCAAGGAGGCTATAATGTTCCAACTAGATGGTTATAAGAGGATGTGTCGGGAGCATTATGGAGGCAAGGCTGGCTCAGAAGACACTTTGCACTTAAGCAAGAGAGGTGGAAATCATGGGGCTCCATAATGAAAGAAAGAAGCATGTTTCAAACATTGAGGCTAAATCCAGAGTAGGTATCATGATTTCTGCTTGTGCGTCTTAAAATCTTGTGTGTGTCATCCTCCTCATTTATGTGTCATTTAAGACGTTTTAAAACCCTACTTATAACGGAGTTTAATTTTGTCCTTTTATCAAAACAGCTCTGTTCCTAGCCAGCCTTGGAAGAATGGCAAGCCCTGATCTGCTGCCTCTTTGCAAAGCAGTTCCTCCTCACAGGCTGGAGAAGGGAGCCTAGAGGACAGTCTGACTTTCCTGCTTCTGGGGCCCCATTTATGCATCCGGACGACTTCCTGCAGACTGATAAAATAAGCTTCAATCGAGAAAATACTTATCTTCCACCCCTCAAAGCAGCAAAGCACGTGATGACGGAGATGCAAGGTAAAAAGAGAGCTCAGCCTCGGCAGCCCTTGGCTGTCGCTTTGCTACCAAAGAGCCAGCCAGCCTGAGGGGGCAGAAAAAGCAGGGGAGGGAGCCAGGAGCAAGGGAGAGGTGGAGAAGCCGCTGTTTCTGCCAGGATATTATTATTTTATTTTAAAGCAGGGTGGCAGGGGAAAGGGGACACACAGACACACACCTCAGGGGAAAGCAGGAAAATATAGGGGACGGAAGGAGAGGGCAAGTGGGGGACGAGGGTGGGGGGTATGGACAGGAAACCCACCCAGAAGCGGATCCTGGAGCCTGAGCTGCAGCTACTGTAAAGCAAAGCCCTTCCAATATTGAAACATCAGTCCCACATTGGCCAACATCTTAAGACACAAGTGAGCAGCAGATCGGGGGGGGGGAGGGAGGGGGGAGGTGAGCAGCAAGATGGAAGGATGCGAGGGCAGGCAGCAAAGCTGGACAGGAGAGGCGGTGGCAGCTGAAGGCTCAATAGCCAACCTGACAGCTGGCAAAGAGACAAACACACACACACAAATATATATATATGGAGAGAGAGTTTCTTCCTAGAAAAAATGCGCTGGTACTATGTACTGTTGTGTACCACCAGAAAAAAAGCACAGCCACCAATGTCTATAAAGCATTTTTTACACATGAAGCGTTTAAAAATAAAGCTATTATTCTTTTTTACAACATTCAGTGATAATTAATCCCATTTTAAAGGTAGAGAAGGAGAGGACTGAGCAGTGGAGGTGTTGTCAGGGCAGGACTATGAAGCAGAATGAGCAAGAACACACACACACACACACACACACACACACAAACACACCAAAAAAGATTTGCATGTTGATTCCTATATGGAAAGATGCAAGGATTTGAAGCTGCTGCAGGTCCTTCAATCCAGGACCCAAGGATTGCCAGGTGGGCATTTGGGCGGTTTGCTCCTACCCACCTCCAGCCAAAGGAGGGAACTCTGGGGCCATTTCTAAAGAGCTTTAAGTGTTGTGCAGAAATTAAAAACCAAGGCTGTTAGTACCCATTGGCTCACAATGTAAGGGACACAATTCAGAAGGGAAAAGGAATGAGGGAGAGGGAAAATAGGACAGAGTGGGCTAGCTGATGCTCCCTGATCCTTATAATAAGTTTCTAGATCATCATCAGGCTTTGCTTGCTTGTCCAACAAGTCTGTGCTCTTTGAAGCTTCTGTTGCTGGACACACACCTGCCTTACTTTGAACTCTAAAGGAGCTGGAACTGAAAAATTATATATGAGTATTCTCATAGGAGGTCCTCTTTTTTCTCATATGAGTGCAATTCAGAGGCAGGGGCGGAGCGGTGTGGGAGCAGGGCTAGTCGCCCACGCGGTGAGCTTCCCTAGCCGCCTGCTGCCCACACGGGGAGGGGCGCCGCTAGCCACCCGCGGTTGCATCGTCCCTAGCGGCCTGCCACCTGCACAGCGAGTGGGGGGGTAATGCGGCAATGTCACCCACCCTCACGGCTGACACCCAGTGCGCACCGCACCCCCTGCACCTGCCTTCCTCCGCCAGTGTCCAGAGGAAGCCCCCCTCCTGTTCAAACTCATTCCCCTATAGGATACTGACCAAGTGCATGAGGAGTGAAATGGATTCCCTGTTCTTGGTTTTCAGCCGGTCAGCTTCTTGTCCCAGCTGTAAGAGGCTAACAGAGGCCAGCTAGGAAGACAGGAAAAAGACAATAAAAGCCAAGTCAAACCGCCTGTGGTCAACAGCAGCTAGAGATGGAAAACCTTTCTAGTTTGCATCTGCACTGGAATCACTTTAAAGTTTTTTTTTTACTGTTTTATCACTGATGGTTGCTGCCCTGGGCTCCTTTGGGAGGAAGAGTGGGATATAATACATAAAATAAATAACTAATACATAATAAATTTAACGGGTACAATTAATCAGAGTTTTATTGTAGGTTGAAGAAGCATACTGGTTAAATTGGGGAAGTCTATAGGCTTTGTGCCCTTCTAACAACCCAGCTTAAACAAAGGAATATAGGGTCCAAAGGAAGAAATGTTTGTGTTCTCTAACACAAGCCAGCACAGTTGCAGGCAACCACTTTTTAAAATTTTTATTTTAATGAAAAGCAGTGGGGGAGGCTGGTTTCAAAAAAGAGGAAGACCAAAGGTATTGAGATTAGATGCTTAACCCCTGGAGCCATTTTTTTCTGCTCAAAATTGCCTTCCTCAATCTGTTTTTCTCCCCACTAGGAAAAAAATTAATTCCACGTGTGGTAAAGCAACTTGGGAGAGAGCATGGGCACAGCCAGGATCTTTGTTAGGGTGGGAGCAGGACTTTTCGGGGGGGGGCAGAACCAATGTAACTGGTCAATTAGTTAAGTATTTCTATTGTTTTGCTTGATGGGGGGCAGCTGCTAGTAGCATGCTTAGCTTTGCAAAGGCCCCTCCTCTAAGGCCAGCATGAAAACACAGGCCGCTAGCCTTCTAAGCAAGTAAAAAGAGTGGGTGCTTACTTCTAGCCAAGTGGGTTGGTGGGTGAGGAATGGATCACTCCCTTCTGCCTCTGATAGCACATTGTGCTTTCCCTGCTTGTGGTGGTGGAAGAGACTTTTCTTCCTCCACAGCTAAGATGGAAACCAAACAGTCTGGCAGAGCTGAAATGGAGTGGACCTGTCTTCTGCCAGCCCTCCCTCTTGCCTGCATGCAATTCTGGGTCACCTATGACTACCAGATGAGTTGTTAAATGCAGGGCTGATTTAAAAAACAGATTTAAAACAAACAGCAGTCAAATGCAGCAACCAAAGAGGGTCAAGGTGCATATGCCTCCCCATCCCACCAGATGTGATTAAAATAATGAAAATGGCTTTTCTTTCTTTAAAACAAAGAACCCTTAAAAAAAACACCAGTGTATTACATGCCAAACAGAAACTGTCGTTTTTCTTCAGAATCTTCATAAAAGCACCTTTCTTTTGTGCAATATGTAAATTTAATCAGCTTAAGTTAAAAGCTAGGGTATCTTTAATTGGTTCACAATCTCAGCAGGAGCACATCTAATTCTATATGCCAGAGCTAGTTGCAAAAAGAACATATCTTCCAGGTATTTTTTGCCATTCCTGTTCTGATAGATCTCCTACACAACAGGCAGAAATTCAAACAGTGAAATGCTTCTCCATCTTTTCACCTCCAGGCCATGGGAAAAGCTATCCTTGTTGAATTTCTGCTTGCTGGGGGAGAGGGGAGGTGACATTATCCAGGTGCCAGTCCACTAACTTCCAATGCACCCGACTGCCTACTATGGGATCTCTGCTGAAATGAGCTGAAAGGAAACGTTTCACCTGGTGTGATGGTGCCGGAAACATGAACTGCCATTGCAGCTAATCAACAGATAAATCATACCAACTCCTACAGGCCAGAAATAAGAAAGTGATCATGCTTAGCAGTCCCTCTATCCATCACCCACAGCCAGCGGGATTGACTCTTCTCATACTGCCAGCCATGGGATAATACAGTTGCGTGATACACGAGCAGCCTTAAATGTTAGCAGGAAGAAAGCTATCTGTTGGCATCTGCAAGGCCTTGGGATCCATCCCCAATTGAGCACACAGGCAGTTAAAGTCCATGGAGGAGCCAGCAGTAAATTGCAATCATATTCAATCTGGCGTCTCAGTGCTCCTGGGAGCAATGTATGTGTTGTCTGCCAACTCTGGAAAAATCCTAAGTAGATAATTTGGTCACACCTGTGAATTCGCAGGCTGCTTTTTCCCTTTTTCCTTTTGCACCAAGTGGCAGCCCAGATTATGGGCATTCTCTGTCTCTGGCCAATAGGAGGCAAGAGGCTTGAGAAGGCAACAAGCTTTGTGTCTGGCTGTGGCAATGCCCAAGTGGGGTTTCCAGCAGGCCAAAGGGGAAGCGAAGAATGGTCTGTCAAGACCCCAGCAGATGTGACAGGTGAGTGGCAATGGATTTTCAGACACACACACCACAATCAGACCCATATGTAACATTTCCATGGTGACCACACTGGAAGAATACTGTATAATTAAAATCAACCAGGAGACTTCAGATCTGCCCACCATGTATAAGTCCACATAGTCTCAGTGTTTTTTCAGCAAATGAAAATGAAATTAAAAAGAAACTGCTTCTCAGTAATCAACAACTCCTCACTAGCAAGCAAAATTTCAATTTTCAGTAGGCTGAACAGCAAAAGCAAGGAAATATTTTTGTCTTATTATTAGGGCATTGAAAAAGACAGGTGGGGGGATCATCTAGTATACCACCTGTACCACAAATGCAGCATATTTAGCTGAATGGCACATTCCTGAGCATTTGTTCAGAACAGCAGAAGGCATCTGTTGCAAATGCTCTCCTTATCAGGACTCAAAAACCAGGCAAGCAACATTTTTATCATGCAGTCCCAGGGTGAGTGCTTTTCAAAGCCTGATAAAAAAGAGACAGATCTTACAGTATGAAACAAAATCCTTGCATCTGATTTTTAAGTTTAGTTCACATGACACAGAGCTCCAGCTTGCACAGGAGCATGCCACTGGAGAGGAAGACGGCAGCTTTTGTTAATAACAACAAACAGGCAATGATATAACACATTCAGATTTTCAGTGTTCAAAGCATTTCACCTGTATTACCATATTAATCCTTACAACAGCGCTGTGAGGTAGTCCACTATGAATAAAGGTAGAGGTAAAGGGACCCCTGACCATTAGGTCCAGTCGTGACCGACTCTGGGGTTGCGGCACTCATCTCGCTTTATTGGCCGAGGGAGCCGGCATCCAGCTTCCGGGTCATGGGGCCAGCATGACTAAGCCGCTTCTGTCGAACCAGAGCAGCGCACGGAAACGCCGTTTACCTTCCCGCCAGAGTGGTACCTATTTATCTACTTGCACTTTGACGTGCTTTCGAACTGCTAGGTTGGCAGGAGCAGGGACCAAGCAACTGGAGCTCACCCCGTCGCAGGGATTCGAACCGCTGACCTTCTGATCGGCAAGTCCTAGGCTCTGTGGTTTAACCCACAGCACCACCCGCGTGCCAGTATTGCCCCTTTAATACTGCAGATGAGAACGCTGAGGCTTGTTTAAGACTGCAATCTCATATCTACTTCCCTGGGAGTGTGTGCCATTGAGCACAATGGGCCTTACTTCTGTGTAGACATGTTATAGTATGGCAAAGGAGTCTGCAATTAAGCTGAGACTCAAATCAGAAGCTTCTAACATAGTCCATTCTTTTAACTGTTATGCTACACAAGCTTCTCTCTAGGCTTACTACTTTTGTCTTTGTTTATACAGCACGTCTCATAATTACAAGCAGTATTATACTGATCAAGGTTGAAGGGTTTGTCTGTGGATAGATAACCCCAGCTATGCTGGGCCCCCAAAGCTCTACATGGTGGTGTTCAATGCATGTTATCGCCCAGAGAAAATCAAGAGCTTCACTTACCATCAGGAATTCCTTGAGATGAGTCTCAATGTTCTTGTTGTAGATTGTAAAGAGGGCAGCCGATACTTGGATGATGGCTTTGGCTAGGCAGTGGATGTTGTTGATGAAGCCTATGCGCACACACGGGGAGGGGAGAAACTTACACCAATTCCAAACTTTTTGAGCAGCTAAATGGACCTGGAGACTGGCACTTGTCTATGGAGGTAAGTGCGAGCCTTGCCCCTCTCAGTTAAGCACTGCCTTGAAGGTGGACACACAACAGAATGGACTGATGCAAACCAGATCCCTTTTCTCCCTGTTACATTCAGGTCTCCACCTCCCCCACTTTCCTGTGTGGCTCCTATTAAATGTTCCTGGTACCTATGCTTTTGAAACATCAGTCTGGGCTGCTATAAACTGTAGTGTGTGGAGCTATCTTTAAGGATGGTCCAGAAACGTAAAGTGGTGCAAAATGCAGCCCTGCTGGCTGATTGGAGCTGTGGCCCAGAGCTGTCTGAAGTTCACTCGTGGGCTACCCCTGCATTAGGATGAGGGACACACCTACTTCCTGCCCTGCCCTTTTATCTTGCATAGCCTTATCCTGAGTGATGAAATGCCGGCCTCCATAGAGATACAGACAATGATAGCATTATATCGCAAATCATTAAGCAAAAGGAGGTGCTGAGCAGGAAGCTATCACCGCCTGCAGTCACTGTGACTAATACTTGGCAGGCATCTCTGCCTTGAAGATTTTCCATGAGTGAGTGGATCAATACAGGAGGTTTGGGGAGGGAGCTGTAAGCCTGCACCTTGCTTCTTACCGTCTATCTCGGTGGTGTAGACTGAAGAAGGGTCCGTGGCCAGCAGCGGCAGAGACACGGCTACAAAGACCAGCAGCAAGCAGGCAGCCTTGTAGTCCTCCTCTGTGGAAGAGCTGTCTATCAGGGAGGCAAAAGGAATGATGTATAGGAGGAGATTTCAGTAATAAGCTTGATTTACACTGTTGGTTCCTCTCTCCCCCCAGCTCGGCTTCTCAACAGACTTGACAAAAAAACAAAAAACCCTAGCAGAAAAAGGGTGGTGGTTTTTTAGAATTGTAGCAGCTGTGACAGGCCAATAAATTATCTGATGGATGGAGCTGGTGAGCTGAACAGAACTGACACGGCTTGGCTCCGCTTGAATCGACACGTGTGTGTCGGTGAGACATGGAAGAAGAAACTAAGAGAAAAAGTTCAGCACTGGCAGTGGTGTGTGGGTGTGGGTGTGTGCAGGGACTCTGGACTGCTGCATCTTAGACAGCCAGGTGCTCCCAGCAGCTTGGACCATTGAGCATCTGCATCTGACTTGCTTGGATTCAGAGCCTAAGAAACGCCAGGCCACCCCTCTTCCAGCCAGGGAGGATCAGGACAGCACTCCTCTTTGACAGCAGCCCTCTGACAGGGAGAGAAGCCTTGGACTGGCGGGGCAGGAGTGGCGGGGGCAGATATTGTACAACAACTGCCCTGGAAATGAAGCCAGTGACTAAGAAGTAGACTAGCTGCAGCCACAGAACTATGGCCTCCCAAGGCAGCAAGAAAAATAGTAAGCAAGATTTTTGAGAGGCTGGCCAGCCTTGTGAAAAACCTCTTTTACCAAGACAGGTTCTACAGAAGGGAGACTCAGGCCAAGGTTAGAAATGTGCCCCCTCCTGGCATCTCTATTCAGCCCTCCAGACTCTCCCCCAGGCCCCGCCCCTCCCACCAGTCCTCCTTGAGTACTTTTGCCTTCTTGGAATGGCTCCTTGAGCTGTGAAAATGCTTCTCACTTGCCTGGATGGAGAGATGTTCCTATTTGTGGACTCTGCTTTTTCCCTGGCTGCAAAAAGTTACAGGTCATATCCATTACTTTTGATTGTAGCCCCACTCATAGCATGCCTGCAGCTCTCAAAAGGATTTGGACAAGGATATGTGCCCCCCCCCAGCCTGGTCCTAGAGCATGTTAGGGAATAGCACAGGCTCAGTTTGAGGCCAGCACTGCAGGGAGGCAATTGCTTGGTTGGTTTTGCCCCAGCTAAAAACAAAACTCTGGAACAGACTCCCATGAGAGGTGGGAACTCTCTTTCCTTGAAGGTTTTTAAGCAGGGGTTGAATGGCCATCTGTCATGGATGATCTAGTTGAGATTCCTGCATCGCAGGGGGTTGAACTAGATGGTCTCAGGGTCCCTTCCAACTCTACAATTCTTTGATCCTTAGTGATTGTAGATGCAAAGCTGGGAAGAGAAGAGGAGTGAAAGCAGAAACTACAAGCAACCAAAGACTGGAGTTGAGAGTGAACTACAGAATGGAAGCCTCAAACCCCCATGATCTCAAGTCCCTGCGTCAGTTAAAACAGGGAGATTAAGCTACTGCTGTTCTTTGCTTTGCCCCCATGCTGGGAAGAAACACAGCTGCATTCTGATGCATGAAAAATGGCACTGATTTAGACAAGTTATGGGGCAGGGGCTGGAGAATTTTTTTAAGAGGCTCAGGTACCAACAAGAGTCTCAAAAGGGTAGAGAGGGAAGGGCCAGACTGGGGCACATGGGCCACTATTATTGCTGCTGTCAATATAACCCCAGCAAAGCTATGACTGGCTAGCTGTGCTCTAGTGCTCCTAGGGCTCTTGCAATCTGCACTGGTGAAGGTGGTGAGGTGGCAAGCTTGTTTGTTTATTCCTGCATTCATATTCCCACCTTTTCTCCAAGGAGCTCAAGGTGTCTTAGATGGCTCTCTCCCTCTCCATTCTATCCTCACAACAACCCGCTTACAAGCTGGGAACAGGTCCAAGGTTACCCAATGAGCTTCATGGCCAAGTGGGTATTTGAACACTGGTCTCCCAAGTCCTTGTCTGAGCTCCACTCTGGGTTTCTATGTCTCTTGTCCATGTTGTGGTGAAGAAAGAAGAGACGGTTGCCCTGAAGGCAATGGAGCACAGGCTATCTCATCAGAGAAGCTCAGGAAAGGGCCACACTTCACCTGCAGAAGGTCTTGAGTTCAATACCTGGCATCTCTAAGTAAGTCTGGCAAAGACTTTGGTCTGAAACCTGGAGGCCCCTGCACAATGACTGCAGACAGTACTGAGCTAGACAGGCTAATGGTCTGACTCAGTATAAGAAGGCTTCCTCTGATTCTGGTCTGCTATTTTAAGAGAAGGACAGACTTCTAGGTTCCAGAAGAGGAGCTTTAGCTACTACAGTCACTTGGGATTATTCAAGGCCTCAATGCCTTTAGGAGGACAATGTCACACACAGATACCATCTGCCAAAACCAGGGCTGAGACACTTATTTGGCCCAGTGGGCCAGATTCTCCTACCTTCACCTCATAGGCCAATTTTGATAGATGGGCAGGGCCACCCACCTGTCAATTACCCAATAGGCCAACCAGATTCCCCACCCCTGGGTTTTGGCAGGTTGTACCAGCGTGACGTTATCCTTGTGTAGGCCTTGAGTAATCCCAGGCACTAGGTCACTGGGGAGAGAGCGGCTAAGCAAGATTGAGCTTCCTGTGCATCAGCTGACACACAGTGAGTTCAATCCTGCTTTGCCCAACTGCATCTCTACCTGCTGCATACTAGACATCACATATGATATTAGGCGTTGGGCAGGTTGGCGTGGTTTGGGGGAAATGGCCTGGTAGGCCAAATGCGGAGGGCCACAGCCCACCCTAGGCCTAAACTATCTGGATTTCGGGTCCAATGTGAAGAAAATGAAGCAGCAGCACAGAGAAGCAAAGCTCTGGAGGAAGACAAATTGCATCAATTGTGTCTGTGGCCTGAAGCTATTAAATACATGAGTGTTTTCCAGGTAGGGGGATAGCATTCAGCCCACTGGTGAGATGCAGGTGTGCAAATGGCTGTGCGTGTACTGGAAGATCAAAAGCTTGCCACTGCCAACTGGGAAAGGCACAAAGCAAAATTCAAGAAAGCTGAGATTCTTGGCTGAAGCCTGGGAGTGGGCCTTTTAAAACACAAACAAACCCGTGACAGCATCCAAGCAGTGACAGCCTCCTAGAGACAGAGTTAAATATTTATCAGTGCTGAGATGATGTACCACCTGGCAAGATTCCCTGTGCAGCTCCTTTGAAAGCGGAGCTTTCCTGATACCAGGAATGCTTGCCTTCTGGGATCTCTTGCCTAGTAGATAAAGGGAAGACATTTCACAGCCCTACAGCTCAGTCTTATCGCAACAGTACATGGAAACATGGGCAAGCCTTGGCTCTTACCTTTCTTGAGGCTGGAAAGGGCGGATACTAAGGCTGGGTCAATGTCGCAAGGGACCCCTGCAGCTGTGGCTAGTTCAAAGATGCTCAAGGTCACCTAAAGAGAAGGGTGAAAGGGCAGAACCAGGTGTTAGTAATGCTGCTGCCGGGCCTTGGTCTCTTGGTCTCACTGCAACATATCAGACCTGGTTGGCACATGCACAAAAATAAGGTGGTAGGATTCTGGACTGTAAGACTGGAGGTGGGGAATATAATCTTTTACTGATCTCCATGTTTTATAAAACAAAACTGTACACTTAAAAAAAGGAGGCAGCACACATCATGGAGAAAGGGTAGTACAGTGGTACCTCGGGTTACAGACGCTTCAGGTTACAGACTCCGCTAACCCAGAAATAGTACCTCAGGTTAAGAGCTTTGCTTCAGGATGAGAACAGAAATCGGGCTCCGGCGGTGCAGCGGCAGCAGGAGGCCCCATTAGCTAAAGTGGTGCTTCAGGTTAAGAACAGTTTCAGGTTAAGAACGGACCTTCGGAACGAATTAAGTTCTAAACCCGAGGTACCACTGTACTTTGCTGCTATACTAGTTTACTAAGGAGAGCAAACAAAAAATCTTACAGGAGGACTCTCGCAAGAGACAAAGCTAGCTAAGACATGGCATTTCACCTAATTTCAAGCTGAAAAAACACTGCACTATTTAACAGAATTTCAGATATGGTAAATACATTACATAAGACATGAGAGGCCCATCAGCACATTTGCTCCATCCTGCTGCCTCAATGGCATATACAGACATGGAGACAAATCCTACTAAGCCCAGAAGTACCCAGCATAAACAACCAAATCAGGGCTTCTAGAATGGGAACACCAAGTAAACTGAGAAGAATCAAACGAACTGTGGAGCAAGGAAACACAAGTCCTGGTTTATTAATGGGGACGGGGGAGGGAAGCCTCTTAGGGACCCCCAGTTTTGAGCCTAGCTACTATGCTCCCTTTTATTTACCCATGTATTTATTTGATTTGGTCCTTCACAATGGTCAGCTGCTTTTCCAACCATAAAGCTGTTCAAGGCAGAACACAGATCCACAATAAAACAATAGTACAATATGAGCAAAACCATAAAGGATCATCTTAAGAAAAACCGTACCCAATATGAATAGCACTGGCAGCTGAAAAGCTGTCCCGAGAGTTCAAAATCTAAGTAAGTATCCATTCAAGGGCTGAGAAACTCCCCAGGATCAGGCACAGGCAAGCCTTCTTAGAGGACTCCTTACAAAGTTGGGGTGTCACCACTGAGAATGCTACACTCTGAGTCGCAGATAGCATAACCTCTTAAAGAGAAGAGACCTAGAGTGTCTGTATTATGGAGTGGTTCATAAAAGAGGAGATGCTCCTTGTGTTATTCTGGGCCTGGGCCATTTGGGACTTTTCTTTTGAAGTGTGCCTATGTATGCATATGCAATATTGCAAGGAAAAATGGCGTCTGGGATCCAGCAGTCACCGCAAGTACCAGGGACAAGAGTAGAAAGAATAAGTAGATGTAGAGGCCTCGAACAGTGGTCAGAGAAGGCTGCCAGGTGCGATCTTGTCCAGAAGGCACTTAATTTAGGGTCCTCCAATTCCTTGCACTAGGCAAATGTGCTGACATAAAAATCTAGCTGAGAAAAATGCTAGGGAAGCGGGCATGATGACACTCCCTTCCTCCCACACTAGGATCTTTTTGACAGCTCTTCACCCCTATCATGCTTCCCTGGATCTGAGCAGTCAGAGAAATCTCCCTCGTGTTCCCTCTCCCTGGCAGCAGCAGCAGCAATGAATACAATCAATATGAAAGCTGAGGAACTGACGCTCAAATCACAAGAGACACGAAACGAGACAACCGAAGGCTTAGGTCCTTGATTTCACTACAATCTCCGAATCCCCCTTTCAGGAATTTTAATTCACCTTCCCGAAATAACCTTTACTCCCCTTGCCACCATCACTCTCTCTAGCACATCTCTACTGTTCACTGAAAAACCCTGCTCTCTCTCCTTTCCTGTGAATCATTTTGTATAGCTTATAAGTCCTCTGGGCATGGAGGTGGATGCATCAACAACACCTACTGCACCACTGGCACGAAGGGAACTGCTAGACTGGTGTTTTTAGGCAAGTGTATCCTGCAATATGTTCTTCAAACAATAATAGTGCACCAGTGGTGGATTTGTTTTGCTTTATTAGCTGTTCTACGGTGCTTCCCCAATGCTACCACATCATGGCTGTCTTCAGCAGCTATAGCACACCAAGGGGGGGGGGAATGTTTGTGGTATGAAAAGTTACACAATTTCAGCAGGAAGTTGCAGGATATGCTCTAGTTAGAAATTAAGCAGTATGACGGCTCCAAAACTTTTGCAGATGTGAACAGTATTCTGCTGAATTATTTGGCTGGTGAGTCTCTGCATGTTTTATGACAGGCACACTGACATAATGCAACATGCAATGCAACGTGCTTCATGCAGAAGCCCTCAAGTGTGTAAACCCAAGTTGCATGACCTCCTTTCTATAAGGAGGAAGAACCATGTGAATTAGTCCTCCATGTGTATCGGTTGATGCATGGCAGGCACACTTCATGTGTGGAGACAGGGGAAGTGGGGCCCATGACTGCTCCTGTATCACATAAATTGGACCGCAGTACTAGCCCTGTAAACTTATGAAATGGAATTGCATTTCTAGCTGCTTCCAGAAGAGAGGGAGTTGTGGGGAAAGAGAGAAGAGAAATTAATTAAACGTGAAAGGCTTCTGCAGATTTCATGTAAGTTGGCACAGTAGGCAGTTGGGGGTTGGAAAAAGTTTTAAAACATTTATAGTTGTTAAAAGCAGAAGCGACCAGCTACAGCTGGCTCGAGCCCACTCTTGTGCGCTATCTGAAGCATCTCTGTGAAACACACTTCTCATCTTGATTCAAGAGGCTGTGAATGACAGAGCACCCACCCCCCTCCTTGGGCAGCCTGTGCCAATTAATCACCCTTGTGGTTAAACATTGCAACTTATTTCTAAATATTTTTCTAACTCTTAATTCCTGGCTGTTGCTTCACATTCTGTCTTCTCCAGCTAGTGAAAGATCAGAGAACTCTGCCGAGTGAAAAGGAAACTCACTGCTGAGGCTTGAAAACAAGTCTATCTGGGTGTCCCTCTATCTTCCTGGAAGACAAATTTCTGGGTAGCAAGGCTAGCCCTACACAGCAGGGTTACAAAATGTGCGACTGGCCAAGCCCTTCTAGCCACGTTTGGTTTTGGAATCAGTCAAACAAAATGGGGACTGAGAAAGGAGAGACACTGTGTCCCTCTTGCTGGGCAATGTAAACCAGACCTTTGCAAGCTCCAGTTCCATATAGATGCTCAGTGGCCGATTACCTGCATTGGCCCCAGGGTTCCAATCTCATGCATATGCAGCAGGCAACCCCATTCCCCAAAGCACATGCCGCATGGCTTGGCTGGAACTGTCACCTTTCACCTATGTGTGGCAGGAAATGTGTCCTGAGGGCATGGCAAATTAACAACAGCAACAACAACCTGCCTAGTGTCCGTGCCATTACCCTCCCTGCTGGTCCATCTCAATGCTATTTGTATACAAATAGCGCACACACACACACACACGCACACACGTAAGCAACCAGAAGGCATTACATGGGCATACCTCCCACTGATCATTCCCCAACCCCCAGCTCCTCCCACCAAAAAGTAGCTTGGGTTCCCCTCCCATTTGATCCATAGCCCATTTGAGGAACTTGCCTGTTCCTGCTTCTTCTTAAGGCCTGGCAAGGCAAAGGGGAGAGCGCCCATGTCTTTGCTCCCAAAGGCTTGTGTGGATGGTGATGAGGAATTAAGAGAGGTGTGTGAAACAGCACCACCTAGTGACACCAGGATAAGCCAGGAAATACTCCTTTAAGATGCATACGAACGGCTTTTTAAAAGCTCTGTGGGACATGGCCTTTTTCATTAGTGCAACAGTTGAGACTCTGCTGCCATTGCTTTTTCTTTATCAAAAAAGGTGGAGGAGGGAAGGAACATTAGAAAAAGCTTACTCTTCAAAGGGAAAGAGAAACCTACAGTGCCAGCTCTGCCCACCTCCCCTGGAGAAATGCTGCTTTGAAAGAAACCCAGAGAGGAGCTGATGTCTCTAAGCAGTTGAAAAGAGGACGGTGGCAGCAGAACTGCAGGGAAGCTAAGCAGGGCTACATGTAGCTATGCAACAAGGGCAGCAGTTCCTTTCAGCTGGATTCCTGCACTCAGCCTGCGAAGCCCTCCTTGGGGACACCTGAGGCTGCAACAGCAGCAAGGATACAGCCTCCCGGAAGCCTCAGATGATGCTGATGTGGCAACACCACTACGGAGCTGGTCCTTGTCAGTAACAGCAAAGCACACACACCTCTAAGTTAAAGCACCATAGCCGTTGCCAAGTAGTACATTCTAAATTTAGGCAGTTGCAGGCTGCCCAAAGTCAGCAGGTGTGCAGAACTGCAAGTTCCAAAAAAACCTCTTTCAATTCCAGCACAAACACAAAACATGCAATAGAAATCAGACACCCTCATGCATGTGGTGCTGTATTTGGGTAATGGAACTTTGTGCAGGCTCTTGTGAGAAGAATTTGTAAAGGAGGAAGGAGCTATGTACTGGACAAGTAGGAATAATGGAAGTTAAAAACTGGGCAGGGGGCGACAAAAGCAGGATACCCCAAAAGTCCCCTAGGCTAGATACAACACTGGGATGCCTAATCTCTGAGAAGGTAGCCCTCAAGGTCAAGCCCACCTGAAGTAACCCCCCTTTGGCATGGAAGCCCTTGCATGCATACATACGCGTGTGGCACATGTATGGTTCCTACAGGTCAGTTACTTAGGGGTAAGGAAAAAGATAATATCTTATTTAAAATTCCTTTGCACAGCCCCGGATTGAGTCCTGGCATTAGAAGCCATGTTTTTTAATCTAAACACAGCACACTGCAGATCTTGCAAAGAGAGAGAGCTCGCATCTGTAGATACATAATCGTGATGACCAAGCTGTGGCTTGTGCATGTGCAGGAGTGATTAAGAACCACAGAAAATTAATCACTTTGTGTTTGTCCTTTTCCTGGAGCTTTTCACATCACCAGTGGTTGAACTTGGGGTGTGTGCGTGTATTAATGAAGTCCCTTTGCCTCCCTCCCTCCCTCCAGTTTTAGCCAAATCATGCCCTCCCAAGGGGGGCTAAGACTCCATTGCCCCGCTCTCACAATTCAAGTACTGCACAGCAGCACACAGGTTCTCCACTTCCCCATTCTTTCCAGTCACTTGGCCATGTCCTTCTCACACTAGTCAGCTTGGAATCAGTGGAGGCTTCCAATCTAAGAGCTGCCGCCCCCCAGCTTCCCACCAAACCACCCCCCAGCCTGTAATACTTGGCCCTGGTCTTGCATAAAGGGCCTTCCTTGTCTGCTGGAACCAACTCCTAAGGAAACAACCTGGTCATGATTCTGGTTTCCCACAAGCCTGTGTCTCTCTTGTTCTGGATGGCTCCAGACAGAGACTGGTTGGTGCCCCCGCTGTCATTCTGCTCAGGAGAGATGTTCAGCATCTCTCTGATACAATCCAAAATACCATTTCCCCTGCAAGTGGCTGGGGATGCAAATCAGTCTTCTCTATTCATCCACAGGGCCTCACCACTAATAATAGTTGTAATTAACTTTCAGGCTGCATTGCAAGGGGGGGGGGAGTTGGGTAGGTAGAGAGCCCTAACCGCCCTGCCTAGGAACTCATCAGCCTCCGCATGGACATTCTCCACACACATCCTGGCCTCACTGTTGCTCTTGTTGAGGTAACATCATCATCATCATCATCATCATCATCATCATCATCATCATATTTTATTTATACCCCACCATTCCCGTTTCAGAAAGCCAGGCTCAGGGCAGCTAACAACAAATTTAAAAAACTTAATTGTGATACAACAAAAATCAGCATAAAATACAATATAAAAGCGTGAATAACAATAAATTCAAAATTCAAAAATCAATTTAGGGGAAAATCCATCCAATAAAAATCAGGTGATCACCAGGGCTAGCTGGCTAAATTAGTCCTATTTGGGCCAGCGAGGAAGCCAGGAGAGAATTAGCTGTGGGATTCCAGAGCAGGTAATCTTCATAAAAAGGGGAGGGGAGGGGAGGGAGGGGAATAAAAGAGCAGGCTAAATTCAAATTGAAAGCCAGGCGGAATAGCTGTCTTACAGGCCCTGTGGAAGGAGATTAAATCCTGCAGGGCCCGAGTCTCATGGGATAGAGCACTCCACCAGGTCGGAGCCATCACTGAGAAGGCCCTGGCCCTCGTGGAGGATAATCTGACTTCCGTAGGGCCCGAGACCTCTAAACTATGATTATTCATGGACCTTAGGGACAGGGATGGCACAGGAGCCAAATACTCTGGTGAACAGATGCCCCTAGTGGCAGGACCCAGAACAAACGTCATATTCAATGCAGGCAGGCTTGTTTGTGGAATTCATTAAGTTCAGCAATTCCACAGTAGGGGAATTCAAACTGCCAGAACTCCTGGCGTGGTCACCTGCACACCGAGACAAAGGCAGCAAGAGAAATCTGGGTAGAAAGTTCGTAAGCAAATGATTAAGAAGTAGTTTTCAACCATACCGTTGCTTTTCTGCATCCAGTACCTCCATAAAACATGAGCCTTTAGCAGGAGCAATGCAGGAGCATGCATGCTATAGTCCAAATCTCATCCTCCTGAGCCTACATGACCAACGGCCAGGGTTGATGGGAAATGCTGTCCAACAACATCTAGAGGAGCACAGGTGAGGCTCCCCACTCCAGCTTTAGTACATACTTCAATGCTCCTTGCGATTTCCAGAGGTTCCAATTACCTCTAGAATTTCATGAAGCAGCCCAGATAAAGCTACCCATGAAATTGTCACCCATGAAAGGAACTGCAGTTTTGCAACCTGGATTGCCCTAAACCTAGGCCTTTTACTCAGTCCTTGTTTTCCTGGAGCTGTATCCAACCAACTTATACTCTGAGTAGACTCACCTGTTAGTCATGCCCATTAATTTCAATTGGTTTACTCAAGCACAGTTTGCACTGAGCAAAGGAAATCCAACCTTGGTAAATGTTGTCTCCTTGACCTTCCCACCCCTTGGAGAAACAGGGCAAGCTCAACAATGAGAGCTGCAGTCCAAAGCATCCTGAAGGCACCCAGTTTGTGAAGGCTGCCTTACACAGCTCCTATTGTTGTAAACTGGCTCATAGACAACACCACTGTCATCAAATTATAGCAGGTATCAGGCAGAGAGAGACCTCTGCCTGTGGCCTTCAAGAGTCAGAGAAGACAATCCTGGACTAGGATTGACAAGCATTGGCATATGACACTCACCTATGTTCCTTTGTTCCACTTGCACCTTGCAACTGCTAGAAGCATAGTAACAGCAGAACCAGCCAGAAGGGAGGATACTGGCTATTCTTGCAGCCCCAACCCTGCAGCTGGGCTGCAAGCAGACCAATTTGCTCATCCGACACCCAAAGACCTCCACAAGTACCCCTGCTCTGCAGTGGGGTGGAGGGGTCTGCAACTGACGTATCACACACCAAGATGACACTCTCTGCGGGAGCCTCTCAAGGTTGCAACCTCAATGCCATGACGCAATCAACCATGAATGAGACGCTTAAGTCAGGACATGTCAAAGGATACTCCGCACCATGGGAGATCAGAGCTTCTAGGAGGGGAGGACAACCAATCCCCACAGTGGCATATAGATAAATGAAATGGAACAGAGATACACCCTTGCCTCAAATGGAGGCAGAGGAGGACTCAAACAGTTTGACTAATGCAGAGAGATGAGCTTATGTCCTCTGCTCCCCAACCCCTCCCTACTATTTGCAGCAATGGCTTTCAATGTAAACTGTTCAGCCATGCAGAGTATGTGGAACCGGAATGATGGCACAGCATGAATCCTAAACCTTGAGCCTTCAGAACTGGGCTGAAATTACCTAAGGCAATGGATCCACCGGACTCCTGTGCAGGGCCTCCAATGGAATCATATTAGGTCACCCAAGCTTAATTGGCAAGCTCCACACCATAGCGCTTCCCAGTGCCATTCACTTCATACCAACATTATTACATTTTGATTAAAACAAATTACAATTCACACTCTACCGCTTTTTATTGAGGAGGAGGAGGAGGGAAGTGTCACAGACCAAGGAAGAAAGTCTGGGGACTCAGCATAATTTAGGAACTTCCATCATTTTGTAACTAGAGCACATTTAAGTTTGTAAGGAAGGAGGGATGCAGCTGGAGAGCAGTCCAGCTGTACCTTAGTTGCGTGCTTTAGCACATGTGCCAGGCAGGAAAATAGAATGCTACATCTGTCTCTTTATCAAGTCTGTTTTGGCAGCAAGCAGCTTTTCCCATCGTACTCAGCAAGGACTTCACTTCATCTAGTCTTTCAATCCACACATTAATTTTCGCTGCCCCTTCTTAGATTGTGAAGGGGGAGCTTCAGACCCCAACTGTGGCTCCCAAAGCCTCTTTATTTGGCTCTCGGGACACTCCTGAGGCCACACCCCTTATCAGCCCTCTTCTGCATCTTCCTTGGGTGTTTATGCCTGGCTAGAATGTGTCCTCGAACTCTGATCATGCTTCTTGCTTGCCTGGGTGGAGGATAGAGAGGAATGGGCGAGGGTGCATAGACACAAGCCTCCCGAAAAGTGGTAAAAAAATACATTTATTGTTCCACTGCCATGTGGGCCCCCGAAGGCTCACCAAAATGGAATGCAGCCCAAGGGGTGATAATGGTTCCCTACCTCCACCCAAGATAATGCCACATGTGAACCCACCATCTGAACACCGTTTGGGGCCAGGTAGAGGCTGAAGAGAAACAGTTTAGACATGCTAAGCCCGGGAATGTGGGATTCAAAGAACCAAGGCTACTGTCACAGTAGCATTCGGGAAGCATGCAGGAGAACTGACTCACCTGGCAGAAGCTAAGTTATATAACAGACTCTTCCCAGGCATTTTTAATACCAAATAGAGTTAAATTCACCTTTATGTCCATGTCAGGATCGACAAATTCCTTCAGGCACTCGATGGGGCCCATCAGAAAAGGGCAGTGATTGGTGAACACCTGCCAAGAGTCAGAATGCAAGAAGTGATGCAACAGAGAAGTGCTGATTCTTCTTGCTTGCTATAATGCTGTATTGCCTGCCCTTCCCATAAGTCCTGCTGCATAAAACCATTATACTTTATTGTCAGCGCTGCCCGAGGTCCCAGCTCACACAAGACCAACGCTGCTTCGTTCTTTAGTATAAAAGTCTTTATTGAAGTTCAGTTTCACTTCCACACGCGCAGCGTGCAACGCTACGTCTTTAGCCTTAGACCGCCACAGCTCCATCTGAATCTCCTCCCCCCTGACACCAGTTTAAGATTCTAGCCTTGCTCCACCTCTTCCTCTGTTCCTTCCTTCTCTGGGTCCGCCTGCTGGTCGGGGTCTCACTCTTCCTAGACTCCTCTGACGCTGAGTCCCCTGACTCTTCCCCCTCCCTCCTTCGGGCTTTAGGACCTGGCTCCCAATCCGGGTTTTCTGCTGTCCCGCGCTCCTGCACATTTGAACTTGGCGCGCGCGCGCAACCTCCCACTTTCCTTCTGACCGTTACACTTGTGTCACTGCTCCCTCTTTCGGGGAGGCTAGCTGGACCTGACCTTCCCTCCGTTTCCCCACTTTCCGATGGGGGCGTGGTCATCCCTGACTCATCTTCTCTCCCCGCTGGAGGAGAGGTTGGTCCTGACTCATGTGACTCTTCCCCCCCACTGCGCTCTGGTGGGGGAGCTGGTCCTGATCCTCCGCTGCTCCCTTGGGAGTCCCCGCTGGCCCCTTGCTTCTGGTGCGTCCCCCCTGGGACCCCCCTTGTCCTTACCATAGGCGCCCCCTTCTGGGAATCTTCTGATTCGCTGGAGAAGCTCATGGAATCTCTCGGGTCACTGTCATATTCCCCTACGCTCCCCTCGGATTCCTCTCCTCCGCTCTCTATTTGCTCACTCCCCTGTGCTTCTGCTCCTGAGCCTCTGACATTTATCATCCAGCATGATCAAAAGGAAATCAAGGAGCAGGAATGAATGCTTTTGCTCTGGGTGTGGCTGGGAATACATACACAGATTTGCGATCACTCACCTCTTGAAGGCCCTCTTGCGCCAGGGACCTGAACCACAGAATCTCCCCAATTATGGTCATCCTCTTCAAAACATTTTCGGCGGCTGTGGAGAGCACATGGTTATTGGTCCCAATTTTCTAGCAGCCACATAATTCCTGGATGTGCATAACTTGCTTGGTTAATTCTATGGAAAACAGTACAGTCCAACCCACTTTAGGACAGAAACCCCAGTAGGGATGTGTAATCTGGTTTCATTATTTGGATCTTTGAGCAGGCATTCTTACAGCGCTACATCTTCTGGAGTGTTTTCTGAACTTTACTGAGTTATACAAACCTACATTCATGAGAATTCCTTTGCCTATTTGCAATGGCTTTTTAAAAATCGCTGCTCACAAGCAGCAAAGGACTATTTCAGCTGTTGCTTCACTCCAAATTTAGCCATTCAGGTGGCTGCCTGGTGGCTTCTGGAGCAGAGAACAGAAGAACTGAGGCCGTGCGTAACCTTTGCCTGTCACCTACCAGTTAGGCGGGGTAGCAGTGTGGCCATCTGCTCTGGCTGGTAGAAGTTAGATCGGATCTGAACCAGTACATCCATATTCTCTGTCACTAGTTTCTAAAAAGAAGAAAATAAAGTTCTATCACACAGACTTTGAAAACTGGCCATACAGATGATGTCCTGACAGGGCAGCTCAGCACCAACCATGGTCCTGATGTTGTGCCTGAGTTCAAGAAATACCCCACCACCCCACACTAAGGTGGTGGTGAGAGGTGGCAAGATGCTGAGAGAGGGTGGAAGGGGAAGGAGATAGGGGCTGAGTCCAAGGGGCCAACCATGAAGGAACAGCAGCCCAGTCAGAGAGGGGATGGACACCTGTGTCTTCCCTGGCTGTCAACCCAGAGGGAAGGAGCTTGATGCTGCCACCCTTGTGGCCCCAAACACTCCCCAGCCAAGAGACGGGACTATGGTCTGCTTGGCTGTAAAGGCCCACTCACAGGAAACAGGAAATGGGTGTGGCTATGCAAGAGAATGCCATGCTGAGGAAGAAGGATCTCCAGAGCTTGTTTCAGAGTCAGAAACTAGGATGAGAAGGGACATGGTTGATAGACAACTCTCTTTTCTTCCTTCTGAGGCCTTGAGCAATTGGTTGACAACAAAGGATAGCCTTGAGTGTTCAACTGAGTGGTGCCTGATGCACCACCCTGCACACCAGGATTGTACTCTCATCAGTGGGTGACCAACTCCCTCAATCCTGTGGATCAGTCGCACAGGAGAACCCAGCGGCAGCACAGCAAACAGCAAATCAGTTGGTTCCACTGATGCATGTGAATCAACAGAGGCACAGACATACGGAAGCTCCTTTTGAGAAAAGCAGTCCAGCTCCAACCTGCCCATTCCTTCCCACAAAACACAAGGACATTTATAACACTCAGATGCTCTGTTTTAATCAGTGCCCCTGAACCACTGTTCACACGATATGTCAGAGCTGAGTTGCAGGACAGCAAATTGCAGCAAGCTCCCTTCTCCTCCTGGCTTCCTACCTTCAGCTCCACCATTTGCGAGGTGATGTGCCACATGAGGTTATCACTTAGGAACTTCATTCCGTAGGGCCCAAGGAGTTCTGCCAGGGCTCGCATCTCTGCAGAGGGAGGAAAAGGTAACCGCATACTTTGCAGACCAGCAGCAGCCACAGTGTGGCCAATTCTTTATTGCTGTTCCCTGTGGATGTCTGCCAAGTGCTGGTTCCTCTCTTGATAATGCAGGCAGCAACAGAGGCCCACGCCAGCTAGACAAACTGAGAGGCCTTGCCCACCTTTCTCTGCATTGTGCAGGACATCTCAAGCTCTCATTGGCTCCTCTCAGGACAGGTCCTTTCCTCCTCTCCTTTCAGGACAGGTCAAATCGTAACCATGAATATTTTGGCAGCCAGATAAGGATTACTCTCTGCTTCCTCCAACTTCCTGAGCTCCAGCTTCTATCCTCCTTTACTTGCTTCTCCACACCTTACTATGGATTGCTTCTTCAATTTTAAACATCCACTATAATCCACTATAATCCTGTTTGCCCAAGATAAAAAAATGGGCTTGCTAATGGATTTTGTGACTTCTACTGAGTAGCAAAGTCACAGAACCATACAATTGGAGGGGCACTCATAGACAGTTCAGTCCAACCACTGTCACAATGCAGGAATGCACAATGCAAGAGCATCATAAACAGATGCCTGTCCAAAGGAGCAAGGGAGAGCCTATCACCAATGGTTCCACTGTCAAACAGCTCTTACCGTTAAGGTTTTTCCTAAAGTAACATTAGTCCTGATGGCTAGAGCGGGAAAGAACAAGTCTTTGCTATGTGACAGGCACTTGGGTATTTGAAGAGTGAGATCATGACCCCACCCCTCTCCATTCCTGGATGAATAACCACTCATCGTGGCATCACGGTGGTCAGTCTTGTTGCCAAATTCAGCTCAAGAACCACTACTGCAACTAAGCCTTGGGTGCTCCAGACTGGGAGTGTGAGCACCTACCTGAAACATCAGAAAACTCTTCAGCACTGAAGGTCTGTTCCCCTTCTTTGGGTATACTGACAAAGGTCTGCATTGATGGGGAAAGGACAATGGAGCCCATGCTGGCTTGGCGCAAGAGTGACTCCAGGTACCTGGGAGTGACAGCAAAGGAAACAAGATATAATTTAGCTCAACAAAATGCTGCTGGAGGAGTCAGCTGATTAGCAGGTGGGGGAGGGGAGCCATGTCTATGGGAAAACCTCCTTAAACGGGACTTTGGCCCAGAGTAACAACTACCTGACACCAACCTGCCTCTCTTACTACTGCTACTGACCTTTTTTCAAAGGAGAGAGACAGAGATGACAGAGTTGAGCCATATCTGCTGAGCCTTTGTTTCCATATGCATGAGTGAGGCTGCTCAGTGCTTAGGGAAAGCTCTCTGCATATACTTAGGAGAACTCTCTTCATTAATATCTGAAATATTGGCATTTAAAGCAAATTCAGGGGCTCATCCTGGGGGGTCTTGAAACAAATTATGTCCTGCCTACTATGACAGTAAAGGTAAAGGTAAAGGTACCCCTGCCTGTACGGGCCAGTCGTGACCGACTCTGGGGTTGCGCGCCCATCTCGCTTAAGAGGCCGGGGGCCAGCGCTGTCCGCAGACACTTCCGGGTCACGTGGCCAGCATGACAAAGCTGCTCTGGCAAGCCAGCACCAGCGCAGCACACGGAAACGCCGTTTACCTTCCCGCTATAAAGCGGTACCTATTTATCTACTTGCACTTCGGGGTGCTTTCAAACTGCTAGGTGGGCAGGAGCTGGGACTGAACGATGGGAGCTCACCCCGCTGCGGGGATTCGAACCGCCGACCATACGATTGGCAAGTCCTAGGTGCTGAGGTTTTACCCACAGCGCCATCCGCGTCCCTATGACAGCACAATGCCCCAACCAGCCCCTCCATTTCCCCAGCCACATACCAGTTGGTATAGAGTGTGGTGAGGGTCTGTTCCCCACTTGCATCCAGGGGCTGGGTCTGCTGCAGAAGGACGTTGCGGAGGAGGCGCCCAGTATCCAGACCTATGCGATGCATCAGTGAAACCAGGAAAGTGGTATAGGCCTGCACACCTGCCAACGCTTCTGAGGGACGTGCCAGTTCTGGGGAGCTTGGGTTTGGCTTTGCCAGCCGCACCAAAGACCTGGGGGTGGGGATGTGAATAGTTATTGGATGTACATTGGCCAAAAGAAAAAAGCACCCCAACACCACAGCCCCTACACAGTTGGGAGCTTGATGCCATCACTCTGCCTACCTCTCAAGCTAAAGTTTCCCAATATGTAGTGCTATGTTGAATAGCTTGTTTTCTTAATGAGCACTGAGGATCAGGTGATGTTCCAGGCAAGGAAGACAGGTCATATCTACTTGGATGTTTGGGACTGAAATCTGTGCTCTACTGGCAGCGGCGGGGGGGGGGGTGCGGTAGATGGCAGTACGAGAAAAACATAAATGTAGCCAGTGAAGGAGACACAAGCCTGAGTTTTCCAACTGGCTGCCAAGAAGCAGCCATGGGGAGAACTGCAAGGACTGAATGCTGTTGCTTTGGGGGAAATAGTGGTCCTTTGAAAATTAGCAAAGTTTGAGCATCTGTTCCCCGTTGCTCAACTAATTAGCCAGCACTGAGCCCAGCCCAGCTCCTGTCAGGGTGATGAGAATATCAAGTGCTTTGCTGTGATCCTGCCAGCTCTGTTCTGGGACTTTAATCTTCGCAGCAATCACTTGATTTGCTGACTTTCTCCATACAGTTAGTCATAAGCACTTTGCCACAAAGAATGATGAAACAAAAATTAAAATATGAAAACACCTACAATACATTGTTACCCATAATGCTTCCACAAAGACAAATCAAAACAGTTTCACAACAGATACATGCTTCTTTAAAAAAGCCCTCAGTATCAAAATAACTATGTTATTACTAAGGGGAAGAGAGCACCCTAGTAGGTGTTGGTAACTGAATGGGCATTTTAAAAGAGCAGAAGAACATCCCCAGACGAAACACCCTTTGGCTTAGATGGTAAATGGCAAAAATTCTCGCCTCTGGCATGGCAGTCAAAGCCTGCTGTCAGAACCTGCTGCAAAACCGAACCTCAACAGCTTTGCTGATTAAGTTTTGTTTGTTGTTTAGTCGTTTAGTCGTGTCCGACTCTTCGTGACCCCCTGGACCAGAGCACGCCAGGCACTTCTGTCTTCCACTGCCTCCCGCAGTTTGGGCAAACTCATGGTTGTAGCTTCGAGCACACTATCCAACCATCTGTCGTCCCCTTGAAATATGAAAGTCTGCCACTGGATGGTCATCTATTAAATGAATCCTTATATCTGTGCCTTCACACATATAAAATACATAATGTTCTATTAAAAAATAAATCAATACCAACTCTTTTTGCTAACATTGTTGGGTCTGTGGCCATCTCTATAACCATTACACTATCTGTATGCATGTATATTTAAGAATATGCATACATCCATATAGCCAATAATCAATACCACATGGATAAGCTGCTATTCATCATTAACCGTATTATTTGTTGTTGTTGTTGTTGTTGTTGTTGTTGTTTAGTCGTTTAGTCGTGTCCGACTCTTCGTGACCCCATGGACCAGAGAACGCCAGGCACCTCTGTCCTCCACTGCCTCCCGCAATTTGGTCAAACTCATGCTGGTAACCTCGAAAACACTATCCAACCATCTCGTCCTCTGTCGCCCCCTTCTCCTTGTGCCCTCCATCTTTCCCAACATCAGGGTCTTTTCCAGGGAGTCTTCTCTTCTCATGAGGTGGCCAAAGTATTGGAATCTCAGCTTCAGGATCTGTCCTTCCAGTGAGCACTCAGGGCTGATTTCCTTCAGAATGGATACGTTTGATCTTCTTGCAGTCCATGGGACTCTCAAGAGTCTCCTCCAGCACCATAATTCAAAAGCATCAATTCTTCGGCGATCAGCCTTCTTTATGGTCCAGCTCTCACTTCCATACATCACTACTGGGAAAACCATAGCTTTAACTATACGAACCTTTGCTGGCAAGGTGATGTCTCTACTTTTTAAGATGCTGTCTAGGTTTGTCATTGCTTTTCTACCAAGAAGCAGGCGTCTTTTAATTTCGTGGCTGCTGTCACCATCTGCAGTCATCATGGAGCCCAAGAAAGTAAAATCTCTCACTGCCTCCATTTCTTCCCCTTCTATTTGCCAGGAGGTGATGGGACCAGTGGCCATGATCTTCGTTTTTTTGATGTTGAGCTTCAGACCATATTTTGCGCTCTCCTCTTTCACCCTCAATAAAAGGTTCTTTAATTCCTCCTCACTTTCTGCCATCAAGGTTGTGTCATCTGCATATCTGAGGTTGTTGATATTTCTTCCGGCGATCTTAATTCCGGCTAGGGATTCATCCAGCCCAGCCTTTCGCATGATGAATTCTGCATATAAGTTAAATAAGCAGGGAGACAATATACAGCCTTGTCGTACTCCTTTCTCAATTTTACCCCTTCATGGATCACTGCCTTGCCGTGGCGAAGGGGCTTGAATAACTCAGAGAAGCTATGAACTATGTCGAGCAGGGCACCCAAGATGAACAGGTCATCGTGGAGAGTTTTGACCAAACGTGATCCACCTAGAGGAGGAACCGGCAAGCCACTCCAGTATCCCTGCTAAGAAAACTCCATGGAAGAGGCAGAGGAACCGATTAAGTTAAGTTTTGCTAAATACGAGGTCAGCTAGCTCAAATTGTGAAATCTTACCAGCACATGTTCAGGAGATGCGGTCACCAGGACTGAAGCACTAAGCCAACAGAAGCAAGTGAATGGGACAGAGGATAGCAGCAGCACTTTGGGGGCAGCCAACTTAATTACACATCAGTGTAATTACACTTCAGTGTAATTAAGCAAGACTCAGGTGTTCATATCTAACAAATCCACCCCACTGTCACCTTCCTGCCTATCCCACATAATCGGCACTACTGAGCAAAAGGTGTAGCACATGCACCATAGCTGTGTACTTCTATGGCTTCTCTCGAGAACAGACCCATAATGAATAGTGCCACATCACTTCCTGCTGCGCCCCTCACGTCCTGTACCTGCTAAGGCGTGTCTCCAGCTGGCTGCTGAGGTACTCTGCTGGAGTCACGGTGTGCTCAAAGACAGCAAAACTGGTCACGTTGTTCAGGCTCCAGCAGATCTCAGTCAGCGTCAGGTGCAGCTTGTCCAGACTGGAAGTGGGGGTGGGAGAAGAGGATAGTGGGTTAGAGCAATTGATACCGGCTGCCTGGTTTGCAGGAGGCAGAGAAGTACTGGCCAGGCGAGAACCTCATCAGTCCAACTCCAGAAGCACTTCGCAGGTCAGATGTAAGAGCCAAGGACAGAAGGAGGGGCAGTAGGATACGCTGTCTTCCCATCCCCTGCTCTTCTGATCATGTCTGTTTACACACACACAATATGTATATGAAAATGCAACCTATTATAACCAAAATGCTCTATCTCTGGTCAAACAGGCCCAATTATATTGAATATTCAACATGTAGCAAGTCATTTAAAGCATAAAATGCCATTAGTTTATCGATCACCCACTTTTATCGCCTTGCCGACGTGGGGATCCAGGGCGCAGTCCTTCAATGGCTGCGCTCGTTTCTCTCTGGTCGGGGACAGAGGGTGGCGCTTGGGGGGGAATTGTCATCGCGCCACTCCTTGGTGTGTGGAGTACCTCAGGGTGCGATACTCTCCCCAATGCTTTTCAACATCTTTATGCGCCCCCTCGCCCAGCTTGTCCGGAGTTTTGGGCTGGGTTGCCATCAGTATGCCGATGACACCCAACTCTATCTGTTGATGGATGGCCATCCTGACTCGGCCCCAGACACACTGACCAGATGTCTGGAAGCTGTGGCTGGATGGTTACGTGGGAGCCGGTTGAAGCTAAATCCTTCGAAGACAGAGGTCCTGTGGCTGGGACGGGGCGATATGGGATTGGGGGGGCAACTCCCATCTCTTGCGGGGGCGCAGTTAGTGCCAGCACCGTCCGTTAAGAGTTTGGGTGTAATCTTCGACACCTCCCTTTCCATGGAGGCGCAGATTGCAGCTATAACAAAGGCAGCATTTTTCCATCTCCGCCAAGCTAAGCAGTTGGCTCCTTACCTCTCTCGCCCTGACCTAGCCACTGTGATCCATGCGACGGTCACCTCCAGACTGGATTATTGTAACTCGCTCTACGTGGGGCTGCCCTTAAGACTGACCCAGAAACTCCAACGGGTGCAGAATGCTGCGGCGAGACTCCTTACGGGGTCTTCGCTGCGAGATCACATCCATCCGGTGCTATATCAACTGCACTGGCTCCCGGTGGAGTACAGGATCAGGTTTAAGGTGCTGGTTTTAACCTTTAAAGCCCTTTACGGCCTAGGACCCTCGTACCTACGGGACCGCCTCTCCTGGTATGCCCCACAGAGAAACTTACGGTCTTCAAATAAAAACATCTTGAAGGTCCCAGGCCACAGAGAAGTTAGGCTGGCCTCAACTAGAGCCAGGGCTTTTTCGACTGTGGCTCCGACCTGGTGGAACACTCTGTCACAAGAGACTAGGGCCCTGCGGGACTTGACATCTTTCCGCAGGGCCTGCAAGACAGAGCTGTTCCGCCAGGCCTTTGGCCAGGGCACAGCCTGACTCCCTCCCTCGGCAATCTTCGCGGAGCTCTGGCCCAATGGTGGCCAGTGGCTTGAATTTAATTAATTTTATAATGAATGATTTTAGAGTGTTGTTTGTGTTGTACTTTTGTATTGTTTTATTGTTGTTAGCCGCCCTGAGCCTGGCTTCGGCTGGGGAGGGCGGGATATAAATAAAATTTATTATTATTATTATTATTTCCCAAGCCTGCACTCCACCCCAAAAACACAGAGTGTAGCTGGTTTGGGTCCTCCCATTCATTCCGTCCTCTGGTTCCCTAAGGACACCAGAATCACATCTTGCTGCCGCCATTCTAGTTCTCCCTACAGGGAAGCACCCCACCCCACAAATACACATTAGGAACTATGGATGTTCCCAGTGTCAGACTTGCACCTCACTGCTGGGAAAATTGGAGCTCATTCATTCCACCTCTGACTGGCAAGTCTCTAGTTCGAGAGACCCCGCAATGGCACCACCGTGCAGTGTTTTGTGGGAGAATATTCCACATTTTGGGGGTGGGGGCAGGATAGCTATAGGCAAGCTTTCTGCCTTGTGCAGGGGAAACATTGTCCACCTCTGGCTGCTTTAGCCTTATTTACCACTACAACTAAAATAAGACGTGATTGATCTTCTGACTTTAAAACAAACTTCAAAAAGAAGCTGGGGTGGGGGCCAGGAATGCTCCAATTTTCATTGGAGCAGCAGTTTTGGAGGACCCTCCCACATGCCCTGCATAGGAAGGTGGACAGGAAGGAACTAGGGATGTCATCCTCTCACCCTGGGTGGAAACAGTAGCCTAATTTGCAGAGAACTGCAACAACCCATTTGAGGATCCCTCCTCCACTGCAGAAAAATAACCCTTCCCCCCTGTACTGTTTTCCTGACCAAGCTTCCCCTCTCCAAAGCTGCTATTAGCCCTGCTGGGCAGGAAATACATATACCATATTATGTCTGTCTTTTATTTCTGAAATTATGAATAGCTTCAGGTCAGCAAGCAATTTCAGCCAGGGAAAAATGGTGGGAAGTTTAAACATCCCCTCTCTTGCAGCCTTTGCTTCAATAAAAAAATGGAACTGCCATGACTGCTTTTTAAGTTAAAACTCCAGAACGTAAGGAGATGTGAGAGCATGCACACAACATTTGTTTTGACCCGCCCCCTAGTTGGAGCCATAGAAACACCTTGCAAAACACCTAGGATTAATGGCATTTTCCATGCTAACCACCAGACAGATCTTTGCATGCTTGACTGGTGGGGTGGTATCATTTTAAGTGCACCCTTGGTCCTGTTTTAACCGTATGGCAGTGTTTCTCAAACTTGGGTCTCTAGCTGTTGTTGCACTACAACTCCCATCATCCCTAGCTAGCAGGACCAGTGGTTGGGGTGATGGAAGTTGTAGTCCAACAACAGTTGGAGACCCAAGTTTAAGAAACACTGCCGTAAGGCTTCAATCGTGCTGGTATGAAGAAGTCTAAGCATTAACGTTGCCCATGACGTGCTGCATGGGTTCATTGTGGCCTTACTTGGTGACCAGGCTGCGGTCTTTCCGGTGGCTCTCTGCACCAGGCTTGTCCCTCTCTGGCTCTCCCTTCTTGGACGATGCTTTTTGGGTCCTCTTGTTCCGAGCCTTGCTGATGGTGGCAGCACAGTGCTTGGGTAAGAGCTGGGAGACATAAAAGAGGCGAGGGGGTTGTGGGTGGGTGGGTGTATTAAGAAAGGGTCTGCTGCAAATCACAAGGTGTGTTGAACCAAAGGTGAAATGTTCTGGAAGGCCTGCAAACACCATCTTGGTAGTCAAGATGACCCCCAAAATAATTGGTAGTTGTTGAAATAATGAGCTTGTCTATATTTACGTTTCCTTGCTTTGATATATGCTAATTGGCTTGCTTTGATGCTGTGCTTATCTTTGGCCTTGCTTGGGATGCTGGGCTCTAAGCCGAGAGAGGGGAGAAGCTTTGGATAGCTGTCATCTATGGCTTCACCAGCCAGGTGTGATGGGAGGTTCTGGGGAAACTGACATATGTTGCTTTGCGCATAAGGCCTGTTTGCTTGGGCGCAGACATGTCATGAGGACCTCTCACTGTTGTGGTGCCCCTCCCGTGACTGTAAAGCCAGTGAGGCCCTGCACGCTGTGTTATAAGTTTACATCTTTCCTTAATAAAATGCTAGAACTGGCTATTCTGGCATTCTAGGCATCCATTTTTGGTAACCCTGCACCAAATCACTTGCACAAGCCCTCCTTGGGGTCTGTGGTTCAGAATACAAGGGTAGCAGGGGTGAGGTGGGGGTGGAGAAAAATTATTCCCTGAGCAATCCTTGCTTCAACAGCCAGGCATGGTCCCTGGTCACCAGGAATCTGTACAAGGCAGTTATTCTGATAAATCCTTTGCGGACTCCTCACTCCGGCTGCCCCCTTTTTTGCATTGTGCCTACACTCACAGTGAACTCCTCTTGCATGTGGGAGTGTTCTCTCAGTGCCAGGGAAGTGTGCAGTTTTTGCTCCTTCCCAAACTATCCAAGACTTAACAGGAGCCACTGAGAACTGAGTGAACCTCTTTCATCATAGCTACACAGCTTCATTGGCATAACTTCACCCTGGGTTCCATTCCATTAAAAGTGTGGAGGATCTCATTGCCTGGGAGAGTGCTGCCTGCTGCACTGACAGAAGATGGAAGCACTTTCCCAGAGAGAAGATGTCATCTGTCATGGGGCTTGTGCTCAGCAGATATTTTGATTTACAGTGGTACCTCGGGTTACATATGTTTCAGGTTACATACGCTTCAGGTTACAGACTCCGCTAAACCAGAAATAGTACCTGGGGTTAAGAACTTTGTGGCGCGGCAGCAGCAGGAGGCCCCATTAGCTAAAGTGGTGCTTCAGGTTAAGAACAGTTTCAGGTTAAGAACGGACCTCTGGAACGAATTAAGTATGTAACCAGAGGTACCACTGTACCCTGACAGTATTGAATTGTATTAATTATTTTAATGAATTTGTTGCTGTTGTTGTTTGCTTCGTTCATATGCAACTGTGTTTGATAATACAGTGATTGCAATGTTATGATGATTATTGTGAGCCACTCTGAGCTCAACATTTGTTATTGGAAAAGTGGAATATCAAATCATATCATATCATTCCTTTGTCCTGCCCAAGAGACTGCAACCAGGATTGTAAGATTTTAACTCTGCTTTTGATGCTTATTTGAATGTGTTCTAGAAGAGATTGGATTATCACCCTGCTATGCCAGTAAGATCAATGCTCATTCTGCAGATCAGCCAAGAACAAGTACATAACATAGGCCTCATGCAGAGAGGAAGAACAAACCAGATTCATCAAGCCAACAATCCGTGCAGTTTTTTTGTTTTTATCTGCTCTCATATGATTTTTATACCATTTTATTGTAGTTTTGCCTCTTTATGAGACATTGGATTTTACTGTGAGCTGCATTGGGTGGGAAATAAATGTAACACAATAATAAAACAGGAGGATTCAAACTTGTCATTCAAAGTGCAAGATATCTTCAAGTTTCCAAATCAGATTTTATCTACCTGGGTTTCCCTCTTTCATTCCATTTTGGCCAACCATCTTTTCTGAGTTCAACATGCCCAGGAAATGTCTGGCAAGCTGAATTAGTCATACATTCTGCCCGATCTTCCCCTGTCCCCTGCCCCATAGTGATTGCGCTATCCTATGCTGCACAGAACTCCACTAGGATACTGCCACTTTCCCCACTCTCTTCATGCCAGTCCCAGATCTGCCTCCGATGCCCGTTGCCCAGCGTCCATAAAGGAGTTGGCTTCCTACCTGCTCACTCAGGTTGCGCTGTTCAGCAGAGGCATCCAGGATACAAGTGCAAGCCTGTTTAGCCATCTCTTCCAGGAAATTGTTGCACAGACCCAAGGCACAGCTCTGCAGATGAGGATACTGAACCAGGAAAAGAAAGAAGCGCCTGAGATCTACAAGGCAGCCTTAGGTGCCATGCTTGCTGCAAGTCTCTGCTGGCTGCCCCCTCAGAGGCTGTGAGTGGGCACTTTCCTTGTTCATTGTCACAAGACAGGGTTAAAAGAAGGGTGCTCCAAAGGCCTGCTGTCACGGTAGCCTCCAGTAGTGCAAAGCTCTCTGTCCACCGACAGTGGGATTTATTCTTGAGTAAAGTGAGCATAAATCTGCAGGGCTACCAGCTTAATCCTATGCGTTTCTTAATCCAAAGAAAGGTCTGCCGTGTTCAGTAAGGCTTACTTCCTAGAAAGTTGCAGCTTAAATTAAACAAAAGTAAGGGTAGAATTCAGCGCCACACTATTATGATCTTTCCGTCAGCAAAAGCATTTCTGCTTGCCAGATGGAACAATTTCCCCTCCCCTCCCCCTGCTATTTGGGGGTTCTCCTGACCCTCTGGAGGAAATGTGAGAGAGCAGGGAAAGTCCCACTGCTTTCATGGGAGTCCTTGTACTAGTACACCAGGTTACTTGAATCTGGCCCTCTATTTTCAAACCCACACAGAATAAATTATCCAAATAATAAGCTTCATTTACATAAATGAATACAGTGGACAAAGTTCTGTTTTTCTGGTTATCTTGGTGCAGGATTTGACATTTTTATCTCAAAGTAGACCCAGCTCTGACTACAAGGCATGAAAGCCGAACTCATATAAGCCCAGTAAGGGCACTCTCAATGATTTGACACTTGGCGTCTTTGCTCTTTCAGCTCCAGCTGCTTCTCCTTGCCCTCCCCATCCCACGAATACGCACCTCCTCAGGGCACAATGGGTGGGAGGCATGGCTGAAGTCAGCACACAGAAGCGGGAAAGCAATGGAATAGCGCAACATTGATGGCTCCTCCATGGTGGATGCAAAGAGTTTCTCCAAGAGGCGCACATAGAAACTGTTAAAGGAAATGAGAAGTCATGAACCAGGGCAAGTGGGAGCAATCAATGGCACACATCAAGTTGCCTTACGCAGAGTAAGACTGTAAGTCCATCGAGCGCAGCATTGCATATAAATATTTTGGGGTGGGGAAGGAGTGTTTCCAAAAATTATGTACAAAGTACCGGTAAGTACTGTAAATAATTAAAAGTCACAAAATTTCAATCCATCAGAAAACTCAAATAAAATAATTAAGGAAGCCAGGTTCAAAGTGTGTGTATGGAATGTCAAAGTTAGCTAAAAGGGGACATGGGTTTTTAAAAGTTGAGAAACCATGGTAGGGGGGTAGGAGAGCTGGAAAAAAATTTCATGTCTGATAACCAATGCACACCTTTGGTTTCAGATAGCACATGGATAGACAAGTGTAAAAAGCCCAAGACACAAATTTTCATAGCTCTCTAGCGGATACGTGGCTCATTTACCAGAGGTAAAGTATTTAACTCTGAAAGTGTATACACTGGTACGTCGGGTTGCATACGCTTCAGGTTACATACGCTTCAGGTTACAGACTCCGCTAACCCAGAAATAGTACCTCGGGTTAAGAACTTTGCTTCAGGATGAGAACAGAAATCATGCTCCGGTGGTGCGGCAGCAGCAGGAGGCCCCATTAGCTAAAGTGGTGCTTCAGGTTAAGAACAGTTTTAGGTTAAGAACGGACCTCCGGAACGAATTAAGTACTTAACCCAAGGTACCACTGTACTCAATTCTAACCAAACTAAGTCTTCTAGGAGGCTTTTCCCTAAACACATTACTTCTGGTAAATAAACTACCATAGTCGCTAGAGGGCTGTGAAAATTTGTGTCCTGGGCTTTTTAGACTCGTCTACCCAAGTACTATCTGAATCCAAAGGGGCACATTGGTTGCCAGATGTGAAACATCTTGGCATTCTTTTCAGCTCTCCTACTCCACGATGGTCTACACTGAGGGCTCCTTCACACTTCCACTTCTCCCATGCCTAGAAAGGAAGGGTCTGGGCAGTTTCTGCTCGACCCATGCTTAGGAAGTGGTCTGAGTGGTTTTCCCCAGGCCCTGCTCCTTTCCCAGGGAAAATCCGCCCTTTAAAGTTAATCCAGAGATCACTCAAATTGCCCTTTGCTCCAACTGAGTGCCATAGAGCGGGTTTTCCCACGGAAAAGCAGCAGGAGAAGAGGAAGTGTGGATAAGCCTTGATTAGAGCAGCTCAACAGAATTTCATAGGTCATTCCCAGCCATACCTGGAGATGCCAGAGACTGAACCGGAGACCTTCTACAAGCAAGGTGGATGGTCTACCACTGAGCTATGGTTGTTCCCCATAGAAGAATAGGTGCTTCTATGTGCCAATGGGCACCAATATGAATGTGTGAACTTCAAAGGAAGTTCTCTGGTTTGAGAGAAGTCTTGCTTCTCAGTGTACACATGTTTTCGTGTCCTAAGTTTTGAAACACTGCAACCTGTTTGCCAGACATGTAAGCAGTATACACATCACCGCTCTGCTCACCAAGCCCCCTGTGTAATCCCCTCATTAAGCCCTTCCCATGCCATGCAACTACTCAGCTGGCTTTTCACCTTCCCAAGCCTGTTTCTGAACCCACTCTTCTCTCGTATTCTGCAGCCCTGCTATGCACCACTTTTCACCTTCATCCCCATGTCCATGCCTCCTCCTCCTCCCACTCCTTTTGTGCAGCCTCTCTTTCACACACACCTACAACCTTTTGCTGCAAGTATGAAGCACCCTTTTCCCCTTCTGCCCAATGATGAAGCCACCATTCTCTCCAGTTCTGCAGACCCTTTCATATCCCTGCTTTCATCCCCAATACCACCCCCATGCCTCCTGCTCCCTCCTTTTTTGCAAACACCTTTGCACCACCATTTTCATCTTTATCTCCTCCTTTTTCTTAGTCCCTTCTCCTTATTTTTCTCAACTCTCCTCAACTCACACACCCATTTCACACACTTGCTCATCACCTCCTTAGCACAATCTGAGCTGGCAACAAACAGTACCACACTGCAGCCAGGATGGTTGTGTGAATTGGCACCCTCTTTTCTTCATTCTTTATACCCAGAGAACCTGCCTATGGTGGGGCCTTTATTTTCTAACCTTCCCTTCAAAAAAACTCCCAACATTTGCCATGTAAAACCAAACCAGACAACTATGCAAATTAAATGCATTGACTGAAATATTTTATGCCAGGATGCATGTGTTCTGGTAGCCAACATGCTCCACCCTGTGTGCCCCAAATCTGCTCTGCTGTCACTATTACCTTCCTCCATGCCATATACACACCAGAATATAGAGAGGTCCGATGTCTCGACCATCAAGTCCTCCACAGAGTCCAGCATCTTAGTGTGAAAGACGATGAGATTCATCACCTTGGCAATGTCATGATTCTCCCGCAGTTGCAAGGGAGCCTTACTAACGCTGGTGTATGCCTAGTGGAAGGGGAAAAAAGATATTCCTTGGGAGAAAGAACCCATGCTCTCTGACCCTTCACCCTAAACACTGAGAGTAGCACATTGCTGTTGTTGGCATCCCTCTGTCTCGAGACAATGGGGTGTTTTTCCAGGAGCGAAGTCAAACTGCTGGAGAATCACAGCACCTGCTGTGGCTGCAGAGACCAGCAACCTGTAATTGCTGCCTTCCACATTACTTTTGCTGTGTTAGCAACACTGAAGTGACCTTTCCAGGGTGCAAGCCTGGGCAGCGTGTGTAGAGGTCCTGCCCAGACAACAAGACCTCTTGGCCTCACTGATACAGTCCAAAGGAAAGCAGAGTAACACATTTGGTACCAGCTGGACTGTAGGAGTTGCTGGAAGGAGGCATACAAAAGGCCATCCAAACATCTTAGGGACTCAAGATTTGTGTAGTTTACTCCTTAGTGTTTGCTTCTCCCAAACATGTCCCACAAGGCAGTGGGTATGGATTTTTCCTTGGGGAATCTTCTTGCAGGATTTTTCCTTGGGGTTTACTCCCGAAGCCTTTCTCATGAATGAGGATAGCCGCTGGGCAGCAGAGGTTTAGGATCAGAGTTGTTCTTCTCCTGGATGGGCTACCTTCCCAGGTTGACAAGCCCCAACAGCAAGATTGCTCTAAATTACAGAGTGACAGGGCCAATTCACATACACATGTACATCATTTGATCACACACTTGACTCTTCTCAACTGAACATGTGACTGTCTCAAATGAGCAATATTACATTTTGAGCGTTAATCAAAAACAGTAAAATTGTACGTGCAGTAATTAATCTGTGGTGGCTCATTTACACACACACGCTAATGCTAGACTCAGTCATTATGGAATATGCAGGTTCAGACCTCAGGAATGTGGAATCTACTTTTGTTATTTACTAGAACCTTGAGATCCACCAACAAGAGGCAGGTCCAAAACAGCGACTTAGCCAGGCAAACACATGTTAAGTGTTAAAGAACAGGATGCCTCTGAGCCCATGCTCATCCCAGGAATCTGTGATCAGTTCCCCAACCAAGCTCACAAGTGCTATGCAGGGGACTCCCCACTTACATGGAGGCTTCTGCATACATAAGTGGAACCATGTGAAGTGAGGAGCACCCTCTACACATCCTCTCTGCCGCTCTTTCTCCAATACATACCAAAAATACTGCATCCCAAAATATCCACAACTAGAACTGAAGCTCTGGGGCCAGCAGGAGGCTGGTGGACATGCAGGAACGCGGTGGCGGCTGCGCTACCCTGCACATCAGTTGTCAGGCAGGGAGGCTGGGCAGCCTGAGCAAAGCCCTGCTGCGCCCCCAGTCTCTTCAGGGCTTCCTCCAGCCTCACTGACATCCTCTTTGGGCCTCGGGGTGGGTCTCCTCATAAGTTATGAGGACTCTCCAGCTTTCTCCCACCATTTTCGGTTTGAATTGAATTATTTATTTCCTGGTGCCGCACATTCCTTTGACTGCACGTAAGTTGAGGGGCACCTGAACTGTACTGTACCACTCCTTTGGATATCCCCCAAAGCATTTTTTTTTTGGCAACTGAATTTAGGAAAGACTGGAGGTTTTTTAATTGTTGCCACTGTTAAGACAATGGCAGAAGTCAGAAAGCCAATCCACTACCATAGATGTACCAGATAAATCAGAATACACAAACAGAGAGAGAAACAGACAGACAGAACTTTAGCTAAAGCATCAAGAAATGCTTCTTGATGACAGGAACAGCATTTGTCAATAGAAAGGCCACCTGAGGTCTTCAAACAAAGGCTGGGCAGCCTTGATGCACCGAACAGGGATGTATATTGAAGCTGGCAAAGGCTGAAGGGCCAACAACTTAGACTTTGCATGGTTACATGTCTTTAGCCCCAGGTGAAAGCCTTCCTCTTTACACAGGCCTTTGGTCATTAAATAATCTATGGCCTGTTAGATGGGGGGGCTGTTATTTGGATTGTTATTATTATGCTATCTATTATTATGCTCTGTATTACTTTTTTTAAAATGCTCTGTAAATTATGTTCTTAATGCTCTACACTGCCCTGGCTTCTTTAGATAAAGGGTGGTATATAAATCAATCAATCAATCAAATAAATTAAAAAAAATAAAATTATGTATTTCCAGGCTAGCAGCACAGGCAAAAGACTCTTTAGCCCCTACTTACTCAGTGTGCGAACTGCAACACAGGGTTTGTCATGTCAGAGTGATTCACAGTTATACCTCATTCAGAGCCCTCCCACATGAAAGCAGCCTGGCTCCCTGGGGCATCTGCACTCTCCCAGCACCAACAACAGATAAAGCAGGAAAAGGTTTAAATACATGGGGAAGGAGGAGACTTGGGCAGCTTGTTTTGTCTGTTGTTTACCTCTTCATACCTCTCTCCTTAAGCAGCTAATTTTCCCTGCTTCTCCTCCTCCCAACTTCTAGGAAAAAATAGATTTCAAGTGGGGATAACCAAGACCAGCCAGCACTCCCCTATGTGTTTGACTGTGATCCCCTCCAGATGCCCCAGTCCCTTGGCCAAGCAGGCAGCATGCAAAGTCCTAAGAGGCAGCAAGGTCTCCCACTGCACAGGACACACAGGTCTCCACCGGCATGTGGCTGGCGCAGAAGAGGAAGGGGAGCAAATCCTGGCAAAAGAATCTTACCTGCAGCCTGAACCAGTCCAGCCGCAGCCCAGAAAATTCAAATTTCTTCTTCTCCTCAACTGCAAAGAAGAAAAGTATTTAACAGAGGCAAAGCTGCTAGAAAGAGCCACAGGGGTCTCGCCCACCATTCAAAGGCCTTACAGATGAGAAAATTTAGGAAGAAATGCTGTGGGAAGACAGGCCTCCTCCTAGAAAAATGATTTGCCTTCTGACAGCCCTTTCTAGAGGAGTTTATAAGGAGTTTAAGTACTATCCCTTTGTTCCGGGATGCAGTGGTTTCCGTTTTTACTTGCACCTACTGTGATAGGAATTTTATGGTCTTAGATATATGGCAATGTTCATAACCACACGTACATAGAACAGCACAGGAAAGCCAACCTAGAACCATTTTGATTCCTAAACTGAGCAAATGTTTCTCTGCATGGTCAAAATGGAAAAGCCTCCCCATTGTCTCTTCCTTCACAAATCCTGTCTTAATCTGTGTTTGAATAAGGGTGTGAGCCTTATCATTACAAAAGACTGCCCAGGCTCCCCAAGAAATCCAATCAAGTAACCTGCCAGACAGGAAATAAACAAAGCGACAGGAGAAAACAACATGCAAATGTTCTGTTTTAGACCGCCTTATCTGAGGGGTGGTCTTAGGTTACACCCCTTCTGTGATGAATGCATAATGTTTCTGGGGGTGGTCTTGATCTAGAGGATGGGAATTTCAAAAGTCTTTATAAGCCCTTGCACAGCATTTTCGGGGGTCCTCCTTCTTTCCTGCGAGTGAGGGGAGCACCATGTTGCAACAGATCAATAAAGATCAAGCTTACTAGCTGCTTTGCTTCTCAATATTCTCTGGTTGGCCTCTGTTATTTTCTCCTACCAATAGGGAACCTATGTAAGGACTCTATATGGGCTCTTGGATACCCCATAAGGGAAAAGGGCATATTTTTATTTACAACACTACAACCTGTCCTTATGGGATGCAGGTGGTGCTGTGGTCTAAACCACAGAGCCTCTAAGGCTTGCTGATCGGAAGGTTGGTGGTTCGAATCCCCGCCACGGGGTGAGCTCCCGTTGCTCGGTCCCTGATCCTGCCAACCTAGCAGTTTGAAAGCATGTCAAAGTGCAAGTAGATAAATAGGTACCGCTCCGGTGGGAAGGTAAACGGCGTTTCCGTGCGCTGCTCTGGTTCGCCAGAAGCGGCTTAGTCATGCTGGCCACATGGCCCAGAAGCTGTCTGCAGACAAATGCCGGCTCCCCCAGCCAGAGCGAGATGAGCATGCAACCCCAGAGTCGTCCGTGACTAACGGTCAGGGGTCCCCTTTACCTTTTACAACTTGTCCTTACACCAAACGCCAACAGCTTTGCTCTAGGCATCAGGACCCTGTCAACTCCTCGTTAGTATAGTGGTAAGTATCCCCGCTTGTCACACGGGAGACCGGGGTTCAATCCCCAATGGGGAGACCATTGACCTTTATGACTCACCAGGACCCTGTCAAATCCACACATAGCCTTGAATGTGGGTCAGCCTCCAGGGTAAACTCTCAGAAGCCAAAACCACACAATTTATGCACAACTTGCCAAATATATTCCAATCACAAAGCCTAACCCTCCCTTGGCACTCAATTTGAGTTAGTCTTGTACAGGAAGGGTTAAAATGCCCACATCCATCCATAGCAACCTCCAGCTGACACAATAATTACCTTGCTTGATGGTTAGGGATGAGAGTGAGTTCACAAAGGATGACATAATCACAGACTCCTCTTCAGGGCACACAGTCAGGTCCTGCAAGAGGCAATAGGGCTCAGAGACGGGGCCAGTGCTTTATTTGCATTTATATACAGTAGCTTGTTTGCAATGGATTTCAGTGAATGTGATTATTTAATGAATTCATGTGCCAGATTTAAACCTGTACATCCCTTGAGTGTCTTTGGGCAGTGAGGCTACTAAACTCAAGAAATGATGGCCTCAGGACAAGGATATAGTCCCAGAGTGCCCCCTTTGTTCTCTTGTATAATTTCTGGCTTGTGAATTGTGGGGAGGCCTGGGATGTTTTGTCTCCGTAGGCAAAACGTGTTGCCCCCACCCCCAGCAGATCTGGCACCTCTCCCTGCACCACCGTTGTGTCCACACTGCCACCATGACACAATGGCAGGGGTGAGGGCGTGCTAGTGCTGAGGGCAAGGGCACTGTGGTGGCAGCAACAATGGCACAGGTGAACCTGTGGCGTGGCAAATTGCTTCACCCTACTTCATGTGAGCACCTGCCTTGTGAACAGGATTCTGCTCTACAGCATCACAGCAGACTGTGTCAGGCTGCTTTATACCATGCCAGCCTGATGCCCTCCAGAATAGATGTTCTTGGACTATTGCTGAAGGGAGCTGTAATTCAAAATATCTGTAGAGGACTGGGTTGAGGAAAGCTGCTGTTTTTGCATTGTGAAGGTTCGACTAGATGAGGCTTTTAGACCCTTCCAACTCTACAATTCTTAGATTTGTCGACTCTCACTAGCAGTCTGCTCTAGTACCTGCGATCTGGGAACCTGGAGATTGCCAGGGACTATTTGCATGCAAAGCATGCACCCCTAACACTGATATATGCCTGATTTGCAGCATTTTTATCATTCTCTGTCCATTCTCTCCTTTCTCACATCTGTTTGGTACCAAGGAATCTCACTGGAATTGGGAGCTCCTAGAGACTACCACACATAATCCCACCAACCACGTCTTCCTCCTTCCTTGCAGCTCCCATACCTGGATAATGTTGCTGAGCACCTGGGCATCGAAGTGCGACAAGTACTGTACATGGTAGCGCTGGAGGATATTTTGGTGCCGTCGGACGAGGCGACGGAGCTTTTCCATCAGAAACAGCAGCTCAGCCAGGTAGCTATTGGTGAGAGGCAGAACAGAACGTTTGTTGGCTTATTTAAAACATTTGGAACCCCACCTTTCCTTATAAAAAGGCAGCTGACGAATTTTTAAAAAATGAACACAAAAAAATAGTGGGGTGAGGAAGAAAACACAGTCCCACAGTGCACCTACAGAATCATTTCAGCAGATTAATAAACCAATACAATAAATAAAGCAGCTAACTACAACCCAAATGCCTTCTTAAAAAAGGAGATTAAGACTAACTTTCAGAATGCCATTGAAGGGGGGATAGATGAGACTTTGGATGAAATATAGGGAGAGGATAGCTCGGCTGGTTAAGAGTGTGGTGCTGGTAACGCCAGTGTTGCCGGTTTGATCTCCGTATGGGCAGCTGCAAATAATCCTGCATTGCAGGGGGTTAGACTCAATGATCCCCAGGGTCCCTTCCAACGCAACAATTTTGTGATTCTATGGACTAGGTGTCCTAGTATGCTGTATGTGTGAGGTTCCCTTGGCTGTTGACACCCACAAAGACACACCTCTGACCTGCCAGCCTGGATACAATACTCCCCAAGTTCATGCCAGACGAATTTTACCTAATTCCAACAAGCATTAGCTTCTTCCCTTCCCTCCATTCTCACATGGCACTGCCCCAAAATGTGAGACCAAGGAGAACGGTTGTAATCCCCCCTTCTAGCCAGCTCTTAGGGGTACAGAAGCTGAATCCTCCTTTTCATGGGTTCACTCTGCGCTACATGGTCAAGAACTGGAGGGGGGCAAGATCCATCTGGGCTCAACATGCTGGGATCCATCTCCTCCACCCCATCTTCAAGCCGCCGCCCCCCTTTCTTGGAACCCACCCGATCAATACATGTCATAAAAAGATTTGTGGGAAAGAAAAAACGTCACACAAAGAGACATTTCAGGGGCAGGAAAATTGGACTCTAATTCTAGAACAGATGCAGACATAGAACTTTTTAATATTGGAATGTAATTATGATTTGTGTATTGGTTTTGTGTTTCAGGGTGACGTGTACATATGATGATTATTCATAAATAGTTTAAGCAAAAAAACACCCAAATCAGTACCTGTCAGTGAATTCCTCTGGGTTCTTGCTCTTGCTAACATGTTCACTGTGTCGGCAAAGCCAGGTTACCTCATCACGGCAGAACGACAAGGCCATGAAGACATAAACAGCCTGTTGTGGGGGAAAGAGGGAGAAGGGACTTTATGAGAAAAATATTCCCTCCCTTCAAATCAGTAAGGCCTGCTCAAGAAAGGGACGTTCAATATGGCCCAACACTGCACATTAACTTTTTAAAAAGCTATTCTATTCTACTTAGCCAATGTCCTTGAATTGTGTATTGCATAATGAGAAGCCTAAAACAGGGCGGGGAGGGGATCCATCATGCAAATTAATGACATTTGTTGATTGCAGCTTGGTCTGGCTTATGTTTTTCTGTGCTTCAAATTTTCCTTTTGCTACTGTAGTGATGAAGGAGAAAGGGAACACGGAAGGGGAGAGACCTGAGAGGACCACCAATATGCAAAGATGAGAAAAGCAGAAGGGTAAAAACTGGAAACATAAATACTTATGCATGGAATAGATCTACATAGATCTATAAATTCATAAATGTTCCTATACAGGATTTCTTTCCTCACACACGCCACACACACCCCCTCCTGGAAACTCTCAGTGCCATTTTCCCTCAAGCTCTGCCTGACCAGAAGAAAACCTGCTGGAAGGAAGAGAAGCAGTGGGGAGGGGGGCTGCCTTTGCCATTTAAATCGCACTTTTCATTTTACTCATGACTGGAGCAGCTGGTGGTTAAAAGATGCAACCCGCTGCATATACCAGTAGTTTGGCTTGTAGTGACTGCTGCAGATGCCCCTGGGACTGCTCAGATACATTATAAAGATAAAGCAACCAGGAAAGCTAGAAATATGATGGTTTGTTTTTAGTAAAAGCTTTGATTCTCAAGAGGCAGAAACTACATGAATTTCAGGATAAAAACAGGCACTGCTTTTTGGACAACCCTTCCTGCCCTACCCCTTTCTACTGTGGTTTTGTATGATGTCAAAAAATAAGCCACTATAGGTAAGGACCACATTCGTATCAAGCCAGACTCGAATACAAGGTCAACACAGCATTTGGCAGCAACATGGGGTAAAGGGTCCTCAGTGCTGGTGCCCCAGCTTTGGGACAGTTTCCCTGCTATGACAGGGGTCAAGACTGATGAGTTGCCAGCGTCAGCTGAAGACTTGGCTGTTCACCCAGGCTTTGCTGGAGTTTAATGTCAGGTGCATGGTTGTGATTATTCAGATTGAAATTCACTTTCTTCTGGTTCTGCACTGTTTTTATGCTGTGGTTTTATGTCAACATTTCATTATTTTAATTTGAAAATCGATCTATAATTGCTTGTTTTCAATTAACAGGTAATAAATATGTATACACACCCTTACATCTGGCTTCCTCTTCCCAGGCACACTTACACAGGCAAATGCATAGAGGCACGCGCACACACACTTACACATGCGTGTTTGTCCAGTTGCCCAACTCAAACACATCATGCATGCAAGACTGTCTTCTCCCACGTTCCCAGCTCTTGTCTACTTGCCTTTGGCCCCAAAAGCCCTGGCTCGTTGGCTAGAATGGTCTCCATCTCCCGTACAGCATTCCTCAGGAAATGGCGCCGACCTCGATGCAGCTGCCCACTGTCAAGACACCGCTGGAAGGTTCACACATGAAGAGGACAGCTGCCCCATGCCCCATCTGACACACCACAAGCAGCAGCAAATGACAATGCCCAGCTACTCAGTCAAGGTACATAGTACCCAAAGCTGGTCAAGTTATTTTGGAACTAGAGGCAGAAAATTAAAATAAAAGCACCATCATCTATTAAATGCCCTTGCATGATGCCTAGAATTGTCCACCAAATGCTCAGGCTGGGCAGACTCCTAGATGTGCTGTGCAATAGATGAGGGAGCAGGTGGATGGCAGGACCTCAGAGGGAACATGCAGGATGAGCTGCAGAAAAGTGGGGCTACCTTTCCCCCTTCTCCAAAGGAGATTTATGGTGCAATCCTTTACACGTCTATTCAGGAATTAGTCCTACTAACTTCAGTGGGGCTTCAAAGTGGGAGCAAGTGCATACGACAGTGGTGGCTAACCCCTGTTTTGGAAGTCTGATCCAGTCCTCCAAGCAGATTTTACAAGCCCTCCAAGAACCGATTGATTTTGGTAGTGGTGGCAGAAACATATATAACAAAGCAGACACAGCTAGAGGGTGGGCAGAGTTCAGTTTTTCCAATGGGGAGTCAAACTGTCCCCTTCCTGGCCACTAGATCCATCACTGGATGAGGTGAGCAGAGAGGGAGTTTGTGTCTTGACAACTTCTTTGCACAGATAGCTAATGAGGGCAAGTGTCTGTGTGTGCCTGAGCGTGTGGGATGGATACACCAAGTTTTAGCCACCTCTGCCCCTGGCCTGCTCCCCCACCCAGAAGGTTGGCCATGGCAATTGAAAGCAGCAAAATGCCAAAAAAGGTTAGTCACCCCTGATGTGCAGGACCACAGTCTTAATGGAGGACATCTAGTTTATAAGGCAAAAGGTGGCAACTTCAGTAACAAAGGGCAGCTGGTGGAATACAATGAAGAAATGGGGATGATGGGGACATGGGTCAAATGGGGCTGGGAAGCAAATTTCAGACATGAGGGGAAAGGTAAAGCTAGTGAGGCAAAGTATTAAGCAGAAGAGACCTGGTTATCTACTAGGAAAACCCTGGAGCAGACAAAGTGCAGACTTAGGCAGTAACACGGCAGACAAAGCAATGAGCAAGAAAGCAAAGGGTCGTTCCTACCTGTTTGCTACAGCGTGCTCTTTGCATTCTTTGATATCAGCTATGCGTTTTCCATAACTGTGCAGAGAGAGAGAGACACTGAGATCACAGCCAAACCCCTCCAAAACATTATGTTGTGTTCTGTCGCTTCGTCCATCCAAGCAAAGCCAACTTTGTGCAAGGACAAGTTTTCTTAAAAATTGGATGATTTTTAAAATCCAGTGGCACACTGGCAAACCCTTCACTTTAAAATGGCTACACCAAAGCTTTCTTCTCTCTTGTGATGTTTTCCAGGACAAGCTACAGCTCAGGAGCAGAGAACATACTGTACATGCAGAAGGTCAATCGAGGGCATTTGCAGATAAAGATGTCAGGAAGAAAGTATGGGAAAGGCCTGCATCTGACTCTCTGGACAGCAACTGCCAGTCACAATCAGCAGTGCTGGCCGTGAAGGAGAGAAGGTGCGACTCAATGGATGGCAACTTCATGCATACAGAGGGTGAACAAATACAAAACAGGAGGACGCTCCCACTCATAAGCACATTTATAACTTGCCTTTCCTCCAAGGAGCTCAAGGTGGTATGCACAGCCCTTCATCAACCCTCACCCCCATTTTATCCTCACAACAACCCTGTCAGGTAGGTTAGTCTAAGAGTTGGCAATTTACCCAAGCCTCACCCAAGTGAGCTTCATAGTCAAGTGGGAATTTGGATCCAGGACTTCCCAGTCATGGTCTTCACAACTGTACCACTCATGTGCTTCTAACATTAGTGTAAAAGAGGGGATACAAACCTGCCAAAATGTGCCTGTGGGTCTATCTCACCTCTACAGGTCTCTTACCCTTTGATGCTGCTGAAGGCCTCCTCCGCCACTTTGTGAATAGAAAGCACTTCATCCCGTACTAGAGCAATGTAGAGAGAGCCACGGAGAGCTGCCCGCCACAGATCCAGACAGCTTTGGGTAGAGCCCAGGCAGCTGTGACACAGCAAGAACCCAACTGCAGGGGTAGAAGATGGTCAAAGGCAAGTATAAGGAAGCAATGGACACCGACCCTCCCTGCTCCATACAGCAGCCCCTCCCTGCCACCCACTTCCAGGAGCAAAATGAATTGTGCAAATCAAGCAAATGCATTACAAACCATAGCATTTCTTGCCCTAGAATTTACCTGGGTGCTAAGTTTGTGAGGCAGGGGGTGGGGAACCCAGAGCGCAAGCATATGTCTGCCTATGCCCACCTCGGTCAATGAAGATGATCTTGGACAATTTCTGCACCTTTTGGCTATGATTACCCAGCTCTGGATAAGATTTCTTGCTATACTGAGTCAAGCAGGTTGACCATCCAGCCTGGATCCTCCCCAGCCTACCAGATCAGCAAAGAACAACGTGGCGACTTACTCACAATCCATCGCTCAAGAACCTCCAGAGAAAGGTATTCACAGGCCATCTGGGAACAGGAAAGAAATATGAGTTTTCTGCCTACAGAAATCTGGTATCATCATCTTCCTTCCTAAATACTCAGTGCCTCTACTAAGGTTTTTTAACGTGTGCAGCATAATTTTCTACGAGGTCTGGAGTAGCAAGGCCTCACTGGGTGCACATGGGAACCATTTGGTAGAACAGCCAGCATGACAGTCTGCTGCAGCAGTTCACTCTCTTGCTTAGCGGTGGGGGGAACTCAGGCCTGCAGCGCTCCAGACTCCCTTTTTGCAGCCTCTGGGACTCTCCCCAAGCCATATCTCTTCCCAAGGCCAAACCCCTTCTCTCTAGGTCACCCCCTTCACTGGCCCTGCTTCGGGCCTTTTTCAAGTGCCCGGAACCATGGTAATACTTCTTGCTTGCCCACATAGAACCTTAACTTGTCTATAGGTGGAAAGTAGCCCACTGTACAAACTGAAGATTCACATCCATTACCCTGCTCTCTTTTCTGTCTCTGTGGCCTCACCCTCTGGGGGCATCATGATTGAGGGGGCTGGGGCCGTGATTGAGAGGGCCAGGGCCATGCAACATCAGCGCACCCTACAACATGCACACATGACGCCAGTGCCCTCCTGCAGCCTGCACAAGTGATGATGTGTCGTGGGGACACCCCGTGGCTTACTCCTGTGACATGAGCACACCCCACAGTTGTGTGCACGGCTGCTGCAGAACTTTGAGGGGCCCAGCCCCTTCATTGAAAATCACTTGGTGCGCCTGGGTGGCATGTGCTCACCCCCACCCTGCAGGCTGCCCACAAAGCACTGCCATCAAACTGGTTCCGCATCCCTGCTCTAGCTCAACTGCCAATAGTAACAGAACTTGTCAGCATTATAGCCTCGATGACATCACAATCAGCTTGCACTGCATGCTGGGAAACAGTGACTTATCTCACTGAAGTCCGTTGAACCTCAAGAAACATCTACAAGAGGGCAGAGCCTGCATATATGAGCGCTGTAAAAGGCAGCACTGCTGATCCAAAATGCAGGCCTCTGATTTTAAGATGCTCCAGAAAACCTGAGTTTGGGCTGTGCTGGAGAGGTAGCAAAAGTGTCACTGTCTCTATACACGGACATGCTCACCGTGTCTGAACTGGCAGGAGCTAGCATGTTCGCGGGGTTGCTGATCAGACTGAAGAGTTGGTCACTTCGCCACTGATCAGCTGAGTGGTTTCTACGGGCGAAGAGGAAGTGCAGCGAAAGAAGTGCATTGCTCACAGCCTGGAAAGAGAACTCTGTTAGCAGCAGGAAATGACAAAACGCAGAGAGAGAGAGAGAGAGAGAGAGAGGAAAGCAGAACTACATGTTACCCTTGGCACACATGACATGAAGAAGCATCAAGCAGGTGGGAGGAGCACTTAAATCTTCCCATACTTGCTTTTTCTCTCTTGCAAATGCTCCCCTGGAGGAATTTCCCCCACAGCTCAGCTTCAGCCAGATTTACAGGTATTTACAAGGGAAAGTTAAGTATCCACTGGTCACCCACTACTTCTCCCCTACAAGTGCCCCACACTTATGTGTTTTCCTCAACTTGTACTCTACCCACAGATGGCAAACTATCATCCAAATATTAACCGAAATTTTTAACTGGATTGACCAATTCTGCAACACAGACACATTCACCTAACTCCTGCTTGATTTGGGATCATCCAGTGTTTGCTCAAAAGCTGAATAAATTTGTCCTCCTTCCTCCCCTATCCCTTCTCTACCCCGCCCCGCCCCCCTCCAGCATGTGGATGACTTAATTATTAGCTTTTCTGGTTTTGCAGTTTACCTACTTCCCTCTTTTTTACTTCCTGTTCCAGTCACGGCTGGCACCAAAACTCCCCACACATTTCTCAAAATGTTATTTGTATACACTTGTGAAGCAGCAAAAGAAAAGAGAAGAAGCTCACAATAAGAACTGTAATTGGGCTACCTTCAGCCAACACCATGAGAAATTGGAGCAAAGAATGTTCATTCTCTCCAACCAACTACAGAACCACATTCTCCTCCATGGAAGCACAATTCAGAGGTACACCACATGCTTTGCACACATCAGTTCCCAGGTTCTGAGGCGGTGGGCTCTCCTTCCTTGGGGATTTTTAAGCAGAGGTTGGATGGCCATTTGTCTTGGGTGCTTTAGTTAAGATCCTGCATTGCAGGGGTTTGGAATAGATCCCTTCCAACTCTACCATTCTATGATTCTACAAGGTGTGACCGGAAAGTTTGGTGAATGGTCACAGAAATCGGACCGCGAGAAATATTTGAACATACATACGTTACAGGCCTTCAAAGTAGGCCCCTTCTGATACAATCCACCATTGACAACGTTCGTAGAACTGTTAGAAACTTCTGGAAAAGTCCTCTTTTCGTACTGCTTTCAGTTCCCTGGTCACAGCAGCTTGGACATGTGAAATGTTGGAAAATCTGTGCCCTTTCATAGCAGATTTCATTTTTGGAAAAAGAAAGAAATCTGATAGGGCCAGATGGGGAGAATATGGAGGGTGGGACAACTCAGTAACCATTTCACACGGAATATGCAATTCTTCCATCATCATTCGGATGGACAAATGCTGATCCCACTTCAATAACTCATGAACTCTGTCGACATTTGCCATCGTTCTGCTCATCAACCATCTGCCAGACCAAGGGTCATCTTCAATGGTTGCCTCCCTTCATGGAAACGCTTAAACCACTCATACACTGGCTTTTGAGTTACAGCTTCATCTCCGTACACAATTGTGAGCATTTCGTGGGTTTCTGATGCCGACTGTATGTTCGAATATTTCTTGCTGTCCAATTTCTGTGACCACTCACCGAACTTTCCAGTCATACCTTGTATGTTCAATTCCTCACATCTCTAACAAAAGGGATCTCACAGGACCAAGCACTGGGAAAGATGTTGGAGAGCCACTGCCAGTCAGACTCTACAATTTGACAAGACTAGATGAGCCACTGGTCTGATTCAGGACAAAGCAGCTTAATGATACTGCATAAAAACCAACACTCTCATTCTTGAGAACACAGCAACACACGCAGGAAGAATGCATGTTACAAAATCATAATGTGAATCTAGATGTGCTAAGAAGTTAATGGAGATAGAGTCTAATGCTGAGACCCCAACGCCAGGCCTGTGGGCATTACACTGTCCTCATACACTTTCCTTTGGTGCCTCCCAAGCCTCCCACTTCATTCTTTATTTTAATCTCACCTTGGTATGGGGCCCAAACTCTTCCATCAGCTTGCGCAAGGGATTCTCATACTCCAGTATCATCTGACCCAACCGAGGGAAACTGGCATCACTATAGCCAGATAAGGAATGAGTCAGAGGTGTTTGCCAGCAACAGAAGCCCTCCTCCATCACTGACAGTGCCCACCCATTTCACTGCAGAAGCCCTGGGCTCCAGAGAACCTTATTGGGACAATCCAGGCAACAACACAAAACACAGGAGAATGCAACACCTGGTCTCCAAAAGTGTGGGAGGGTGGCCTTGCAGGAGAAGGGATTCTCATGCTGTGGTGATGACAGGATTATGGGGTGGGGTTGGCCTATTTCACTGCTTTTTTCTTTCTTTCCTTCTTGAAGAAGATGTGTGCTCCCATACTGGTGGTGGGGTGAGGGGAATAAAGAAAAGCAAGGGGATTGCTGTGGAGGAGGTGGAAGCCTGGCTGGTGTTTCTCCTCCAGGATAAGAGACGACTTGAGTGCTGCTGGTGGAAAGGGGCATCATGGAGTGCCCTGTTTCTAGAAAATTTGCAGAAACAAATCAAAAGCATTGTTTTGTAAATTTCTCAAAAGGGTGAAGGCATGGCAGAATGAAATGTGTGGGTCACCACCACCAACGGTGTCACAGGTATCTGTGACATTTGCACAAGGACATTCCACGCAGTCCTCTTGCTAAGGAGGAAAGCAGAGGGAGGAACTGTGTTTTCCATATCAAAATACTAGTGTTTAATGCAATTGCCTTTCAATAGATGGGCTAGCTTGGGGGGCATAGGAGTGGGGGGGGAGTAATTTGTTTATTTACATTCCTTATTAGCGGCTCTTCAACCAAAGCTCCCATAACACTTTACAAAGCAAAAACAACACTAATACAGAATAAAAGAAATAATTTGCATTTGAATCTCCCACAAAAGCCAAACAACAACAGAACATCTGGAAAGGCCCATATCTTTGAGAAAATGGTAGGTTTCAGCTACAGATGGCATATTTAGGTTAAAAGTTAGGAATGGTCTTTTAACTATAATAGCATACAATAGCAAAATAGCTGTTGGGGTGGGGGAAGTGTTACCTCCTCCTCAATACTTGTCAAGAGAAGGCCAGACATCCACCTGTTAGGGATTGCTATAGGCATTAGGAATGCACTATTGGGCCAAGGGAGTGGAATATATGGACACTGACCCTGATCCATGGATCATCTCATGGGTACACTGGTACAGGCCAATCAGGGCTTTGCGGTCATCAATACGAGAAAGGAGTAAGATGGCAGATGCGTAGGTGACAATCAAGTCAAGGTAATTCTTGGTGAAGTCATAGTTTAGATGCTGCAGAAGGAAAGAAAGTTTTATTTATCTGATAAAAAGGGAAATGTATTGACATCTTCATCAACTCTGGGCAGATTCTGACTCCTGGCAGCAGCACTTTTCTTAGAATCTCAGCACAATCTGCTCAGATAAGGAATGGTGGACCTGTGGCTCTCAAGATGTTATTGGGACTATAATTCCCATCATTCCCAGCTACTGGCAATATGGAGTTATAGTCTCAACAACACCTGGAAGTTCACAGGCTCCACATCCCTTATCTAAGCAGATTGTGATGGGATTGTAAGGCATTCCTCATTCCCTGTCTTAGACAATGGCTCACTTTGTGTGAGTCTCCAAGCCATGTTGGAGGATTGTGAATGAGCCTAAAGGCTGCATGAACCCTTCTCCGCTCTGACACACAGCTTCTCTCTTACTTTCCTGTTTTAGCAGTAGCCATAGTTTGCCACAATGTACCAAGTGTCAACCACAATTAGTATTTGCCTTCCACTGCCAGAATAAAAAATGCATTTAAATTCTAGTTTCCAATTCTTTCCGGAGGAAAAACACTAAGCCATAATTTGCCAGTTCAGACATTGGGGCAATATGGTTAGCACTAAACAGGCACTAGGTGGAGTCTTGCTTCCAGCTGATGAATTAAGTGCTGCTTTGAGGGCTACAAAAGTTAGTTAGTTGTGAAGAACAGGCACTTCAAAATTCAAAATACTTTTCTTTTAATGGCAGAAGGAAGAGGAGATCAATCCCTCCCAATGAGTGCAAGACTAGCTGAAAGCGGAAGGTGGAGCTCTGCTAAGTCTAACTTCTATGCTGCAAGATCAGTTCAGCAACAGACTTGAGAGGTAACGAAATGAAAATCTCCTTACTTGGACATTTTAAAAAAATGTACTAGAGAACATTTATTCATCTCCTTGCCCAGCCCTTCCAAACCTATGATTCATGGGAAAAAGACACATTCATGTGTTGGATGAATCATACTGACAGTTCAGTTAGCAAACTATCAATAGCCAAAAAGTTTGAATTGTGGTCCATTTGCACCTATAACAGCTTCCCTATGAAGTCCAACAGCATCTTTCAGGAAGTGGGGTTTTCATCAGGAAAAGGAATGGGAAGAAAGGTTCCATTTTCCTCTCCACATACTGAGGACATTCACTTCCTGTCCAGAGCTAGAGCTGGGAATTTAAGGATCCATGCTTGGCTGCCCCTTGTGGTAAGTCACTCAGGAAAAGGGCTCTAACTTCCTTCTAGGCTCTGGTAAGACTTTGCCCAGCCAGGCAGCCCACTGATTTATCCTCACCTGATAGGGATCTATCAAAGCTTTCAGGTCAGGCTTGAGTTTTGCTTGGGTAGCAGGAGCAGTGACGATTTCTGCTATAGCTGGTTCCTATCTGCTCAACTCCTTACTGCCTTGCTGCCTCCTTATTCCCACCCAACTGACTGACTTTTTCTTTTTTTAAATAATTTTTATTAATTTTGAATTACAAAAATCCAATATAAGCTTTATAATATCAATACCAAAATACAATTACAATTCAAATACAAATCAATCACATGGCCAATTATAAAATTTAGGTGGCTCCCCGCATGCTGGACTTCAAGGTCTACTAGTTCCCTTTAATTCTGCTTACACACTATTGCTCAATCCAATTACAATCCAGTCCTGATAAAATCCCTTATACCACAGCTACAATGTTTTAACTTCAATTCATATTAACACATTTAGTAATTTATAAGTTCGCTAGTCAAGTTCTCTTTTCTTCTTCCTGTGTGAGGTATTAATCTTAATCCATTGTTCCTTTACGTCTTTGTCAAATATTATGTCCATCTTGGTTATTCCCGATCTCTGTTGCGCCTTGTGGCGCTGCTGACTTGGTGTCACGCTAGATAGATCTCTCCTCTTTTGTTCTCCAGCCCCTCTGATTGCAGCTGCAAAATTCCATTGCCATTACTTCCAGTCCCAGGAGGGGAGTCGCCTGGCACCCTGCCAAATCCCTGGCAAGTCCTCAAAGTCCAATCCGTCCTCCCCTCAGACGGGGGGGGGGGGAATTAACTTCATAGAGATTCCAAGTCTTTTAAAAATTATTCCATACTATTATGGAATAGTTCAGTTTGTTATTGTAATCCATATCTATACTCCCATCTCCCTTCATCTTCACCTGCTATATGAATTTATTTATTTATTGCATTCTCAGGGGGTTTGCCAAGTCATTTTTGTAACAAAGGATTTATAATGAAGCCGTTGGCTCCCCCCCCCCCACTCCACATACTGTTTTTTAGATTGAATGAAGTCTTCTTTCCGATTCATATCTTTACAACCTTGTAGCTGTTTCAATTCAGCAGTTTTTGATCTTGTCCCATCATTTCCAGCACGCGTCTGTACATTAATCCCAAATAATCTTTAATGAACAGAAGAACCTCTGCTCTTAATGGCGTCATTGGAGGGTTACTAAGAGGCAAAGTGCTTTTGCACTCAGTGCCTCCCTGCCTCCCGCATTCTATGCCAGAGCAGGAGCCAGGCACCGAGATGATCTGCGAGTGTAGCCCATTCCCACCATCCCTGGGGGGAATTTCCAGGGATAATTATCCTCAATCATCCTTGCCAACGACCTTTGCCAACGATCTCCGGTTGTCGTGGGAGGTAACTCCATTAAGGCAGACAGGAACCGGAAGCCCCAACTGACTTTCTAAGCTGCCAATGGCCCAGCATCAAGATAAAAATATAAGGCATAATGTCCACAGTTGCATACCCTCTCTGCATTAAACTAAAAGTAATGCCCATCTGCCTTTAATTCTCAGAAGCCAACACATCCATACTTTATTCAAAAGATACTCACAATGTCAAAGTGGCACAGGCTGGCGTCCATAGTGTTCAGCAGCTCATAGACATGGTCCTAAAGAAGAAATATTAGCATTAATGAAGCTATTGGGGTAGAGAACTGGACTCCACACACTCCATTGCTGCATATCATTCATTTTTATTATTGCATTTATAGCCCACCTTTCCTGCAATGGCCTGTACTTGGTTCTTCCCCTCCCCACATTAATACAGAAACTCAGTGAGGTGAATTAAACTCAGAGAGAGAGAGGGAGAGACTGACTGGCCCAAGGTCGCCATTATAAAATTTTAGGGGACACACACATAGCAGACACACACTTCACATAAAGCCAATCTTTAGCCTTCAAAATGTAGGAAATATTCCCTGAGAAAAGTACACATTCTTTTAGCACACAGAACAATCAAAAAGGCCATCTTGGTTCTCCTAATGACTATAAATAATTTCCTCTACAGAAGGAAATAACTTGGTGACACCTTTCCCAGTAGTTCTTTCACTTACAAATCCTGTCTTAAGGGCATATTTGATGTATGGATAGGGTGGGCTTATGACCAGAATTCGAGAACTAAGGTAAAAAGGCCAGACTGCCCAGGTAATACAATCAGTAAAACATGATCAGGTATCTTGGCAGACAGGAGAACCCATACTCTCAAATTTCTGTGATGTATGTATGGTGCTTTTAGGGTCTTCTTTGGCTAAGGGGTTGGGAAAAGTCTGAAGTCTTTAAAGGTTCCTGCACACTTTGTTCTTGGAAGGAGGGGGGTGGGACTCTGTTGCAACAGAAAAATAAAGATCTGCCTTGCTTTCACTGGATCCTGTTTCCATCCATTCTTCTCCAACTGATATAGGGGACTCAGAGTCCTTTGGGGAGCTGGGCAGCAAAAGCCAACCTCCAATTTTATACAACGGTCACCCACACCAATTTAAAACAGTCTGGTTGCAAAGATCAACCCAGCATGAAACCATTTACCTTTCCCCACTCCATGCCCCCGCAAAGCTGTATGAATCATCTCAGACTTTGCTCAAGACTGCTGCTGATGACACTGACAGATGTTTGTGTTTCTGTCCTTGGACATTAAAGAGCTACCTGATTATGAATTCAACTGTAAACTCTGTGTAGCATTAAAAGAGACATGAACACTTCATCTTTCTTTTTTTAAAAATTGTTGCTTCCATTCTTGAGAGGCTGGCTTTCTTATTAAGCACAGATGTGTCAGGATTATTTATTTGGCTGCTAGCTTTGCTTATTTAGCAAATGTCCTCTGTCCACAGATGTGACTGCTTTTTCATTTTAATTCTATTTTTGTACAGTAGAATCTGTTTTCTGGTTTTATTCTGAACAGGTTTTACATTGCCACGGGGTGTTACTGTACCCCCACCCGACCCTCCCCTTGACGGGTCTAACTGGGTAGTCATGCCTAGCCGACATTCCAGTGTTATTGTGAGGAAGGACTGGGGAATAAAATGTATTTGGAAGGAGAACTGGATAAAATACTGTATCTACTATAGATTTTGAAAAGTTGTTCGTTCACCATACATTTAAGTTATCATAACAAAATTTTGCATGATGGTTCTTGGGATCAAGGAACAGATTTTCATTTATGTTTGGAGGCAACAGGATGCCCTTTCAAATCAAGATGGCAACTGAACCTTTCAAAACTGCACTGATTTTAGCCACTGATTTAAAATCTGCATGGTTTTTTGGTTTCTTACAATTCCCAAGCAATAGCAAGTATGAGACTGCTAATATAAAAATAAATAAAGTGTCCAAGTTAAAATCCACCTAGAGATAGTGTGGCATAGCAGTTAGAGGGCTGGGCTGAGACATGAGACCAGGATGCAGTTGTGAAGCTCACTGGATAACCTTCGCCAGCCACTGTCTCTCAGCCTAACCTACCCCACAGGGTAGGTTGCAAGGATAAAATGGGGAGGAGGAGAACAAGGTAACCCACCTTGATCTCCTTGGAGGAAAGGTGAAATATAAATGTAGTAAGATATAAATGTGATAATGATAATAATTAATAATAATAATGTAATAATGCAGAAACCACTCGCTCTGACAACAGCCATGTCCCAAATTCTGCAATGCCAAAGTGGGAAATGCTCTGATGACCTTTTGGGCATTATGACTATTATTTCACTTTATTATAACTTACCCATCAGCTGAAATGACCACTTTTGCACAGCTATTAAAGGTGGAGGAGTCTGGCCTTCTTTTTCATCTGGTCAGCCAAGTTATTATATGCAAGGAGAAGACTTCTGGCCTAGTAAAGACTCCACAAAGGCTTAGCACTCAACAGTTGCAGTCATCCCTGTCATTCACACAAAGAGGTCAAGAAAAACTACTGCTCTCCTCTTTCAAAAAGGTAGAAGGCTTTTCGAGTCAGACCAGGGCAAGCCAATAGCAGCCTCTAAAGCAACATCTCAAATCCCTACTAACACTCACCCGGAATTCCATTACATCCACAAAGGTTTGATAATAGGAAGTGAGTACCCGGAAAATATCTGCTTTCTCCTTGTATACTGGTCCCAAATGTTGCTGTAAAGAAAAGCAAACAAAACATGGACAAGTATGACTGATCACCAGCAACCTCATTCCTCTGGGAAACAGAGCAGAGCTTTTTCAGTAGTGGCTCCCTTGCTAAGGAATGGACTCCCTAAAGCTATCGATCTGGCCCCTGATTTTGGTGTTTTTCCCCCCTACCATCATTTTAAATAAATTAGCTTGTATTTCTTTTAATTTCAGCAGGATTTTTGCAAAAACAAATTATATTTATTGAGTTTTATTAAGGCTCCATGTCCAGATATACAGGTAACTCAAGTGACAAAAGCAATTGACCACAAAACAAAAATGAAACAGGTAAAATACTTGATCTGAAAACTATTGGATTCATTTTAGTCACACTCTGGCTACATTTAGGCTTACTCCTTCTGTTCATTTTTTTAGTGTCACGTGACAGCTAATTATTATCTTTTGTATGTTTGACACCACAATCCTGAACACAATTACTAGGCAATAAGCTCCAATGAACACAGGAAGAATGAATTCAGAACAAGCTTGCATGGTTTTAGGCCTAACCTCACAACTTGCTTCCAGGCCACAGGGCAACAGCGCCAAGTCTTTCCAGACTGGAACAAATACACAACGGCTACCTGGCATCTCCACATCACTGGGAGGAGCGGCCCAAGTCCTTCCCTGCTTGACACTTACCATTTATCTATTTTTTTAAAGAGACTGATGAACTCATCCAGCTTTGCAAACGCTTTGTTCCTGAAGAGCAATTAATATCATCTAGGCCTTCCCCAATATATACAGGGAGATATAGTGATAGCACAGATGTTTACAAGGAAAAAGTCCTATGTTCAGCCCTTGCCAGCTCCAGCTGAAAGGACCTCAGGAGGTATCAGGGCTAGAAAAGGAAAGGTCTCCTTGGAGAGCAATTGGAAAACAGCCCTTGACTAGATTCATACGTTCATGTGGATTATGAAGGGCTGGAGCTCCATGGTCAAACACACACTTTGTATGCAGAAGGTCCCAGTTTCAATTCTCTGCATTTCAAGATAGGGTTGTAAAAAGCCACTACCTGAAATCCTGCACAGCTGCTGCCAGTCGCATGGACAATACTAGGCTAAATAAATGGGTTGGTGGTGTGGCTCAGTAAAAGTCAGCTTCCTACTACTCAGAGATAGAAAATATTTCTACTTATGCTCTGTCCTAGTTAATATAATGTAATTGGAATTTGGGGCCATCAATAAAATGCCTCCTGACTCAACCCCTAGAATACACCCAGGATGGCAGCAGTTCTTCTCATGCAAGAGTTCCTCTTGTTTAAGCCAGGAGAATAGCAATGGCCACTTTCTGTTCCCAGAGAGTACAATCCCTCCAACTCCCCACTCCAGCTCTGACATGGGGTCTCACCGTGCCGCTCCGTGTGTCCAAGTTGGGAAACTTCTTGTTGATGTATTTGATAGAGGATTCCATGGTCTTCTCGGTGAAGAAGCTTGGCTTGGTCCGGGAATCCATACATGTCTGCAAAAGTCAACAAAGCTGCACTCAGAACTGAGCAATGTGCAATGCCAATTGTGCTGCTCTATTTAATTTCTAGGGGAAGCGGGTAGCACTGTTCATCAGGAACACAGCATCCAGGGAGAAGAAAGTTTAACCCTTTAAACAGAGGAGGGCAACCAAAATGGTCAAAGGCCTGGAAATGATGCCTTATGAGGAACGGCTAAGGGAGCTGGGCATGTTTAGCCTGGAGAAGAGGAGGTTAAGGGGTGATATGATAGCCATGTTCAAATATATAAAAGGATGTCACATAGAGGAGGGAGAAAGGTTGTTTTCTGCTGCTCCAGAGAAGCGGACACGGAGCAATGGATCCAAACTGCAGGAAAGAAGATTCCACCTAAACATTAGGAAGAACTTGCTGACAGTAAGAGCTGTTTGACAGTGGAATTTGCTGCCAAGGAGTGTGGTGGAGTCTCCTTCTTTGGAGGTCTTTAAGCAGAGGCTTGACAACCATATGTCAGGAGTGCTCTGATGGTGTTTCCTGCTTGGCATGGGGTTGGACTCGATGGCCCTTGTGGTCTCTTCCAACTCTATGATTCTATGATTCTATGATTCTACCCTACTGCAGTTGCAACACACACACAGAGTGCCTTTTAGTGCCAATAGGACCTGCCTATAAGAATAACAGCAGAGCAAGGGAGATGTTACAAAAGTTGGATGCCACCTGTGAACACTGCAGTCTTCCAGAATATCTAATTTCTGACTTCACTAAACTTAAGCAAGGCCCCATCTGCACAGCACAGTTAAAGCAGCATCATGGCACTTGAAGCAGTCATGACTTCCTGCAAAGAACCCTGGAAAGCAGTTTGTTAAGAAGCTTAGAGTGTTGGGAGACCCCTGTTCTCCCTACATAGCTATAATCCCCTGTGTTCCCTGGGAAGAGATTGTTAAACCACTTTAGGAAACATAGTTGTAGGAAGAGAATTCAATTTGATTCAATCTGACTGGTTGATCATTGTTTTCATGATGTTGGTTTGGGATTCCTAGCTCTTTACATGTAAGAAGGCTCGGCATTCATGTCCAATCCTCCAGTTGACACATTTTTTCCAATTACGGATTACCGTATTTTTTTGCCGTATAGAACGCACTTTTTTCCCTCCAAAAATGAAGGGGAAATGTGTGTGCGTCCTATGGTGCGAATGCAGGCTTTCGCTGAAGCCTGGAGAGCAAGAGGGGTCGGTGCGCACCCACCCCTCTTGCTCTCCAGGCTTCAGGAAGCTATCCGCAAGCCGTGGGAGAGCTGCGCGACTTCGCACAGCCCTCCCACGGCTTACGGAGAGCTGCCTGCACCCAGAAGCCTGGGGCGCGCTGAGCTCAGCATGCCCCAGGCTTCAGGCTTCGGGCTTCGCGCAGCTCTCCCACGGCTTACGGAGAGCTGCCTGTTCTGGGGGCTGGGGTCGGGGGAAGCTTGGGCTGCCCCCGCCACAGCCCCACGCCTGGGGGGGGGAATAATTTTTTTTCTTTATTCCCCCCCCAAAAAAAAATAGGTGCACCCTATGGGCCGGTGCGCCCTATGGGCCGAAAAATACAGTATTATCCTATGAGCAGCTGCATTAAAAGCTGTACCCATTTCCCTTTCCTCTAATAAGACCAGATATTTAATATGGCAAGATCATAACCAATAGCAACAGTCACTTTATTAATAAGTGGAGGTAAACAACAGGCACTCCTACAAATCAGCAGATCCATAACCAGACATCAGATCCCCACAGAGACTCCAAATACAAACCATACAGAGCATACAGCCATACAGTCAACTCTCAACTTTCTCTGTAGTAGTAATAGTAATAGCAGCTTAGCTAGTCACTGTCATACTGAATCTGCCAAGGTCAAGCATTCACCTCTCAGATCGTACCATCCCAGCCTTGTCAGTGAACTACCCATTCAAAGGACCATTCACAGCCATTTAAGAAAATAACATTGTTTTGTCAAATCCAAGATTCTAATTCAAGAGGCACTTTAAAGAAAAAAACACAGGCCCATCCATCCACAGTAATCAGATAGCAAGCTCAAATCACTCCCTAAGGTAAAATGTAAGTGATGTACATGTGGTGGAACCTGCGACAGTTTGCAGTAGAGATCATGATCAAAACCGGAAAGGGAAAGGAGGTGCCGCCAACAAGACAATTCTGTTGTAAGCTGTGATCGGATCTGCTGTTGCCCCTACAGAAAGAGGAAGCTTCAGAAAGTTCTCAGCCAACACTCACATGCAACAGGAAGAGGAACAACGTGCGTGTGGTATCTCCTTGTCTGCTAAAATGCTTAGAATAGCTCCAAGGTTTCAGCTAGTGGAAGATCTATTTACGTCTTTTCAGGTCTTCTACTGAGACAAGATAAAGAGGAGCCAAACAAATGGCTCAGTTCAAAAAGTTAGATTAGCACACCTGGGTTCAAAGCCCCATGAAGATCACTGCATGACTTTGGCCAGTTTCTCACACACCCAGGTCTAACATACCTCTGGTTGTGATGATAAAATGTAAGCTTCCCTGAGCTCCCCAGAAGGGAGGAGGGCAGGCATATGCAATTTATATCCGCTACCACATCTTCCTCTGCCTGCTGAACCTTTCTACAGCATTCATGCAACAGTGATCAAGATCACAGATACGGAGCAGTTGCCACTCCAACCACTGGTGATATGTATTCGATGGACAAGACTAAGATGGGCAGACAGGAGATGGACAAAGGGGGATAGTCAGGAGCACCCAAGGTTGCAGTAGATATGTGAACACTAAGGTGGCTCAGGAAAGGTTTGTGCTGGTCAAAAATGAGTCTTGAAGAGAGGAAGGAATTGGCTGGACAAATAAAGAAAACTCTTTCTGCTGGGAGTTGAAGAAACGGCTTGGGACTGGGAGCTAGAGAAAATTGGCATCGATTGCAGATCCAGAAAAGAAGTATTTTCTTTCAGAGCAGCAGTATGCAAGAACCCCATTTCCTCCATTAACCCACTAGATCCACTGCCAGCCGCTTCTAAGAAGGCATCAGCAGTTGACTGAAGAGCCATGAACTCTTCCTTGGACCTTTCCCAGTTCATATTCGTTGGGGGGTGAGCATCATGCTTTCACAACTGGGATCAAAATAGGAGCTGTGTCTACTAGTCAAGGAAGCCTAGGACTTCCTCAACCCAATAAAAGTAACTAGAAGCCCTGATCTCTAGCTACCTGCACCTGTGGCTGTAAGAGCCAATCTCTCCTCTTGCACCAAGCCAAGAGCAGAGCATGGCAGAGGACCTCACCACCCCTTTTCCAAACCACTAGACCCTATGACATCCTTCTCAAAGTTGGGCACAGATCTGTTTCCCTGCAGAGAACACGAAGACCTGCCACAGGTCACATCAGCTCCTACCTTCTTGATGTTGTACATGCGAACAAGGACCCCCTTGCCCCTCTCATTGAGGATGGTCAGCTTCTCCGCAAACTTGTGCTGATACACGGAGGGCAGAGACATCTCCCTGTTGAATTCTCAGTGCCCTCTCAGTCTTCACTTGAAGCAAGACCTCAAAACCAGAGGCGCAATAGAGTGCCGTGATCTCTTCAAGGGGAAAATTTAAAAGGGGGGCAAGAGGTCTGGGTGCCATGCAGTGGCCACACCCAGCAACACAAGCTGCAGAGGGCCTGCGTTGCTGCTTTTGCACTGGGGCCGGCAGCTGCACACAAGCTTGTCTCCTGACACTTCCCCCTTGAGAAGCGATGAACGCTGCTTCCCTTTGGGGGCTGAGACTTCCTGTGGCTGGAGCGCTTAAGAAGCACAGCAGCTCTGTTGCAAAGCAGATCTGCAGATCATGCTAGTTTTGTTCTGTGGAAGCAAACCTCTTCCTGCTAGACAGTTAACTCTGCTGCTTCTGCCAAACCACACCTATTGTAAAATTAGAACTACCCTATTTTCTCCTGGTGCCTTTTTCAAGCTGGACAGTGGATAGAAATTATGGAGGTGAAGCTTGTTAACGGAGAAATCTGAGGGCTCCCTTGGACAAAAAACAAGGACACCAGCCAGGAAGACCAGAGCAAAACAGCAGCCAGTAGGCTTGGTCTTGATTGAAGACTGTTGCGACTGGACTCCCACCTGCCACCAGGTGAAACAAGATGGAAGTCCAGAACAAAAGAAGACCCCAACTTTTATTAGTTGCTAACCCCCCAAAATACACCCCTAAAACTACACAACTACATCACTGATCCATCACAAAAAGGAGGGGTTGCGGGAGGAGTTTGTGGAGGTAACATGAGTATCTACTGTCCTTTGTTCCAGTCGAGTTGAATCCACTCCCATATGTAAGTTCTTTGTGTCCTTGATGGTCTTCTGTCTAGGACCATCAAGGTTGGCATGCCAACCGGGCAGGGCTCCTGCGTACATGTTGGTACGCTCAAGGGCTCAAGGGATTATGGCCGTCCTGGATCAAACCATCCCCTTTTGATAGTCCTTCCTACATAGAGCAAAATAAAAATGGAACAGTGCAGATCCGATGTATGGTTGATTTTCTATGAATTTATAACAGAAACATTGCGTATGTCATGTGTGAGTGTGTGTGTGTGTGTGTGTCAAGTTTGTACAAACTAAATGATTGGGGGTGGGTTCCTGCAACAAGCTGCTGAACTTCTGTCCATTGAGTAGCTGTTAAATACCACCAGACAAAAAAAACAGAACAGCAATGACTGATTTAATTATCCTGCTCTTGTGCGCGCTCTCTCTCTCTCTCTCTCTCTCTCTCACACACACACACACACACATTTTTGGGAAGCAGTTAAGGGCACTCACTATGAGAGTTACACCATTTTACGTTTAGATTTGTATTCCACCTTTCCTCCAAGGCACTCAAGGGTGGGCAGTTGTTGCTATTATTTACCGTATTGGCCCGAATATAAGCCACACCCAAATATAAGCCACAGCTTTAAAATTCGAGGGGGGGGGGAGAAAAAAAAATACAATACCCGAATATAAGCTGCTGTCTTAAAATTCTGCAGGCACTCACACCCGTTCCATTTTACCGTATGTCTGGTTCAGCAGCGGTATCGTAAAAGCCCATTTTTGTATGGTCGCGAATTTAAGCCATGCTTTAACTTTTCACGGTCAGAATTTGAGGGGGGGAGTGAGGCTTAAAAATAAAATAATTATTTAAAATAATTAAAAAATAAAATAATTATTTAAAAATAATTTTAAAAAATAGATTTTTTATATTTAAATCAGATTTTTTTAAAAAAATAAAATAAAATGCTTTTGGAGGAAAAATCTTTCTAAAGATAGTTTTCTATTTAAGTTACCAGTAAGTGTGAAGCAGTAAAAATGAAAGTGCAAACCTTGTGAGCAGAATACTCCACAAGTCTTGGGATCTTTGTGAAAGGATTGTGCAAGTCAGTTGCATGTCTGTGCAACTCGGACTTGAGGCAAGTGCTGAAGGCACTTCAGGGCTGGCAACCTCTTCCCAATCCCACCGGGTCCCAACAACTGCACTGACACTTAACTCTGCAGAATAGGCACCTGAATGTAGAAGCAAATTCAAAGGGTGGTGGAGGAGGAGGAATTAGTAACAGGGATCTGTAAGACCTTGGCGAGACCTTGAAGTGCTTGCCAGTCAACTAATAAGAGTTCACTGGTTCCAGGCCCTTCTTCCCAGAGCTCGCCTGACATTGTCCAAACGATAAAGTCTCTACCTGGAACTTCAGTCCTGACGTTCTCCGCTCAAGTCCTTGTTTCCCCTTTTCCAGCTTTCCACCAGCCTGTTTCTCCTCAGCCTGCTCTTACTGCAAGCCTCTCCCAGCCCAGGCCTACCAACTGTATCTCCCCCCCCCCCCCGCCCCTCTAGAAAAAGTACAGCAAAAAAGCTGTCCAAATATACAGTAATACCTCTGCAAACGTCCGCCTTGTCTAGCGTCCATTCCAGCAAATGTGCACAGCAAACCCGGAAGTACCGGGTTACTTCCGGGTTTGCAGCTCACACATGCACAAACACGCTAAATTGTGCTTTGCGCATGTGCAGATGCACAAGCCACTCCATGCACGTGCGCAGACACAGAACTTTGCCCTGCGTCCTTTTTGGCTAGCGGCCGGGGCTCCAAAACAGATCCCGGCTGCAAAACAAGGTACGACTGCAAACAGTTAAACTTATTAAGCCTTGCAATAATGTATTTCTAATGATAAAACCAAATCAGTAATTTTTGATATAACTGTAAAAACTACTCTGAAAATTTATTATTCCAAAAATGAAACCTTATACCAGCAAGAATGAGTCTTTCTGTTAAAAACAACAACTTCAGATCGTATAAATCTTTCGCCTTTTAAAAAGAAAAAAAATTACACCAAATCTTACTGACTAGTGATTTAAATAATTTTATTTAAATCAAATCCACTGTTTCAAACGGCAAATAACATGGTAACTGTTGGGGAAGGAGGAAAGAACTCATATTTCTGCTATCAAGCATGGTTGTTTATTTTCTGAGGAAATATATTTTTCAGTGTATAATACGCCCCCATGTGACTTTGCGGGACTCAAATTTAAGAAAAGAGGGGTGGTCCTCCAAAGTTGTTGAGCTTTTTTGGGGGGGGAAATGCCAAAAATAGCTCCCACGACAGACCAACAATGCCACTCACACACATCGACAAAGCGAACTATCCTCTGTTCCCTCCCTGACAAAAGCAGCAAATCGCTGCAAGGACAGCAAATCAATACCAGCCCTTGCCACAGCTACCAATAACAATCTCTGACTCACAGCAGCAACCAATCCCACGTTCCCACAATGCACTACACATGTATGGTGACCCCAAATTTTGAACATGATTTTTGAATTAAAAGAATAGTCTTACACATGGAAAAGTGCAGAAGTCTTCTATCTGACTAATGTGCCAGTTCCCACCAACTGGCAAGGCACAGCTGCCCAAGGTTGTAGCTTGGAATGGCAAGTATGCAGATCCATGTGCACAAACTATTGCTCTCTCTTAATGAGAGGAGAGGCCCAAGGCCATGCGAATTCCCTTCCACGCTGACAAGACTTGCCTTTAGAGAGAGAGTGAAATCTATCAGGTATCTATGGCTTTAATAGGTGCCTTAGTTACAATGATGTCACAAAGTTCTTCAGAAAGCCACCATCCCATTGGCTGGATTTACAGTTAAACAGCAGGGTAAGTTGAAAGCTGAGTCACTTTGGATTCAGCAGCTGTTGACGCCAGGCTCTTTGATTTGGTCAGCCCCTTATCTCAAAGCCAGCCAGCTGCAGACAAGGCAAGTGCTTCCATGTATTATCAGATAATGGGGTTGGGGTGTAGAAAAGGCTATCAACGAATCTGAGTCGAAAGTAAGGTGCTCTTAAGTTGTGTGTGTGGAGGTAAGCTGAAAGACTTGGTATTATTGTTGTCTTCCCTTTGTCTATCTTCTATCCTGGAACCCATGTGGTTCCTATGGTGTACCCTCTCTTACCTAGGAAATGACTTGAGGCAGCCCTGCTTAGCTTTAGCAAGGAGTTGCTTTCAAACTGCACCTTGGGACACTGTATGTGGCAAGGCTTTCTGGTTGTGTTTAATTTCGTATAATTTTAATTGTGGGAGATTATCCTGGGACTGTGAGGGGACCTGATGGGGTGAATCAAGGGTTAATTCCAGCCTGAGGAAATGCACTGAGATTCAAGGACATGGTTAACATGGGCCTTCAGTGGGTCTAACCTTAATTTGGAGACAACCCCATGAGTTTAAAATCTTCATATAGAGAAGAAAAGTAATTCATTACTGTGGTTAGTGTTTAACCAGAGATGATGGCAGGATGTTTGATAGTGCGGAGAGGATTGCTAGCATTATTATTTCAGCTGTTGAGTTGGGGGATTCCAATGCTGAAGGAGCCAGGCAAGTTTCTAGGTGAGTTAAGGGGCCCAAAGTACAATTTTGAAGCTGGTTAAAGGTAAAGGTAAAGGTACCCCTGCCCGTACGGGCCAGTCTTGACAGACTCTGGGGTTGTGCGCCCATCTCACTTAAGAGGCCAGGGGCCAGCGCTGTCCGGAGACACTTCCGGGTCACGTGGCCAGCGTGACAAAGCTGCATCTGGCGAGCCAGCGCAGCACACGGAAACGCCGTTTACCTTCCCGCCAGTAAGCGGTCCCTATTTATCTACTTGCACCTGGGGGTGCTTTCGAACTGCTAGGTTGGCAGGCGCTGGGACCGAGCAACAGGAGCGCACCCCGCCGCGGGGATTCGAACCGCCGACCTTTCGATCGGCAAGCCCTAGGCGCTGAGGCTTTTACCCACAGCGCCACTGGTTAGTAGCTTCTTATTTGTACAAGTTCAAAATGAAGCACAATCAGAAAACTTAACAAGGAACCAAGAGTTTATAAGCCTCTAATCTGAAAAACAGAAGTTAATCCTACCCCCTGGGAGTGAGAACTTTTTTTAGCCCCCAGGCCAGATTCCCTTGGGCTGCATTCCAGGGGTGGATGGCCAAAGGCAAAAGCAGGTAGAGCGTTAAAGGTTACTTTTCTCTCTGTTTAGTAAACTAGTTTATTCACACCTCTCTCTACCCTCCATCCAGCAAGCAAGAAGCATTATCAGAGTTCCAATGGCACATTCCAGCCAGGAGCAAGCACTAAAGGAGGCCACAAGCAGGGCTGGTTAGGGCTGTGGCCCGGTGGGTGGGTGTCACACACATCTGTCAACATTTTACAAAAGAAAAAAGAGCATTGTTAATCTTGAAGTGATCAATCTGCCAAAGATATAATATGTGGTAGGTCAAAGCTGGGATTCAGGAGCACACAACTACCACTCATAAAAATCTGAACTAGTCTGTAAAATCTTCAGTTTGTGGTTAAACCATGGGGCCAGTGTGTTTTAGCTGCTTGGTTGAACAAATAAAAAAGCTGAATAATTAATGTGACTATTGCACAGGAACATTACAATTAATGTGTGTTTACTCAGAAATCACATTGCATTCAGCAGACTGTACTCCCAGGTTAAGTGTCAATAGGATTGCAGTTTGCAGAACCCTGAAATATTTTGTAGCATTTATTAAGCCACTTTGGGGCACTAGTGCTGGAAAGCTAGGATTAATATTTACTGAAGAAACCCCACAAAAGTCATTGGGGTATGGGCTCTGAATATCTGATGTGGTTCTTGCCTTGATGCATCTGAGGAAGTAGGCTGTGGTCCTTGGAAGTTACGCCGTAATAAATTTGTTAGTCTTTAAGGTGCCACAGAACTCCTTATTTTGTTTTGTTGTGTTTTGCTGTAAGAGACGAAGGGTACTCCTGGCAGTCCTTGCCTCAGTGACTTCAAAAGATCTTGGCTGCCTTCTAAAGTAGGCTTTCTAGTAGTCTGGGAGGGGAATTCTAATCAGGATTTCTCTGCTACTATTGCTTGAGAATGTTTCCTGCTGAGCAGAATTGTCCTGCCCAGTGGGATGCCCAGACTGTGTTTTCAGAGTAACTTATAAATCCTCCTTGTCCAAGGACAAGTAATTAGCAAATGCTTTGTTATCTGGAGATTGCTGCCCTAACTGTGTGATCTCTACACACAGCAACGATAGCTGACTTTTGCTACTGAAAGTAATGCTGGGTCCTCCTGTCACATTAGTATAGCTCCAACAGGCCTGATATAGTCATTCTCATTCTCTCTCTCTCTCTCTCTCTCTCTCTCTCTCTCTCTCTCTCTCACACACACACACACACACACACACACACACACACACACTTTATTTTTATCTACTTCATTGCAGTCCTGACATCCCTCCATAGACAGTGAGGCAGCACACATTCTTTTCCTCCACAACCCCCTGCAGCAATCCTGTGAGAGTAGGTACGGCTGAGTGTGTTGGTGCCAGGTTTGGGGGGGGGGCTCTTCGGTACAACTCCCTCCCATAGCCTGTCTACCTCCTTGCTGAAAAGCATAAAGAGGAAGCCCATATCACCAGGATGGTGAAAGCCAAAGCAGACTGTGAGCAGCTCCAAAGTAATTTCTTCCAGCTAGGGAAATAAAATGGCAGAGGAGGATGTTGCATGTCACTTACCACGATGTCACTTTACTCTTTAAAAGGCAACCCCAAATTTCCTTGTAACAGCAATGACACGGACCTTAGAACAAGGGGTCATCATTGAGCTATCAACAGCGTGTACTGCAATGGCAAAAGCAAAATCCATGCTTTGTAAGGGGGAGTATTGGGAAAAGTATTGAAAATAAATCTGACAGGACTGTAATGCCTACTATGCTAAAGTATGATAATTATTATTGTATTGCTCTGTACTGTGAGGTTGGTGCATTCCCAAAAGGGCACAATACAGCTGGAAAAAATGCAAGAAAGGGGCCAATCAAAATGATAGTGCAGATGCTTATGGGGGAAAGCTATATTGTTTGAAGATACTTTCTTTAGAAAATAGGACATATAATGGAGGCTTGAGTTATGAATGGTAGCAGAATGGTTGGCAAACATATTCCCTTGCATAATACTAAAAGTTGCCCAATTAAACTGGCATAAATATAGGAGTGACAAAGGTATTTTTCACAACACATAATGAACAGGGATATCATTGCCAAATGTGGTGATGTGATGGTTTTATAAATGGGACAAGACAAACAGAAGTGTACCTAGGGTCCCTTGTGCCCTTGGTAAAGAGCTGTATCAATACCCCCCCCCAAAAAAACTTTACTGTATGCCTTTGTGCTGTGGTGCAAGGATGGGAAGCTGCTTCTGCATTTGATCTCCCCATGATAGCAGTGGCATGTTGCCATATATGTCATACACTCCATAGTGATAGATGAATTTTGTGGTGCCCCCCCAGCCTGTGCCCCCAGCAGAAGCCAGTTTATCCACCCACTAGGTACACCTCTGTACACTCTTACAGAGGACTAGTGGGTCAACAGCACTGGCATCAATATAAATGTAATCTCCAAATCTTTTAAACAAGGATTCCTCCAAAAACTTTGAGGGGAAGGGGCAGCTAACAAGGGAGGGCTGTTTGCCTTCATATCCTGGTGGTTGATTTTGAATCTGGCTATCAATTGCTAGAAATGGGATGCTAATAATAATAATAATAATAAATTTATTTATACCCCATCCATCTGGTATAAATGGGCTAGACCAGGTTGACATGTGGTTTGATAACCAGGGCTCTTGTGCTCTAAACTAATGTCTGAAATAAGTTCAGAAGCAGCACTTCTGAGCAAATAAGCTATCTCAGCAGAGGGTCAGATTCTTAGGCTTCAGACCATGTGTGTCTCTTGTATGGTTTTGCCCTGATGCTTTGTAACATCTCATTCTTAAACACTGCTAGGAGCACAGTACGCAGCCAGTCCTATATTAATTCCATGGATCCTGAACGGCTTGTCCAATGCCCTTATGATAAGAACCACCAGATCAGAGCCTGCAGGTTACCTTACCACTTGGTGAAATGCAGAAAGGTAAGAGGAGGGGGGAAAGAAGGGCATTGGTAGGGTACCACAAATAACTTCTCTTCTTAAAATGGTCTTGCCCATCTTGGATTTGTAGGAAATGGTTGAAGTGTGTTAATTCACCACAGAAGAATGAGCTACCCTGGCTCCTATGGGTGAAAGCAAGCAGAAATCTAATTACCACTTTGTGCATTGGCTCCCTTTTCAAAAGCAGGGTAGGTTAGCTCTGATCTGAGGTTATGTGACATGTTGAACATCCAAACAGATGTAAACAAGTTCAAACAAAATTGCACAATGACGCCATTTGAGCAAGTCTAGAGTCTCCTGTTTGGTACACATGTTCTTCTATTGGAAGGACTCTTAATTTTAACAATTTTGTTTTTGTGACCTTGCAGTGAGATACTGTGTGGTTTTTAATTCTGATAACATGCCCCGTGATAGCTTCTTGGTATCACACCTATATCAGTGTGACCACCAGAGTTGCACAGCACCAGCAGAGTAGTCTAGCAAAGCTTCAGAGTCTTCTCTTCCTTTTCGAGCTGTCAGCCTTTCCAGAGTCAACAGTGAAGGAAACTCCTTGACCACAACACAGTTCAGTGTAAAGTGTTTTATTGCTTCAAGACACAAGACGATTCAAACACACTATATACATAAAGTTAAGAGATGCTCGTGCATCATAAACTATGCTATAGTAAGCTGGTCTTAGAAATTAAACTGAAGAGATTCAAATATACAAAGAGGTCCACATTTGAGGAGAGATGCACCACTGCCTTTTGCTGCTGAATGCAGCCTTGGCTTTATAGCTGGCAATGCACAGACACACATTATTTGGAGAAAGGGAGATGGAGGAGTCCTGCCAAAGGCCTGTGGCCTTGAACTGTTTCCAGAGGCCCACCACAGCTGGCATCCTAACTCTGAACAGAAATCAGACATGGGGGAAGACTCAAACCAAGCAGTTAGTGCAATTCTGCACATATTTGCAAATTACACCAGCATTAATCCTCTCCTAAGTAAAGTCAATACAGATTTAGATATTCTAGAGCACGGGTGTCAAACACAAGGCCCGCGGGCCGAATCCGGCCCGCCAGACCTCGTCATGTGGCCCGTGTAGCCGCCGCCGGCCGCCAGCCTTCACCTTTTATTCTCACTTTTTTTTTTGACACAAGAAAGCCGCCTCTTCAGCGCATGCGCGGCAGCCTACAAGCCAGAGAACATCTGCCCTCTAGCGGCGCCGGCCGTTCTACACAGGAAACCTCCACTTTACATGCATTCAGGAAACCTCCACTTGTTTTTATATTGAGCGCATGCCATCCTGTGATGTGACAGATCCAACGGCTGCCTGAACAACCGGCCCTTTGAGGGTGACCAAACTGCTGATGCGGCCCCCCGATGAATTTGAGTTTGACACCCCTGCTCTAGAGAAAAGCAGTCCTAAAAATAAAAAAGGAACTCTTCTTCACAAAGTCCACAATGGTTTTTCTGGGGTGGGGGCTTACTAACTGGCACATCTGTTCATAGTGAAAGGACTTGTCCAAGTGGGATGTGGAGTAAAGAATCATTAACTTAACTGTTGTTTTTTTCAAATATACACCCTTTGTTTAATCCAGGAGTGGGGAACCTGTGACCCTCTAGATGTTGCTGGACTCCAACTCCCACCATTCCTGCGCATTGACCAGTGGCTGGGGCTGATGGGAGTTGAAGTCCTGCCACATCTGGACAGCCACAGGTTCTTCACCCCTCTCTCCTCTCTGTGAATAGGACTGACCAGGTAGCAAGGTCTTCTAGGAAAGCCATGGTGGATCCAGTGAAGAATGCTGGGTTCAATTATTCTTCTACTCTTCACTAGAGAGGAATAGAATCTATAATCATCCCATATGAAGCCAACATGGATTAAGTGGGCATGTTATCATAGTAGAGAACATCCCCTTTCATTCTTGAGTGCTGGGTGGGTTTGATGGAGGACTAGCTCTGCACTGTTAACGTCTTTTTCCCAGAACAACCAGAAGATCGCCAGAGAGCTCGCAACATGCCCCTACAACGCCCGTCACAGAGTTCCAAAGCAGGAGTTAAAATTGCACATTGCAACTTGTGAGAACAAAGTTTCTCCAGAGGTCTTGGAGGGTAAGAGAATTGCTCCTGTCTGCTCTAAAACCCAGTAGAGCATGCTGTGTATACAATATTGATGCTGCTGGTGTAAGAAAACTTAATAACTTGCTGTCTGTAGCAAAGCTCTGGGCACTCTAGGCTGGAGATACATGCTCTGATTGCACTGCATACTGAGCATTCAACTGGTTGTAAAAGCTGGGGTGAAAGAAGTAATGAATGAATTATACTGAGCAGGGTGGGTGTAATAAGCAGTATTCAGGTGGGGGGAGTGACTTGGCTGAGTGCCAGTCCATTTTCCTGAAGTGTGTGATGTAATGGAAGATGGGATTAAAATTCAAAACTAACTTGATTGAAGTACTTACTGGTCAAACAAGTGAAGGGAGAAGTGCTGTAAGGTAAGGATCTAGGCATTATGTCACAAACTATAAAACAGGAGGCTGCAATCTATAATACATGAAGTAAAGGCAGGCCTGTAGAACTACATTACAAAATTGAAAAAGAATGAATATTGAAGGATGTCTGTGTTTCAGTTCATGTAGCATTTTTGAAAGTGCAAATTGGGTAGATTTGCCTTGAAATTCAAACTGAATTGAATTTATCACCGTTCCCTAGCCGGAAGGAGCAGCCTTTATGAATGTGGGGAACAGGTATTTTCCAGCTTAAAACTCTAGTATACAATGTATACCTTCCACTAAAAATGGTTGGTTATATTTGATAGCCTAAAATAAAACTTCATATATGAAAACTGGGATATTTTGGTGGTGATAGCTATACACACAAACCACTGGTATAGCCATAACTCGCTGTAGCCCTGTTCATGGATTCAAAAGAGCCGGTGAGGGTTTAACTTGGGGAGGGGCACCAGGCATCTTTACCCCAGGCTTGGGCCCTCGGTTTTGGGTGCCCAGTGTGCATGACGTCATGACATCACGTGCAGCGTGATGTCATGACGTTACATGCGCACACCCCGGCCTGGGAACCTGACTTCCAGTGCCACTGGAAGTCAGGATACGAAGCCTCTGAGATGCTGTTTGAGGCCTTGCGTGACTTCGCAAGTTGCGTCAGGGGCCCTGAAGTATGGGTGCTAAGCACCCACAACATTTTGTGGGTGCTCAGGCACCCAGAGCCCCCTATAGTTGGCAACCCTGACCCCAGGTATGCTCATTCCACCCCTGGCCTCCCCATGTTTAAGCAGGAAAGTCTGAAAAGATGCACCTGATGTGAACACACAAACACAATATCAAAGCATGGAGCAGCCATCTCTAAAACTAGAACTAACTTCCAAAACCAAGATGCCTTAACTTTTTTCTTTTCTTAATACTTTGACAGTTACTTCAAGCAGAGGTGATCCAAAGAACAGAATCAAAGAGGTGACAGCCTGGCAGTGCCCCCCTCCAGAAGAAGACTGGGAGGCTGGTGAGTTGTTGTTGTTGTTTTTCTTCCACTTGTGCAAAAACACACTTTCCGGGTTGCACCACACCCTGGCTGAATTTGAGTGTGCTTGGCTTACTAAAAGAAAGCTGCATTTAGAATATTCCCCTCCCCCCCAACCTTCTAGCATGCTTAACCTGGAGGCACCAGCTTGGCACTTTGGTAAGGAACTGGGCCTCTGGCATGAAGAAGCCCTGCTGAATCGGACAAAGTGTCTAGCATCCTATTTCAAACAGTGGCCTGCTAGATGCTGCCGGAAATGATGACAATGGCACCTCATCCAGTGTCTGTCGCATGTTCTGCCTCAGAACATGAAAGTTTACCAGAGGAAGAAATTGAAAAGTTCATTGTCCTGGTCAGATTGTTCCAAATTATTCTAGTGACCTGCTGCTGAGGAGGCAGAATGCATAGCTTCTTGTAACTTTTATTAAAGCATTGGAGCAGTTTATTACATAAGGGCAATACTATAACAAGACGGCCCCTGGTCCATGGGCTTGCAATCAAAATGACACAAGTTATAAGGAAATACATGTGGACTCCAGAGGAAAACAAATAATATAATCTCAGGCTTAAATTTTTACCATAAACCACATATGTTTTTACCATAACAGGGGTAAAGGGACCCCTGACCGTTAGGTCCAGTCACGGATGACTCTGGGGTTGCGGCGCTCATCTCGCTTTACTGGCCGAGGGAGCCGGCGTACAGCTTCCGGGTCATGTGGCGAGCAGGACTAAGCCACTTCTGGTGAACTAGTGCAGCGCACGGAAACACATCATAATTATTAAATGACCAGCTGGAATCAAAATGGTTATTGGAAAGAGGGTCTCAACAGGGCTGGTCTCCCCAAAGAGCTTAATAGGAGTAGCCCTGTTTTCAATGTCTGCTCTGGTACAGCCTAAACTGAAGTCTAATTTTGTTTTCTTCTGTCCTCCCCATTACCTTGTTAATCGCAGTATAGTACCTGCAAAAATGTAGCTGATTTATAAATAGAATAATGCTGAAGTAAGGACAAATGAGGGTGTTACAACCATTTGCAGTCCCAGAGCAAATCTGTAACTTTTCTTCAAGGAAACAATTCATACAGGTATTCCAAAGAACATCAGGAAAACCCCACTGCTCTGAAGTGTCACTTGATCCAATTTAGACTCTCCTGAAAGCCCATCCAATCTGGAGTCTGAGTACTCCTGTAATATGCGAGTGACTATGGCAAGGGGGATGAAGTGCCCCGTTATGAGAACTCTGCCTAATGATTTTGTTACTCTCTCCTAAGATGCTGCTGAATATCCTGCTCCTCCTTTTGTTTTTGGCACCAGGTAAGACTACACAGGTTCCTTTGTAGCCTCATGAAAATCTAATTGTATTCAGAGCCTGGCTAGCAAACACCATGGATACAAATGCCAATGGAGCAAAAATGCCAACAAAGAGGATATCCCCCTCTAACCTCTGGAGGCACTTCTTAAGACGCATTCACTTCCAAGAGTAAATAATCACCACTCACTTTTGCTATTAATAAAATAGGAATCTACTCAACTTTGCTGTTGTGCCTATTTCCCACTTGGCAGCATTGGGAAAGTCAGTGTAATAGCCATCGTATGTTCTTAGACAGGCTTCCTCATCCTCAGCCTTCCAGATGTTTTGAGACTACAATTCCCATCATCCCTGACCACTGGTCCTGCTAGCTAGGGATCATGGGAGTTGTAGGCCAAAAACATCTGGAGGGCTGAGGTTGAGGAAGCCTGTTAGACTTCAACTCCTGTTGGTCCCAGCCAACATAACCAAAGGTCATCACCCAAAGGGGTAGTGTGAGTTCTAGTACTACAACAATTTGGAGGACACCACATTGGCTACATCTGCTTTAACACATAGGTGGGCTGATGTTACTTTTTACACACTGTCAGGCTGTAGTACAAACCTAAAAGACATTTATTACTGGAAATTTATCAGTTCAGCTCTCAAATATATTTCGTCAGTGGCTTTGCTCTCTGACAGAACTGGCTTTTGTGACTATATTTAACACTTATCTTGCCTCTCCATACACTGAAGAGGACTTGTTATTTTAAGATGAAGAAGACTTGTTCTTTTAAAATAAATGACTAAGGACACTATACACATAAGCCATGGAAAGGTTTAAATGGTTAGCTGGGGAACTTTGACAGCGTTAGTTACTGAACACAGACTCGTAAACAGATGTGCAACTTAAGACACATAAACACAGAATTTCACCTACAGAGAACAGCAGCAATCAGTATGTTTTTACCCCTTTCCAGCTCCGCAACTAGAGGTGCTTCCATAGTAATCCCTGTCTATGGAACTGCTGCCTTTTGTTTACTTTTTTGAACAGAGGATCCACTTCACCAATTGTACAGTGGTACATCTAGATGCAAACGGGATCTGTTCCAGAGCCCCGTTCGCATCTAGAAGCAAACTTAACCCGTGTACGCGCGTTTGTGCGTGCCACGTTTCGGCGCTTCTGCACATGCACGTGACATCATTTTGAGCGTCTGCACATGCGCAAGCGGCGAAACCCGGAAGTAACGCGCTCTGTTACTTCTGGGTTGCCACGGAGCGCAACTCAAACGCGCTCATCCCGAAGCACATTCAACCCGAGGTATGACTGTAGTTGCATTCCAGTGTTCTTTTGTTGTCCCCTGCATGGTTCCTCCATCTCTCAAACCTGCTTTGTGGTCACTTTTTATGGTAGTTGGATTAGCTAGTGTTGCAATGTGGACGGGTAAAGTTCTATTAAGGCTTTCCCAGTCCACAGTGTCTTTATTTGAAAGCTGCTGCTTTGTAAGTTCTGGCCATTTCACTGCTTCCTCCTCCCACAGCCTGGAGGATTACAGGTAGAATGCTTCTCAGTACCCCAAATGTCAATTCCTGTTTATGCAGGAGGAGTGTAAGACTTTTTTATGCAAGGGAAATAAATAATGCCCCAACTCTTATCCTGCTCACCCCAAATTCTAAACCCCTGCTTGCAGGAGGTGTCAGAATCTAGGAATTGCGTGCCACTAACCCTGGGGGTGATTGCAGAAATAGAACTTTGGATCTATTTTGAGAGACTTGGATTTATGAGAATGCTGAGACTCCTAACCTCTCCCCCTCCCAATGAGCTGGCAAATTTACAGCACCTGCTTATCTAGTTCACACCATTGTCCAAGGCCAGTCTAAAACTCCAGCAGTTAAAGTAACATTGTTCAGCTGTGCCTTCATAAGACTCTCCACTGGGGCTGGGCGATATCTGGTTTTCAACATCACAATATATCACCAGCTAAATATCCCGATATCTCACAATATATATTTGCGGCGACAGAGGGCCTTGCTGTGCCTCCCCGCGGTGGCAGAGGGTCCTGCCGTACCTCCTCACAAAGGCCAAGGGCCTTGCCGAGGCTCCCTGCAGTGGTGGAGGGCCTTAAAATGGAAGGAAGTCGTAGATTTAATAAAAATATTAAATAAACTTCCATATAATAAATTCAATATTTTCAACTAATCTAAAAGCCCCACTGAGTTCAACTAAACTTACTGTATTTTTCGCCCTATAGGACGCACTTTTTTATGGGGCGAAAAATACGGTACTTCTACTTTCCTGGGAGCAAGCCTCATTGAATTCAGTAGGGCTTGCTTGTGAGTAGAAACACATTTGCTTGCACTGCTTACTGAAAAACACCCTCTCTCATCATCTCACATAGCACTCAACCTCCCATTTCAGCATAAAGCAGCCTGCTAAATCTTCTCCCCCCGCCCAGAAGGGGCCTATCCCACCAATCTCTCCCTTTTTATCAAAGGGAGGGAGGGCAAGCAAGCAGGCAAAAGGACAGTTTCCTTTAAATAATAAAAAAGCCTTCCCTTTTAATATGGAGGAAAGCTATTTAAGGGGAACCAACAACATAAACAGCACCAGAAAACTCTTCCCCCTCTTTTTTTCACTGGTGGGGGTGAGTGTGAGGAAAGAAAGAAGTGCTTTCCTTTTCTTTGTTTAGTTCTGTGGGAGGTCCCTCCTGGATTGTCAGCAGGCTCTGCATAATTAGCTGAGCTCTAAATGGAAAGATACCCTGAAAACGAAAGCGTTCACTGCTTTGTGTGAGGGTTTATCCTCAAACAGAACTTTTGTTCCCTGCATATTGCCTTGTTGAAACACTTATCACAATGTTATTTCAATGCCAGTATAGCGATTTATCACACAGCCCTACTCTCCACCCCCTCTTACCATCACCCAACCAGAACTTTTTTTCTGGGGGGACGCAGGGGGACGCATACCCCTAAACATTTTAATAATCTTTGTACTTTTGTTCATTTACTGTATTTATTTTCCCCGATTTGAACTTTAAAATGGTGATTTTCTTGAGTCAAAATGAGAGTACCCTTAAACATCTTTTTTTAGAAGAAGAAAAAAGCACTGGTTACAGCTAAGGAGTGGCTGGCCTGAGACAACGGTGCTGCCAGGCCCCAGAAGGATAACAAACCTATTTGCCTCAATCCATCAAGCCCCCTTGCTAACTCCCACCTGGCTTCCTGCTTTCGTTTGCTTGTCTGATATTTGGAGTTGGACTCCTTAGCTGTTTCTTGGGGGGGGGGATGGTGGTAAAGTATTAAGATTAGGTAAGGCAGATTTACTCTTTTATGATGCCTGCATTATGGGGTGGGGATTTGGGGGATTTGCCTTGATTTGAATGTAGTGCCTGAGACACTTGGAATACCATGTCATATGGGGATTAACAGAGGATCCTGGGGGTGAAGAATGAATTCTTGGCTTCAACCCCGGAATCTCCTGATAATTGGGGTATATTGATTGGTCTTCCCCCTGGGTGGTCATGGCAGCTATGGGGGGGGGGAAGGAAGTGGTGGTGGAAGAGAACTGATCTGGGAAATCAGGGGGGAGGGCAGCTTGCTGCAGCAGGAGGTGGAGACACCCTGGCTTCTTCACCAGCCTGACTTACCTCTGCCTCTTGGCCTCGCTCCTCTCCTGCTTCTGGACTTCTCTCTGCCACAGACTCTCCCTGCTCACTAGAGCCTGTTACCTCTTCAGCTTCTGACACCACCACCTCCCAGTCTTCTTCACCTGGCCACTCATTGTCCCACCACCAAAACCCTGGGCTCTGAGCCTTCCTCCCTTAGGGGGTTCCCCAGCTGGTGCCTCACACCATTCCTCTGAGTCCAACCAGTCCATGACAGATCAGGATGGAGTTTACTGTCCCTCCATGACCATCAAATAGGAAAATCTGATTACCAGGGAGGAAACAATTAGCATTCCCAACAGAGCTGTGTCAACCTTTTTTCTTGCTGCCACTGCAGAAATATTTACAGGGGCAGCGGCTGATCTGGTATCCAGACCAAGTGTTAGCCACCCTTGCCTTGAGCTAAGTACACCTGTTTGGTCAGCTAAATAAAGAAAAGTCCTCTTTGAAAGCTGCAGGATTTGTTTATAATGGGTATGTCCTTTCATTTTCTTTTTCTTTAATATAGCTACTCTGGTGAGAGGAGCTAGAAATTTACATCTTCCTTTTTCCTTTTTTGAACGGTAAGTATTTTTTTAAGTACAGTAGAAAACAAGTAAAACTTTGAGGAACTCATCTTTTGGAGTGTTAAACCTGTTCAATTTGGCGAGTGAGAACAGTTGATTAGCCCTTGCTGTGCCCGGATGAGAAATCCTTGTATTAATATCTTGCTCTTATGGGACCCTTCTCCCTTCCAACTTCATCAAACTTGGCACAACTGATGCTACATGGATTCGAGAATGTATTTGGGTACTTGTGAGATCGTCTTATCCCATATGTGCCTAATCAACTGCTTTGATCTGCAGTTTTTTGTTTAGATAAGCCTACCCAGCTAGGTGGAATGTTTGCAAGGTACTTTGATCTGTTTTTAGCTTATCACTGATTTTAATTATTATTTGAATGTTTTAAATAGCTGTTAACTGCTTTTAATGATGTGACTTTATTCTTGTTGTGAACCATTTTGAGGTGCTTACAATTACATTTTATGAAATAATTTTTTTTGTCCTTCTCTCCAGAGGCTCTCCTATATTTTATCAGCTCTGGAAATCTACTGCAAAGGTTTGGGGACCATCCTAATCTACTCTGTCAGGCTACCAATGGCAAAAAAATACTCAAAATGTTACTGCAAGATCACCACAGGGATTCTCCAGAAGGAGCAGCAGAATACATACTTTTTTAAAACGCAGCTTCCTAAGAAATGCTTTTAAAAATACTTTTCCAATAAAATTTCTATAAATCTAGTTGCCTGCAATTTCCCCCTTATTCTCTTCCTCCAAGTGGCTAAGCATGCAAGCATGGTCCTTTTATCCTCACAATGGCTCCATGATATTTGGAGTGACTGGCCCAAGGCCATCTAGTGAGCTTCATATATGCATGAGATTTGAACTTTTCTCACTCGTCCTAAGTTCAACACTCTAACCCAGGGGTCAGCAAACTCTTTCAGCAGGGGGCCAGTCCACTGTCCCTCAGACCATGTGGGGGGCCGGAATAAATGGGGGGGGGATGAATGAATTCCTATGCCCCACAAATAACCCAGAGATGCATTTTAAATAAAAGCACACATTCTACTCATGTAAAAACACCAGGCAGGCCCCACAAACAACCCAGATGCATTTTAAACAAAAGGACACCTTCTATTTATGTAAAAACACGCTGATTCCCAGACCGTCTGCGGGCCGAATTTACAAGGCGATTGGGCTGGATCTGGGCCCCAGGCCTTATTAGTTTGCCTACCCATGCTCTAACCAATATACATTATTCTGGCACTCCCTCACTTAGGTAAAGATAAAGGGACCCCTGACCATTAGGTCCAGTCGTGACCGACTCTGGGGTTGCCGCGCTCATCTCGCTTTACTGGCCGAGGGAGCCGGCGTACAGCTTCTGGGTCATGTGGCCAGCATGACTAAGCCGCTTCTGGCGAACCAGAGCAGCGCACGGAAATGCTGGTTACCTTCCCGCTGGAGCAGTACCTATTTATCTACCTGCACTTTGATGTGCTTTCGAACTGCTAGGTTGGCAGGAGCAGGGACCGAGCAAAGGGAGCTCACCCTGTCGTGGGGATTCGAACCGCCGACCTTCTGATCAGCAAGTCCTAGGCTCTGTTGTTTAACCCAGAGCGCCACCCGTGTCCCTTACTTACTAGGAAGGTATTTCATAACTGGCAGAACAAACTGGCTGTTCAGCAACACAAGGCAGTAAAGGGTTTGCTGTTTTATGCAACCACTCACTTTCTAATAGAGGTCTATGTATTTCACAAAGTGGAATGAATTCTCGAAGTGGTAATCCCCAACAGCAGGAAGCAGTATGAGAATGACCTAAAACAGGCATGTCCAACAAGTAGGGTGTGATCTACGATCCAATATAAAAACTGGCAGTGATCTATCACCCAGGGATGGGTGTAGGGTGGGCGGGAGCACGCCACCAGCTGCTCCCAATGGGTGCAGAGATGGGTACAGGGTGGGCAGGTGGGCGCTGGCTGCTTCCCCCGAAGGGGCAGGGATGGGTGCAGGGTGGGCAGGCGATGCCGATCCTGCCTCACTCCTCAAACCAGCTGGGCTGCAGAGCTCTTTTCGTGCTTGGGAGCTGCTGTCTTTCTGCTTATTGAGAAGTGTGCTGTGCTGGGGGTGCCTTGGGCCCGCCATCAACCAAGATCAACCCCCTGATCAACTGATCAATCAGGATCGACGGGTTGGACATATCTTACCTAAAAGATTTGCAAGAATTGCTTGAGGCAGGCTAGAGAACTCCTGCCTCTTTCATTAAGTGCAATCAAGAGTAAGCCAAGACACATTTTAGAGATCTGTGATAGTTTGCAGTGACCTAGTACCTTTAAATACTTGGTATCTAGAAAGAGTCAGACTGTCATGACAAGCTGGGTATGGACCACAGGAAAGACATACATGGGGCAAGCAGCCCTGGAATATACAATGGATCGGATTCAGCTAAGTAGTTGCACTAGCAGGAACCAGCACTGAACCTGCTAGCTTAATGAGACTTGCTTTCCAAATCACTTCTGGGGGTGCGGATAAGGGGGAAAGGGGGATCATTTTGTCAGGCAAGCAAAAATGCTTGTGCTAATGGAAAATTTGTGTTAGTGCAACACTGAATTCCTCCCAATATGTTTCTGTTAATCTAATCCAGCCATGATGGGTGATTGCAGAGGAAAAGCTTGGGTCTGTATAACTAACCTTTTTCATAACACAGAAACACTGAGGTGCTAACCACAAGAGGATAAGGAAGACATTTGTCCAGATAATTTAGCTGATGATGAAGCTGTAATGAAGTTGGGAGGTGGTATCTGATTGAGACAAGTGGAACTTGTAAGGGCACCAATTTGTGCTGTCCCTTAGAAAAACAGAGGGAACAAGTGTATGAAATTTCTTCACCCTGAAAACTTGAATAGCACACACAATGCTCATCCCCAATCTCCATCCCAAGATAATGTAAGAGAAAGGACCACTGGATCCTGGTAGTGATGAAGTGCTTTGCAACTGAAGCTGTGTCCACACTGAGACATTAACGTGTGCATGGGTCATTGTTTCAGTGTGCATGCTTGTGCACCTTCACACACGAGTGCCTTCAACTGTGCGCCACCAAAATATGTTTCCCATTCTCCCACCGCAGTGCATTATGGGATGCATTTGTTCTTCATCCCTCAATGAATGGTGTTATAGAAATAGGGGGGGGATCTACCTAAATACTAGGATTTTGATTGAATGTGATATGGATTAAAGTACAAAACTGTGTCAAGAAAGGGAATTCAGGATATTCCTGGGCTGCTGTATGCAAACCAGCCTGGCTGGTTAGGGGAAGAGCAGACCTGTTAGCATTACAAAAAGGTGTTGATGGGCCATAGAAGGATTCTTTGGCCTGGGGAGTCAGATGTCACAAAGGTTGCTGGGGTAACTGTGTGTTTGAGGGTCAGGAAAAGGGAGATTTGAAACAAGGGTTTCTGGACAGAAGAAGGAGGAAGTAAGGGGGAGATCCATTTTGGAGGAAAGTTCCTTGCACTTCTGTGAGCCATGCTGTAAGATCTGGACTCCATCCGTGCAGACTGTAAATAGGTGACTAAACTCTATTTCTTAAAGCACGCCAGTCTCAGACATGTCTTCTATTCTCCAAAGGACACAAACTCTGTGTGTGCACCTGTGGCCTCATGAAATCTGGCCACTGCTTGGGGGAGAAAGGGGCAGGCTTTTGTAAGAGTACTTTCCTGCTCAACATACATTCCAGAAACCCAAAGTCCATTGTGTGCATAGGCATTTGTTTACCTGTTCATATACCAGATTTGCACAAAAGAACAGTAAAAAACCTTTAAAAGCTATGTATACCTCCAAACCAGGAAACCTGAGGTCCATTGTGGGCATGTATTTGGGCCTTAAGGCAGTCAAAAACCTGCTGCTTCCTTTCCTGCCTGCTGCACTTGCAAGGACAAATTTTAATTTTCAATACAACTGTTTTGTGAAAAAGAAGTTTTGCACAAAACAGCTGCTTTACGAATAAAAATAGTAAGAATGTACCTTCAGCAACAGCAGGTGAGAAAAGGGCAGGCTGCATCCTTTCTTTTGGGCTGATGGAAACAAAATAGAAGTAGGGGGATATGACACTCAGAAGGCACCCAGAAAAATGTCACCACATGGGGGCGGGGAGTCACCCACACAATTTGCTTCAGTGCATCCACAGTCATGCAACATGCAATTTTATATTGGATTTTCTTCCCTTACATGATTATTTGTGGATCAGAAAAACCTGAATTTAATGAGGAGGTAAGTGCAGACTGTCAATCGGATGAGGGTGTCATATGTGTGCTGCAAAAAGACTAGCAGCTTCAAATCCACATTAAACTGCAGTGAGGAGAGGATGAGTGCTTAGAATTATTTAGCTTTTAATTCATTCGAAGCATTCGTGTTGAAATGAAGATGTTTAGGAGAGATTGTATGTACTGTATTCAGTAGGACTTCAGACTTCAGATATGTTCACATTACCACCTACTCTGCGCCCAGTGCTAGTTTTGGAAGCTGCATCCACACAACTTTAGCCGTTATCCATATTGATCCTATAGTTTGACCAATACTGCCATTTCTCAAACCAGCCTCAATTTAACATTAAACTGCATTCACTTCACAAATGTTTGAGACAGCTGCAGCACATGCCCAGGTGAACACACATGAGCAGGTAACAATAGAAGTTGGGGTGGTTGCAGGGGGAAGGATCACAAAGGTCATTTATGTTAGATGAAGACATTCCCCACCATGCAAAGACAGCATGAAATGCACTGTGGGAGTGTGTGACTTTGATGCATCTAAGCCACTAACATGAACATACTTTTAATTAAGATTTAATTAAGTCTAAATTCACCCATTCAATCTTGAGAACAGAAGACTTTCACCAGAGCCACCAAATTCTTCCCTGTCACACCCCCATTGCACCTACGGTCCCAATTCTGCTGCTGTTGCTGCTTCCATTTATCACATAAAAACTACCTTCTAACATCACGCTTTTGTCTTTGAACCAGTCACTTTTTTAGACTCAAAAGCACAACAAAAACCCCAGCAGCTTGTTCCAAGTTGCCTTTTTAGCTGCAAGTCCCAACTACTTCCCATCCAAAATTGTGTTAGGTCTTGCATCCAGTTCTTGGCTATCTGAGAATTTAGAAACTGGGTGAGAATCTGCCAAACCTCTAGACAACACTCCCACCATGTGGCCAGAGGAAACTTTGTCATTGATTAATCAAATGTGAGTGGTCAATCTAATTCAACAACTCTCTAAAGTAAAAGACTTTTGTTTAAATGTAATTCTTCTTACAAAGTCCTCCTGTCTATGAGGCATTTGCATTTTTAAATTGCACCACCAGCAGGCTCTCTGCAAGAGAGAGTGAGCATTCTTAAAACCAGTGAAGTGGAAAAGAGGAAAATTACTGAATGCAGACAGCAACCCCCCTGTAATTTTACTTTGACATACGCCTGTCAAGATTCTTTCCCCGTGTTTCAGATTTTATTGAATTGCAACACAAGCCTGAGAGAAAGTGCACCACAGCAAGAGAGCAATTCACTCTCCACGGCCGATCTTTTCATTTGCTCAGGGGATTTATCTGTAACCTTGAGAAGGTCAAAACCAATAGCTCAAGAACAGCAAAAGCATTTTCACTTTTTGTAGGGCTGCTGAACTATCTCATTTTCTTACCTATCCTCCTTTGCCCAATGACCAAATCTCATGGCTGTACTTCTGCTCAGATTAAACATCTCTCACATGCTCCTTCATTGGTAACAGCACCTTAAGAAATCTGAAATATAGAAAGGAACTCAACACCACCCTAAGGCAATTTCTCTCTCCGGACAAGCATTTCAGCTTACCAGATGGAAACATCCTTCCCCTGCCTGCTGTTCTGGGGACTCTCCTGACCTGGACCATAAAGAAGGCTGATCGCCGAAGAATCGATGCTTTTGAATTATGGTGCTAGAGGAGACTCGTGAGAGTCTCATGGACTGCAAGAAGATCAAACCTATCCATTCTTAAGGAAATCACTGGAAGGACAGATCCTGAAGCTGAGGCTCCAATACTTTGGCCACCTCATGAGAAGAGAAGACTCCCTGGAAAAGACCCTGATGTTGGGAAAGATGGAGGGCACAAAGAGAAGGGGACGACAGAGGACGAGATGGTGGGACAGTGTTCTCGAAGCTACCAGCATGAGTTTGACCAAACTGCGGGAGGCAGTGGAAGACAGGAGTGCCTGGCGTGCTCTGGTCCATGGGGTCACGAAGAGTCGGACACGACTAAACGACTAAACAACAAATTGTACCGCTTGTGTGGTTGTAAACAACCAGCAAGGTAGCCAGATGCAAGAGAGGAGGCTCTTAAATCTTTGGTATAGTTGTGTCAAAGGGGATTTCAGCAGGTGCTACTTCTGTCATACAAATTATAAAAGGTGTAAGAGTCTTCCTCTTTTGCAGCTGGGTAGTCTATTGCCTTTTCAGCAAAATTATTTTCCCAATCATTTTTGCCTAAAGAAGGCAAGCTTCAACTTCCAGCAAAGCCATGAATTCATTAAGTAGCCTTTAGTAGCCACCATTTTGCATCCTTGCTATCAGATGTGAGCACTGGATATAACAGCAGTTTCTCATATAATTAAGAGTTTTTATCCAGGTATCTGCGCTGTGCATTTAAGTTTTTTTGTGCAGCAGGGCACAAGGAATTTCACCACTTGTGCAGCATAAACTGGAGACTTCCTAGCCAGGGAAGCCAGCATTTTTGGACCCGTGAGCATTTGCAAACTGAAGAAACTGGCATGGACATCACACACACAATTACACATTGAAACCCCAATTTTATTGGCTAAAATGATACTTTCAAGCTTGATTTTAGGAGACCCTGTGGGTGCAAGGAAAGGCCTCTGTATGCCCCCAGACACCATGTTGGCAGCCCTTGTTTTACCCAGAACAGATGGTTGTCTTGTCTCCTTAGTCCCTACCATCACATAATTTAAAGGCATAAAATCTATCTCCGGACACAGGCTAGAAACCTGACATAGGGTTGCTGTGGGGACAACATGGATCTTTAACACATTAAATACTATTTCAGCTCAAAATAAATAGAAAACCCTCCATGGTCTTTACAATAGACATTAGTCAGTAACATTCAGCCTTAACCTAATCCCTATTTTACATACAGTGAAACTTGGCCAGGGCCAATGCTCTTTTCCTTAGGAAACCCAGGACTAAATGTTTTCACCTAGTTTTGTTTTTCACATTCTTTAGACTTTGCTATATCTATTATTTAAGGAGATGGTGACAAATCCCAAGGTGAGAAAACATGGATATAATTAGGCAAGCATGATCCAGGCTTCAATTATTAGGCATATCTCCTCATGACCTGTTTCTTTTGTGAAGACTCAGGGCCAGAAGGCACATCCTACAGCCTACAGCCTAGGCTCCTCTCCAGGACCGTTAGAGCACAGAGCACTTGAAAGCCCAGAACCACAAAAGCAGAGGTTTTCCCAAAGGGCAGCCATCTTACTCTCTTGCAGCAAAAGCCATTAAATGAGGATTGTGGCACCTTGAAAGACTTGGAAGTGTATTATGGCCTAATTAGCAAGCCTGGCCTAATGTACAGACATTATCAAGTGATAAGGCTGATTTCAGTAAATAAAGCAGAGCAAGCCATCAGTTTCATTCCTGCCTCCTCTGGTCAGTTAGCATACTTAACAGATGAGATGTTCCACAGCACAGGTGTTACCACAAAAAAGAGATTGCTTCTTGTCCTTATGTAAGGTACAAAGTTCTCAGTGCAAAGTGCAAAGGCAGGCCAAGGAATGATGCATGACATTTTGTTTGGTGTTTTCCAAACTAGGGGCTGCCACCCCTGCTCCCTCAGCTTGCCTACTTGGCAACCACTTTGCCAACCCCTGCTTATTTACATCTCACTTAAAGTTGCCATACATCCAGATTTTCCCGGATATATCCGGAATACCACAGTTGGCAGCAGTGTCTGGGTGGAAATCAGGAAAATGTCCGGGAAAATCCAAATGTATGGCAGTCCATGTAGGTAGTGCTGCTTATGCCATTTCCCCATAAAAATAGCTCAAAAACCGTATTTTTAAAAAGCAATTTTGCCCAAAAACAGTGTGATGCAGCAGCAAAAAAACTAATGCTATTCTAGGCTGCATCAACAGAAGTATAGTGTCCAGATCAAGGGAAGTCATAGTACCACTCTAGTCTGCCTTCGTCAGACCACACTTGGAATACTATGTCCAATTCTGGGCACCACAATTTATGATGAATGTTGACAAGCTGGAAGATGTGCGGAGGAGGGCAAACAAAATTATCAAGGGTCTGGAAACTAATCCTTATGAGGAACGGTTGAAGGAGCTGGGTATGTTTAGCCTGGGGAAAAAGAGACTGAGAGGAGATATGACAGCCATCTTCAAACATCTTAAGGGCTGTCACATGGAGGAGGGAGCATGCTTGTTTTCTCCTGCTCTTGAGGGCAGGATCCAAACCCATGGATTCAAGTTACAGGAAAGGAGATTCTGACTAAATATCACGAAGAACTTTGCGATGGCGAGAGCTGTGAAATGACAGTAAAACAGACTCCCTCGGAAGCTGGTGGACTCTCCTTCCTTGGGGGTTTTCAATCAGAGTTGGATGGCCATCTGTCACAGAGATTCCTGCATTGTAGGGGGTTGGACTAGATCCCTTTCCAACTCTCAGATTCTGTTATTCGAACTGTTTGAAGCTTGGCAACCCTATCTCACTCAATCACTCGCCTATGCCTTCACTGCTCACCCAAACCTGCCCCCCCCCAGCTGTGTAAAGTCCGCCAAAAATGAGTATTTTACCAAGTCATCTAATGTTGGCACTATGGTTACTACTCTTTCCTCTAGAAAGGTTGTTCAACAGCAGCAAAGCAGGCAAAAATTCAAGAGCAGCTGTTTTGCCAATACTGAGATGAAGGGACCTGTAAAACATTCACCCATTGAATGTCTTTTGTGCAATGAAGCTGTCAAACGCACAATACTCCACTACAATAATAATAATCGTGGGACCTGACAGCTAGAATTCTGAATAGAACGTATGGTTACATCATTGTAGCTAGTTTCTACTGATGGAGACTAGCCTAAAAAGGAGCAGGAAATAAGCCACTTATTTTAATGGAGGCAAAGACTTGTGAACTGTGTCTGAGCTAGTTTCACCTTCAACTGACAGGTTTTCAAAGGACCAAACAGAACAGTTTACACACCAACAGTCCCTCCTCACAATAAATGAAAGTAATGAATGAAGGCTGAGTTAGAGCTGTTCTCTTGAAAAGCTCTATCGAGTCTTTGATTGAAAATTCTATCTATTTGAGATGTGAGTTAATGATATTTACGGGCCATTGAGTAACAGTGCAAGCAATTTTACTGTGATTATTACAGCTTTAAAATGGATCGGGCATTTTGACGTGTCTGAAACAAATGGGAGGCAAGGATACTCTTATACAAAGCAATCAGAGAATGGGCATGCAGTAAACTAAAAAGACAGCTTCACACACACAGAGGTTTAAAGAAAAAAAAGGTGCAGGTGAGAAGACAGATGCAGCTGTTCCAAGAAGAGTACTGTACAAAAGAACTCTTCTATAAATGTGTGGCTGTCTTACATTTTACTTATGGCCAAGGCTTTTCTCCACTTACAGAACAATTCTATGTCCGTTTCCTCAGAATTCTAAGTCTTCAATGCAATTTATTCCTGATAAACATGTGTAAGGCTGTTCCAACAAACCCTTGACACCCTTGTCCATATCCTCAGAAAAATGTCTTTATCCCTCACATGACACATTCAGATCACCCCACTTGGACTCCTAGGAGTGACCTTACCTCCTTTTCAGTCTCCATTATGCTCCATTTTTTAAACCTTTTGCCTGTATTCCCAGACTGACCCAACTTACTGCATTACTTCTGTTTTCTGGATCCCTTGACCATGTTCCTAAAATGCTCCTCTTCACCCACACCCTTGGCCATACCCCTGCTATGCAGTCTCGAGTGCAAATGAAGGCCAGCCAGGCACATTTTGCACCCAAGGCTGGTCAAGTTATACCCGAGACAAATCTTAGGTTGCCTCCCTAACCAAAATATTAGAAAAATGCTAATCTGGTGGTCTCCTTTCCTTCCCCACCCCTGGGCTAACTTTGTATCATTTAAGTATTTTAAATTTGTAAAATTGCCTCAGCAGAAAGGATTTAAGCCCAACAGCTAACTGAACAACTAGCCCTGCTGTCCTTTCACGGTGCCCAAAATGACACACAGCCCCAGGGCCGGATTTATGTATAGGCTAAGTAGGCTGAAGCCTAGGGCCTCTAGATCAAGAGGGCCTTGCCAGCCTGCCCGCTCCCCAGCACCGCAGACAGTCTTCCCTCTCCCAAAATTGTAAACCAAAGACTTCATGCGAGGGCAAGGGAACTCGGGCCTCTGAATCTAGGGGGCTTCGCCAGCCTGCCCGCTCCCCAGCACTGCAGTATCCCCTCTCCCAAAATTGCAAACCCAAGATTTCATGCGAGGGCATTTCTCCCCCATTTCAATGACATTTTGCTTCAAAAGGAAAGGCGGACTTGGACATTGTCTTCCTCCATAATCCTGTAAGGGAGAGGTCACGTACTCAACTTGGATACCACCCTCCCCCATGATCCTTGGGATATACAGTCAAGTACACAGCACCCCTCCCTTGAGGGAAACAATGAACATCCATTGATGGCAGGTACTTAGAATCATAGAATCATAGAATCAAAGAGTTGGAAGAGACCACAAGGGCCATCGAGTCCAACCCCCTGCCAAGCAGGAAACACCATCAGAGCACTCCTGACATATGGTTGTCAAGCCTCTGCTTAAAGACCTCCAAAAAAGGAGACTCCACCACACTCCTTGGCAGCAAATTCCACTGTCGAACAGCTCTTACTGTCAGGAAGGTCTTCCTAATGTTTAGGTGGAATCTTCTTTCTTGTAGTTTGGATCCATTGCTCCGTGTCCGCTTCTCTGGAGCAGCAGAAAACAACCTTTCTCCCTCCTCTATATGACATCCTTTTATATATTTGAACATGGCTATCATATCACCCCATAACCTCCTCTTCTCCAGGCTAAACATGCCCAGCTCCCTTAGCCGTTCCTCATAAGGCATCGTTTCCAGGCCTTTGACCATTTTGGTTGCCCTCCTCTGGACACGTTCCAGTTTCTCAGTGTCCTTCTTGAACTGTGGCGCCCAGAACTGGACACAGTACTCCAGGTGAGGTCTGACCAGAGCAGAATACAGTGGTACTATTACTTCCCTTGATCTAGATGCTATACTCCTATTGATGCAGCCCAGAATTGCATTGGCTTTTTTAGCTGCCGCGTCACACTGTTGGCTCATGTCAAGTTTGTGGTCAACCAAGACTCCTAGATCCTTTTCACATGTAGTGCTCTCAAGCCAGGTGTCACCCATCTTGTATTTGTGCCTCTCATTTTTTTTGCCCAAGTGCAATACTTTACATTTCTCCCTGTTAAAATTCATCTTGTTTGTTTTGGCCCAGTTCTCTAATCTGTCAAGGTTGTTTTGAAGTGTGATCCTGTCCTCTGGGGTGTTAGCCACCCCTCCCAGTTTGGTGTCATCTGCAAATTTGATCAGGATGCCCCTGAGTCCATCATCCAAGTCGTTGATAAAGATGTTGAATAAGACCGGGCCCAAGACAGAACCCTGTGGCACCCCACTAGTCACTCTTCTCCAGGATGAAGAGGAACCATTGATGAGCACCCTTTGGGTTCGGTCAGTCAGCCAGTTACAAATCCACTGAGTGGTAGCATAGTCAAGACCGCATTTTACCAGCTTCTTTACAAGAATATCATGGGGCACCTTGTCAAATGCCTTGCTGAAATCAAGGTAGGCTACATCCACTGTGTTCCCTTCATCTACCAGGCTTGTAATTCTTTTTTTTTTAATATTTTTTATTAAGGATTTTCTTGTTTTACAGAAGTGTAGTGCCTCGTATTTTTTTTTCTTCTTCCATGTAACATTTTTACAAATCCGTTTCATTTGTTGAGGCATTAGGGGGAGAAGAAAAAAGAAAGAAAAAGAAAGGGGGGTGGAGAGAGGGAAGATGGATGGGGGGTCGGGTGGCGGTGTTTCTATTATGTTTAATGTATGTAGAGTTTGGTGTCAGCGTTGCTTGTGTTGTTCACTTGTGTTCCTTTGGTGGTGAGAGAGGTTGGGGTTGGACTAGGGTGTGATTGTTTGCTTGTGATTGGCTGTGGTGATCTTTGTTTTTGTGTGTGAGTGAGGTGAGTGTGTGTTTTGGATCAGGTTAGCCATATTGATTTGTATGCTGTTGGTGGATTATTGTCATTGTCCTGTTGGGCTGTGTATGGGATAAAGGGGAGCCATACCGGGGTGAAGGCGTCTTCTTCTGTTTGTCCCCAAGTCAGTTTCAGTTTATTAGTTCCAGGCTTGTAATTCTGTCAAAAAATGAGATCAGCTTAGTCTGACATGACTTATTTTTCAGAAATCCATGCTGACTATTGGTAATCACAGCATTCCTTTCTAGGTGCTCACAGACTGTTTGCTTAATGATCTGCTCCAGAATCTTCCCTGGTATTGATGTCAGACTGACTGGGCGGTAATTATTTGGGTCCTCTCTTTTCCCCTTTTTGAAAATAGGGACAACATTTGCCCTCCTCCAGTCTGCCGGGACTTCGCCTGTTCTCCAGGAATTCTCAAAGATGACTGCCAGTGGTTCTGAGATCACATCTGCCAGTTCTTTTAATACTCTTGGATGCAGTTCATCTGGCCCTGGAGACTTGAATACATCTAGACTAGCCAAGTATTCTTGTACTATCTCCTTAGTTATTCTGGGCTGTGTTTCCTCTGCTGAATCATTTGCTCCAAATTCTTCAGGTCGGGCATTGTTTTCTTTATCGGAGAAGACTGAGGCAAAGAAGGCATTGAGGAGTTCAGCCCTTTCTGTGTCCCCTGTTTGCATTTCACCATCTTCTCCTCTGAGTGACCCCACTGTTTCTTTGTTCTTCCTTTTGCTACGAACATACCCATAAAAGCCTTTTTTGTTGCTTTTAACCTGCCTAGCAAGCCTGAGTTCATTCTGTGCTTTAGCTTTTCTGACTTTGTGTCTACACGTGCTGGCTATTTGTTTGAATTCCTCTTTGGTAGTTTCCCCCCTTTTCCATTTTTTGTACACATCCTTTTTTAATCTTAATTCAGTTAAAAGTTCTTTAGATAGCCACCCTGGCTTCTTTAGGCACCTTCCATGTTTCCGTCTCATTGGTATTGCCTGAAGTTGTGCTTTTACTATCTCCCTCTTAACAAACTCCCAGCCATCATGAACTCCCTTTCCTTTTAGAAATAGAAATAGAAATAGAAATATCTTTATTGTCATTGCCCCCTCTCAGGGACAACGAAATTACTTGACTGCTCCATAAAAACACTAATTAAAACAATACAGTATAATACAGCAAGGAAGATTAGATGACTTTCAAAGTCCAGGCTTCCCATTCAGGGCTGAGATTGCTCTGGAGAAGAAGCTGTTCTTAAGACGGCTCGTTCTTGTCTTCATCGTCCTGTATCTCCGTCCCGACGGCAGGAGCTCGAAGAGACAGTGACCAGGATGCGATGGATCTTTTACTATGTCCAGTGCCTTCCTACGGCACCTTGTGGCATAAATCTGCTCTAAGGTGGAGAGTGGGCAGCCAACAATGCTCTCTGCTGCCTTAACAACTCTGCACAACCCCATCCTGTCCTGGGTAGTACAGCTTCCGTACCACACACATAAGCCATAAGTGAGCACGCTCTCAATGGCACAGTGATAGAAGGCAAGCAGCAGTTTCTGCGGAAGATGGTTTTTCCTTAGAATTCTCAAAAAGTACAGTCTCTGCTGCGCCTTCTTCACAAGCCCCCTTGTGTTGACACTCCAGGACAGATCCTCTTGTAATTCAATGCCCAAAAATCTGAACGTTGTTACCCTCTCCACACAGACCCCATCAATCAAAAGTGGCTGGATATTTTAGTATTACTGTCCATGGGATCTCACCCAGCACTTCCCTAAGTTTTATGAAGTCGGCTTTCTTAAAGTCAAGAAATTGAGTCCTAGTATGCTTGGCTGCTCCTTTCCGCTGTATAATAAACTTCAGAAGAGCATGATCACTCGCGCCTAATGATCCTTCCACTTCTACCCCACTAACCAGGTCATCAACATTGGTTAGGACCTGATCTAAAATGGCTGTTCCTCTTGTTGCTTCTCCCACTTTCTGGACAATGAAGTTGTCTGCAAGGCCAGTGAGGAATCTGTTTGACCTTATGCTCTTGGCTGAGTTTGACATCCAACAAATATCCGGGTAATTGAAGTCCCCCATTACTACTATCTCCCTTCCTTTTGCATGCTTGGTCATCTGTTCCAGGAAGGCATCATCTATGTCCTCCGTTTGGCTTGGGGATCTATAGTAAACTCCCACAATGAGGTCCCTGTTATTCTTCTCTCCCTTAATTTTGACCCAAATGCTCTCACTTTGGCTTTGAGGTTCTAAATCTTGGATCTCTTCACAGGTATACACATCCCTGACATATAATGCCACTCCTCCTCCTTTCTTGTCTGGTCTGTTTCTCTGAAATAGATTGTATCCCTCCATTATTACATTCCAATCGTGGGACTTATCCCACCAGGTTTTAGTGATGCCTATTATGTCATATTTAGTTTGCTGTACCAAGAGCTCAAGCTCATCTTGTTTATTTCCCATGCTTTGCGCATTAGTGTACAGACATTGAAGTCCATTAATCATTCCCCCGTGTCTCTTATTTAAGGATTTTTTCCTCCCACCACTAGGTCTGCGTGCTGTTTGCTCCATTTGGTCTATGACATTTGGATGACCATCTTCATCAATTGATAGACTCCTACCTTCAGGAGCATTGTCTCCCTCCCCCACATTAGTCAGTTTAAAGCCCTCCTGATGAGGTTTCTGAGATTTTTTGCAAAAACATTCCTCCCAACCGTTGTGAGGTGCAGCCCATCGCTTGCCAGAAGTCCATCTTCAAGAAACTGCATTCTGTGATCTAAGAATCCAAACCGTTCCTGTTTACACCATTTGCGAAGCCAGTTGTTCACTTCCACTATTTTTCCCTCTCTCCCTGGGCCACGTCGTTCAACTGGAAGGACAGATGAGATGACAATTTGTGCATTTAATTGCTTCAATTTCCTGCCCAGAGCCTCATAATCTCTTTTGATCTTCTGGAGGCTATTGCTTGCAGTGTCATTGGTTCCCACATGAACCAAGAGGAAGGGGTATTTGTCAGTGGGTTTTATGATTCCTTGCAGTCGTTCAGTTACATCTTGGATCTTAGCCCCGGGGAGACAGCACACTTCCCGAGACATCTTGTCAGGCCCACAGATCACTGCTTCTGTTCCCCTCAGTAGGGAATCCCCCATCACCACTACACGCCTCCTCTTAGGTCTGGTTCTTCCGTGAGCTGTCCGTTCCAAGGTCGCCTGCACATTCCCTGAGGGCTGACTTTGCTGCTCGTCTTCATATACCTGATCGACTGTAATGAGGGAGAGATCCTCAAATGGAGTCTGCTCTTCGTCTTCCATGCTAGGGGAGAGGACCTCAAAGCAATTGTGTATTTCTAAACAATCAGAGCGAACCCTGGGCCTCTTACTTCTTTGAGTCACGTTTCTCCATATATCTGGCTCCTGTGTTGGTGAACTAGCCTCCTTCTCAGGGGAGTCCCCTATCTCCTCCTTGGTGTTGGGAACTTGATCTGATACCCAGGGCAAGTTGATAAACTTGGGTAACCTCACAACTCCTCTCCCTCCTTGTGACATAATGATGATGTATCAATGATGGTTCCGCATATGTTCTTACTCTGTGTGGAGACCTGTTTTGCAACAATAAAGACTGTGGTCTACTGACCACTCTTTTGCTCCTGTATTTGGTTGGAACTTCCTTCTTCTGTTAACCACAGAAATCTGCGGGGACTTTCGCCCTGACGAGTATCCTCACACCCCAGAATTTTCCATCTCAGAATCCAGAACCAGCAGGCCCAGAGAGTCAACAACCAGCTGTACAGCCTTCCTCAGCTCAAGGGTCAGGTCAGTAGTGGTACATGCTACACTTTAATCAGCGGGAGCGTGTGAGTGGAAGGCCGCATGGAGCAGATAAGACTACGCAAGCAAGCTCTCCCAAGTCTCTTCCATTCCTTCCCTCCTTCTTGGCTTGAACAGAGCAAGGCAAGCACACATGACTGGCACTGGCCTCACCCCTTCCAGGCAGAGAAGTCTATCTTTCACACTTCACAGAGCCCTGTTGGTGCCTGCAGCATGCACTGCAGATTGCCCACAGGCAGAGAGTGGCCTTGGGGACCAGGGAAGGCAGCAGTGGGAAGGGATCCTTGGAGGGATCCAGAACTACCTGTAGAAGGCAGGAGGCCAGGCTGCAGGTTGGTAACTGGACCTCATCCTGAGGGCGGACAGAAGTATAGGGATCAGTTCAGAGTCAGAGGAACTGCGTTTTGTCTTATTTTATTTGTGCCCGGTGGTGTTTTCCTTTTCTGTGTTTAATTTAAAGTGCCTTTTGTGTTTAAAATCCTGTTACTTGTAGACAGTTAAGAAAATATTTGTTCTTTGTTTAAAAGCCCAGTATAGTGCTGTGCCTACAGTCTCATCCGCTCTGCCCTCTACCAGTGCCTTAAGAAGGGTTCTGGGAGGGGCAAAGCCCAAAAATGTGCAAGTGCCAAGCCTCTAGGAGAAACACAAAGTTAGGGGTTCTCCTCTCCAAACCCCAGGAGTCAGCCAGAGGGGTCTCACTGCCCCTCAAGAAAGGCATAGGGAAGTCAGTGAGTGGTGGCAGCTACTGAAGAGTGACAGAAGCCCGAGTTTACCCAGTTGAAGATTAATTTTTATTCTTATTTTTAGATTCTAATCTAAGCATGAGTTAAAGATTTAAAAGTGGCGCTAGCAAGCGCAAGAGACAGAGACTCAGAAATACAATGATAATGAAGTTAAGACCAATCACTGCTTTTGTGCATCAACCACTCATTGAAGCAACAAGAGTGAGCAGTGAAGCTATTCAGTCTGAACCAGCTACAGGCATTCAACTAGACAAAAACCTCCCTGAAAGAGAAAAGTGAAGCAGGATGTGGAACAGCAAGCTCATGGGTAGGCAAACTAAGGCCCAGGGGCCACATCCAGCCCAATCGCCTTCTAAATCCAGCCCGCAGACAGTCCTGGAATCAGCGTGTTTTTACATGAGTAGAATGTGCCCTTTTATTTAAAATGCATCTCTGGGTTATTTGTGGGGCATAGAAATTTGTTCATTTCCCCCCCCCAAAAAATATAGTCTGGCCCACCACATGGTCTGAGGGATGGTGGACCGGCCCACAGCTGGAAAAGTTTGCTGACCCCTGAGCAAGCTAATTATGAGGAAGCACCGATACTAGCTCAAACTGAAAAAATAGAACTAATTCAAGAGTCACTTACTGGGCAGGGAGAGGCTAAAGAGCCACAAGAAAAGAATGTGAATAGTCAGATTTTGCAGTTCACACCTGATATGATAGCAGGCCAAGTCCAAGGTGTTCCGGATGCAGATAAAGATGATGCCAAACATATATCTACTGTACCAGATGTTGGTTTGTGGTCAGAATTATCACATGAGGAAGTATCCTACTGGGTAGAGAGGGGTTCCTCTCAAGTTCTGCATCTTTGTGGACCATTTTTAAATTCCAAACGAGTGTACAAAAAGTAGTCCAGGTTTTGCACAAAAGCTCTTTTTTATTCAACAAAAGCAAATGGGGAAACATATAGCTGAGAGTGGCTTGCATATTCTCCCTCAAAAGGGCATATTTTTTTGCTTTGTTTGTAAACACTTTCCAGACCTTGCATCTTCTTCCACAGCTTTAGCTAACAAAGGGTTTGATGACTGGCACAACTGCCATCTTATCCAAAGTCATGAAAACTCAGAGAAGCATAGGAATGCCATGTTGGCCTACCTGACAAGGAAGGCAAATGTTTACTTCCAAGCTAGAGGAACAAATAAAAGCAGAACAGCAGTACCGGCGGCATGTCATGGAGAGAATTTTTACTGTAATATGCACTCTTGTAGAACGAGGCTTACCATTCAGGGGAGATGATGAACACTTTGGATCGCCAAAGAATGGCAATTATCTTGGTCTTTTAGAACTAGTGGCAAAATTTGATCCATTTTTACATGCTCATATCAATTGGTATGGACATTCTGGATCAGGCATTCCCTCTTATTTGTCAAAAACTGTATGTGAGGAAATTGTTCAGCTCATGGCAAAAAAAGTTAAGGTTGCAATTCTGGCTGATGTGAGAAAGGCTGGATATTTCAGCTTTTCAGTAGATTCCACTCCTGACATTTCACATACTGATCAGCTGACTTTAATTATCAGATATGTATCACCTGAAGAAGGTTTGCCAACTGAGAGATTTTTAACTTTCCTTGAGCTAAAAGACCACTCAGGAGAAAGCATGGCTGATTTAGTATTCAACTATTTTACTACTGAGCTTGAAATTGACTTTAGAAAATGCCATGGGCAGTCTTATGACAATACTGCCAACATGGCTGGCAAGTACAATGGTATGCAGCCAAAAATCATTAAAAAAAAACAATTTGCAAAATTTATTCCATGCGCAGGTCACTCTTTAAATCTGGTGGGCCGTTCAGCTGTGGATTGCTGCCTTGATGCAGTGAACTGTTTTGGCATGATCAATGAAATTTATACCTTCTTTTCATCCTCCACAAAGAGATGGGCAGTTCTAAAATCATTTTTGCCACCTAAGTTTAAAGTGCGTAAATATTTGTCAGACACTAGGTGGGACGCACACGCAAAAGCCACAGAAGCTGTTTTGGAAAGTTACAGTGCTATCACCAATGCCCTCAGTCATTTGTACTCTGATGTTAAGGGTAAGGGGGAGACCAGGTTCCAAGCTAACAATCTTTTGCAGAAAATGAAAGAACCGGAATTTGTGTTTATGCTGCATTTTTGGACCCGTGTGCTAGGTCATTTTCACAAGGTCAGCAAAGCCCTTCAGAAATCAGACCTGTTACTGAGTTCTTGTGCAAGTTTGTACAGTTCACTCCTGGATTTTTTAAGGAAAATTAGAGATGATTTTGATGAGCTTGAGAAACAAGCAAAAGCCACCTTGCCAAATGTCAACTACAAAACAAAGAGACAAAGAGTGAGGGAAAGGCAAAGAAATGACAGAAGTGCACCTGATGCCTTAGATGCACTATCTTCCAAGAGATACGGTAGGTTTAGAATAAAATCCTTTATTCCTATATTAGATGCACTTGAAGCCAATTTAAAAAGTACTGCGTACAGTGATATTGCACAATTGTTTGCCATTCTTGCTAATTTGAAGCATCTAAGCAAGGTGTTGAACTGTTGATGGAAGCATACCCAGAAGATATTGACCTGAAACTTATTGATGAACTTTTGGACTTTCACCTCTACGTGACATAAAGCCATAGGCTTACAGCAGAGCACTCTCTGTCTCATTCAGACCTTTACCAAATTATACACAAGGAAAAAATTCAGATGGCCTTTCCTAATGTGGAAGCAATCTTGCGGCTATTTCTTAGCCTTATGGTCACTAACTGCTCAGGAGAGAGGAGTTTTTCAAGACTCAAAAGAATTAAAAATTAATTAAGGGCCACAATGTCTCAAGAGAGGTTGTCCGCACTGAGCATTCTGTACACTGAAAGTGACAAACTTAGACAAACAAATTTTAATGAAGTTTTGGATGATTTTGCTATGTGAGGAAGGCTAGGAAAAAAACATTTTAGCCTTACTGTATTTGATGGTTGTAGTTTACTTCCATTTTAAAACTGACTTTTTAATGACAGCATAAAGTAGATTCTAAAAGTGCCACACTATCAGGTAATCATGATCATATTATTTACACTTCCCAGGCAATATAATTTGTAAACTCAAGGTGTTTTTTTAAGGATAACATTACAACTTCGTTTTCCTAAAAATGTATGCTTATTCCACAACAGGTTTACAAAGTTCAGTAATTGCAAAAGTTTTTCAGTGTTAATTCTATGCATTCTTAAAAATCACCATGGTATTTAAGTTAAGAATAACATATTATGTCCTTTGGAGGAGAAATTGAGAATTTCAGAATTTTAAATACCCATCATCATCCTTCTCTTCACTCAATTTTGTTTATAACACTTCCACGTTCTTCTAGTCGTGAGGGTGGGGGTGGGGGGAGGGCCGCTCTTCATCTAAATCCGGCCCTGCACAGCCCCCCCCCCGCCCAGGGCTGCCCTCAGGCGATGGTGGGATCCGCACAAACAGCAGATCCCGAGGGAGATTTGTATCCCCCCCCCCCGCTGGGCGCTTCCCTCAGGCGCCGGCTTTGCTCTGCCTACGGGACCCCCCCCCCCCGCTTCACGCCCCCTCAGAGCATCCACGCCTTTGACGTCCCTCCAGCGAGTTAGGCAAGGAAGACCCCCCACGAGGGGGCGCCACTTGGATGGCCCACGAAGGGCCGCTTCTCACCTAACATCCCTTCTGGGCATCAGCGGGAGCCGCCTGCTCAAAGCCTCCCTTCGCCTCCGGCGCCCCCTCCCGCCGGGGCTGCGCGCGAGCCGGGGGGGCGGGGCCCAACTGGCGCCGCGAGGCGCGCCTTCGAAAGCGGCGGCAGAGGGCAGAGAAGCGAGTGCGCACGCGCGGTGGGGGCGGGAGAGGAGCGGGAGAGGAGGCGCGCGCCTTGGGCGGAGAGCGCCATTTCCCTGGCGAGGCCGGCGGGTAAGGCGCCTCTTCCAAGGCCTGCGGGCCGGGGGGGGGCCTTGGGAGGGAGACCCTGTAAAGAGGTGCAAGGGCGCTAAAAGGGCCGGGTAGAATTTCTGTACAGTGGTACCTCAGGTTACAGACGCTTCAGGTTACAGACTCAGAAATATTACCTCAGGGTAAGAACTTTGCCTCAGGATGAGAACAGAAATCGGGCTCCGGCGGCGGGAGGCCCCATTAGCTAAAGTGGTACCTCAGGTTAAGAAGTGTTTCAGGTTAAGAACGGACCTCCGGAACGAATTAAGTACTTAACCTGAGGTACCACTGTAGTTGCTAACTCTAGAATAAGCTATGGTGATACATCAAACGTTTCAAAAGAAATCGAAGTGAACTGCTGTCCTGTAATGTGCAAGCCTTTTCCAGGCAGGGGCGAATCCAGCAAGTATCTTATGTTTTAAGTTGCTGCCCCCCTGCTATATAGATCACACAGGATTCTTGTCAGGACATGATAAAGTAAAAAAAAAAAAAAAGACTGCGTAACATTGGGTCCTCCAGACTGGGATGAATAAAATATTGGGACTCTTCATAAACAATCACATGACATGGCGCATGTGCACCCCCCCCCCATTTGAATAGGAATTTTCTTGAACTTAGTGGGTCCCAGCCCCCTCAAATATTTTATTGGTACAAAGGGATCTCAGCCCCTACCCTAGGAATGGGCTCTTAGGCCTTCCTATTACCCTGGCCATTGCCCATACTTGATCAGGCTGTTAGGAGTTGTAGTTCAGCAACACACCTGTAATAATTAGTCTTGAATAGAAAAAGAAATTGTGTGCCTCAAACTGGGTTCTCCCTCTGTTCATTGTCAGTTTTTAAAAAGTTAATAGATGAACATACATGTTTGGTTTTTTTGTCTGTTCTTGCTGTTCCTGATCGTCCCAGCTGTGCTAGGAATAGAATAATACTCCGAATTCAGACTGAGAAGAAAACTGAGACCAACAATGAGTCACAAGGTATATTTTAAACAGTTTTAAAGAATATTGGTGATTATTCTGCCAGGGCAGAGCAGGACTTTGGCAGCTTTGATCAAATTTTCCAGCTTTCTCTAAGGTGTATGTTGAGTTTACATAACTGAGGTAACTTAAAAATCTTTGGTACTAGCATCTTGGTTTTGATGATCATTAAAAATGTGCACATTCCAATGCCACTTACATTTAGATGTCCAGACTTTCCACAGTGCTAGTGGTATTGGGCTTAATGAGTTGAGGAACTGGAGCACAATGTGTGACGACTCACACATTCTCCAGTAGGATGTTACCGTAGATTCCCGCATATTAGACGACTTTTGAACCCCGGAAAATCTTCTCCAAAGTCAGGGGTCGTCTTATATGCTGGGTATGGTTGTGGCAGGTGGTGGCGGCGGCTGGCTTGGAACAGCGACGAGCAGAAGGATGGTAAGAGCCACCTCCCGAAGCAGCAGCAACGGCGGCAGCCTCCCCTTCCCGCGGTGAGGTGGTGCGCGGCTTCAGCCAGGGCTCGCCCGCCCTGCCACCATGGGGACCACCGGATTCCCGGGGGGAGGGAGGGACTTCCACGCACCAAACACCTCGCCTCGGGTGCTGCTGCTGCTGCGATGGCAGAGGCAGCGGAGGGGTGCACGCTCTCCCCCTGGCAGTGCTTGGCACCCTTGCACACTGGGGACAGGAAACAGCTGTGCAAGGAGGCCATCTCAATATGGGATAGATCCTGGGGGTGGGAATAGGTCTGCCTGCCTTTCTTTCCACACCAATTTATGGAATCCTGATTTTGTGTATGTGTCCATCTGCCTGCGGAAACAAAATGCAACGGTGCTGAACCCCCGCAGCCTAAAGGCAGGAGTTGTTTGTTGCCCATTCCTGGGAATTCCCTAACTTTGTGCCTTCTCTCTTCTCTCCCCCATGCTGGCATGATCATGGCTGCCAGCTCCTGGCCCCTGCGCTGTGCCCACAGTCTTCCTCTTCCATCTCTGCCCGCCTCCCACTCGTCCTTACCCCTCGCTCGCCTCCAGGGTGGCGGGGGACGCAGAGAGCTCTGCCGCCCCCTCCTCCCCGCCCTGGGCAGCACCAGCCCAGCCCTGTTGTTCTGTCACTGGGCGCTTAGCGGGCGGCCAAACTCTATAACAGCAAAAGTTGGGGGGTCGTCTTATACGCCCAGTCGCCTAATTCGCCGGCATCTACGGTACCTTCTTTGCTGAGGCCTAAGATTTACCTTTAAGGTTGCTAGAAAACCTATACTTTTCATAAGCATCCCACTTGCTGTCTCCACCCCGAAAAATTGCAGAACACAGAAGAGTTGCACTTTTCTGTACTCCTTGTTCATATGGCTTAATTGTTAAACCATGTGGGTGAGAAGTGTCTGTTCATGAAAGTGGTATGAAAGTGAGGTTTTCCGCACTGACTGAATTTGCAACCCAGTCTTGGTAAGTGTACTGCAGACATTGGCTGTGCATTCAGTGTAAACACCCAACCCATTTAAGCTGTCTTTTGTAATAGTTGATCATATTATTGCATGACAAGTAAGACTTGCTACCAGGCAGGGAAGCTTTACAAAAGCTGCAGTTTAGGGGTTTTTTTGTTTTTGTTTCAAACACCTTTAGCTCCTAGGAAGTGGGTCTTCTGTGTCTTCCATTGCTACAGCCCTACACCGTCATGTCCCCATTGCAAACCCCACTGAATTGAAAAACAGATGGTGGTGTGATGGGGAGAAACAAGGTGAAATCTGGTGTGTACACAAGCCCTCATATACACAAATAAACACAGCCTTCCCAGTAGTTGCACCTGCCCTGTGCAATGCCCTCCCATCAGATGTTAAGGAAATAAACAACTATCTGACTGTTAGAAGACATCTGAAGGCAGCCCTGAATAGGGAAATTTTTAAACGTTTTCATTAGTTTTTAATATCTGACTGTGTTGTAATTCTTTGGAAGCTGCTCAGAGTGCCTGGAGTAGCCCAGCCAGGTGGGCAGCATTTAAATTATTATTAGACAGGAAATTGAAAAATCCCGTTATTTTAGGGAAGACTGGTGGCCTGTAATGCCAGCTTTGGCAAAAGTATAAAACTGTTTAAAATAATTGCCTCAAAAATAGCGGCTTTTGTGCAAAGTGAAGAAAAACAAGTAAGCCCATTAGGAAGGAAATACTAATTATTTTTGTTATTTGTAGGGAAGACGGGGTTCATTATTGGGTTTCTGTATTACCCATTATGAAAACTCAATAAAGCAATAAGGTGTATGTATTTTTTTTAAAGTTTCCCCTGTTTTTTCGTAGCATTAGCCAGGTGCTTTTGTGTCTCTGATGGGAATGTGCTATAAAAGTGTGTATGCAGGTAGGAGATTATACGTTTGCTTTTTGGTACAGTCATTCATGAGCTTTTAGAATCAAGAGGGGAAATTGAGGGGGAATAACTGCTCCATACATATGAGACTAGTTTATGTACATCTAATCTCTGTATGACTGAGTTCGCTTTTAACCGAATTGGTTTTTGTTACCTTCTGGTTTCTGGTCTTTAGGGCAGATATTATATCACAGAGACTCAGCAGCATAGTTACCATAGCTTCTCTAATCTGGAGATGGAAGACAACTATGGCAAGTACCAATTTTTTTTCTTTCTTATTTTTGTGCTGATAACCATTCCACAGTTTTGACTCTATGTGGGAGACTGTTTCAAATATTCAGCTGTGAAGCTCACTAGAGGAGAAAATGAGGCAATAAAACATTGTGATCCATACAAAACTCTGTCGTTGGATAAATGATTTATACTTAAGCACAGCATACATTTACTTAGCAATATACAATATGTTATGAGCGTGTTTTATTACTAGATTTGGTAGTTTGTTATTTCTCAGTGCAGCTGGGGAGATTCAGCACTGGGTGCCACGGGGGCTGGAGGGGAGCACTTCAGCCACCGGTGAGATTTAGTTCATAGAGCATATTGCTGGTAATAATGATATAGAAGGAAAGGAAAGGAAAGCAGTTTACACCTGATGACTAACAGACCAACTCCAGACCTACTAAGAGGCTTCTCCACCCCTTCTGGTTTTGACAAATGTAAGACTATTGCCAAACTCCATGTGTGTTTCTTTCATAACTGTGAAGACCAGAAATAGGATTTTCATGTTTTCTGAAGTAAAAGCACAGAGGAACCTGCAAAATCTGTAATATGATGCTCTGTAGCAAAGTCTTAATACAAAGGCACTCAAACCAAGACCCACTTGTCTTATGAGACCATTGGGGAAAATGTAGCCATACCTCTTCAATTTCCTTGAAGAATTCTTTTAATTGGACTGCCTAATTGAGTAGCTTCAGGGATTCAGTTCCTTGGAACTTGCGCTTTATTTCATAAATGTGCTCATTAACGTCTGCAGCAGTCTTGCACCACTGACTACATTTTCTTTGTTTAGTACCCTAATCACCTAAATCTTACAAGTGGGTGTATTTAGCCACTAAACCTGAAGTAATTCTGCGGTTATGGAATACTGAGAACCAATAGCTTTTCTTAGTTATCTGATTAATTTCAATATATTAGTGTGTTCCCACTTTTTAACTGTGATACATCTTTTAGACCACAAAGCATGCTTCCATCTTTGTTTTTTTCTAGTTGATCCTTCAGATCCTGATAAACTAATGCAGTGTCCATATGACAAGAATCATAAAATCAGGGCATGTAGGTTCCCCTACCACCTTGTCAAGTGTCGTAAGGTAGGAAATGTAGATTCTATTATTGACTGTGTGGAGCCTGTATCTTGTGGCTTTATAGTTGACTTAAGAACATAAGAGCTTGCTGAATCAGGCCAATAGCCAATCTAGCTGGAGGGTGTCCGGGAGGGACACAGCTGCTCCGGCAGCAAACCCCACACTGCTTTATCAGGCAGTACTGGGCCTGCGCATGCCAGCCGCGTTCCTCTCAGATGCCCTCAGGACACAGTTGCTCCGGTGTGCACCCCGCCCCACAGTGTGCCCCGCACCCTAGCCCACACACGCACACACACCCCAGGTGCCAGCAGGGATTGCTACACCCCTGGAAAGAGGCAGCCGACCCCACTTGCTCAGATGAAGGCAGACGTGCAGGCAAGCAGAAGACAGAGCACTTTCTCAGGCTCCCTCGGCCAGGGCTGGGCTGTGGAGGGAGTGGGCAGGAGCTCCTTCGCCCAAGCAAGTGGGCAGCCACCGTCCCTTCTTCCTGGTCCCTCCCTCCCTCCACAGCTCAGCCACTTTTTCAACTTTTTTCAGGGTTATTTCAGACATCATGATACATCACTGTACAGTGGTACAGTGTACAGTGTACTTAATTCGTTCCGGAGGTCCGTACTTAACCTGAAGCACCACTTTAGCTAATGGGGCCTCCCGCTGCTGACGTGCCGCCGGAGCACGATTTCTGTTCTCATCCTGAAGCATAGTTCTTAACCCGAGGTAATATTTCTGGGTTAGTGGCATCTGTAACCTGAAGTGTATGTAACCTGAAGTGTATGTAACCTGAGGTACCACTGTATTTCAGTGGTTAGCTGGTGATACACCATATTTACTCAAATCTATTTCTCACTTTTTTGGCCAAATTACATTGCAAAAATTAAGGTGTGCATTAGATTCAATGGCACATGAGTAAATATGGTTTTACAACATTGGAAAACCAGATATCATCCAGCCCTACTTGGGGCACTTCTACTTTCCACATTCCTCTTGGAAGAAATGTCCATTTATTCCTCCTCTCTGCTTCCTGTTATCTAACCAGTTTCTGATTGAGCTAAGCGGACTCATGAGTCTTTGAAAGCTTTGTTGAAAAGCTTTTTGGAAGTCCAAGTATACTGTGTCAGCTGGATCACCTCTGTCTATATGCTTGTTGACGCTTGGGACGTGTCAGTGCTGTTACTCTTTGCAGTTTGTGTGAGATGAATTTTATCAACTAAAGGACATTTAAAAAAAGACAGCGTGGAGATAAACTGAAACCTCCCTCCAATTAAGTGCACACCAGCCATCTGACCTGATGCTCATTTTTTCAATTTATCTCCAGTACTACATAATGGGTAGAGAAATGTTAGCCCTACAATACTTGGTACTAGGATATATAAACCTTCCAATTGCAAGGTGGGCTCTCCATCCTTGGAGGATTTTGAGCAGAGATTGTATGGCCAACTGTCATAAATGCTTTAATCAAGATTCCTGCATTGCAGGGGTTTTGGACTAGATGATCTTCAGGGTCTGTTCCAACTATACAGTTCTGTGATTCTGTGAAGGACATTTTGGTCAGGCCCAGTGGAAAGGTAGATATTTCTCAGCCATAAAGGCCTGGTTTGTGCATAATGCAAAGCAGTGTTTTCTTTGAATGTCCAAACCCAGCCCAGCAGACTAACTATGAGGGTGCTTGCATGTCTAAGCAACTCTTCCTGACTCTTTTTCTGAAAAGGCCCTTGTTTCTAACTTTGCCTCAAAGCAGGCTCTTCTCCCACCCCATTCCTCCAGGGGAAGCCCTTGCTTACAAGCTAGACAAAGCCACCTGCTTTGTGAAGAGAAAAACTGCAATGGACCATGCTGCTGTCTTTAAGTAACATATACAGTGGTACCTCGTGTTACATATGCTTCGGGTTACATACGCTTCAGGTTACAGACTCCACTAACCCAGAAATAGTGCTTCAAGTTAAGAACTTCGCTTCAGGATAAGAACAGAAATCGGGCTCTGGCGGCGCGGTGGCAGCAGGAGGCCCCATTAGCTAAAGTGGTGCTTCAGGTTAAGAACAGTTTCAGGTTAGAGACAGGAGGCAAAGGCGGGGTTGTCGGGCTGGCGTCCTGGTAAGATTACAGAGGAGTCCATCTAAACCACCACTCCCCAGCATATTTCTTGCCAATGTGAGATCTCTTGCCAACAAGATGGATGAATTGAGGTTGCAGGCAGCAAAGAACAGCCTTGTAAAAGATTGCTGCGTTTTATTTGTCATTGAGACATGGCTTCAACCGTCCATACCAGACACAGCTATTCAGTTGGAAGGCTGGGTGGTACATCGTCATGACCGAGGCATGGACTTCGGAAAAACCAGAGGAGGGGGGCTGTGCGTATATGTGAACAAATGCTGGTCCAATAATTCTAAGACTGTGGGCAGTCACTGTTCACCGGATTTGGAATATGTGGCTGTTAAATGTAGACCAGCCTATCTCCCTAGGGAGTTTACAGCTGTTATGTTAACTGGTGTGTACGTGCCACCAGATGCCAATGCCAACTTGGCTTTGGGATGCCTGCAGAGCCTTATCAGCAGCCAGCAAGACAAGTATCCTGAAGCTGTGCACATCATTGCGGGAGACTTCAACCATGTAGAACTTAAAACAGTGCTCCCAACGCTCTATCAGCATGTGAAATGTCCCACAAGAGGGGACAAGACACTAGATAAAGTTTATTCGAATGTAAATCACGGCTATAGGGCTTTACAGCTGCCACACTTGGGCCAGTCCGACCATATGTCTTTGTTCCTGGTACCAGCATATATCCCACTCAGGAAACGGGCTCCCACAATATTAAAATCTGTTAAAATCTGGCCTGAAGGTGCTATTCACCAGCTGCAGGACTGTTTTGAGAGAACTAATTGGGATATTTTCGATCGTTCAGACCTGGAGGAGCACACGGCGGCAGTTCTGTGCTATATCAATCACTGCACAGACACTGTCACAGTAAACAAATCCATCCGGTTTTATCCCAATCAGAAACCCTGGATGAATAGAGAGGTCCAGGGCCTGTTGCGGGAAAGGAACAGGGCTTTCAGGTCAGGCGAGGTGCAGCTTTACAGTGTGGCAAGAGCAAACTTGAAGAGGGGTATTCGACAGGCAAAACGGGATTATAGGCTGAGGATTGAGGACAATTTAAGGAGCAACAACACAAGACAGATGTGGCAGGGGATTCAGCACATTACCAACTACAAACCTAACCTTGGTGCTGTCGACGGTGACCCTTTGCTGGCGGAGGAGCTTAACCTCTTCTTTGCTCGCTTCGAGAAGGAGCCACCTGAGACGCCGGTATTACAGCCACCAGCCCATAGGGGCCCCTCATTCACGGTAGAGGAGCATGAGGTGAGAAAGGTATTGAGGATGGTGAATCCGAGGAAGGCGGCTGGACCTGATGGCATCACTGGAAAGGTGTTGAAGGGCTGTGCGGATCAGCTGGCGAGGGTCTTTACTAAGATCTTCAACAAGTCCTTACACCAGTCTATTGTCCCACCCTGCCTGAAGTCGTCAACTATTGTCCCTCTGCCTAAAAAATCCACAATCAGTAGTTTGAACGACTACAGACCAGTTGCACTGACTCCAATCATCATGAAGTGTTTTGAGAAACTGATGCGCCGTCATATTATTTCCTGTCTTCCATCAACTTTTGACAACTACCAGTTTGCATACAGGGCAAATAGATCCACAGAGGACGCTATCACCACCACTCTCCATGCTGCTCTGTCCCATCTGGAGCAGCCGGGGAGTTATGTGAGGCTGCTGTTTGTGGACTTTAGCTCAGCTTTTAACACTATCCTCCCCCATAGACTGGTGTCCAAGCTAGAGGCGATTGGACTCTCCAACTCCACCTGTCTCTGGGTTTTGGATTTTTTGTCAGAACGTTCTCAGAGGGTTAGAGTAGGGTCACATATGTCCACAGCCCTTAGCCTTAACACCGGCTCACCACAGGGTTGTGTGTTGAGTCCCCTGCTCTATGCTCTCTATACGTATGACTGTACAGCCACCTATTCCAGCAACAAAATCATCAAGTTTGCTGATGACACTACGGTGGTAGGGCTCATTTCAGGAGGGGATGAGTCCGCCTATCGGGACGAGGTGGAGCGGCTCTGTGTTTGGTGTGGAGAGAACAATCTGGCTCTTAATACGGCTAAGACCAAGGAATTAGTGGTGGATTACAGGAAAAAAAAGGCGGACATTCAGCCCTTGCATATCAATGGGGAACGGGTGGAGAGGGTGGCGGAATTCAGGTTTTTGGGAGTAACTATCGATCAGGGCATGACTTGGAGCGCAAATACCACTGCTCTGGTGAAGAAGGCCCAGCAGAGAATTTATTTCCTCAGACTTTTAAAGAAGAACAATCTGAGTGAGAGACTGCTGGTGTCCTTCTACCGAGGCTCCATAGAGAGCATTCTTACATACTGTATTTGTGCTTGGTTCTCCAGTTGTACAGCTAGGGAGAGGAAGGTGCTCCAGAAGGTCATAACCACAGCACAAAGGATTATTGGTCAACCTCTCCCATCTTTGGAAGAATTGTACGGTTCCCGTTGTCTTAGGAAAGCAAACAACATCCTGCAGGATTCATCTCACCCGGGATACAGTCTGTTTGCACTACTGCCTTCTGGCAGGAGATATAGAAACATCAAGTCAAGGACAAATAGACTGAAAAACAGTTTTTACCCGAGAGCTGTGGCCCTTTTGAATGCTGTAACTCGATAGTGTGACCTGGGAGATTGATGGGTGTGGGTGTGGCTGGAATGTGGTTTGTTGGTTGTTGTTGTTGTTTTGCTTTTGTTGTTTTTAAGGGATGGCATCCAATTTCGTTGCACTTGTGCAATGTTGCACGTGTGTAATGACAATAAAGAATCTATCTAAAGAATCTATCTTAAGTACAGACCTCCAGAACCAATTAAGTACTTAACCTGAGGTACCACTGTATGCTGTTAGTTAAGGCATTGGTGAACTGATACCCAGCTAGCCTGATTGTTTAATCTGTTTACAATAAAATAATTAACACTTCATGGAAAGAAAAACACCACTGAGATTTCACAGCATGCATACACAAATCAAGAATTCAAGGTGCTAGGACAGAACTCCTGATTTCCTAGTTGATTTGCATGTTTGTGAGCCTGTTGGTGTGTTGTGTACTTGTTCTACAGCTAATAACTTTTGCCATGCACATAATCAGGGTTGTCTGAAATATACGTACTGTATATAGTTTGATAGTTCTGTATTCCATAGCTTTAAAATAAGATAGCCATGTCTTTGTTTTCTAGAACCATCCTGACAAAGTGCAGCAACTGGTCACATGCCCATTTAATGCCCGTCATCAGGTGCCCAGAGAAGAGATCAGTCAACACATATCAAGCTGTGATGACAAAAGGTGCATTGAGCAAGACATTGGTAAGAATTTTTTCAGTATAAATTAATGGCTGGCAGCTGCCTCTTACCTTGACTTTTAACATTTCAAAGGGATTACTCTCAGTCTTCTATAATTCCTTTTTGAATCTATAACACATGTTTGTGGTGCCTGTTTGATTGTGATTTGAAGTAGTATGGGTAGAATAATATTTTTTTTTCTTGCTGTGCATGCAAGTTTTTCCAGCACCTGGCTTCATCAGGCTAGTGACTTTTATTGTTGAATATTGTATCAAAAATTACTCACATTAAGATGAAACATACTTGGCATTTGAGTTAATACAAGACAAGAAGGGCCAGGGTCATAAAAATTATGGGTAACTCACGCCTCCTGTTCACTAGATGTTTGAGGTCTCTTCTCCAGCAGGTAAGTTTGGCTATGCCAAGATGGACAAGATATAAAATAACCAATACAGCTTGGACAGCTTTGAACACAAAGATGGGTTCAAACCCCTAATCACAGCCATGAAGAAAACTTGTCCTTACAGGGCCAGCACAGGCATAATTCTGGCCGACCTCTTGTTAGACTCCTGCCGCCCACCACAGCTTTGCTGCTCAGTTTACAAAAATGTTACCTGTGCTTGGTCATTAAAGAATTGGGCAGATTAAGATGAGGGCGTTAGGAAATTAGGTCCATTTTTCTGTCACACCCATAGCCAAGGAAGGGCTGTGCTGTTCTAGAAAAGGCAGGCTTGGTGCCCAGTACTGCGTTAGGCACTTCATACAATGCTTTTTCTCACAAATAAACTTCTTTCATTTAGCAATCCATGGGGATAGCCGCAGAAGAGAGGTTAGTGTGGTAAGCTCCTGGCAATCTCCTCCATGCGAAGAAGACTGGGACAGAGGTGAGACTCTGTGTTTCTGATGCTTCCGATACTTTGCTAGAACATCTGCAAGACCAAGGATCTGTCCCCTCCTGAAACTGTAATGATCTTAGTAAGAAGGAATGCTTTTTTCAAACACCTGTTCTGCCTGAGCCATTATTTTCCATCACCTGTCCTGGGAAGAAAATGATATGTTGTACAACTTGAGGTAAATTACTTTATTAAATGGCTGTGTTTGCTCAGGCAGAACTGCATCAGTTGTATTCTCGTTAGTAAAGTCTGGTGTTTATTCCATTCTTCTCATATGTGGCTTCAGTAATATTTTTGTTTTACTTGACAGACGTAGCAGGCCAATCGAACTCTGTCTTCATTTGGGGCACAAGCCACCATGGTGAGGCAAGCAGGTAAAGTTGGGTTATCCGGCACTGCGAAGATGAAGGTCATCTTCATCTTTTCTTTCCTTTGCTCTTGTTTGTTGTGGACAGAGAAGTAATTCTTTTTTAAAAAATTATTTGGGGAGTTATCATGAACAATGTAAGCTTTTGCTTACACTTGTGGGGGATATGCCTCCTTCAGATCTTTGCATAGGTCTAACACATGAGGGAGAGTTTTGATGAGTGTTGTGTCTCTTTTTCTATATTGAGAATGGCAGTGTGCAGTACAGCCTAACAGTAAGCTGCACCCCTCTTGCTCTGTGCAGGATGGCTTCTCTCCTTTTTTGGAGGCACAAATGATTTCTTTCACTACTCAGGAAGGACAAGCTTATCTTTCCTCCATTGTGTGGGTTGGCAGGATGACAGCTCTCATGATACTGAGGCTTGTTTCATGTAAGCCTTTCTTGCTGTCTGCCCCTGCCCCCCAAACACACACACACAGTTCAACCTTCCCCAACCTGGGTCAGATGGGAGTTGTAGTCCAAAGTTTCTGGGGGGTGCCAGGAATACTGGATTGGGGAATGCTGGATTACAGTGGTACCTCTGGTTACGTACTTAATTCGTTCCAGAGGTCCGTTCTTAACCTGAAACTGTTCTTAACCTGAAGCACCACTTTAGCTAATGGGGCTTCGCGTTCTGAAGCAAAGTTCTTAACCCGAGGTACTATTTCTGGGTTAGTGGAGTCTGTAACCTGAAGCATTTGTAACCCGAAGTACCACTCTGTAGCAAACTGGATTACTGTGGAAGCTTCTGGACGTCCTGCACACTCACAAGCAGCACAATTGCATAGCAGGAACCAAATCCAACTAGGAACTTGCAGTGAGCCATGACTTAGCCTCAAGGTTCTTCCCAGTGGGTGAGTTATAAACTCCTAGGAATCCTTACCCTCCAATCCAGTTATGTTACAATAGCTGCCCTCTGAGCACCAACTGTCCAAGTGGGAGGGCATTGGAACATGGACTGCTGAGGCCATGCTATATTGACCCAGGAACAGCCACAGCTAGTGAACTAATCTAAGCTTGGACATAAGCACTCCTAGCCAAAGTAGCTACTTGAGACAGATTGGAATCCAGGGTGGGATTCAGCTAACAAGCCCCACTAGGGATGATCTGCCCCCCTCTACAGCTTTGAGCTGGGGACTGGTCCTTGTTTTTGGTGCTCTCACCACAGAAGCACAGCACAATTGCTGGAACAACACCCCTAATTTGAACCTGTGGGAGTATAGTCTCTGAGACAAGACACTGCACCTTTTGAGAGAGCAGTCCTAACAACAACCAGAAGTCTTGGTTGATAACCACTGTCAGACAATTTTTCGAACCCTGGGAAAACTTTCTACTGTTTCCTAGCAATGAGCCTTGGGGGATGCTCCTCCTTGGCATGAGAACTGCATTATGTTGTAGATCCAGTACCTTATAGTGGCATTACTCTCCATCTTCTGAGTCTGACAGTCCGTAGTCATAATGGACTGTGGTAGGTAGGCGGTTCCATGCATCTCCTTCTCCCTAGCATTGTTTCATTTGCAGTGCTAAAAAACCTACTGCCAGGCAGCTGTGTAAAAAAAACTCCTGGCAACATGTTTAGTTTGTCATGACCCATCACAAATAATCCTTTTAGCAACTGGGAATCTGTAGACTATTAGTGCTCAGAGTTGGAAATAATATTGTCACCTGCAAAGTATAATCACAATTTAAAGGTGGAAAACCAGGAGTAATGTCTGGTCTGTCTCAGCCTTATAAATTGGCTGCTTCCATTGTATTAACTGGGGATAAGCAACAAGTGGTTTTTATCTTTGTCCCTTTTAAGCGCATAACAAACACTCAGCATGAATGTGTTTCAAGACTAATTAACAAGTTGCTTTTCACTGTTTTAAACCTTATTATTTCAGTGACCAGAGCTTTTACTTTGTTTACTGCACTTTATCTTAGCCTGAAGAGTGAAAAGAGCATTTATAATCTGCCCTTCACCACCCAAAGGCCCCAGGGCAAAAAATGCATACACTTTAAATTAACATGAAGCTAAAACAAAATGCAGCAACAATATAATTAACACAAAAAATCACAGAACAATAAAACTACAAAGTAGCAGTTAAATCAAAGCACTCTCAGCGCACCTCCTCCCTGTCTAGAAGGCTGTCCAAAGTGATCTGTGCTTCTGCACCTGACTGTAAAATGTGTTGAGGTGAGATGGACCTCAGAGGGGAGGTCATTCCAGAGAAGTGGAGCTGCCACAGAGAAAGCTCTCCCATGGGCCCCCACACCACGAACCTCATTGGGCATGGAGACACCAAAAATGCCCCCCCAAAAAACTCGTAAAGCACAGGCAGGTCGATGTGAAAGGAGGCATTCTTTCAGATGTCCGGAATTACCATATTTTTTGCTCTATAAGACTCACTTTTTCCCTCCCAAAAAGTAAGGGGAAATGTGTGTGCGTCTTATGGAGCGAATGCAGGCTGCGCAGCTATCCCAGAAGCCAGAACAGCAAGAGGGATCGCTGCTTTCACTGCGCAGCGATCCCTCTTGCTGTTCTGGCTTCTGAGATTCAGAATATTTTTTTTCTTGTTTTCCTCCTCCAAAAACTAGGCGCGTCTTGTAGCCTGGTGCGTCTTATAGAGCGAAAAATACGGTAAATCTTTCAGAGCCTTCATTATCATCATAGGCACCTTAAATCAGGCCCAGAGGACAGTTGGCACCCAAAGAAGTTGCTTCAAATAGGTATCGTATGCAGCCCATCAGCCACACCCATAAACACCCTGTCTGCTGCATTTTGCACCACTTGCAACCTCAAGACTGTTTTCAAGGCAAGTGCCATGTAGAGTGAATTGTGGTAGTCCAGCCTAGAATTTCTCAGGGCATGGATAACTAGCTGAGCTATAGCTGTTCAAGGAAGGCCTTAGCTGGCAAACCAACCAAAGCTCAAGCCGCCTAAGCTTCCAGTGACATAGGTGGCTTCAGGACAAGTCCCAAGCTACAAATCTATTGTTTCAAGGGACGTGCAAGGCTGTCTAGAGCAGGACATCTCTCCAAATCATGGACCAAGGAACTCCCCGTCCACAGTGCCTTCCATTTTTTAGTCTGAGTTTCTTAGCCTGTACCCAGCCCATCATATTTATCATAATTATTTTTTACTTCTTCCTTTCCCTTCACCAGGACGGCTTAAATGAATAAAAAAATAAAAAGTTAAAAAACAGATTACAAGTATATATTTCAGGTGTCAAAGACCAGGGTTTTATTTACAGGTAGGTAGCCGTGTTGGTCTGCCATAGTTGAAACAAAATAAAAAAAATTCCTTCCAGTAGCACCTTAGAGACCAACTAAGTTTGTTATTGGTATGAGCTGTGCATGCACATGAAAGCTCATACCAATAACAAACTTAGTTCTCCAAGGTGCTACTGGAAGTAATTTTTTTTTTACAGGGTTTTATTTGTTACCCTTCTGTTTAACACTATTGAGATATCGGAGAGCTATTGCAGTGAAATTACTAGGTGTGATCTATTATCTGGAAGCTCCCAATGGACTTCTCTGCTATGTATTTATTGAGTGACCTTCAACAAGCCACTCTCTCAGCCTTAATTCTCCATCTCTAATATGGGAATGATACTGCCCAAAGGATTACTGTATGTGTGTAGTAGATGTCACTGGCAAATCTGTTTTTTCAAATACATATTTTAGAGCAGGTGCTGCAGGAGTGGCCTGTATGCTAGAATTCATGATGGTGCTTGTGGTTTGGTTTGCTTCTTAATGGATTATATGTGTGAAATAAAAAGGAACACATTAACTTTTCATTCCTTCCCCTCCCCTGCCCCACAGTTCTGGATCAAGCCCAGCCGTGGGACTTAAGAACCAGCTAGCTTCAGGACTACGAGCTCCAAGGTCCCTGCCACATGTACTACCATGGAAGAACAGTAAGTGATGCTGGAACTGTATCCATAGTCTACATTGGACCATGAGGTCCCCTGCCACTTTAGTGGCCCCTTGACTCTTGCTAGGTGGGTGGAGCCAGAGCAATAGATGTAAATTTGACCATAGTACAGTAAGCTACTTTCTATACCCCCTTGCATACCCCTCTCTGTCTTCCATGCAGACAACCAAGAGGCATCATCACAGCTCAGTATCACATTCCAGCCTGGCAAAATCACTCCAGGTGCAAAGCAGGGTCAATGAAGGGAAGAATTCTGAGGGCCAGAGTGGTCTGGAGGGGTACATTTTAGTCTGAGGTTTCCCACCCTGGCTTAGTGTTAAATGTAAAATCAGGCTTATCTCCCCCAGTCAAGCAGCAAGTGATAAGTCATAGAAGAAACAGAACACAAGCTTGTGAGTTTTGGGTAAGACAAACCATGAGGCCAGGTTCACACATAGCTAAGACAGCACCATGGCTTGGCCCCTGTTAGTTCAGCTGCATTTTGCCCATTGATTGTATATATGAATGGGAATGTTGAATGAAGAGTTTTAGTTTTGCTAGTCTAACTGGACGAGAGAGGGCACTGTTTGCCTCTGCCTCCTGACAAGCAGCTGCCTTGAAATACAAGTTTAGGAGTGCTTTGGAAGAAGCCGGTCTGGGAGCATAAATAGTATCTGGTATTTAAGTGAGCCCAAAACAGTTGTGGGGGTTTTCAGTATCCCCTCCTGCTAAATTCAGTGGCAGCTTTGTGGTGAACAGCTGCATTAGGTTTACAAAGTCTCCTCCTCTTCAGATCTCATGTGCAGTAACAACCAGGAATGTGTTTGCATGGAATTATTTTTGTCCCCTTCCCGGGTGAAGTGGCTGAGCAGCTCAGCATTCCTCTCCCCCACCCCTTGTCCTATCCCTGTGGTGACAAAATTGTGGATAAAAGGAGAAGTGTGAAGGTCTTTCCATTCTTCTGTTTCCAGACTTCAGCTTCTTCCCATGGAATACTGTATTTTTCACTCTATAAGACCCACCAGACCATAAGACGCACCTAGTTTTTGGAGGAGGAAAACAAGAAAAAAAATATTCTGAATCCCAGAAGCCAGAACAGCAAGAGGGATCTGGCTTCTGGGATAGCCTCTCGCTGTTCTGGCTTCTGGGATAGCCACGCAGCCCGCATTCGCTCCATAAGACCCATTTTGACCCATTCCCTGGCCCCATTTTGCCAGGTGTTGGCAGCTCCCCTGGTGCTAATTACCATTAGGGTCCAGAGTGTTGAACTACCCAAGAGAATCTGAAGTACTGCACTTGAAACTCAGTCTTGCTAATGTCAAAAGCTATTGGCCCTAAGAAGTTTTACTTTCCTGCTGTTTGCTCATGGGAGGCTGATAGAGGATGGACAGAGCACTCCCATCTATCCAGCTTACATAAGTAATAAAACAGGCTGGCGAAAATAAACAAATTGCAGGCTGGAAATGCTGCCAGCTGGCAAATATGAATAGGCCACTACTTTTTAAGTTGCTCAGCAACATTCATGTTAAAAATACCTCTGGGGGTACATTCACTTTTTATAATAAAAAATGTGGGAGTTAAGTACTCCTGCTCTATTTAATCTAAGCTTTTCCTTAAGGCTAAGGGGATAGGAAGGATCTGCAGCTGCCCAAAGGTTTTAATTTGAAATTTAGGGGTGTGCCCTCTCTAAATTTGCCACTCTAGGTTATTGAGAGATGGAACTCCATGTTGCAGCTTCTGCAATGCTGCCCTGCCTTTTCCCTTCTACTCTGTTGGAGCAGCTAACATCAATGGAGCCTGGAAATATTTTTTATTTGCCCCAGGCCAGTGACTAATTCTGAACACGCTTCATTCAAGGGACACATTCCTTTCCTTGTCCACCTGGAGGGGATTATGGCAATGAAGAGGTGGAAGAACATAAGTTCTGCTTTCTAATATGAAATTATCCCATCTTTCTTGACAATAGCTTTATAGGAAGAACTGGGAAATGCTATGAGCAAATATTTGAGGTATATGCAGACGTGGCCAAAGAAAGGAGCAGGAATGTGGAATAAATAGGAAACAGTTTTCCTTGGACCACCTTCCTGAGGGTGAGAAGTGGCTTTTAAAACATACAGAAAGACTAGAGGGAGACACCTCTGATTTGAAGCTGGGTAAAGGTGAAATCAGAGCAGGCCTGACCTACTTGTTGGTTCATAAGACCTCTTAAAACCTCTCCACATTTGTATAACTAGTTTCAAATTCTTCAAAGTGACCTTTAGCTTGTCTTGTGGTGTGTGCACACAAATCACCTTCTGCTCTGGTTGTGTGGAGCCAAGTTAAGTGGAAGGAAGTGAGAGGCATTAATGTAGTCTTAAGTTAATCAAGGAGATAACATAAGCAGCTGGGTTGAGTCATGGTGCAGTTGAAAGTACCGTAGAGTAGTTCTGCATTTTAAAATGCCCCATTAGGCACACTGTTTTTAGAACAGTAATTCAAACATCCCTTCTTTTTCTCCTTTTTCCCTTTTTCAATTCATAAAATTTAATCATCTAGAAAAGAATTGTCTAGCAGGACTCGTGTTTGTAACACATTTTGTCCACATTCTTTAGGAAAGCAAAACTCAGTACTGTAGAGTATAGTATATAAAATTTTAAACCTCTAAGCTATTGTCAACTTTTGGCTGTCACTAATTCTGCATTTTCTTGAAGGATGGAAATAATAAAGATTTCCATGTGTTCAGAGGATTGTCAACTTGGTCCCAGATTCAGAGGATGGAAAATATCAATAACCTCTACTCTGCACTGATAAATCCCATTGGCCTGCTGATAATCTAAGCTTGTTGAGTGATTGGCAGAGTTAAATCTCTGCCAATAGATGGCCTTGAAAGGAAGATACCTCAAACACAGTGGAAAATTCAGTAATCCAATATCAAACTTTCAGAATCCCAACTTTGTAAATATGGTCATTTAGGTAGTCTGAATACCTTGTTCAGGATAAATCATTGGTGCTCAGAGATAAGCAGTTAAATATATTGTGATGTGCTTGTTTTTGACCCAAGAAGATGAATTTGCCTCTGGATTTCACTCCTCACATGTTGTTTAGTACCTGTCTCAGTTTGATAGCCTTGCTACCATCATATGGCTCTTTTCTTGAATTACTCCAGAACTGCTACTGCAATTTCAGTTTAGCAAGAACTCAGAGAATGCATTCTTTGCCTGAAGTTAAATACAGGAATAGTGTGACAGAGCTCATTTTGTTCAAGTAAACAGCAAAACCCTTCCCCAGCTCCTCATATGGCTGTAAGAAGGTATAAACTCTGTTTTCTTGTAATGCATATCAACAAAGAGTGCTACAGATTCTGTTTGCTTGCAATTTGAGTGTTTAACCTATTGTGATATTTTTGCCCTCCCTTCATATCTCTGTGAGCAAGTAAACTATGAGAAGGATTGGGGGTGCTGTTATGAGATAATGGCCTTTATGTTAGTGGGATCACAAAGCCATTTTGCCTGACACATTGTGCGTGGATTATCATGGCTTCTATTTTAGGGCCTAAAATTGCTTGCTTTTTATTTAATTGCAGATGCTGCAAATTGAGGACTGTGGCAGAAGCTGTCCCTTCCAATGACTTCTCAAGAATTTTGGCAAATACACAATTTGGCCGCTGATAGTTCCTACAGTCAGGGTTACTTCAATAGAAGGGGCGTGTTTAGTTGCTGAATAAAAATTAGAGGTTTATTTGGAGAATTTAAGCGTTCACCCCAAACAGTTGCGTTGTCAAGTTTAAGCCCCAAAATACTTCCCAGATACCTTTGTAGATTTTTTTATGTTGGCGTGGTAATTCTAGATCCTGAGGAAATGGTTACTTTGATTTCTGTTGAATAGTTAAATTTATCCCTTTTTTCTGACTGCGTTTCTGCAAAAAGAAATTGGCTGTAAATAATTTAAAAGCAGCAATTATTAAAAGAATTCTAGTTAATAATATGTTGTTGCCTCATTGATCTCTAATTCAAGAAAGACCGCTTACTCTGAAAACTGGTAAAGGCTAGTGGGATCAGTGTTGCTATTAGGACATTTTAGAGTTTGGACTGCCCCCACTTTTATTTTAAAGTGTTAATATGTATTGCTTCGATTAAATTCAAAATGTGGCAAGCAGGCCCTGCTGCATTGGGAAGACCCTCTTGTTCATTCTTCTGAGTTGGGCCCTGGACAGACCTTTGCCCCAAAGTCCTGCTCTGACTGCCCCGCAGGGTGGTATCCTATAGCCCTCTTTCAAATGTTTCCAGGACTGGCACTTTGGGGAATGGGTGTTGTGGAGCCTTAGCAGAGAGAGGAGGGCTGCCAACCCAGGGTGCCTCCTGACCCTCATGTTCTTCCTTGTTGTAAGTGCTTCTTCCCTCCCCTGAGTGAGCAGGCAGGGAGTCACAGAAGCAAGCAGCACTAACGGACAGAGAAAATGGGCCAACCAGCGAGCAACAGAGGTGGGAAGGTGGGAAGCCCACCTCTTGCCCAGGCACCCTCTGTTTGCTTGGTACCTAAATGGGTCGTCATTCAAGCTTCCAGCCCATTGTATCTTGACAGCCTGTAGTAGGTTTAGCTGTTTGTTTGGGAAAGGGAAATTGTGAGGTGGGAGAGGGACAAAAATAGCAGCATGTGCCTCTGTACAGGGACAGTTCAGCAGCCCCCAATTATTGTTCAGCTACAAGTCAGACATAGAATGGCAACTCGGCTCCCAGACCTCTTAACACTGTCGCTGTTGGGGAATGCTAAAAGTGAGAGGAGAGACAAACCATAGAGAAGGAAGCTAGAGCAATCAATTCCAAGCAGGGTATTGTATCCCCTGCATCTGGGAAATTGCACAGCTATTCCAAGTTGTTGTCTTTAATTGATTTTATCAGCTTGGGGGGGGGGGGTCCAAAGATGAACATGAAAAAAATGAGAGGTGTTTTCCTGTTGTTCCACGACTTTATAAATTACTTGGATGAAGGAGTTGAGATGCTCTTACTAGGTCCAAATCAGGAAAATTAACTACAAACCCCCAAATTTGGGATCCTTTCCAAACTGGTGCCAAAGCTTGGCAGATTTTTTGCCGCAAAAAAGTTTGACACAGGTTTGGCAGTGTTATAAGAATTTAAGGTCTCATATAAATTAAATGTTCATAAATTTACAAGGCAAACACATAGGTAAGTATATAAACCACATGTCTGAAATAGTGCAGGAGAGCAATCCTGAAACCATTTTGACTCTCCCAAATGTTTCTCTGCAAGGAGGAAGGAAATGGGAAAGCCTCTCCATTGTCTTGTGCTTACCTGTCTTTAGGGCATCTTTGTGTATGAATAGGGTGAGCCTGTGACCTGGATTCAGGAACTAAGCATTTAGCATCTCAAAAGGAATGGCTGCCCAGGTAAAGCAATCAAGTGACCATTATCAGTATCCTGCCAGACAGGATTTCTGTTGTAGACCACCCCTTGTGATGTATTTCTGCTGTAGCCCGCCTCCTCCTGCGATGTATGTATGATGTTTTGGGGGGTGGGCAATTTCAAAAGTCTATATAAGGGCTTGCATACCGTTGTTCTGGGTTCCTCTTCCTTCCTGCATGTGGTGAGTGGGGACCCTGTTGCCAGGGGTGGAGGAAGGGTCTGCCCTGGGTGTCATCACTGAGGGGGGTGACATTCACCGCGCCACCTGCCTGCGACTCCCAATCCTACCCCGAGCTGTCGGGGGAAGGGGCGGAGCTGCACCACCTTGCCGGTGGCCTTCCCCCTTTCTTTTGACAGCTCAGGGGAGGCTTGGGAGTGCACCATTGCCCCCCCACTCACGGGCTGCTTTGGGGGGGGGGAGCCTCCCCGAGCTGTCAAAAGGAAGAGGGAAGGGAGGAAGGCTGCTGGCAAAGCAGCACAGCTCCCTCCCCCCACCCTCCCAGGAAGCCGCCCGCCGTGGGCGGCTTCTCAATATTCTGTGGTTGGCCTCTGTTATTTTCTCCTTCTGATAGGGAACCCACTTAAGGACTCTGTACGGGCTCTTGGATACCCCATAAAGAGCCGGTTTTTTCTACATCAGAGGGGACCCCATATTTTGGGGTTCAGAGTTAATGTTAAGTACGGACCCCGTGTTTGATGTATCAGTTGCTCACTTTGTTGGGTGCTGCAAAACGTGGGGGGGTCTCACTGCAAAATGTTACAAAACAACTGCAATAGTTTGGCACAGGTTTGGAGAGGATCCCAGATGTTGGGGTTTGTAGTTAATGGGCCCATCCGAATCTGTTGGTGTGTTAAATAGTTGCAAGGTTTTGATCTAGTGCAGGGCTGCTCATCCAGCTGATGAAGAGCATGGTCTTTTTAAGTTGAATCTGTGGCTTTTCTTAGATAGACGTTGACCCGATCAAAGATAGGTCAGCAATAGCTGTCTGTATTCACTTGGAATTCCTTTAGTGCTACCAGAGCAGCTATGTGGAGCACTCCAAAGTAATTAACACCCAAGTCCATGAACATGTCACACAGGGAGAGGCTTAGATGTCTGGAAAGACCACAGGGACGTCCAGATACATTCTTTGTTTTGTCTTTAAGGCAGGTGTGTACTTTGGCACCTTTATACACAGTCAGATATCACCAAATATCCTTGGTGGTTAGAATGTCCCCTGAAATCTTAACCTGCAAAGCAACCCTCCTTTGCTTGCTTAGTGCATTCAGGCCACATCTAGACCATACATTTAAAGTGTATGGCTTCCCCTAAGGAACCTTGGAATGCTGTCTGGGAATGGAAAGTCCCTGTGAGGGATAGACTACACTTTCCAGGATTATCGGGAGGCGGGGGGTGACTGTTAAAGCGGTAGAGCCAGTTAGTATTCATTGATGGTATTAATGCAGCTTTTATGAATTCTTGGTTGATCTTATCCTTGCATGTTGTACTCTGGTATATTTTTATGAAAGTGTGGCTTATAGATTCATAAATAAATACTGTGCTTTAAATGCATGGCGTAGATGTGACCTCAGTTTACCACACTGCTCTTTGCCACAGTTTTGTAACTGCCAGTCCGGAGTTTGGTTGTGATTTCTGAGCTGTGAGACAAATCAGATTGCAAGAGCCTCCTTCAAAGCCTCTCTAAGAAATTGCACTTAGAAATGCTTGTAATTTGCCAGGCAGCATTCAAGAGGAATGTTGTGACAATTTCTGAGGGAGTTGGCCTGCTTTTTCAATGCAAAACCCTCTCCTGTTTGCATAAAGTAGGATGTGCTAATCTTTTTGTTATCTTTAGCTCCCCTTTCTTGACCCCTACAATGTGATTGACTTTCTGTTGTGTTTACCTTGTACTAGATAAAAGTCACTTCAGGCAGCAGAAGTGGTTGGTTAGTTAGTTAAGGAGTTCATTGGGAAAGAAAGAAAAAACGTGTAAGTCTGGCTGCTTTTGTTCAAAGTATTATAGATTCTGACCATGCATGATTTCAGACAGAGAAAGATAAGCCCCCCAGATACAATGTTGCTGGTGATTATTTTTGAACATAGAGTCACTTACAGTCCACATGTTTTGGTTGCCATTTCCCCCAACATTCCTCAGATGAAAATGTCTCACTCCCCCCCCACTGACCCTCCTTGATCCCCCCACATTTTTTTGCCATCCCCCTGCAGAGCATTTCCTACCCCTTGCCTGCTCTCCAGCAGCTGCTGGAAGTTGCCCAAGGGAGGAGGGCGGCGGTGGCAGCCACGGAGAGACCAGGGAGAGGCAGCGGGGTGCTCCCTCACAGCCGCCAGCCGTTGCTCAGGACAATCCCTGGCTCAGGTTCCTCCCTGAGCTCGGCTGCACTGGGGGGGGGGGGGATCCAGGATCAAATCAGAAGCCGGGATGTCTTCCGTAATTCTGGGTCTGTCCCTGGAAAATTGGGACACTTGGTGGGTATGTGGTACTGGAACATGTTATTCTGGTTTAACTAAAAGTTTATTGCACTTAATGAGGCTTCCATATTTGTATATTGCATACAGGATGTTTGATTAACATAACGTGCTCCAAAACTCATTGACGGCTTCCAGAAATGAGCAGCCCATAAAAGGAGGTCATGTTTAACATTTGCTCTCAGCGTGGCCAGTCAGCTGCCTGTGGGAAGGCCAAAAGGGGGATCTGAGCCCAGCAGCACTCTGACAGCGGAGGCAGAACACAAGCATTGTGGCTCATAGCTAGCGATGGCCTTATCTCCCATGAATTGGTCCCACTCTCTTTTGGAGCCATCCTCAGTTGGGCTGTTAGGCTGCTGAACGGAAAATAATATAGTGCAACTGACTTTCAGGGTTGGTGTGTTGTGCAACAAGCACACAGAGTGCAATGGGGGTGGGGAGGCTCGGTTAAATTCATTGTACACAGGTTGTACATTGACAATAAAGGCATTATTATTATAATGATAGCCATCACCACTTCTTGGGTTAGTAGCCACCATAGCTCAACCACATGCTGCATGAAAAAGGGCCTCTGTCTGCCCTGAACCTTCCCACGTTCACCTTTGTTGGATGTCCTTGAGTTATGAGACAGGGAGAAAAAGTTCCTGTCCATTTTCTCCACATTTTGCATAGTTTTATACACCTAAATCAGGGGTCTGCAACCTTTAAGACAAAAAGAGCCACTTGGACCCATTTCCGAAGGAAAAAAAACTGGGAGCCGCAAAACCATTGCGACATTTAAAGGATGCGCGCCGCTGCCCTCCGATCTGACAGCAGGCGGGAAGGTGACGTCGGGACGTTGCGTGACTAACGCACGCACCGGCCCCATGCAACGTCACAGCCACTACAGCGCCCGCCACAGTGGGGAGTGTCGGGGCGCACAATGTGCCTCCTCCCCTCGCTAGTATCCGCCCCGGAGCCGCGACAAAGGTGTAAAAGAGCCACATGCGGCTCCGGAGCCGCGGGTTGCAGACCCCTGACCTAAATCATGTCATCCTCTCATCACCTTTTCTCTAGATTTAAGCCCCCAAATGTTGTAGCCTTTCCTCCAAGGGGAGTTGAGTATAAAAAGCATTAATCAGACTGTAGCCAGGCCTTGACTACTGGCAGTTTCTGGAACATCACGGCCTCCTATTTGCAGTACCCCCCCCCGGCCCGTGAATCCCCAGGCACAGATGCTTTGGCCATGACTTCACCAGATGACGCTGCTTTAATACTGGTGGTTCTGCATGTTTACAGGTCTCACCTGTGGGATGTGATTGACAGTTTCTTACACTCTCTCGCACACCTTGCCATGCCAAACAGCATGAGGTAATTGCATGGGAGGAATTCACACTTCTTCCCAAGCACCTGGTGGGATCGGGTGTAAGTTTTTGGATGTTTAGTTTGTATGATACAATGAAGGCCATTCTGCTGGAAGTGGAGCAGCGCCAAGAGAGCAGCCACAGCCAACCCATGGTGTGTGGGGGGGGCGAGAATTACCCTTTGAAATATTTTGCCCCTTTTCCAATTTTCCATTATTTTATTTTTTTAGAAAGCCTGCTTATTGGCAGTGAAGGATAATGGTGCAAAACGTACTCTGTTTCTGAGCAATGAGGTAAACTTGCTCTTATTTTCCACTTGTTATAAGAATTCTAAGGTCCCAAATATAAAATAAATGTTCATAAATGTACAAGGCCAATGCATACATAAGTATATAAACCATGTGTTTGAAATAGTACAAGAGAGCAATCCTGAAGCCATTTTGACTCTCCCAGTGACCTCAGATATTCCTCTGCAGTGAGGAAGGAAATGGGAAAGCCTATTGTCTCTTTGCTCAAATCCTATTTTCAGGGCGTATTTGTGTATGAATAGAGTGAGCCTGTGACCTGGATTCAGGAACTAAGCATTTAGCATCTCAGAAGGAATGGCCAGGCAACCCAGGTGGAGCAGTCAGTGACCATTGTCAGGTATCCTGACAAAACAGGATTTCTGTTGTAGACCCCCCCCCTTTGATGTATTTCTGCTGTAGCCCGCCTCCTTCTGTGATGTATGTATGATGTTTTGGGGGGGGGTCTTGAGCTACAGGGTGGGCAGTTTCAAAAGTCTATATAAAGGCTTGTGCACTGTTGTTCGGGGTTCCCCTCCTCCCTCCCTGTGTGGGGTAAGCAGGGAACCCTGTTGCAACAGTTTAATAATGATCAGGCTTATTAGCTGTTTTGCTTCTCAATATTCTCTGGTGGGCCTCTGTTATTTTCTCCTACCGATAGGAAAACTACATACGGGCTCCTGGATATCCCATAAGGGAAAAGGAGCTGTTTTTTCTTGCCAATGAGTGAAAGACACTATGACAGACTCAGAACTGTGGAATTGGAAGGGACCCCAAGGATCATCTAGTCCAACCCCTTGGGATGCAGGAATCTCAGGTGGCCATCCAGGCTCTCCAAGGAAGGAGAGTCCACCACCTCCCGACAGAGAGTGTTCCACTGTCAAACAGCTCATACTGTCAGAAAGTTCTTCCTGATGTTTAGGCAGAATCTCCTTTCTTGTAACTGAAATCCATTGGTTCCTAGCCATCCGAGCAGCAGAAAACAAGCTTGCTTCCCACCCCCATGTGGCAGCCCTTTGAAGATGGCTCTCCTGTCTCCTCTCAGTCGCCTCTTATCCAGGCTACCCAGCTCTCTCACCCATTCCTCATAAGACTTGGTTTCCAGAATTATTATAATCCATTCTAATCGACATTGAAGGTCATTTGACTGAAAGGTGGGGTATAAATCCTCTAGATAAATAATGAGAGCCCAGCCCAGTGTACAGTTAAATGAAGAAAAGTTCAGCAACAACACAAAGGAAGAACCATCCCCTCCTTTCTTGAAATGTCTGTCCTTGTCGCCTGGCAGACTTCCAGACTCCATCTCAAGTCTGCAGAGTTACTGGCCTCGTGTGTGGTCCTGCGCATATAGCTATGACTTCACCTCAATTTCTCCCAGTTTATAAAATAACCATCAATAATAGTGGTTGCCTGTCAAGGTGAGAACCATGATCACACAGAAACAGGGCTGATAATTGTCTTACATATTGTAGGCACATCCCACAATGAACAAATATTGGGGAAAAGTTCAACTTCCATTTGAACTCCCAATAGTTGTGTTGAGTTTTTCTGGAAACAAAGTTTAGAACTGGATTAATAGCCAGAAGGGAGGCTCTTCTAGATGGAGAAAGAAGGGACTGTATTTTTGGACAGCTGGCTGAGAAGGTTATGGAATATTGGCTTGCAGACTTCAGTGACATTTTTAGTCTGGCGCATAAGGAGAAATAAAAGCAAATGTTGGATGAATTACGTTAACTATCAGAATCCCTCTTACAACTAATGTCCAATCAGATATTCTGGAAATGTTAAATCCAGTGGGAAATAGTGGTGATGATAATAAATTGTTTGATTGCCTCCTTTAGCAAGATTTTCTTTCCCATTTTTACAATCTCATGGATCAGTGTTACTGAAAAAATACTAAAACAAATTAACATCCCCCCAAAAACATTAATGCATCACGACTGCAGTCCTATGCATTGCTTAAAGGTAAAGGTACCTGTGGTAGGAATTTTGATGTCTTAGATATATGTTAAATGTTCATAAGTGTACCAACCAAGCACGTACATAGATCAGCACAGGAAGACCGACCTGGAACCATTTTTTATTCCCAAACTGTACCAAACTGACCAAATGTTTTCTCTGCAAGGTCAAAGGAAAATGGAAAAGCCTCCCCATTGTCTTTTCCTTCACAAATCCGTTCTTAAGGGTATGCCTGTGATTGAATAGGGTGATCCTGTGACATGGCCCAGGAACTAAGTATTTATCATTACTAAGTATTTATCATTACTAAAGACTGGCCAGGCTCCCCAGGGTATCCAATCAAGTAAGCAGGCAATCCAATCAAGTGACCATTAAACAGGTAACCTGTCAGAAGAGATAAACAAGTCACTCAGATTTCTGTTTTAGACCGGCTTTTCTGTGATGTAGGCATGATGTATCTGGGGGGTGGTCTTAGGTTACACCTCTTCTGTGATGTAGGTACGATGTATGGAGGGGTGGTCTTGAGCTCCAGGGCAGGGAATTTCAAAAGTCTAAATAAGGCCCTGAGCGCCATTGTTCTGGGTTCCTCCTCCCTCCTGTGTTGTGGTGAGTGAGGACCCTGTTGCAAAAGATCAATAAAGATCAGGCTTACTAGCTGCTTTGCTTCTCCATATTCTCTGGTTGGCCTATGTTATTTTCTCCTACCAATAGGGAACCTATGTAAGGACTCTAAATGGGCTCTTGGATACCCCGTAAGGGAAAAGGGCAATTTTGTTTACAACATACCCCTGACCATTAGGTCCAGTCGCGGACAACTCGGGGGTTGCGCGCTCATCTCGCTCTATAGGCTGAGAAAGCCGGCATTTGTCCACAGACAGCTTCTGGGTCATGTGGCCAGCATGACTAAACCGCTTCTGGTGAACCAGAGCAGTGCACGGAAATGCCGTTTACCTTCCTACCGGACTGGTACCTATTTATCTACTTGCACTTTGATGTGTTTTCGAACTGCTAGGTTGGCAGGAGCAGGGACCAAGCAACAGGAGCTCACCCCGTTGCGGGGATCCGAACAGCAGGCCTTCTGATGGGCAAGCCCTAGGCTCTGTGGTTTAGACCACAGTGCCACCCTTGTCCCCCTATCAGTAAATTGCATTGAACTTCCTGGAACTAACTTCTGCTTTTGAGTGTACATAAATAGGATTTCATAGCAAATCATGCTGGCAGCCATTTCTGACTTTTAGGGATATACCTGAATGATATGCTTGTTTCTGAAACAGCTGTTTGTCACAATCTCACTTTGAAGTCTTCAGAAATGTAGCACATGGAGAGAGGTTGGAACTTGTAGCTTTCTGAGCTGGTATATCCAACTGCTAACATTCTGCAACAGACCTGAGGCACAGCAGCTGCACTGGGCGCTTCTCTTTCTCTCAGTTGGTGCAGGGAGGTGTGATGAAAGATGAGATGGGAACAGCCACAGAGTCCTAAGTGGGGTTGTCATGGGTCTTCTTTTCCCAGGACACATTCTCTTTTTCAGGGGTAAAATCTCTGTCTGCTTGGATTATTTAAATTTACCTAAATGTCTTTGACTATACTTTCTGGATGAGACATAGCCATGACAGGTGCTGAAGACTTGCTTTCCTCTTCTCTTCTCCTGCCCCCCTCAGTAATATATCACAGCTTCTATAGCCTACGTAAAGTAGGGGAATAATAATAATAATAATAATATTTATACCCCACCCGTCTGGCTGGGATTCAGCAGCCACTCTGGGCAGCTCCCAACAGAATATTAAAAACACAATAAAACATCAAACATTCAAAACTTCCCTAAACAGGGCTGCCTTCAGATGTCTTCTAAAAGTCAGATTGTTGTTCATTTCCTTGACATCTGATGCCATTCTGAGGCCATTCCACAGGGAGAGCACCATTACCAAGAAGGCTCTCTGCCTGGTTCCCTGTAACTTCCCTTCTCACAGTGAGGGAAACAGCAGAAGACCCTCGGATGAAGACCTGAGTGTCCAGGTTGAATGATGGTGGTGGAGACGCTCCTTCAGGTCTGCTGGGCCGAGGCCATTTAGGGCTTTAAAGGTCAGCACCAACACTTTGAATTGCGCTATGAGAGTCATCATAGCATCCTCTTTTTTGCTCTTCAAAATATGGCAACCCTACCTTTCTGGGTCTGTTTATAGCCCCTGGTCTTTGATTCCCTTTCCTGCTTCCCTGTTTCCTTCACCCAGGCATCTAAGGAAGACTGGCTGGGGTGGGTGAGCAGGGCTTCAGCAGCAGAATAATTCCACCCTGTTTTTGCAAAGAGCCTTTTCCTTGGTAGTGGCACTGCCCTCCTCCTCCAAAGTATTTAAGAATTGTGCTTTGATTTCAACAAAGAATAATCAGTTGGCATGGGGGGGTGTCTCTGCTCTGCTGATGCTACTCTTCTATCACTGGGTGCTGGGAGCTGCATCTGGAGTGCCCTTGAACAATTGGTGCTATTGCAAGGAGCATTTTCAAGTGTTGCTGCCTTTGGCAGACGGATACATCTTGTGTTTGGCCGTGAAATTGAGCTGACCTTCTGGGAGCATTTCTGCTGCTCCTGCCATCAGTGAGTCAGAGAGGTCAGTTGGCATTAGGGAGCCACGGTGGGATAAACGTTTCCCCAGCCACCTCCACTCCGTTTTCCCTTAAGAGCTGCACTATCCATACATAATATTAAATACATTGTACGAAAGGGAAAAGGAGCTGGGAGGAAGGCATGTTTGCAGATCCGCACCGTGATCAGCTCCCACCTAGAAACCTATGTCCCCATTGTAGAAGGACATGTGGATATTCATGGAAGACAGTCTTAACTCAGCTATGGGTGATCAACAAAGAAGAAGGAGCAAGATTGCTATATCTAATATAGAGGTCATTTGAGGCCAGCCAGGCCCTTCCAAGGATATTCCATTCCATTTTCTGTCTACCTCCTCAGTCAGTTGGCATTCAGTGACCACTGAACATACTCATTCCTCACTGGACTGTTATGGTGGGGATCCTTCCCTCGGTAGGGTTCTCTCCCCCCCCCCGGTGTTTTTTAACCACAATCTGCAAACCTGGGGGTTCCTCTAAGCCTAGTGGTCCCTTTCTTTTGTGCATGGATGTTGCTGTTTTGGCTACATACAGAGATCCACACTTAGGGGCTGATTTCACTATTAGTACATGGGAATGGGGTGGGTATTTATATTTTTGGAGCTAACATTTCCACATGCTTTATTCATTATGTGCTTCTCCCACGTTTCCTCCGTAAGGCTCAAGGCAGCCTGTGTGGTCCCTTCCCATTTTCTTCCCAAAACAATCCAGCGCAGCAGTTTAGGATGGAAAAGAATGGCAGGCACAAGGTCTGTGCATTTTGTTGCTGGGAGGGGATTTGATCCTGGATCGCTTGGATCACACTCTAACCACTGCACCACACTGGCTCTTCCAGAGTTTGGGATGCATTATGCCAGCCATTGGTTCCCCATGAAGGAGATTTGTATAAAAACCTGCACACATACGGGGTCTGTGCCACTGCATCCACAATGATGTCTGGCTACTGCTTTTCTAGTGCCTGTTTTGGCTGCATTCGTTTACCCGATGCTCAACTGCTCTCTGTGAATATTCCTAGAACGTTTCTTATTTAAATGGCCATTGCTGCCTCTGGCTTGTAGCAAATAGCTACCGTAACAGCAGCCGACTTGCATCTAGCAACTCCCTTTCAACTGTGGGGCAAGGGCATTCCTTTCAGCCCTCTCCTTCCCCTCCAGGTACATGCATAATCTTATTTGTATGCCACCTTTCCATAGTTAAAACCGTGCTTAAGGGGGCTTGCAACATGAAAAAGACTTAATTTCAACATAACGAAAGTACTTGTAAAAAAACCCATTAACAAGTACACAACCAAACTGAGTAATTTCCGCATAAATCATAATAAGATCTAAAAGATACAAAAAAATTATGGTGCCCACGCCAACAACGCCCCCCCCCCCAGCAATCCCCCAGCCCAAGAGTGTGTTCAGCAGCCTCAGCCTCAGTTGGGGCCTGGCTCTCCCAGGCCAGGTGGGGAAAAGCCTGCAAGGCAGGGAGGAGGTCTTCCAAGACTCAGCCAAGATGCTTTCTGTGCTGCTACATGGAAGCTTTGTTGGGGAGGAGGGACAAAGTGTTCCAGGCTGCAGCAGGCTGTGCCTAAGCTAAAAGTCCGATACTCAAGGTTCAAGTACCCAAGGCTGCCCAGAGGTGGCAGTGTAACCCTGTGTGCTGGACTCTTGAGCAGCCAGAGCGCTCTTGTTGGAAGGCTGTGCAGGCCTGCATAGGAGAAAGAGTTTATGGGGAGTGCCTGCCTAGAGCTGGCCTATCCATTGCAGCAGGCCAGGGTCTTTGAAGCTTTCTCACAGGGTCCTTCCCCAAGTCTCCAAGCCAATCCAAGTTAAATAAGGCCAGTGCATAATAGCTCAAGGGAGAGCCGCCACAGCACAAGGGCAGCTTTTAAAAGAAAACCCTCTTTGTTGAGGGGGTGGGAGGGACGGGCTCCTATATGTCAGGGAGAGGTGGGTGGGCTATGGTTGCTGGGTAACTGGCTCTTTGTGCATGCTCAGAGGTACTCTTATTACTGTACAAATTTGAAAGCAGCATCCTGCCAGTGGAAAGGTACGTTTTGGAGATGAATGGCTGTGGCCATGGCCGGCTCTAGCATTAGGCAGAGTGAGGCAATGCTGCTTGGCAGCAGATGCTGGAAGGCAGCAGTGGTAGCCCGCCCCCCCCCCCCCGGGGCATATTCTTGAGCCTGCTGATCCCCACTGCTACAGATCAGAGCTGTGAGAGCTGCAAACCCGCAGGAGCAGTAGGGGATCCCATCACACTGCTAGGGAGGGTTGAAGTAGAGTTGCTTTCCTGAGCAAATCAGTGTATTTTAAAATGTTCAGCCTGCCATATTGATTCAAAATGGCATTCAATTGTAACTGAATAAAGACCAAACCTGCTCCTGGATCTTGGGAAGCATTGTGCAAAATTTGGCTGCGATATCTTAAGTTGTATCAAAAGCATAGAGAACAGACAGACATAGAACTTTCAAAATAAACAGTAGATTTATTATTAATAATTATTAAATTTATATGCCACCTTCATCCAAGGATCTCAGAGCAGTTTACAACATCCTGACTTGTTTGCAAGGAGATGGGCACCCAACACCATCTGTTTAAGGCATTCTGATACCACTTGAACAGTCATGGCTCCCCCCAAAGAATCCTGTGAACTGTAGTTAGTGAAGGGTGCTGAGAACTACATTTCCCAGCAACCTGAACAAAACTGAGGTTCCTGGTTGGCAGGGGGAGCCTTGACTGTTAAAGTGGTGTAGGAGTGCTTTAGTCACATGGTGTGGATGTGACCAGTGTTTGCTCTTTATTGAGCATGCATTCTGCTTTATTTGTAGGTTGGTTAGACAGTCATGCAACTGTTATCTCTCACTTGCCAATGCATTTCCCCATCAATTTGCTTTGTGGGATTGTTAACGAGGAGCACCATATGCATGTCAATTATGCCACTTGAATTTTCTGAAACATGACTGAATGGCACCCGAGAAGTCTAAGTGTCTCTGGAAGCATCCTAAGAATCAGCTGCCAGCAGTGTCTGCTTCTGCCCATGGGGTGGGGGTGGGCGGGCGCTGCATTGCCCTTCATCTCTGGAAGCCAAATGTCTTGGGCTGGCCCTGGCTGTGCCACCAGAGGTGGTTCCATGGCAGCACTTGCCCCGGGGATAGGCATATGGCTGGCTGGGCGGGAAGAGGGAGAAGAGGCTCCTTGGCCATGCCAGGACTATTCAAAAAGTGGGTGAGGAACTTGTGGCCTTTTGGATGCTATAGGACTCCAACTTCCCCCATCTCTGTCTGGGCTCGGGATGATGGGAGTTGGAGTCCCAAAAGGCCCCAGGTTCCCCACTCATACTACAGCGAATGCAAGGTGAAAGGAGTGGGATGGTAGTGGTGGAGGTCTGAGCAGCCTGGTTGTTAAGGGTCCCATGCCAAAGGATGCAAAGACTGGCGATGTCTGGAGGGAAAAGAGAGAAGGAAAGTGTGCACAAACTTTGCCTCTTAGCATCGGCAGGAGGTTTGCTCCCCTCCCCTCCCCATCCTTAGCCCCACCACTGCCTTTAATCTAGCTGCCTATTACAGCTCTGATGACTTCAGGCCAGGATTGTGGCTCCATGCAAAGGGCAAGAATGTTTGCCTTCTGAATCAGGGATACAAACTTTGCCAGCGCATATATTTGGAGAGGGGGGGATGGTGTCACGCAGCCAGTGGGAGATCTATGACACAGCATTTTTCTGCATGTCCACAGAGAATTCCCACAGTGACCTCACTAACTGGACAGCTCAGTGTGTAGGTGGTTCTAGCTACCCACAGAAAAGCGTCTGGCTTGGACCTGTGGGAAGATCCCAAGCTCTTCCTTTTCAGGCAAGCAGCTCATCGGCTGGGGAATTGACTAACTCCAAGACCGTGGACTGCGGCTGCTTCTTTGCCCTCTGCTTAAGAAGGTATCTATGATTTCAAAACACCCTGGCTGTTCAGAATGAAATGGGTTTCATTGCGCTGCTTCTGCTCTGCCTGAGCTGAGAGAACAATCCAAAATCAGGACAGGAACCCTGAACAGGGGCTGGGGGAATCGTGTATACAAATAGCAAACTCGTTTTTTGAATGTGGATTCTTAATACGTAGCAAAAACAGCACTGTCCATGAACAGGGAGAGGTCAGGCTCAGGAAAAACCCAGCTTTGGCCCCAGTTCTGTGCCCAGGCTGTCTCACTTGGCTGGGGGTGTGAAATATGTAATTATGTTGGGGTCCAGAAAGCACAGAACAAGGGTTGGCATGAAACGTAACTTTAAATACCCAGAGATAGTCCACAGTTTGCACAGGTGTCCCAGGCCTGACTCTGCTCCAGCAGCTTCCTCATGACCTTATCTGCAAGTTACCATCCTAGCAATTATGTGATATCAGGTGCTACCAGAAAGTGCAGGCATTTCCACTAATTCACATCAAGTCCCTGAGGACGCATTGGCAAGATTGCGTTATATAATTGGGCAACCTGTGAACTGCTTGGTGTTGGCTCTCAGATCCCAGAATGTGTCCTCTGGTGTGCAGTGACCCACATGCATCGCATTTCCGTGTCCAGACCATCATAGGCCTCTGTCCTCAACCCTGACCCTCTTCAACATTTATCTCAATGACTTACATGGGTAGAGAGATTCCTTACAAATGAGTGAAGGATAACTCAGAAGACAAAACTAACATGATGCTGAAAGTTGGCAAAATGAAATGTGACAGGAAACAAAAGCAACTTTACACATTTTGGAGCAGGGTGGAAAATTCAATATTAGTCGTATAACAGGGATGCGGGTGGCACTGTTGTCTAAACCACTGAGCCTTGGGCTTGCCAATTGGAAGGTCGGTGGTTCGAATCCCTGCGATGGGGTGAGCTCCCATTGCTCGGTCCCTGATCCTGCCAACCTAGCAGTTCGAAAGCACGTCAAAGTGCAAGTAGATCAATAGGAACTGCTCCGGCGGGAAGGTAAACTGAGTTTCCATGCGCTGCTCTGGTTTGCCAGAAGCGGCTTAGTCATGCTGGCCACATGACTGTCTGCAGACAAACGCCGGCTCTCTCGGCCTACAGAGCGAGATGAGCACCGCAACCCCAGAGTCATCCGCGACCTTTACCTTTAGTATAACATTGAAGCAATATATGTGAATATGATATTGGGATTGTTGATCCACAAGCTGAACATGAGTCAGCAGTGTGAAGAGGCAACAGAAAAGGTTAATGCAAATTTTAGGATGAATTGATAGAATTTTGTTTCCAAGTCACTGCTCCTGTTGGGACTTCACTATACAATTAAACCACTTTAAATAGCCATGGCTTCTCCCAAAGAATCCTGGGAAGTGTAGTTTGTTAAGGGTGCTGAGGGTTGATTGGAGCCCCATTCCCCTCACAGAGCTACAACTGCCAAAATCCCCCTCCCCAGGAACTCAGAGAATTGTAGCTGTGTGAGGGGAATAGGGGTCTCCTTAACAAAGTAGTGTCCAGGATTTGGGCGGGGGGGGGGGGACATGACTGTTTCAATTGGTGTGAGTAACAGGAAGGGAGATTTTCGCTGAATTACTCGACAGTAAGAACAGATCAGCAATGCAGCCAATTAACAGGGAGGAGGCAGCAGAGGGAAGTGGACCCAGGAGCTTTTGGAAGTGGCTGAGACAGGGCAATGTGGGCCAAGGTAGCATCTCTGCAGGGAGATTGCGGCCACTGTGGTTTGTTCAAACCAGAGTCAAGCAGTGACTAACCACTTCCAGCCCCAAACCTGATTTGCTGAGGGAGGAAATACTGATGTGTTTAGGTGGGAATGTCTGACTAGGACTGAGTGGTCATGAAGTGAGCAGGACTGGGTTTTTTGTTTTCACTAGAGTGGAATAGTTGGGAGATTTTTGCAGTCGGCCATAAGCAGGGGCTGCATAAAGATGAATTTAGTTGACATTTTATATCCTAGTTTAATTTTAAAAGTGAAAGGTGCCTTATTTTTCTTAAACAACAACACAACATTAACCTGGGTCTCACAGGTTTAGCATTATGTGTGACCTCAGCAGCTTAACTAAGCTTTATTTACTGCCATCAAATTATCACCGTTGTTTGCTTACGAAACTTGGTTTGTTTTACCTATGGTTTCCCATGGTGGGTGGACCCAGCACTTTCCCTTAACCATGGTTTGTTTGGCCACCCCAGATTCTCACCTAAAACTACAGGGTGGCCCAAAAGTAGGTGCACTGCTTTAGAATCCACTGTCTTTGTTCTTGACTCAAGTTCGCTATCATCATTCACAACATCAGTAAAGAAAAATAATCCTTTCATCTGACTTTGCTATTCTTTCCAACTGCCACTTTGTTGTGCACCTATATAATCTGTCGTGATGAATATCATTGATTCAACTGTGTACCTACTTCTGTATATCTATTTTTGGGCCACGCTGTATGAAGCACAGGGCAAGAGCAGCTGGAAAAGAAACCAACCTCCGGAGAAGCAAGCCACGGTTTGTCTGATTGCCTTTGGTACAGTTTGTGGCTGTTTGTTAAACAAGCCATGACACAGAGCAGGTGGGGGGGGGGAACCTTGGCCCTCCAACTGTTGCTGAACTACAACTCCCAACAGCCCCAGCAAGCATGGGCAATGGCCAGGGAAGGTGGGAGTTGTAGTCTGCAACATCTGGAGGGCTGCAGGTTCTGCACACCAGACTTACAGAGTTATTTGTGAACCAGGAAAAAGTCTGTTGAAGCCAGAGAGCATGGCAGGCATGTCTCAGGGTGGAGTTCCAAGGCAGCTACAGAGGATGATGCCCCCCCCTCTCTCTCTCTGGTGCCAAGCCAAAATACTGCAGGGCCTGATGGGATATGCAAGAGTACCTCTGCTTATTTCTTTGGAGAGAAGGAAGCACACCATTCCAAATACCGTGGCTCCCATTTTTATGTGCCCCACCCCCCGTTAATGCTTGCAGGTCCCATGATTGCGGGATCCTGAACTTCATCCTCTAATGCTTTCCTACCAGTCAAAACTTTGGGTGCTACTGTGTTCATTTCTGTCACCCATTCAAAATGTTAACTAGTTATGCTGCCTGCTCCATGTTGTGCATGCACAAGCCAGAGAAAAATGTGCAAAGGGAAGCGGGGGAGGGGGAGCAGGAGAGAGAGAAAGAGAGGCTAAAGCAGGGGTCCTCAAATTTTTTAAACGGGGGCCAGTTCATTGTCCCTCAAACATGGTCGGGGGCCGGACTATAGTTTTTTTAAAAATATGTATTTACGTGGAAGTCGCACCCCTATTTTTTACTCAAGAGTAGATCCGTTGACATGCGTGGCCATGCGTAACCCAGGTCCATTCATTCCAGTGAGCCTGCCCTCTGCGTAAAAGTTAAGTTGACATCACATCTGACCAGAGCACAACAACTCCTGGGTAAGTGCGCACCATGCAACGGTCACAACAATATTGTGGCAAGGTCTCTGTGTGCGTGCGTAATTGCCGGCTCCACACAAATCTTCTTGAAATGTTCATCCCTGCCACTTTGCACGCTCCGCTTTGCCACAGAGAGACGGAGAGCAGCCCCCCGCCTGAGGCCCAAGCAATGGCGGCGGCACCTCTTTCTTCCTCATATCCCACCCACCCAGAAAGGGGGCACAGCGGCATCAGTGAGGAGGAGAAGCGGCAGCAGGAGAAGCAGCAATGGCAGAGAAGGAGGCGGAGGCGTCGGAGGAGGAGGTGGAGGCCCAGGGGAAGCCAGGGGCCCCTGCCAAGCACGCACCATCATCATGGGGAAAACCCAGCTCAGGTGCTGGGGGTGGCAGCGCCACCTCTGCTCTGATCCACGCCGTCACTGTGCGCAAACGTCGCAGCTTCGGATTGGCTGCAGGAGCTTTCTGAAGCCATGCCAGCTTTGCCGCCCACCCAGAAACCATTCCAGCCTCGCAGAAGTCGGTCCCCATGCAGCAAAGCGTCCGCAGCGCACGGGACTGACCAAGTGGGAGGCAGGGTCTGCGGGCTGGATTTACGAGTCGGGGGCTGCATTTGCCCCCCGGGCCGTAGTTTGCCGATCCCTGGGCTAAAGGAACTGCATGTTTGGAGTGGGTGGAATACATAGGCATCATTCTCCCCCTCCGCTCCCCTTGGGCCTATGCCAAATTATCCCTGTGTACCAGAAGGAATAAAAATCCTCCTTACAGTCTCCTGGCTGCAGATGGGGAAACTGTGATCCTCCAGATGTTGGACTACAACTCCCGTCAGTTCCAGCCAGTGACAGGTGGTCAGGGATGATGGGAGCTGTAGTCCAGTAACATCTGAGGACTTGACAGGAGCCCCACCACTGCTATAGTCTCTGTTTCTGGCTCCTCAAATTGCCCTCCTCCATAACATGGAACTGCAGTGGACCATGAGTTCAGGACCCAGCCCACTCCTGCAGCATTTCTAGAAAGAGTCCCAGGGCATTTGCCTGTATGGAAGAAGCAGTCTGATTTGGGCAGTTTCCCCTCCACTCCCTAATACGCAGTTGCTTCCTGAAGTGAAAGAGATGCACTCTGCTTCAAAGACTGACTGGGTCAGTTAAGATAAAATATAAAGGATTAAAAGAAGATTAAAAGAAATCCGAAGAGCACCGGTAAGCGCGTCTTACCTCGGCGCCATGTTGAAAAAAGCCCCTCCATGTGCTCAGAGGTCCTTTCCTCTATTCTTGCATGCAATATTATTCTGAGATTTCGAACCCTGGCAGTGAAGTCAAAGACTGAGCCCCAGAATGCTCAAGCCCCCCAATAAATGCTCCTGATTATTAACATTGAAGACTGGTCCATTAAGGCAAATTTGAAGTTACCCATACTTACTGAGCATAACATCATAGCAGGCCTGCCAGATCAGGCCAGTGGCCCACCTGGTCCTGCATCCTGTTCTCCAAGTGGGAAGCCTGCAAGCAGGACCTGAGTGCAGCAGCATTCTGGGACTCAGAGGCACATTGCCTCCAACATGGGTAGAGCACAGCCTTCCTGAATTGGTCCAGTCCTCTTTTAAAGCCATCCAAGTGGGTGGCCCTCACTGCCACGTGGGGTAGCGAGTTCCATAGATTAATTATGTGATCTGTGAAGAAGTACTTTATGTTATCTATTCTGAATCTTCCAGCATTTAGCTTCATTGGGATGTCCACAAGAAACACATTTCTCCGTCTGCTTTCTCCTTGCCATGCAAAATTTTATAAACTTCTGTACGGTCACCTCTTCATTGCCTTTTCTCGGAACTGAAAAATCCTAAATGCTGCAACTTTTCCTCGTAAGAGAATTGTTCCATCCCTTTGATCCTTTTGCTTGCCCTGTTCCGAACTTTTCCAGCTCTGCAATATTCTTTTATATATATATATAAATAATTTTTATTAATTTTCCAACATACATTTATAATATCCAATCTGAATTTATCACATATTTTCTCTTTTGAACTTCCTTCAGCCCCTCTAACAATCATCCATTATTCAATTTTTCAGTTACACATTTCCTAATTTTTATATTGCAATTTACATACCTTCACCCTCTTATTTTTCTTCAACACAATATTCCTCAATCATTCACAGAGCTTCTTGAAATCCCACTAGCATTGTTTGCTCATCACATATACATTTCAAATAATCTGAAAATTTTTCCCAATCTTCGATGAACTTTTGGTCTCGTAGATATCTGATCTTCCCCGTTAGTTTATCTAGTTCTGCATAGTCCATCAGTTTCATTCTCCATTCTTCTAACGTCAGTAGTTGTTCCTGTTTCCATTTTTGGGCCAGTAATATTCTCGCTGCAGTTACTGCGTATTGGAAAAGTTTACAGTCCTTTCTATTTATCTCATTTCCTACTATTCCTAAAAGAAAAGCCTCTGGTTTCTTAACAAATGTATATTTCAACATCTTTTTCAATTCGTTATATATCAATTCCCAGAAACCCTTCACCTTCTTGCAATCCCACCACATATGGTAAAATGTTCCCTCTTTTTCTTTACATTTCCAACACTTATTACATGTTTTATACATTTTTGCCAATTTTACGGGTGTAATATACCATCTATAAACCATTTTTATAACATTTTCCTTTAACGCAGTGCATGCCGTAAATTTTATATTTTCATTCCATAATTTTATCCAATCATTGAACTGTATATTATGACCCAAATCTCTGGCCCAGTGTATCATAACCTATTTAACTTCCTCGTCTTTTCCAGCAACATTTTATACATTTTAGATAAAATGTTGTACTCATTATTTATTATTTCCATTTGAAATTTTGATTCTTTTTCATCAAAACCTCTCTCTTTAAAATCCTTTTTAAACATTTCATTAACCTGATAATAATGCAACCAATCATATACATGCTCCTTCACTTCTTCATAAGGTTTCATTTTCCATTTTCCTCCTTCTTTTACTAACAATTCTTTATATGTAATCCAGTTCCCCCTCATATTGACTTTCTTAAGACTCATAACTTCTAACGGAGATAGCTAGTGGGGAGTTCTAGGTTCTAATAAACTTTTATACCTCTCCCATATTTCTATGAGAGATCTTCTAAAGATGTGGTTTTCGAAACCTTTGTGGATTTTTTTCTTCTCACACCATAAATATGCGTGCCAGCCAAATCTGTTATCAAAACCTTCTAAATCTAACAAATCAGTATTTTTTAACTTTATCCATTCCTTCAACCAACAGAGACATGAAGCTTCATAATATAATTTCAAGTCTGGCAGGGCGAAGCCTCCTCTTTCTTTCGCATCCGTTAATAACTTAAACTGAATTCTTGGCTTCTTACCCTGCCAGATATATCTTGAAATTGCTCTTTGCCATTCTTTAAAGATCACTGTCCCCTTGATTATTGGAATTGTCTCAAACAAAAACAACATCTTTGGCAGCACGCTCATCTTAATCGTTGAAATTCTCCCCCACAAAGATAACTCCATTCGTCCCCACACCTCTAGATCTTTCTGTATTCCCTTCCACACTGGCTCATAGTTATTCTGAAACAAATCAATATTATTGAGTGTTAACCAGATTCCCAAATATTTAACTTTTTTCACCACTTCTATCCCTATTTGTTGTTGCATTGTTTCTATCATACCTTGTTCCATACCTTGTTGTTCCATTGTTTCTATCATACCTTGTTGCTCCGCAATATTCTTTTTGTGGTGAGTATTCCACATGCCTGCCTGCCTTCCTACGTACAGCCATTCCAGCGAGTGGCACCTGCTGCCAGTTTCCTCCTCCGTGGTCTCTGTGCTGCCCCCCTAGAACTGAGCAGGGAAGAAGATGGGGACAAAACAGGCTTCCGTTCCCTCTGTTTGTCATAGGCTCTACCTCTGCCTGTCCTTGGCTCTGGCTCCACCCAGCCGGGGCCTCCCATCTTCCTGCCCTAAAGGCACCAGCCAGCATGACTTATTAAGCAAGAGAAAGGAGACGAACACCCCCCACTCCCCATACTACTTGCTTCCCTTACCACTTCCTGCACATTCCTATGTGGTGTTGCAGAGCACTCAGCACCTCTTTTTAAAATGGGAACATTGTCTGAAGAGATGTTTTCTAGTCCGCTGGGTGGGCACCCGCTTGCTACATCTGCTGGCTCTTTACGAGGCCAAGGAAAGCCACTGTTTCCAGCCAGGGGCATGACAGGCTGGATTTATGCTCCTTGTTGTGCCTGGGAAGTGCAAACCAGATGATGAGCTGGCAGCCTGTTTGCCTTTTGCTGCATCCAGTTCTCTGTGCCCCTTTAGCAGAAGGCTGTCCTTCCTGGGTGTTTTTGCAGAAATGGCTGTGAGGGGATGGAGAAGCAGGAACCTCAGACACCACACACAGAGGGGGGGGTTCTTTATTAACACAAAAAATCTCAGGAACCAGGAGGGTGGAAGAATGCATCTCTTTGGAACACATCTTCACCACCTCCCGCTGAACAGCCATAGCAAATCCAGGTGCTGGAGGAAGCAGCTTGGGCCAATAGGGAAGCAGCAAATAAATCTTCTCCTCTGGGGGATGGAAAATTGCACTCTCTTTTCCAAAAAATGCAGTCCTCCCTCTCACACACAAACTGCTCTTTCCTGACTCCACTTCCATAGCTGCCAATTCTACTCATGGGTTGGCAGGCCATTAACAGTGATGAGACACTGAATGCAGGACTTGCACAGCATGGATGCTGTGTGCCACCAAACCAAAGACAACAACAATCCAGAGTCTTGTTCCTCCTAAGCAAAACTCTCCCCTCGAGTCTTACATTGGACTAAACTGTGTATTTTGCTGGCTTCTATGAAGCCGGAGGACAAGAGAAATCCTTCCATGTGTTAGGCGGAGCCCCAATCTGGAGCGTCACTGGAGCAACAGGAAGATGGCTGTGGCAGACATCTGGATGCAGTGCCTATGGCAAAAACTTGGTAAACAAATGTTCTTGGGAAATACATGGAGTAATGTAGACTGGAAAATCTGGAATCACCTGGATTCAAAATCTGGAACCACCTGGATTCTGGAGATGGATTCTTAAACAGAGGACCAGATGTATTTATCAGAACTCCTGGAGGAAGGAAAAATCCAGAATGTGTTTGGAAAGACGATAAGCCTCCCACCATTGTCCTCTCTAGGGACTCCTCCAGATGACCTGCTTATTGCACATTCATCCTGTTTTGCTTGCACAAAGCTTACACGGAGGTGAGATTATATCTGGTCTTTATGGAGCATCTATCCTGATTTGCTTGTGGGATGTTTATATTCACACTTTGCAAGCCACAGAACACCTGGGTTTTTAAAAAGTGGATTTGTTGCACTAGGATGAATGTGCTTTAATCCACTTTAATTGAGGAAACCTACATTTCCCAGTATGTGCTTGAATCTCCTGCAAAATACTGGCAGTCGGGTGGTGCCCTTTGATTGGACTGAGGGCAGCCTGTATTCAACAGGTAGACCTGGCTCCAGGTTTCGCAGGTCTCAGACAAGAAGCTATGCATTGCCCTCCTAGTTGCATTGCAGCCCATGGCAAGTGAAAATCATGCCCTTGCCAATGTACAATTGCCAGCGCATAATTGCAGCCAGCCTCAAAACAGTAGCAGCAGGAGTGTTGGATTAGCTCTGCCCTGGCACAAACAACATGCTGAGCTCCCACGCCTTGCCTCTCCCCCTACTGGCAAGCAGAAGCTACCCTTGGCATTGGGAAGCCAGGATTGCAACACTGCCCTGCCTATGCCACTCTGCCAACCTGCAGATAGCACATCTGTAGTTAGGCTAGCCTTCATCCAGCAGGTGCCTTCCAGAAGTTTTGGCTACAACTCCCATAAGCCATGACTGATAGGATTTGTAGCCCAAAACATCTGGAAGGCACCAAGGTGAGTGGCAGCTGGGTTAGCCCATCAGCCTTCTGAAATGCCAAGGTCTTTAGGTGGCATCAAGACACCTATGGCATCCAGAGTAGGAATGAAGGGACTTCCGGTCAGCGCCAGCGACGAATGGCGGATTCCCTCTGAGCTCCGGAGGGAATCGGCTCCACGGGACAGGGTCTTGCCGCTCCGGCGAAGCGGGGACCCGAAGAAATCACAGGCAGTGAAGCCTGGGAACTTGGAGGCTCGGCGGGCTCCCACTGCGAAGGAGCCTTTTTAAAGGCTGCGGAGCGGAACGGGGGTGAGCAGCGCGGAGCTGAGAGCCGTCTACCGCTTCCGTGGAGTGAAGCCGCATGGCCATCGTCGGAGAGCGCTGATTTCTTCCTGGCGATTGGACTCTAAAGCAACTACTCGTGAGTAGGCTTAAGTCAATTAATTCGAGGAAAAACTTTTTTTAAAAAATTCGGCACCGAAACAGGAAAGGTAAAAACAGGAAGTCTACCTTTCCGGCTTGTAAGCAGATCAAAGCAAAGAGACTCTAAAGCTGTAACTTTGAAAGACGTCTTTTTAAAGGTCTAAAATCCAGCACCAAAAAAGCGATCCCCCCCCCCGCCTGCAGGAGCAGAGGGGAGAAATTTGAGAGGTATTTACCTGCAAGGAAGGAGGGAAGTAAAGTTACATCTGCTGCCTCTGAAATCTGGGAACGAACTGCCTATGATAGGGAAAGCCTAATTGGGAAGAATTGCCAGCACGTTAAAGGTAAAGATTTTTGATACAACTCTGTGAAAGATACAGTGTTTCTGGAACTGCTTTTGACTAAAAAGTAACTTTTAAGGACACTGAATTTGTGGCGTTTAAGGGTACTGGGGACCTATAAGGACCATATTTGTTTTAAAAGTTGCAAAGTGAAGTTGGAAGTATGTCCCCCTAGAGGAGACTATGTTGTAACAACAACTAAGCCACTAAGTAACCAAGCTTGGAAAATTCCTCTTCAAAACAAATCTACCAGGCGTGAGACTGACCTTGGGTTTTGCATGAGGTCAAATTTGAAGCTTTCCTTGTTGGGTCGAATTGCAGCTATAAAGATGAATGTATTGCCTAGAAAGTTGTTTTTGTTTCAAACATTGCAAATTGTGGACAAGATGGACTGTTTCAAGAAGTGGCAGAAAGACATTTCTAAATTTGTCTGGCAGGGCAAGAAGCCCGGAATAAAATTTAAGATATTAACTGATGCAAAGGAAAGGGGTGGATTTGCCCTGCCAGACTTTAAACTTTACTATGAATCAGCAGCGTTCTGCTGGTTGAAAGACTGGCTGCTTCTTGAGAACACAGACATTTTGGATTTAGAAGGTTTCAACAATGTTTTTGGGTGGCATGCATATTTGTGGTATGACAAGGTTAAAGCACATAAAGCATTTAAAAACCATATTGTTAGGAAAGCATTGTTTAATGTTTGGATTAGATATAAAGATTTATTGGAAAATAAAACCCCAAGGTGGTTGTCACCAATGGAAGCGAAAGCTCAGAAAAAGCTCAATATGGAGGCCAGATGGCCCAAGTATTGGGAAATTTTGGAACAAGAAGGAGATAGACTGAAACTGCAGAGTTTTGAGAAACTAAAAAACAAAGTGCAAGACTGGCTTCATTATTATCAGATAATGGAGGCTTACAATTTGGATAAGAAAGTTGGCTTCCAGGTGGAAAAATCTAAATTGGAAACAGAACTGTTAGAACCCAAAACTAAGACTTTGTCAAAAATGTATAACTTGCTGCTGAAATGGAACACTCAGGATGAGACTGTCAAATCAGCTATGATTAAATGGGCACAAGATGTTGGACATAACATTATGTTTGCTGGCTGGGAACAGTTGTGGACCACTGGGATGAAATTTACAGCATGTAATGCCTTAAGAGAAAATATTATGAAAATGATATACAGGTGGTACATGACCCCAGTCAAGCTTGCAAAAATTTACCATTTGCCCGATAATAAGTGTTGGAAATGTAAAGAAAATGAAGGTACATTTTTTCACCTTTGGTGGACGTGCCCTAAGATTAAGGCTTTCTGGGAAATGATCTATAATGAATTGGAAAAGGTATTTAAATATACCTTCTTGAAGAAACCAGAGGCCTTTCTCTTGGGTATGGTCGGCCAGTTGGTGTCAAAAAAGGATAGAACTTTCTTTATGTATGCTACAACAGCAGCAAGAATACTTATTGCAAAGTACTGGAAGATGCAAGATTTACCCACTCTGGAAGAATGGCAGATGAAGATGATTGACTGCATGGGATTGGCAGAAATGACTGGCAGAATCCGTGACCAGGGAGAAGAGTCGGCGGAAGAAGATTGGAAGAAATTCAAGGACTATTTACAGAAATATTGTAAAATTAATGAATGTTGAATGATGTCGGATAGAAATTAAGGGTTTTTTTTAGCTGTAATGCTTTGAGATAAGGATTTGCTGAATAAATAATTTGAATTGGACTACAAGAAGGGGAGGTATGAGGAGGTCAGGGAAATATGTCATTGAAAACTAAGTATTGTGGACTGTATGTGTTTTTAAACTTTTTTGCTTTTTGTTTGTATAAAAATTGGAAATTTTAATAAATATATTTTTTTAAAAAAGAGTAGGAATGAAGTTTGTTGCTAGACTAACAAACTTATCTGAGCTCTTTGGTAGTAAGGTGGGATAAACATGCTAAATAATTTTCATTTTGGGTTTGCAAAATGCCTCGGTAAGGATCAAAGGAGAAGAAAACAAGATCAGCCACGCTGCCATCTTCAGATTCCCCACCACTGCAAGTTGAAGGATGAGCGACATCAAAGCTCCTGCAGCCAAACTGAGCAGTTAAAACCAATTAAATAGTTCTGTATTTACTTAACGCCAAATATAGAAGATTTATATGCAAACAATTACCTTATAAACAGGATATCTTTAGACTTAAAAAAAAACAAAACCATCTGAGTTTATAAATATATCTTGGAGCAGAATGATTGCAGCACTAAAAATGTTCTCCCAAGATCACTGATTGTGTTTGAAGAACAGCCCCACTGGCAACTTTAAAACACGGCAAAAGCTGTTAGTGAACTTTGGCTGGGAAAGGAAATGTGCAAAGGTCCCACTCCCAATACTGCAGAGAACATACAAAAGGGACCCTTAACTCTTCATCCCAATATTATGTTATATTATTGTGCCTCCTGCCTGCAAGTTGTTTTCCCAAATGGTGCAGTATAAGTATGAACCAACCTTTGTCAACCTGGCACTTTTCTTGAATTTAATCTTTTGGCTACACATTGTGGCAGTGTTTCTTTTATATTTCTTTTATATTTTATATTTGTTAACATACTAATTTGCATACTAATTTTTAAAAGTTTGAAATAATAATAATTTTTTATTTATACCCCGCCCATCTGGCTGGGTTTCCCCAGCCACTCTTGGCATTGGGAAGCAAAATTCAAACCCAAATGGGGCTAATGGGCTGAAGTCGTGCAGATTTTAAATCAAAAGGCCAAAGTCTTTGATTTTAATCTGGCTTTCTGGTTGTTTTTCAAAGAGATGTTATCCTGCACCACTGCTCATTTTCATTGGCTGAAATGACCATGCCAGCATGTTGACTTGATTATTTGCAAATATCCTTAGTATATATATATATATATTTGTGTGTGTGTGTGTGTGTGTGTGTGTGTGTTCTGCATGTTATGCTAACTATGGGCATATGCAAAAATCACACTCAGCTTATCCTGGAACATGATACAATGTGGATGACACGTATTATCATCATCATCTCTTTTGTCACACTAGCTTCTGTTGCAGAGAAAGTGTGCAAGAACGGTAGCCCTGCAGATGTTGTTGGACTCCATGTCCCTTCCCACCCCAGCTAGCATGACCAATGGTAAGGGATGATGGGAATTCCTGGATTCATCCTGGATTCAGCCTGCCATCATCAGGCAGAATGGGGCTGAAGAGGAGGGTTTGAGGAGCTAGGCATGGAGGTTTCTTTTTTATTCTGCCTGATGAAAAGTCTTGTGTAACATAAAAAATTAGATGCTCCTTCCCCAGCGCAAGCTGGCCTGATAACACGATTGCACATTCTTTAATCTACAGTACAAGTCTGCAATGCAATTTAAGAGGAGCCAGAAGATGATTAAGAGCAGGAAACCACAATCTCCATGGATGACTTGTCACAGTAGTTGTTCCGGGGACATTTGCTCCTGAAATTTTAGGCAAAGCTGATAAATTCTTCATACTTTCTCATTCCCACCCGTAATATCCTCTGTCCTGACAGTAACTTTTTAAAAAACATTTTGTTGTGAACTGCTTTGAGAGATGCCTGTATTAGAAAAGCAATGTATAAATGTTTGTTTGGAAATGTCTGTTTGCTGCACATCTTTACTCAAAAAAGGGCCAGGGCCAGGGGAATGTTCAAGTTTAAAGCATGCCATACCACATGACACACACAGCTGCATGCAACACACACCCAAGGACTCCAAGTCCCAGCCCAAAATGTCAGAGCACATGCGGGAAAAGTTAGCCTTGCCTGGAGATGCAATAGACACCAGATTCTGCTGGCAAGGCTGCAGAGGATTTAAGCCAAGTAAACAGAAACAAAGCCAAGCAGTCAAGGATTGGGGTGGGGGTAGGGAGAGAATCTGGCCAGGACCTTCCCAAGATTTGCACAAACGAATCCAACCCGGAAATCTTACACAAGAACAAAACAACATCATTAGGAAAGTAACTACTCCTGATAAAATGTCATTAGAAAACAACAGCTTAAGCCGCCCCTGGGCATCTCAAGACAATGGAGGTCCCAGAGGTGGAGCCTATTTTGAAAGGCAAAACCAGGAAGCTTGATGGGTTCCAAATATTTTGGTCAGCTAGGAAGGTGAAAGGCTACCCTGTGGATGCTCTCAAGATGTCCTTGGCAAAACTATTTAATCCAATGCTACTTGCAAACAGTTCCTTCTCCTGGGATAGCAGTCGGAAGTGGCCCGGTTTGGAGGCATCGATCTGGAATGCCTAAAATTAAATCCTAGCTAATCCGTTTATCATGGTTTTCCTGGGTTGCCTTGGAGAAGTCACTCATTTTCCATTCACTAGTTTATAAATTGGTAATAACATTGTTAACGGAAAAATCCGAGGGCTCCCTTGGACAAAAAGTAAAGACACCAACCAGAGTAAATTGAAGCAAATCAGCAGCCTGTAGGCTTGGTCTTTATTGAAGAAAGACTGTCGCGACAGGGTGCTCCCCTCACTTGCAGGTGAGAGGAAAGACACAGAAAAATGGTGTGCCAGGTCTTATAAAAACTTTTGAAATTCCCATCCCCTAGGTCAAGCCCACCCCCAGAAACATCATGCATACATTACAGAAAGGAGGGGTTGAGGGAGGAGTTGTGGTGGTAACCTGAGTGTCCTGTCACCTGGCTGGTTCCCCCTTTCCCCCTCCCCAGGAATTATTCTCTGAAGACAAAAGGTAGTCGCAGTTTCCTGCCCCCCCCCCCGAGGGAAAATCTGATCATTGTCCTTTGTTCCAGTCCAAGCTGAATCCATTCCCATATGGAAGTTCTTTGTGATCTTGATTGTCTTCTGTCTAGGACCATCAGGGTTGGCATAGCAACTGGGCAGGGCTCCTGTGGATGTGCTGGTATGCTCAAGGGATTATGGCTGCCCTGTATCAAACCTTCCCCATTTTGTAGTCTTTCCTTCATGGAGTAAAATAAAAGTGGAACAGTGCAAATCCGATGTATGGTTGGTTTTTCTATGAATTTATCACAGAAGCGTGGCGTATGTAGTGTGTGAGTGTGTGTGAAGTTTGTACAAACTGAATGATTGGGGTGGGGGGGTTCCTGCTACAACATGCAGAGCAAAGGTTTGCATGTTTCCTTGCAAGTAAGCACTACTGTTCTCAATGGGGCTTCCTAGTATGTGTCTTCTTATCATCTTCATCATTGCATGTGTAGGGCGATTTTTATGGGCAAGCCTGAATTATTTCTTTTATTTAAAGTACTGTTATCACGCTCTTCCTCCAAGGAGTTCAGGGCTGTATGCTTAGTTTCTCCCTCCTAAGTTTATCCTCACAGCAATCCTGTAAGGTAGGGCTGGGCTGCTCAAGGTCAGATTTGAGCCCAGATGTATATTCTGAACAAGGGGCAAGGACCCTTTACCAGCCTGAGGACCGCATTCCTTGCAGCCATCTGTGGCTCCATTTGCATAACAAAGACTATCACAGAGATATCAAAAATTTCAAAAGTAGGACACCCATGGCTTGGCTTTTGAAAAGCCGTGGGTCTGCAGTACTTAGCTAATTGAGAATCACTGCTGTAAGCGATCCCTTGCACTTAGTATTGTTTGATCCCTGGTATCTCCAGGTAGGCCTAAGAGGAGAGACTTATCCTCAGTGGAGCATCAATGTATTGCGGTCAGGAAAGGGCTTGTTTGGTTCTTTCCTTGAAGAGCTCTGGTGATGCTCAAAGTTCCACAGCTGCAGCTTTGATGGGGAGAGGGGGACCCCTGCTTGCCCACTGCTGTCCCGCCCCTGGGAGTGGGACTGGCAATAGGGGGTTGGAGGACTATGACAATGAATTCAAAGACGGCCGACCACTAGGGACAACATTGTTCCAAGGGGCAAAGTTCACCCCAGAAGCAACATTCCTTACGGATGCTAAAACTTCTCCTGACACAACCTTATGTAAAGACATGGATCCATCCCCAAAGTGAAAATATGTCCCCTGCAACCTTAAAACTCAAAACTGCAGGTCTGATATTGAGGATGAAATCTTGGGTTATGCCAAAAACGAGTAAGAAACTGAGCTGAGTCAGATGGAGCAAAAATTCCCTCTCCCTTAAGAATTGCTCTGTACAGTACTGAGAAAGTATGAGCACAGGCAAGTGTAGGCATTGGGGAAGGGCCATGGCTCAGTCGCAGTGCACTTGCCTGGCATGCAGAAGGTTCATCTCCAGGTAGGGCTGGGAGAGGCTCCCTGTCTGAAACCCTGGAGAGCCACTGCCAGCCAGTGGAGGCAGTATTGAACTAGATGGTCCTCACTCTGTATAAGGCAGTTTCCCGTGATCCTCTGCATCCTTAAGAAGAGAAAAGCCCTGCTGGATCAGATCAAATACCTATAGAATCTAGCTTCCCACAGTGGCCAGCCCATGGGAAGTCCACAACCGGGACATGAGTGCCACACTCCCCTAGAGACTCTCTAGCTGCAGAGGCATGCTTCCTCTGAGATTGGAGGCGACACAGCCATCCATCATGACTAGCAACCATTGATAGCCTTAGTCTCCAGAAAATAGCCAAATCTCCTATCAGAGTTGGCCAAGCTGGTAGCCAGCACCAAATCTTGTGACAGCAAATACCATAGTTTTAATTGCACTGAGCAAAAGAACTGCTTCCCTTCGTCTGCCCCAAATCTCCCACCATTCAGTTTCACTGGATGACCCCTCGTATTATGGGATAGGAAGAAAACCTTCTCTCTATCCACTTCCTGCACAGTGTGCATCATTTTATTGTGTGAATGTCGGCAATAGCAACACCATCACCCGAAGAAACTCCACCCACCCTCTTGTACACACACAAATGCAGCAAACCACACGCAGCTCCAGACCAATTCCTGGAGACGGAATGTCGTGCCCTTGACGGAATCACAGGAAACACCTTGTCCCTGGAAAGCCATGGCAGCGTGCCTGGCGCAGGGGCCTCTTCCTTCTCCTGCATTGTTTACAACACACCAAGCTGGATTTTCTTTTCTGCCTTGTGGTTGTGACCTGCGTGATGCAAGCAGAGGGGGAAGAGCCTCATCAGTGGAGCAGCTTCCAAGAAACCTATGCCTGGGAGCAGGCCCCATTGAATGTGGTGGGGCTTAGGATTGAGCTTCGGGTCCCACTGCAAGCAATGGGTCTGGTCTCATTCATTTCAGAAGGACTTGGAACAGAATCCTACTCACGGTTACTGAGCCAAGTCCCACTGTGTTCAGTGGAGCATAGAGTGGAGTGCACCCTAAACATACAATTTGATCTCAGTCAGACTTATTTCTAAGAAAATGTGCATAGGGTTGTTCTGAAAGTATGGTTCAGTGCAATTCAGTTGGCCCGAGAATTTGATCTTGGTAAATCTTTATTCTACCAAGTCTAACAAAGTTGTTGCCATCTAGCCAATGTCTCCAGCAATGGAATAAGGCATTTGCAACCAGTCAGGGATCCTAGTGGTTGTATACAGTGCTCACTCGACTTCCTGCTGTTCCTGTGGCACCCTAGAATCACATGGTCTCTTACTGCCTCTGTTTGCCACTTATAGAGAATAATAATTTGTAAACTGGGAATGGCTGAACTTTCACATTTGTCCTCTGGACCTAACACAATGTGTTTTTTTGTTTTTAAAGCACTTTGTAGTTGAAAGGGTGCACTATCCTCTCAGGGGGAAAGCACCGTTTAAATCCCATTGGTTTCAATGGGAGAGATTTAAGCACATTAATCATTCTACCATTGAAAGCAATGAGATTGAACACTAGCTGGGTTGTGGGCTCTTAAAATGCAAATGATTCCCGGAAGTGCTAAAGGAATAATCAATTAACCAGTTAATCAATTAACCAAGGCAAATTATGATAATCAAACTGTAAAGCAACCAGATGGATAACCAATGGCAAAATATGTGTATAAGCTAACTTTTCAAACATTTCCCCGACTCAGGATCAAGGGTGGAAGGGAGAATCACACACACACTTTGAGCACCAAATGTTAAGTATGAATCTTCCCTTATGAAGTTGCAGAGGCAATAAGCTTCCCTTTGAACAGTTTGTCCACACAAATGCCAAAGGAAGCTAGCTAAGCTGTGAGGTCTTCATCACCACCTTACTAACTCTGCCAACTGGACCTCCATTGTATGGTTGGGACTTTGAAATGCTAATAAATTTGCCTCACAATATCATCACCAGCCGGTTTTCCTTCCTTGCTTTTATCATCCTGTTGTTGTCTGGAAAAGCCTGTGTTTTTAGAAGCTCTCCTCTACATCTTTTTTTCAACAAACAACTTGTTCTTTTAAAAAATAAATAAAGTTCATCACATTTTTTTATTTTAAGAACCCACCTCGGTTTACCAGCAGGGATTCATTTCTGCAATAACAAGTGCTAGACCTCAAATTTGCCTGCAGGGAAATACCGACCCTCTGTGTATTTATTCACGCCTCAGTTTTCCTCCAGGGAGCTGGAGGAATTCTCTCCCTCATTTTATCCTCACAACAACCCTGTGATGTAGGTTAGGTGGAGAGTGACTGGCTCAAGGTCACCCAGTGAGCTACAGGGCAGGGCAGGGATTCGAACCTTGGTCTCTCAGGTCCCAGTGCAGCACTCTAACCACTTGCTTTTGCAGCTTTTGCTGGAACAGACTAACACAGCTCCCCTTCTGGAGATTGTCACTAAGGTTCCTCGTTGTTCAGAAAAAGGTATTCTCAATATGCTCAGAGGCATTCTCATTTCTTCACATTTTCCTAATTCAAACCCAAGTTCTGATGGAGACAAAAGCTCTGTTGGATCTGCCAACAAAGGCTGAAACTTTTCTCGGGGTTAGCAAAAGCCAGTGGTTCTTTCAGTGAAACTATGCTTAGGGTTTTGCCATTGACTGAGGATTAAATCAGAAAGAATCACAAGAAAAAAGAAAGAAAATGATATTAACTCTGCCAGTCCAGAACACGTTTTCTCAGAGGGAAACCCCAGTGAGATCAGTGCCACTTACTTTCAAATAAACTTAGGGAAGCAATGTTATTCTGTGTCCCATGCGCCACAGTGTTAGACAGCTGTGAAAAGGCAAATTCAAAGCTACAGATCATTAGGAAAGGAAATTTAAAAATTAGAATTGCAAATGTCATAATGCTGTTCTGGTGTGGCTGCATTTGGAATGCCAGACCTATGCGTAAGAAAGAATCAAAACGGAGGATTCTCAGAAGAGCTGAGGGAAGTCCAAAAGAATGTATCTGTGAAAAAAATGTGTTATGTTTTTTATAATTTTGTTTTTTTTAAAAAAATAATATTTATTCAAAATTTCATGAATACATAAACACAAAAAAAGAAACAAGAAAAACAGAAAAATACAGCAAAAAGTAAAACAAAAAGAAAAAACCAAAAAAGGAAGAAAAATACAAATCTCAAATTACAACTTTTCATTTGCTTATTTCTTGAACCTCCTCGCACCTCCCTTTTTGTATTCTGATTTAATTCGTTATTCCAGCAAATTCTTCCCATATTTCTCAATTTTAATTTAAATAATTAATCTTAACCATCTATCTTATTTATTAATTCAACATATCCTTTCCATCTTTTAATATAATCTGTTATTCAATTAATCATTTCTGCTAAAGCCACTTTAGTTCCTTTCCAGCATATTCCCTAATATTTCATTAATGTTGCACTAATTCCAAAATTCAAAAGAAATTTTCCTTGATATTTCTAATTTTTATCCAACGGCCCTTCTTCCTGGTTTCGGGTTATGTCAGTCCTTTCTGTCCATTACATCCAGTCCATCAATCTGGTGTTCTTATGTCCGAGGCCCTTAAGTCTCTTCTAGGCCCCTTCTGCAGATTTTCTTGTTCTTGTTTGTGCTTACGCACGTCTTTGTCTATTGTTGGTTTCTTGGGGAGTGGGTCTCCGGAGGGTTCCATCCGATAATAGTTTCCATTTTCCTTTGTCAGACTGACCCATTCCCCCCAGTCCCACTCCCCGTCGTCATCTTTGTAATCCAAAAAATGTTTATCCAAAAGATAGTTGTCCTCCTGTTTCATGGTCCCACTAGAGTTAAGAGCTTCCTTGACTTCAAACACTTCCAAACACTCTCCAAGTTCAATCTTCCAACGCAGTGGCTTTTGTTCCTGCAGGACTTTGGATCTCTCCATTTGTGTTGTTTGAGGAGTAATCACAGCCTCTTCCTTCCTCATCTGCCCTTGGACTTGCCTTGTCAAACCAGATTCCTGAATTGGTCGCTGTATAGCTTCTTTATCCTTATTTCCTGTTAAGTCAAGTTCACTGGCTACAGCATTCATCAAGTCCAACTTTTCATGCATCAAGTTCATTTTCTCATGCAGCTGCTCCAGCAAAGTATTTGACATGCCGAGGGCAGACACCAAACCTTCCTTCCAACACATTTCTGTTCAAGGTCAAACGGCTGGTCCCACGATCCCAATCTCGCAGCTGTAGAGTCTCCAAGTAAGCTGCAACAACAAACTGACAGGCTCCCTCTAGGGGACACAATTTCTATTTGTATCCATTTTTAAAAAGTATCCAACAAAGGAGATTACTTTCGATTTCAAATACTTTCGATTTTCAGATACTTTGTTTCTTTAAAATGCAGAAATGCAGAAAGTAGCGTTGAAGTTAATTTGTTTCTCTTTTCTTGACTATCTGTCAAAATGCTCCACTTTCAATCAATGGATGTCTCAAACAATTTCTGTCCTGACACCCCGTCCCCAGGTTTGGGACGATGGAAACTTAAATTCCTTTACTCTCCTCCTGCAGGGTTACACAGTCAAGTCCCCCCCCCCCTTTTCTCCTGCTTCCAAGGGGGTTTTATTGGTTGTGGATGCAGGAAATTTCCAACTTTAAAACAGTTTTCCAGGCTATTAGGTTGCAAGGTCTTTGCTTCAGTCTATATACAAAAAGCGGAAGGCGGACTTCCTGTTTAAACCTTCCCGCTTCGTGCCTAATTCCCAAATTTTGCAGATTTCTTGATCCAATTCTCCGTTTTTACTCACGGGTACTTGATTTAGAGTCCAAATGTCATCAGGAAAAAGTCAGCGCTCTCCGGCGATGGCTGTGCGGCTTCCCTCCATGGAAATAGCGATCGGTTCGTAGCACCGCACTGCTCACCCCACTTCACTCCGGAGCCCCGGAAAGGGGTTTCCTCGTGAGTAGGGGAGGCGCTTTTGGTGCTCTGCCAAACCCCACGTTCCCAGGCTTCTCCGCCTGGGATTTCTAGCGGGTCCCCGCCTTCGCCGCGGCGGGAAGACCCAATTTCCACAGAGCCCGTTCCTCCAGTCGGAGGAACTCCGCCATTCGTCGTTGGCGCTAACCCGGAAGTATGTTTTTTATAATTTTGTATTGTAAAATGAATAAAAATATTTATTAAAAAAAAATTAAAATGGAATGCCAGACCTACAAATCTACACATTTTGCCTTAGTAGCGACTTGGAAACCAATATGCCTGTGTGTTTGGCTTCCCCGCTCGCTAAAATGTCTGATTGACCTTCATGTTTATAGATAAATTATTTTTTACAAAGGCACTGCATGCCTTTGGTGCTTTCTTGTAGAAAGGAGCTGGAGCTTCTAAATATGGGCACAGAAGAAAGCAGACAGGCAGAAAGTGCTAGCTCCAAAACAGCACATCGATTTTTTAAAAACCCGCTTCTCCCTAAAAACCTCTTAGCAATTCTGCCAAATCTGGCAGATAGGAATCCAGTCTCCACTCTGACAGGCAACTGACGCATTCCAGATCCTTGGAACAAAGCCAGTCAGTTGCCCACGAGAGCCCATTGTGTCTCCATCAACTACCATGCCTAGATAAAGGTAGAGGGACCCCTGACCATTAGGTCCAGTCGCGGACGACTCTGGGGTTGCAGCACTCATCTCGCTTTATTGGCCGAGCATGACTTAGCCACTTCTGGCAAACCAGAGCAGCGCATGGAAACGCCGTTTACCTAGTGCACTACTAAAGTTCCCATCAGACCTGGCATAGCTCAGCAATGTGGTGCCTCTTCTGGAAGGAAGGAAGGACACTGTGTCCCCAAGCATCACTTAGGAGAGTCCTCTTTCCTGCCTCTGCTCCTCTCAGCGATCCCTCCTCTGATCTTGATGCCCAGATCCAGCTTCCAGGTCCAGCTCTCCCATTCCTCCCCAGTCTGCAACACACATCAAAGAAAGGCCAATGGAAAGGATCAGTGTGTCTCTTCTCACAGCGCCTCTGGTTTCCAGGGCGGAAGGGATGTTGATTTAGCAGCAGCAGTTTGGGGGCAAAAGCCAAGGGGACAGCCTGGGTTTGGCTGCTCTGCAAGGAGATGGTGGACGGCTGCCCAGCAGCGGATGCTGCCAGAGTGCTGAAAGAGCCAGGGTGATGGCAGAAAGGGCCAGCTGGTTTATCTAATGCCAACTTTCCTGCAGGAGCAGACACATGACAGCTGAGTCTCCCCCATCCACCCACAGATCCTTGTCCTCTCCCCTCCTGTTCCTTGGCAATTTGCTTAGCCTTTTCTGGAGAGACCACACGGAGCCAAAAATCTGGATATGAACCCTGCACAACATTCATAGGATCTGCCAACATGCAAGGCTCGCTTTGCAGGCCGTTTCACACACACATTGTGCAGGATTGTGGTGTGTGACACCCAACAAGACATGCCTGCACCAAATTGCCTTGCACACAGGAATGAGGTGTTCGAAGCAACACCTGTCCAGACAACCAGTTTAACATTTGGTAAAACTATTCATGGATCGTACTACTTCAGACTGCAAGCAGGGGGTGGGGTTACAGAACTCCCAATTATAAAACTGTTGACTGGCATCTGTCCATCTTGGGAGACCATGGAAGAGGGAGCCTTGGGAGTGAAGACAAATAGTTGCAGCACTTACTGTAACTGCTGCCTCCCATGTTGCTTTTGCTGTGTTAGCAGCCCTGAAGTGACCTCCCTGGGGCGCAAGCCTGGGCAGTGTGTATGGAGGTCCTGGGCTGCCCAGATTACAAGACCCTCCTCTCAGCCTTGCTGATGTGGTCCGAAGGAAAGCAGAGCAAGATGTTTGGCACCAGCTTTGTTGCAGGAGTTGCCAGAAGGAGGTGTACAAGTTGCCATCCCACCATCTTAGGGACTTCAGATTTTTGTAGGGTCTATTCCTTAGCCTTTCTTCTCCTGAAGATGCCCTGCAGGCCAGCAAGTATGGATTTTTCCTCAGCGTTTACTCCTGAAGCCTTTCTCACAAATGAGTATGGCTACAAGGCTCAGAGTTTTTCTTCTTCTATAGAACTATGAAGTGTAGGGGGTACAGAAGTGTGTGCACTGGCCTTTCCCCACTCCAAACACGCTCAGAAGCCAAATGGCAACTGGGAAGCCTGCTCAGACCAGGGCTTATGATGTGCAGGGAGGTTTCTAAGCGGAACAACTTACTGGCCAAGCATGTTCACAATCCCTCTTCACACCTTCACACTACTAAGAGGAGCCTGCTGGGTCAGGCCTATGCCCCTTCTAGCCCAGCGACCTCTTCTCACAGTGGCCCACCAGATGCCTATTATAGGAAGCCCACCAGCACAGGCATAGGCAAACTCAGCCCTCCAGATGTTTTGGGACTACAATTCCCATCATCCCTGACCCCTGGTCCTGTTAGCTAGGGATGATGGGAGTGGTAGTCCCAAAACGTCGGGAGGGCTGAGTTTGCCTGTGCCTGCACCATCAGGATCTGAGCACCAGAGCCCTCTCCCCTGCTGTGGTTTCCAGCAACCAGAATTCAGAAGCATTTCTGCCTCCAGCTACGGAGGTGGAGCAGAACCACCCTGGCTAGGAGCCAAGGATAGCCATCTCCTCCATGAATGGTTCTTTTACAGTCATTCAAGTTGGTAGCCATCATCACAGCCTCCTGAGGGAGGGAGTTCCACAGTTTAACTATGTGCTTTATTTTATCTCACCTGACACTCCATTGGATGCCCACAAGTGTGATGAAGGGGGGGGGGACTTTATCCACTTTCTCCATACAGTGCATAATTTCATCAACTTCTATCACGTCGACTCTTACTCATCTTTCCTTTAAACTAAAGATTTCCAGACCCTGCGTTCTTTCTTCCCAGGGGAGTTGCTCCACCCCCTTGGTCATCTTGGTTGCCCTGAGCAATGGTCTCCTGTCAGGGCTTGGGTGTGCCGCCCTGCCGCCCTTGTCATGTCTTCACAGTGAACACCTAAAGAGGCTTGAGATGTCGGGGGAAGAATTCAAGCCCAGCTTTCCCCTAACATGCTAATTTTCCAATTTTAGATAGTTGGGCAGGTGGCAGCCTGAAACGGCACAGTTCCAGAATTTTTCATTTTATTTAAACCACTTTTATCCCTGTATTCAGCCAAAAAGGGGTCCCAGAGCAGCTTGTAACTGTCAGCCGTAGGACATAAGGACAAGACACAAAAGGAAAAGGGGTTTGGAGGTGGGGTGGGGGGTGGAAAGCAAATTACCAGCTGGTGATGAGTAGCTGGAACAGAAAGGTTTCAATGCGAGAAGAAGCCAAAAGCTGCTAGTTTTCAGCAGAGCGGATGGAGAGTCCATGCAGCTCTCCTCTGTCTGCTGGAATGCCTGTTGCTGACAGGTGAGGGTGGAGGTGGTCTCCCAGCAGAGCAGACCCAGAGGCCTGTAGGAAGGTGATGTCTCTGCTTTTGAAGATGCTGTCTAGGTTTGTCATTGCTTTTCTGCCAAGAAGCAGGCATATTTTAATTTCGTGCCTGCTGTCACCATCTGCAGTCATCATGGAGCCCAAGAAAGTAAAATCTCTTACTGCCTCCATTTCTTCCCCTTCTATTTGCTAGGATGTGATGGGACCAGTGGCCATGATCTTTGTTTTTTTGATGTTGAGCTTCAGACCATATTTTGCGCTCTCCTCTTTCACCCTCATTAAAAGGTTCTTTAATTCCTCCTCACTTTCTGCCATCAAGGTTGTGTCATCTGCATATCTGAGGTTGTTGATATTTCTTCCGGCAATTTTAATTCCAGTTTGGGATTCATCCAGCCCAGCCTTTCGCATGATGTATTCTGCGTATAAATTAAATAAGCAGGGAGACAAAATACAGCCTTGTCGTACGCCTTTCCCAATTTTGAACCAATCAGTTGTTCCATATCCAGTTCTAACTGTAGCTTCTTGTCCCACATAGAGATTTCTCAGGAGACAGATGAGGTGATCAGGCACTCCCATTTCTTTAAGAACTTGCCATAGTTTGCTGTGGTCGACACAGTCAAAGGCTTTTGCATAGTCAATGAAGGAGAAGTAGATGTCTTTCTGGAACTCTCTAGCTTTCTCCATAATCCAGCGCATGTTTGCAATTTGGTCTCTGGTTCCTCTGCCCCTTCGAAATCCCACTTGCACTTCTGGGAGTTCTCGGTCCACATACTTCTTAAGCCTGCCTTGTAGAATTTGTAAAAATTTACCCAGGTTCATGGTTCTTACATTCGAGGTTCCTATGCAATATTTTTCTTTACAGCATTGGACTTTCCTTTCACTTCCAGGCATATCAGCTCAATCTACTTGTACTTGTCCTCCACTCTTCCTCAGTAGCATGTTGGACGCCTTCTGACCTGAGGGGCTCATCTTCCAGCATCATAACTTTTATATGCCTTTTGTCTTTGTCCATGGAGTTTTCTTGGCAGGGATACTGGAGTGGCTTGCCGGTTCCTCCTCTAGGTGGATCACGTTTGGTCAAAACTCTCCACTATGACCTGTCCATCTTGGGTGGCCCTGCACGGCATAGCTCATAGCTTCTCTGGGTTATTCAAGCCCCGTCGCCACGGCAAGGCAGTGATCCGTGAAGGGGCTAACATTGTGTACTCCATGCTAAACTGAATGTGGCTGAGCCAGTGGCCCTCCAGATATTGTGGGTAAAAACAGAATTGAAAGCAGGATTGCGTCTAATCTCCCCAATGCCATCATGTGCCCAAATCATCATAAATGCCCAATAAAAAGGACATCTGGAGGGGCCTTTAGATGACCTCTGAATACCAGCCACTGGGGAACAACAGTGGGAGAAGGCTGTTGCCCTAACTTGTTTAATCAGTTAAAATGTTCTGCTTTGGGGCTTTCCAAGAGCACCTGGTTGGCCACTGTGGAAAACACAGACTGTCTTTGCTGGACTGAAGGCTGAATGCAAGATTATGCTTCCTATGTACTTATGCCAGTTAGTTAGTTAGTTAGTTAGTTAGTTAGTTAGTTAGTTAGTTTATAAATATATGTAATAAACAGATCCCAGTTCCACATACCTTTTACCCTGAGGAGAAGAAAGCAATTTAGATCAGTCTTAGGAGCTGGGCAATTTAGAGGACAAATGGCCTGCAAAGGAGATTCAGCATCCCCGCTCCTCTCTTCTGCCACGGCTCCATTTCCATTTGAGGCATCTAAGCAGCAAGGCTACTTGGCTGATTATCAGTCACCCAAGGAAACTGCAATGAACAGACTGACAACCTCCCAGGTGAATCCATCTTCAGTTTTCAAGTCCTGGGAAAGGATTGAAAGCCCCCACCATGAGAGTCCTGAGCTTAGCATTATTGGTGCATGGGTGGTTAACCTGTGGCCAGCCAGATGTTGTTGAACTACAACTCCCATCAGCCCCATCCGTTGTAGCCAATGGTCAGGGAGGATGACAGCTATCATTCAGGAACATCTGGAGGGCCACAGGTTTCCCACCCACCTGGTGTAGACACCGGACAACAAATCACTAGGCTGAAGACAAGAAATGTGCCCCTCTAGTCTGCAGAAAGCATTATCTGCTGGAAGTGCATTCCAGACAGTGATGATTCAATACTCCAAATAATGGTGAAGCTGAACCCTAGATGTAAAAGGTCTTGCCTCCAGACCATATATTGGTACTTGCATGATACATCAGCTGCTTCTGTCTCCCCTTCTCCAGATGTCAGCAGTTGCTCCCTTAGCATTCAGACTTCCTGGAAGCAAAAATGTTTCTTGTGATGCTGCTGCTATTGATGGACTCTTAACTCCCATTGAAGCAAGTGAACCAAGCTGGAACCTTCAGGGAAGGAGGCAAGGAAAACAAAAGCATCACCTTCTCCTCCACAAATCTGCATATCGCTTAAGATCTTCATCAGAGGTCCTTCTATACTCAGGGCTCCCACATACTGAGGTCAGGCTATCAGAGAGAGGGCCTTCTCAGTGTGGGCACCCAAATTGTACAACTACTTCCCTAGACAACTATCTTTTAACTGTCAGGCAAAGATGTCCTGTCCCCCCCCCGACTTTTGATGACATTTTATTCTGTGAACTGCCCTGAAATCTTTTAATGAAGAGTGGTATGTTGTTGTTGTTGTTGTTGTTGTTGTTGTTGTTGTTGTTGTTGTTATATTACCTTGTATGACAATAGCTCAGTTGTGGAGCTTGGCATACAAAAGGTCCCAATTTCAATCCCTGGAATCTCCAGTTTAAAAGGAGCAGAGGGAAAGAAATGGAGCAGCTGGCAGCTCCTCCTGCTCCTACCACTGGCGGGAGGCTGCTTCAGCCTTTCTTCCCTTGGAATGGAGGAAGATTAGCAGAAGGAGCCGGCCACTGGAGCCACACTGGTCTCCATGCTTCGCCTCCTCACTTATGGGACTTGGAGGGGGCACAGCCCCTACACCCCAAATATTGAGGGGGCCAAAAGGGGCTCTGCCCCCTAGAGCTGGCACCCCTGCCCATAACTCTTCGCAAGCCTGACTCATCTCTGCCTCTCTAGCCTCTGCTTCTGCCTCTGATTCTGGACTTCGCTCTGCCACAGACTCTCCCTGCTCACTAAGCCCTGTTACCTCCTCAGCTTCCAACACGACCTTTTCTCCCTCTTCTCCCTCTTCTCCCTCTTCATTGTTGTCCCACCATCACTCCCCAGGCTCTGAGACTTCTTCCCTTGGTGGTGATTCCCCAGGGGATTCCTCCTATTGTCCAGCCAGTTTGTGGCAATTTGATACTAATGGAGTTCCCCCTGCCACAAATAAAATAGTTACAAATTTTCCTTTGTATGTGTGTCCAGCTCTGCTGTGATGCCAAGCAGACTCCATGATCCTACAGCTATTTTGTGCCCATTGACTCTATCTGGGCACTGTTTCCAAGTGAGGTATGTTGGAAGGTGCACCATGGCTACACGGCCTGCTCTTCTGACTCAGCAGCTGAGATGTGATTAACATTCATTCAGTCTTTCCAGGAGACTTGGAAAATCTGACTCTGGTTTCCTGTGTAACACTCCTGGACCGGCAAGAAGAACAGGACTTTCTTTCTTTCTTTCTTTCTTTCTTTCTTTCTTTCTTTCTTTCTTTCTTTCTCTCTCTCTCTCACTCTCTCTCTCACTCTCTCTCTCTCTCTCTCTCACTCTCTCTCTCTCTCTCTCTCTCTCTCTCTCTCTCTCTCTCACACACACACACACACACACACACACACACACACACACAGCTATATAGTTCAGAGTTTTGTATAGTTGGAACACAAAAAGTTGGAATTCCACCCTGGGAGAACCAAATCCTGCCATTAGATGAATAACAAGTGAAATATAAAATAAAACATTGCAGTGCAGATGCTCCTGTTCAGAGGTACTGTACATACATACATACATGCATCCCTTCTCCCAGGATACTCCCCCCCCCCCCTGTTTTCTTCACTCACCCCCAAACAGCATCCCTGGCCACTGAGCAAACTCTGGTCACAGTTTAAGCACTCTTACAGCACTTTACCACTCATGCAGTTTCTTAAGGGTGCTGGAAGTTGTAGGTTGGTGAGATCAACAGTCGTAGCAAACTACAGTTCCTAGAATTCACCGGGGTAAGGCATGACAGTTATAGTGGTATCAGAGTGCTTTAAATGCATAATGTGGCTGTGACTGTGGTTGTTTGGAGAGGGGCTTCCCCCATGGGTTTTCTTTCTTTGCACTTCTGCACACTTTGGGGTCCCCCCCCCAAACCTGCTCACGCTTGCCTCTTGAGTGTGTGGAGGGGGCCGTTTTGATGACATAAAAATCTACACTCATGTAGTAAGTGATGTTTCGAATATACTTAGGTGTTTCCTAATCTGCATGATTTATTCTGCCTTTGAGATTTGTTTGGAATAATGGCAGGAGGAGGGAAGGGGGAAAGTATCTAGAAAACGGGGCCAGCAGGAACTGGGAGCAATGAGGGTGGGGACGGCTAAAGTTTGCATGACAGGAGGACAAAAAGCAGTGCACAGAACGGGCACTTTCACCCCTTGAGAAAGGGAAGCCCTTGCCCCCTCTCCAGCTGCCTCCACCTGCCCCCTCTGCACCCCTGGGACTGGGCTGCTGCTTGCTGGGTCCTGCAAAGACTGGGAGAGTGGCCGTGACACAAATGTGCATAACATGTTATCTGCTAATTTATATGTGTATACATTTAAGCCAGCTTCCAGAGGGAAAACTGCCGTGTAAGCAAAACCTTTTTTTAAAAAAGTTTTTAAAATGGAAGGAAGCAGCAGGAGATCTGGGCCCCAGTGCAAAAGACCCTAACAATGACCTTGCCATAGTGGATGTCTCTGGCGTTTATTTTTTAGATTAATAATTAATAATTTAAAAGGGCAATCATCGCACTAGGTCCCTGAATGAAAATATTCCAATTTGCTGCTTTGCAGAAGGTTCTGGAGTACATTTGCTGTATCCATGTTCCACCCTACCTCAGGCAGCAAACATCATGCCATTGGCTCCAGCGGTGCCCATAGCCATAGGGGCTGGCAGGACAGAAGGCAGGGAGGCAAACCGCAGGTGGAGCCAGAGCCAATGATAGGCAGAGCCAAATCATCCTCCTCCCTGCTAATGTCTGCAAGGGCATTTAGTTCAGATGCCTGTATCTCGGGGTGGACTAGATGACCCACAGGGTCCCTCCCAATTCTACAATTCTATGATCCTATGAATGCAGAGACTGAAGAGGAAACCAAGGGGCCAGTTGTCAGAAAGAAAGAAGTTGAGGGATGGCTGAGGCTGAGCTGGTGGGGCAGTGTCTCATTCCACCTAATGGTTGGAGCAGCCTCTACTGTTTGGTCTTTCTTAGAGACTCCTGGTGCCCCAGACTCACAAACCAACCGGTCAATGCAGTGCTGTTGATAGTCCTGCTTGTGGCTTCCACCCCTGCCTTCCCACTTCTGGCTTTAGGAAGTCAGATTGCTCTCTTTGAACTGGGTCCCCCAAACCTTGGACATCTCATGCAATTGTCACCCACATAACCCTGAGCACACCCTTCCACAGGCTCTGAGGACGTTATCATGCTGCTTGCCATATATAGTTGCACTCAGCTTCTCCTGGCCAGGGATTGCGAGTTCTGGCTTAAAGCCCAACCTCAGGGTTGCAATCCTAATTTGGGCATCCCCAAGCACCATTCCCTGCCTCCGGGACCGTTTCCTCACAAAGCAGAGCCTGTTCAGAGATTACAATATTCCACCAGGTGGGCCATCCACATCAATCTCGGCTCCCACTGGCAAACTTCTTGCAAGAGGGGCCCACCCAAGGAATGTTGCTACCTGAGGCAAAAGACAAGATGGTGACCACCTCCTCCACATTGCCTGTGTGAGTGTCTAGAGGCGGTTGGAGGATGCATGGCAGATAACAGATTGAAGCTGAATCCCGACAAGACAGAAGTATTATTTCTGGGGGATAGAGGGGGGCAGGTGTGGGGGTACTCCCTGGTCCCGAATGGGGTAACTGTGCCCCTGAAGGACCAGGTGTGTAACCTGGGAGTCATTTTGTACTCACAGCTGTCCATGGAGATGCAGGTTAATTCTGTGTCCAGGGCAGCTCTCTACTAGCTCCATCTGGGACGCAGGCTGAGACCCCACCTGCCAGAGTGGTCCATGCTCTGGTTATCTCCCACTTTGACTACTGCAACACGCTCTATGTGGGGCTACCTTTGAAGGTGACCTTGAAACTGCAACTCATGCATCTCCTTGGAGGGCAGCAAGCAGGGAGGGATGCACAAGCTCTGGATCTGGGAATCCAACAAGGGATGGAGGAGTCCCTGCTTTGAATGTGACACAAAACACAGACATAGAAAGTCTGAGTTCACTCATATTTCCTGTCTCCCCACCAAAGACCCTCACTGTTAAAGATCCCATGTAGGTGAGTGGGGAGCAATGTGTGTCTGTGCACAGAACATATTGTGCTTGCATATACACACAGCCTTGTAGACCAAGAATAGGGAACTTGTAACCCTCCAGTTGCTGCTGGACTCCATCATGCCTGACTATTGACCAAGCTGGCTGGGGCTGCTGGGAGTCTGGAGGGCCACAGGTTTCACATTGTTTCTCAAACCTGAGCCCCCAAGTGTTGTTGGACAACAGCTCCCACAATCCCTGACGACAGGTCCTCCTAGCTAGGGATGTTGGGAGTTGTAGTCCAACAATAGCTGGGGCTCAGGTTTGAGGAACATTACGGTAGATACTAGCCCCCCCCCCGCCACCGCCCTTAAATGGGCATCTTCCCCCTAGCTAATTGTAAAAGGCAGCAGGTCTGTGCCTCCCTTCTGCCTCACTCTCATACTCAATGGCTTCCAGCCACAGCTTGGACAGTTTGAGATAACCCATGGAGCCAAAACAGCTCAAGCTGCTCAGTTTCCTTCCTTGGCCAAGCAGATACTGCAGTTTCTTAAGCTTACTCCATCCATCTCTTTGTCAGCTACTGCTGGGCCTGACTTATAGGCCGTTTCTCCTCCACTTCCTATGTTCACAGAAACCTGGGCAGAGTGAGAAATAAAACCCTGGAGTTTTGCAAACTTTGGACCCTCCATTTTCTCTCACCCAATTTCCTGCACATTTCTGCGGACAGCACCCTAAAGCAAGGCTGTGTTGTAAAGCACAAAAGAGCAGCAGCAGCAGCAAATTCTGTAAACAGGAAGCTGATGGCCAGGAAACCAAAGTGCTGTGACCAGGGGAAAAGATGGAAAAACTTAGAAACATTTTGTCTAATTCAGTATGCTAGTGTGATTCAGGTTTTCAAAGAACTGAAACTTTGGAGCAAGGAATGTGGTGAATGAAGATGGGGAGGGGAAATGGAGGTCCCCCCCTCCAATATTTTTACCATAACTATGAGGGCTAGCAACTTGATTTATAAAGGAGGAACAATTTTAATTCCCAGAAAACCAAAACCCACACAGTATTTCTCGATTCTGCCATTTTGGCATGACAGGCAGGTACCGGAAACCACTACTAATGGTGCAGATTGATGCCTAACACCACCATCCTGCCGGCTAGTCTGCAACCCTAACAATTGCCTCACTCATTATTATGATTCCCATTGACTAAGCTGCAGCCTTCAATTCCAAGGACCCAAGCTGCTTCTTTCTTTTTTTAAAAATGATATTTATTAAAATTTTCCACCGTAATACAATAACAAAACCAAAAAAAGACAGAAAAAAGAAGGCGAAGACAAGAACAACAAGAAAAAAAAATTAAAAACACATACGGTTCACAATCCTTATTTTCTATAACATATTTCCCTGACTTCCCCACACCTCTCCCTCTTGTATTCCAGGTCCAATTGTTGGTTCAACAAGCTCTTATCCCTATTTTTAAACCTTTTTATATTTAGTTCCTTTTTCTAAAAAACCAATTTTACCTTATAGACTTCATATTTATGCATCATTGCTTATTCTTTAAACCTTTTTCTAAAGTCGGCCTAAATTCCCTTCCACGATTTCCCCAATTTTCATATAGATATCCAAACAAAATAAAAACAGAACAAGTTAGATTATACACCCTTTGGATTCCCAAACTCCACCCCCCCTTTCCCGGTTTCAATCCCCTTGAAACGTCCATCAGTCCATCTACTATCAGCCTGGAGACCTCACGTCCGAGGCTCTTAATTCTCTCTCCATTCCTCTCTGCTGGTTTTTTTGATAGTCCTTGGTATTAAACACCAAATCTCGGAGGGGCTCTAGTCCATTATGGTCCTTGTTTCTTTCAGCCAGACCTCCATACTTAAAAATGGAGCCTGAATCTTGTTTCTTGACCAAGCTGCTTCTTGATTACTGTCATCTTACAACACCCTTCAGAACATGCTGTATTAGTCCCAAGAGGTCCGTTCTGGCCCTTGAGGACTGAAGGGCTGCAGCTTGGCTGCTTCTCTCCATCTCCGCTCCCATGCTGACACCAGGAGGACTTGGCCAGGCTCTCCCTTGGCTCCCGCTCACAGGACGATTTATGCCTCTGCTAAGTTCTGACATGTAGCTCAGGCGCCTTCATTTTGTCATGGGCCCAGAGTTCAGCCAGCATGTCTAAGGAGATGAATAGGGGCTAAAGGAGGTTTGGCCGGCGCCTGCCCTCAAGCCCTTTCCCTGGTGATTTATGCCTTTGCAGTCAGGCTTCAGCCTAGGGCAATAGGAAACGCCTTGGCTCCAAGCAATCCCACACAATATGTGCCTAGGAATGTTATTACACTGTGTCCCACTGTGCCCCCTTCCCCATAATTAAGAATGGATGTCCTCAAGAGGTGTTCACCTTAACTATAAAAGCCCTTACATCCAGGCTAGTTGAATAAGCTGTCTCCAAAATAGGGAAACAAAAACAAACCCAGCCATCTGAAACAGAGATGCTTGTTCAGCAGGCAAAGGGAACCTGTGGCCCTCCAGATGTTGTTGGGCTCCCATCTCCATCCACCCCAGCCAGCATGTCCAATGGTCAAGGATGATGGCAGATGTAGTTCAACAATATATGGAAAGCCACAGGTTCGCCGTCCCTGTTTTAGAGGTTCAGCCAACATGGTAAGTGAAATTGGTGTCCACCAGGAAACAATCCTCTTCTTTAAAGGTCACTTATTTATAGAATTTCCTCCTAAGAGAAGCCCATTGGGCATTGGCCCTTTTTGGATAAATCTCACCTGCTCTCATAGTGATGTCATCTCATAAAAGAGATATAAACTACCATTCTCTGTGCAAAGGTGCTAAAATATGAAGTACACACTCCTAGGTGTGTTTAGACAGATATAGGTCCCACTGTGTTCAGTGGGACTGACTCCCCAGGTAAGGTGCCTAGGAGTGCAACCTAAGGCACAGCCTAGGAAACAGAAGCTGACCAGGGAGGCCTGGCCCAGCCCAACAGGTATTTTTGCTGCCTCCTGAGGTGAGGTGAAGTGCAAGATGGTGCTCCTCCCCATTCCATTTACAAAGTGGACCAGTCTGGCAATTGAATCTTACTTCAGACCTGCTGATGGGGCAATGTCCTTCTTTCTGCCTGAGGGTAGCAGGCCAACAGGTGCAGTTCAGGTCCCTGCTACTCAGCAGCTGCCACCCAAGACAGCCCCCTCCCTCTGCCTAACGGCAGGGCTGGCCCTGAGGCCAATCAAGGAGAGCCTGGCAGGTGTGCTTTTGTGCTGGCTATACTTGGCCCTGTCTCAGGCTGGTCAACAAGTGTGTCAGGCCAGGGAGGTGGTAGGATGGACTATAGCACTTCAGTGCAGGATTACCAAATAGGCAGAATAGGCACCAGCCTGGGGGCCCCACGCCTTTTAGGGGCCCCACAGCAATGGATCAAAATAATATTGATTTGATCTTGAAAGAAAATTACAGTCAAGCTTTCTTGGTTCAATGCTATCCCACTAGATTGGGGGGGGGGCAAGATTTCGACTGCCTAGGGGCCTCCACAGTTTAATCTGGCACTGTGCAAAGACTGCAGGCAAAGTGGTGCAGGAGACCCAGAAAGAAACCTTAAGCATGCACATGGCTCCCATTTTATGGGCATTTGCTGCTAGATTAAAGAACACGCAGTGGGATGTCAGGCCAGCTTGTGCTGGTGAAGGAGCATGTAATGCTTTAAATTACACAAGACCCTACTCTCTTAGTTGCTCCCCACTCTTTCCCCAGTTCCAGTCTACCTGATGAAGACGGGTTTAAGACAGGGATGGGGAACCTGCTGAATTACATCTTGGCCATGCTAGATGAGCTACACCAACTGCACCTGGAAGGCCACAGTTTCCCCATTCTTCCCCTACAGCATCACATAAACCACCTGCCTCTTCCCTCCTTGACCTTTGTTTTCTTGAATCTAGGAGGCTCAAGGTGCCAGTTATTTATGAAATGCCCGTCAGGTATGACCCCTTATTTTGACCAGGAGAGGGAGGAAGGGAGGGAGGGAGGGAGGGTAGATTCCTCTTCAGCCCCCACCCCAGGTGCTGAATTTCATATTTCCATTGTTTGTTTGTTTGTTTGTTCGTTCGTTCATTCAGTCTGTCTCCTTGGCATAAGGTCACCAGCCGAGCAAAGGAATCTCACTGTGATGTTCTAGCAAAGGGGAAACTTGTTAATCAGTCCCCTGCTGTGAAACATTTGGCCCTAGTTTCTGGTGTGAATATGTGACATTTGTAATGGGCAGGGCTTCGATGTTGAGCAGATGTAAAGAGCAGAGAAAGGAAGAGCTGGTCCTTGCCAAGCAGGCACCATTCCCTAGTCTGAAACTTCCATCAGCGCACGTATGGGCAGAGGGCAGCTGGAGCTGCTGTCCCATCTTGTACTTCTCTGGCTGGAGGCAGGAGGCCAGAGCTTTACAAGCAAGCAGGCCTGCTTATCTTCTGTAATTTTGCAAAGTTACTTGCTTTGGAATTAGGATTCCTGGATCCACCTTCCTAGATGGAAAAAATAGTGATGTCTAAAGTTGAATTGGATAACTGGACAGAGCTGCCAACACAGACAACCACAAACAGACATCGTGGCCAACATTAGAGCTGATACCCAGGTTGCTTTTTTGTTAGCTTCACACTTCATACAACTACCAGACTTTTAGAAGACATCTGAAGGCAGCCCTGTTTAAGGAAGCTTTTAATATTTGAAGGACTATTGTATTTTAATATTTTGTTGGAAGCCATCCAAAGTGGCTGGGGAAACCCAGCCAGATAGGCAGGGTAGAAATAAATTATTATTATTATTATTATTATTATTATTATTATTATTAAAATGCTAAGAGTGGAGTCTTGTGCCTCTTTACTTGGAAGCAACTCCCAGCACATTCCATGGGGCTTACTCCCAGCTAAGCATGCATAGGAGACTGCAGCCTTGGGTGCAATCCGGTACTTGAAGTACATTGACTGAGGAGCTATAGGATATAACAGAAGACCAGTGATACGGGTGGAGCATCCAATAGGACACCATAAAAGGGACGTTGCTGTAGTAGAAAGGCTAAAAATGAGTCAGAATCGTGGATGGGAAGGGGGCAAACCAGGAGATGAGCACACATATGCCATATCATACTGCAGGAGAGGACAGACTTCAGACTTGTGGGACTTACCCCAAGAACCACCAACTAGAACAACATACAAAACTGATAAACGTTGAATTAAAGGGCAAGGCAACCCGTTCCTGGTTGCCCCAGACTTTAGCGAACTTTAAATGTGTGGTGTCTACGCAGTCTCAGAGAAGAAAGTGCCATTCAGCTGAGTGGGGCTTAAGTTACTCCCAGTTAACATAGCTTGTACTTTGGCCCTGATACAACCAAACTCAAACCTACCAACAGATCCTGTCTGCCAGTCCTCTTAGGGATCTGTGCCCTGGTCTCTCAGTGGCAGAATATCCGCCCCCCCCCCCTTCCCAAAGGTGGGCGGGTGCCACCCACCTGCTTGAGCTGGCCTTTGACCCTTCCTCGGATGGCCAGGGGTGGGCCTAAGGCCAAAGAAAAGAGGTTGACTCCTTGGCTCAAGCCTCTTTTGCTGTTCTTCCTTCCAGGATCACCCACGCACCCTCCCTCAAATTAATAATTTCTTGCCTCCATAATTTCATCCTAGGTCTGCGATCTTCAATTTAATGATTCTTTCCTTACAGGCTAATATTTTGCATTCCAGGTCAGCAGGCGCTGCTGCAGTCGTAAAATAGTTGCTGTATTCAGAACCGGGAAGGAATTTTCCCTGCGTTGGTAGGTTGCGCCTTCCCCGTAGCATTTTCGTCACAACTTTGGCAGTTTTTAGGCCTTGGCAAGGTACCCTTTAGTTTAATATCAAGTCGGGGGTGCATTCATGCTCCCTCCCCATGCGGCGCCGCTTGCAGGGCCCGTTAAAGGGCAAAAACCGGGAGTCCCTGGCCCTAGAGCGGCGGCATGTGGGTCAAACTCCCCAGACGAGGTCAGTGGAAGGGCATGCTGTGTAAGTTTGTGCTTTGCAGTCCCCTCTCACTGGACCTCATCTGCCTGCGTATCCTCAGCCAGGCGGGCTGAGAGGGTTACCTGCCAAGGCCTGTGCCAAGTTTCCCACTTCTGAAGCTCAATAAAGTTGTGGCCAATTTGAACCCATACTCTGGTCTCTTGTCTCATCATTTGGGGTAAAGGGCTAGGCACCACAGACAGGGTTTAGCGCATGTGTCCGCAAATGGGAAGACTCATCAATCAATCCCTAGGGTCCCCTTAACTGGCTTATGTTAATCAGCAGGTTCCACCCACGGCACTTCAGGGGTATAATAATAATAATTATTTTTATTATTTATTTATTTATTTATTTATTTATTTATTTATTTTTATTATTATTACTATTCCTCCCACGCTGCATATATAGTTTGGCCATTGTGATAACGGTTCCTCAAGGAGCCTTCCCGTCTTTAAACCCAGAGAGAAACATTGTAACTTCATAGACATTTGGGTATGGAGACCCCATCCTGTCTTCTTCAGCCCAGATGTAAAAAACATCTGCAGCAGGGAAATACAACCGCGTTTTGTCATGGGGTATTTTTGGGGGGTGGGGGAAGAAATGAGTGTTTTCTGCTGAAGCTGTAAGAAAAGAATGAAATCTTGACTTTGTCATGTGGAGCCAGTGCCTCATCCAGATGTGTGGGAGGGAAGGAGCACATGCTCAGTACAGAGGGCAGCCCAGCTCCTCTGCTCAACAGGCAAGATTCTTGCCCTTGTGCTGCTTGACTCCCTGGAGTCTTCTATACCGCATAGCCAGAGACAAAGGGAGAGGGCCAACACAAAGCTTGGAAGCAGCAGCAGCAGCAAGTGAGGGGCTCCAGCAAGCAGCACGTGGCACACTTCCGTCAGCTAGGTCAGGCAGGACATCCTGGGAGAGAGCACAGTTCCGGTACCCCAGCTTCCGTTCCCATAAGGTCCCATGGGGACAAGGGATTTATGGCTCCCAGCTGGGGAGCATGTGCTGACTTGCCTGATTGCTCACACATTTCTTGCTTCCTTTTGAGGGATACAATCAATTAACTCTTTGTTATTTCCTTGCTTTGGGGAAGGGGCTGCCTCAGGGAGAGCTTATGCACAAACAGGTGCAGAGCAGCCTTTTGATGGCTGGTTTGGGGTTTAACAGGAGGCAAGGCTGAGCGCTGGAACCTGCTTCCCGTGACAGGACTGAAGCGGCCCCGGGGCATATGCCTCCAGCTAGGCTTGAGGAATCCTCCTTCAGCAAACAGTGAATGATGGGCGATGGACTGAACCAGGATAGAAAAGTGGAACTGTGGGGTGTATGGGATGTTAGGAGAGGGATAGCACCTCTGGTGGGGGACACATCATGCTCCTTCTGAGTTAGTTTGCCCACTTTTGGTCCCCACCCTGCACTCAGCTCTCGCCTGTGGCTCCTAGAAGCTGTCAGCATGTGACAGCAGCCACACCCAGGGAACGGCTTCGACTGGCCAGCTAAACCAGGTGAGGGGAGCCGATGGGTCTCAGACCCTTGGCAATTTAGGGACTTCCCCTGCATGGGAAAACGGGCTCTGGTGGATTGAATGGACAAGACCGATAGTGGGTCCAGTGGTCAAGAAGGCAGTTTCTGCAAGTGCTGCAGAGGGAAGTGAGGGGCAGGTGGGGTTTGTCAAACCTGGAAGGGAGCCCATCTAGGAGAAGGAAACTCTGATCCTAAACCTCTGCTGCCTTGTGGGATATCTTCAGGAGAAGAAGAGGCTATGGAGTAAACCCTACACAGATCGGGAGGGGTGTCCTTAAGGCGGTTGGATGGCCTTTTTTATGCCTCCTTCCAGGTGACTTGCTCTGCTTTCCTTTGGACCACATCTGTGAGACTGAGCAGCCCAGGACCTCCACACACGCTGCCCAGGCTTGTGCCCCAGGGAGATCACTTCAGGGCTGCTAACACGGCAGTTAGACTTTGCCCCCGGAGGCACACTCCCTTGTCTCTTGAGACAGATGGATGCCAACAGACAACAGCTTGGAACTGTTTGCTGCCTCTTGGCAAGAATCACGTAAGACCTTGGCATCTTGGGGTGATAAGAATCTGATGATAAGGTTAAAGAAACATCATGGGTAATAAGATGCTTAAGAATGTAGAATCACATTCATGACATTATTGGAAATGCTGGATTACAGAAATGCCAAAATGTCTCTAAGCGACCAAGATCTTAATAAACAAATGCTGGAAAAGTAGAATTCCCAAGTTACAATTCCATCATTAGATTATAGACACCCATAAGGATAGGAAAATTTTGTTTCAGCCCCTGATAAAATAGGGGTGGTGAACTTCAAGCTTGAGGGCTGAATGTGGCCCTCCAGTCTTTTCTATCAGGCCCTTAGGACTCTCCCCAGGCCCAGCAGCAGAGCATATGCCTGTGCTGCCCAGGGTGGGCACGTTCCCGAGGGGGGCGGGGCGCAGAGTGTGCCCTCCCATGTGCCACAGTTCAGCATAGGAGAGAGGCGGGGAAACTGCTGCTCACTCTGCTCCTGCTCTCCACAACGGAGCTGCTACAGCCGGGTGCACCTTGCCACGGCTGAGGAGGGCTACTGCCGCTGGGCGTGAGGTGTGCCGCTCACTTGCCTGCCATTTTGTCACCCCCCGCAGTCATGACACCCAGGGTGGGTTGCACCCACCGCACCCCCCTTCCTACGCCTCTGCCCAGGCCACACACCTCACTCTCTCCTCAAGTGCATTTGGCTGGAATGTGCTCCTGAAGTCTGACAATGCCTCTTGCTTGTCCTTATGGAGGACTAAGGTGTGCATAGACATCACTGACTTGTCTATGTCTGGAAGGTAATAAGAGTCATATACAGTGGTACCTCAGTTTTCGAACATCTCCGTTTTCGAACAGTTCGGTTTTCGAACGTCGTAAACCCGGAAGTAAATGCTTCGGTTTTCGATCAAGTTGAAGATGCCACGTGGCTTCTGTATTGAGTTTTCCGGATTGAGGCTTCCATATTGAGTTTTCAGTTATCAAATGTTTCAGAACATGAATGGTCTTTCAGAATGGATTATGTTTGAAAATGGAGGTACCACTGTAGTTGCCTGACTGGTTTTTTGCCTCTAGCCCAGGGGTCAGCAAGGTTTATCTTGCCTGGGCCAGATCGGTCCCACAGGGATCCCTCTGTGGGCCGGATCATGTGCACATGTGCGCACCTGCAATTTTTGGTGTCTACATGTGCACAGATGTGATTTCCAGCACTGTGGAAGCAAGTCCCCGTGCCGCACTGCACCAGTTTAGCACAGCGTGTGAGCGGGGTGGCTCAGGGGCCGGTCAAACGACCTCCGCGGGCCACTTCTGGCTTATGGGCCTTAGGTTGCTGACTCCTGCTCTAGCCCAGTCTACCCTGGCATGTGATTCCCATAAGGCTGCCTATGAGGGAATTTGTCTCTCAAGCAAAAAAAAAAAAAAAGCTATAAAAGCTATTAAAGTTGTACAGACAATGTTTTCTTTTATTATTATTTATTTCTTCTTTTCTTGCTGCTGGCTCTCCAACTCTTCCTCACATGCTCCCTCCCAGTTCTGGCTGGATAACCCATGAACTTTATTCAAAAATGCAAGGTATTCAAGGAAACAGAAATCAGGATAATGGAACTTCTCTTTGGTAGCCAGGTGGACTGGAGGAAACAGGCTGAGATAAGTGCCTCTCATGGGCTGTTGCCAACTCTCCATCGTAAGCTGCTCATTTTAACATTTTAACATGTTGGCAAGAGGCAACACCAACCCCAGTGGCCAGCATTGTGTTAATGGCTGTATTTGTTTTTGTGATCCTTCACATCAATGCATTGCCCAGTCAACAAATGGTGTGATTCTGATAGCATCCGCGTCTGCAGATTTATATGACTGGGATAATTATGGATGCAACCGTGCACCAGAAACAGGTTGCAAGTGCAATAAAAGACAAGGTGTTGGAATGCTGAACAAATTGGCTACACAGGATACCCCTTACCATTACCACCACGGCAGCAACCAACAGGATATGAAATTCAGGAGTATTTGCAAATCTGAGCTGAAAATTCAATTAAAAATATTAAAATTGATTTCAATTTTGAAGGGTGCTTTTGACAGGTATCAATCAATCAATCAATCAATCACTTTCCTTTATTTGACCGATAGTCAGAAATAAAACATTACACAATAATTATAAACTATAACATCATAGGGGTACATAAATAAGGTAGGGCCACAGTACTAGACCTCTCACAGATAACCCACATCAAAGCATTCAGTTATACGTTTCCGACACTTGAGTGCCAGGAAAAGGAATTTAGCCACTGACAAAGTTGTTTTCCCAGAAGACTTATTTAGCAGATATGCTGTCTGCTTTCCTCTTTGTCGGGAACTGAGCTGGGGTAAGTGTGGAGTTATAAGGTACTGTCTTAAATCGTTGTAAATGGGACAGCTCAGTAAAATGTGCTCTGTGGATTCTACCTCACCCAATGCACAGTGGCATAATCTCTGGTCATATGGGACTCCTCCATATCTTCCCTTCAGAACCGCCGAGTCAAGAACATTCAGCCTAGCCGCAGTAAATAGTCTGCGGTATTCCACGTAGTGGATATCCGCCAGGTAGCGAGCTGGAGCAGCCCGATACAACTGCCCCCCCAGAAACAACCCAGGTTTCACACGGGCTATGTCCTCCTGCCTGGCAATATCACTTAATCTTTGAGCGATCACCGCCTTTGCGTGGCTATACGTCATGGACTCTATATAAAGGGAGGACAACCCACACTTCTGCACTTCCTCCACTATCTCCCCTTCCCATCTTTTGACAGGTAGGTTTTGAGTCTGCTGGTGACAATATTACCCCTTTATACATTTTTATACTGTTTTTTAAATTGGCTTTACTTTTGTTTTAAAGGATATTGTTTTTATATTGTACATAGTGTGCACCACTTAGATATTTGTGAAATATTAAGCAGCTTAGCTATGCTTTTAAATAAATTGCAGTAACTTGCCCAAATGGTCATTTTTATACCACCCACAAATTAGGTGATGTTGTGGAGGTAAAAGGGAGAAGAGCCACCGTCTTGTCCCGCTGGTCCAGTTCTGGACTAGGCAATGCTCTTTCTCCCCAGGAATGGAAAGAAGAGGCAATGGTAGGGAGGGTGGTGGAGCAGGAATACCCCAGCCCCCAAAATAACAACACCTGATAGCACCGTGCCATTAGTACTACCAAATGTTAACCCTCTGCTTTGATCTAGGAACAGAGCTCTTGTAAAAGGGCAGCATACCTTGGTCTCCCCTGTGAGGCAGGCTGGGCTGAGGTGCAAGGCCACCCTTAGCTTCATGGCCAATTTAGGGCTTAGAATCCTGGTCTGCCTGAACCTAATGCAGCCCTCTAACCACTGGCTAGAAAGCAACAGTGAAAGTTCCCAAATGGGAAAAAAAATATTCTTTTACTGATGAATTCCCGGTGTCGCATGGGGGGTGGGGTGGTTGGGCAGGGAAAGCGGATAATCTGGAAGCTCTCACTGAGCCAAGAGATGTGTAATGACATCCTCCGGCCTTGGGAAGCAAAGTAATTGCTGGCCAGAGTTGGACAGACACCTGGAACATGTCAGTGTCCTGCTTCCCAGACCATCCTGAGCTCTGACCCAGAGAGAGGTCCTTTCAAAGCTTGCCAGCGAAGGCCTTTTAACTCTCCTTACCATCCTGCATGATGGTCCCTCAATGGTTCTGCACAGGATGAGCTGCAGCCAAAGCAGGCTCTGCTGGGAGGCTTCCAGTGGTGGAAACTACAGGGAATAATCTCTTTCTTCCTTTCAGAAATAAGAAGGTGTTGCATATCAGGTGAAGCCCAACAGCCACATATGTCATCTTCTTTGCTCTATTTGCTTCTCCCATCTGTAGCTCACCTTTTCTCCAAGGAACTAAAGATACCATACCTGGTTCTCTCCCCTCCCCCCATTTTATCCTCACAACAACCCAAGTGAGTTTCATGGCAAGAATGGGAATCTGAATCCTGGTCTCCCAAATCCTACTCCAGCACTAACCATTAAACCATACTGCCTCTAAAGCTCCTGAGCAGGCCTACGTTATTTGTGACCCTCCAACCAATAATCAGATCACTGGCCACTGGCCTACCAGAGGTATGATTGCCATACCCACCCTGTTTTTGTGATCCTGGGCAGAGCACACCAGCCTTGTAAATACACCATCAAAAGTTATAAGCTTTCTTTTATTTTCCCTAATCTGCTGGGGGCTGGAAAGTGAGGGGCAGAAGGCTGCATTTCTCTGCTGGGTGCAGAGAAGGGGGCTTCCCTCTTGGTTTCTACGGTCAGCGCAGGGTGGAACAAAGTGTTCTGTGCCTCCTCCACCAGCAATCTTGCTTGTCTGTATTTCAGGATAGCTCTTAAATACAAGGTTGCCATATACAGGATGGTCCACATCAGCAGAGCCAAGAGTGGGGGGTTCTTGTCATCTGGACAGCTCAGGACCTCCAGACACACTGCCCAGGCTTGCGCCCCAGAGAGGTCACCTTGGTGCTGCTAACGCAGTGAAAACAATGCAGGCAGGAGACAGCAGGTGCTGGTCCCCCCGGTCATTGTGAGTGCTGTGATTCTCCAGAGACACACTCCTTTGCCTCCCAAGACAGACGGATGCCAACACCATGCATGGCTTGGAGGACTGCAGTTGGCTTAGCAGGCCTGTGTTTTGCAGACCTGCTCCAGGATCACCACAACAGAACATAGGGCAATGTCAAGCAGCTCGGTCAGTAGTTACCTGGGACTTCCTTTCCCCCCCCCCCTTTTGAAGATGGGGACACCATTTGCCCGTCTTCAGTCTGCAGGGACCCCACCTGTTTTCCAAGAGTTCTCAAAGATCATAGACAAAGGCTGTGAGATGACACCCGCAAGCTCCTTTAGTATCCTTGGATGCAGCTCATCAGGCCCTGGAGATTTGAATTCCTTTGAAGTAGTTCCTTTGAAGTGTTCCCTTACTACCTCCCTATTGGTGAGGACCAGGTCCAAGTCATGAGTTTATAGTGGGCTTGCAGTCCAGCATGCCTGCATTGTGCCCTGCCGGGTGTGCAACAGTCATCACCCTGTTTTGCTATCCCAGGCAGGCAGGAGAAAACAGGAACATTACCAAACCCTAAAAACAGGCTGCAGGGACAGCATGTAGGGATAGCGCTGTGTGAGCATCTGGTTGGTGAGAACAGGATACTGGTCTAGATCCCTTACCTTTACTGGTCTAGAAGGGTCTTTTGTCCCGATCCAGCAGTGCTCTGCTTATGTGGGGAAAACCCCTTGTGGTTTACACTTTCTATGTCCCTCTCTTAGGCTTGCATTACAATGTGAATACATGACTTTGCAGGCTGACAGATGCTCAGCTGCTTCACATCGGACAGAGTTCGGCTCTCCATTTGCCGCAGTTGCCTAGCCTCCCTCTCTCTCAGTCCTGCTTTTTCCCAAGCCTCAGTCGCCAGGTCCCCACCCAGACTGAGTCAACAGCATGTGTTTGAAATGTCACATGGAAACCGCGTCTGCCTCCCAAGTCCAGGAGGGCTGTTGCCGTGGATTTTGTCCTTTTCTCTTTCTCTCTTTCTCTCTGTGTTACTGTGTGCTGCTATGGCATGTGATGTGCTAGGAATGTTATAAAAGATGACGCTGGGTCTCTGTGAGGCTGTCACTTGAGGGGAGACCCTGCTTTGTGTCTCCCCAAGGGTCCATCCAGATGGCTTTAATTTCAGTGATCCAGGGAATGATGTTTTATGGCATGACACTGTTTTATGTTATGTCATAAAAACAGGAATTGAACAGCTGTTTTTGAAATTCTTCGTGAGATGATGGAATGCATATGATTCAGTGCTGGACCTGATAGTTCTTTGACTGAGATATCTGAAAAGCTCCTTGTGGATGTTAAGATAGGTGTGTTTTTTAAAACAAACCTCTAAAGGATATATACATTACAAGCAAGTTTAAAAGGCATTTCCTGTCCCCAGAAAACCCTGGGAACTATAGTCCGGAAGTTGAGTGGTAGTGGTTAGTGGTCCCCAACACAGCCAGTTTTAAAAATGACAACTTTATTTTTCAGTTTCATTTAAAAAAAATATAACAAACAATCCTGCTATACCCCTATCCCACAAGAAACATTCCCTGCATATGCAATGTAACTTATACAACCAAAAATTAAGCAGATTTGTATAATAGTTTAAAGTAGAATGCACCAGTTAAGTGTTTTCTAGTCTCCATTTTAACATACTGTCTGAGAGTGAGCCATGAGTTGGTGGTGATGAGACAGCATTGTCCTTTCCTGTGTATTAAATAGAAAAATGTACTTTACCATTTCAAAATCAGATTTGGTCTTTGTGTTTCTTAGTGCTCCAAGATGCTTTGTTGGTTTCTCCACAAGAGCTCTATTCCATAGAACTTCTGGAGCATCTGCTTTCCAATATTGTGTTAATCAGTGTCTAGCTGTACATGTAGAAAAGATTAGTTCTTATGGCCATCTAACAACAGAGTTAGTAAAGCGAGGCACTGATTGTATCATCTGTTCCGTAATAGACGAAACGTCTTCAGATACCATTTCCCAAAATAACTGTACTCTACATGAGCATCATCAATACAAATGGAAGCTGTGTGCAGGAGAACTTCCAGGTGCAGGGCTTGCATCAGCACCCAGCATCCTTGGGCAGCTGCCAAGGCTTCAGGATGTTGGCGCTTTGCCCAGGCCTCACTTTATTTACTGCACTCTGAATGATGCCAGGCCAATGAAGCTACCCACCCTATTAATTATCCACAATGCACTTGACCTGGCATTATTCTGCGGCATTGTAGTAAATAAAAGGAGAGTGTTGCCACCACAGCCAGAAAAGCCCTGCAAGGCCCACTAGTAGAGGGGCCCACCAGAGGACGCATTGTCTTGGGCCCCCTCAAGCCTGAAGCTGGCCGTGGGTGACCCACAAGACACAAGTATTGCAAGGAGTTCTGTGTGTCTGGCCTTGAAGCTCTAGCAGGTGCAAAATGGTGTGGCTGGAGGGTTGATGCGGACAGACTACCACCAGTACATAAAAGCTGGCACTGACTGCCCATGTGTTACCAGTTCTTCTATTAATTTGCAATGCTCTCAAAGACTTAGGTCCAGGACATCATAAGGACCACCTGGCTCCTTATATCCCACCCCAGTCACTGAGATATTTGGGGGGGACTCTCTTGGTGGTACCCTGAGGCCCAGGTTCATGATTTATAACTACCAGAAGCCATGCATGTAGTGGGCCCCAGCCTGTGGATCTGCCTCCCTGCTGAGATTAGACAGGCCCCCTCCTTGCTGAACTTCAGACACCTGACAGAGACTTTCTTGTTCAGCTTGCATTTCAAGGCATAGTTTGGTTTTATGGCATAGTTTTCAAGGCATAGTTTTTTTATTATTTTGTTGTTTCATTTGTACTATCATTTGTTTTTAAGTACACCACTTAGAAAAGCCAATGATAAAGTGTTATACTGTACTAAACAAATAAATTTGGTCTTAAATGAATAAATTAACCATGTATGACACCTTTTAAATGCATTGCTCCTAGACTTGAGTACTGTACTGGGCAAATGAGCCATTCAAGTTCAAATCAACCAGGAAACAAACAGAACAGCCCTTTTATCAGGAGTGTAATGATGACTCCATCATTCAGAGCTGCTGTCCTCAGGACATCAAAATTTAAGGAAGCCCCTGCAAGGAAATTTAAGGAAGCCTCCGGACACTGGCCAGACAAAGAATGGAAGCAGGAATACACATTTGCCAAGTATTGTCAAATGTACATGTACTAGAAATAATGGTTTCAGCTGCAAAGAAGCAACAGGAGCTTCAGGGAATGGATATCAGCCCGGGAAGATTTGAAGTGAGCTGGGAATGAAGGACACCAGGGTGTTAATAGTTGCAGTCCTGGCCACTTTGTTTGACTTGCTTTTGTTCCACCTCCATAAACTTCCCTGTGCGCTGCCAGCTGGATGCCACATGCCTTGCCTGCCTTGCCAAGCCTTGCTGTATAAAATTGCTGCCTGTGCAGGCCTCCCCACAGGCCCTTTGTCAAGGACTGGTCGCATTTTGCACAGGGTGGAATGCAGTTCTTGCATTTGTAGATGAGAAATGAGGATCATGCACAATTTCAGGGATTAATCACTTAATTATCTGAGTTGAAAGGTGTTGCTGATTAGTGGGCCTGCACCTGAAAAAAAATATTTTCAATATAAGCCGTTGCAAAAATTATAGGTGGCAGGCACCATTCCTTCTCCTCGGAGGCTAGTGGAGAAATACCTCTTCTATGATAGGACCTGGGACTCAGCTAGTTTGGTAAAGAAAAAGTGTTTTATATGTGTTTTATATTAAAGATTCTGAGTGGGGCATAAGTTCCATTGGGCCCAGTGGGACTTCTTAGTAATTGTTTGTGACAATTTTTCCATGTTCAGAGGACAGCTAATTTCTGCTTCATAGAAATCAGGCTCAGATTTGTCTGAACAGAGAAACATTGTCACATGTTCCTTGGGTCTTATTGGGTAGGGGTGGAGAACTTGTGGTGCTCCTGGTGTTGTTGGCATTGCAGAGGGTTGGCCTAGATGAACCTTTGGGTCCCTTCCAACTCTACGATTGTATGCTTCTATAACTCCCACCAGCCCCCATCCAGCCAGGCCAATAGGCAGGAAGCTCTGGAGGGCACCAGGTGCAGGAAGGATGGGGATGCAGAAGGAACAACTGCAGGAGATTAGGAAGGGATAAAGGGACTCTCTTCACAATGGCCTTTTAACTTCCCCTGGGCATAAAGGTCTGGTCCTATATGGGCTGTGGCTGATCTTGTGAGCATCAAGTGTTGACCTAGGTGTTTTTGAGAAGCAGCCCTTCCACAAAGCTACACCACAAAGAGGTTTCTTATCACTTCTGATAAAACAGTTTTCCATGGAAGCAGGTTTTTGGTCCCAATGAGAGTAATCAATAGATGTGAATCAGCCCTTCAGGGTTGCCATATTTCAAAAAGCAAAAACCAGGAAACCCTGAAGTTCTTGAGCTTCATTTTTGAAATTCCCCCCAGACGTCAATTCTGCCTTTGAAATCACAGTAATGTATGGGAAAATCTGGATGTATGGCAGCCCTATTCAGTATGCATATTAAAGTCCAATAGAGAAGGTGTGGCTAAAAGAGCATGTTCCATAGGCAAGGGCACGGGGGAACGGCTACGATATTGTGTTCGCAATTTGTGGATGTGGCTAGGAATCAGTGTTCCAGCGGGGAACAGTTCAGGGCTGAGGAAGGCACTGAGAGATTCAGTGGCAGGGGAGCAACTAAAAGTTAAACTATGTTCAACAAAACTGCATGTCCTTCTTGGATTCTACCAAATGTAAGGGGAAGTTGCATTCTTCAGTGACCCCCATAAAAGAAAGATAACTCCTAACATGTATAAAATTAGCACACCAAAAAGGTCCAAACCTAGTCCTCTTCCTGGTATGCTATATGCAGCAAGGATTAAAAATGTGGCCCCCTCCCTTGCAAAATGGAGTGGTACAATCAAAGAAGGACCTATCATTAGATTTATGGAACATACGTCAGCCTCTCAAAATTGTCTTTTAATAAGGTAGGTGGAGCTAAATTGCAGGTATATGGTTAGAACACAATATTGAAATGGCACTGGCAAGATTCTGTCTGTTGCCACATGCAAGAAAAGGCACTGTTATGCTTGAGACTGAAAAAGGGTTCCCCACTCTGGCAACAGAAACTTATTTTTCTGTCAAAATAAATTAAGAAATTGTCCAGTAGCACCTTAGAGACCAACTAAGTTTGTTATTGGTATGAGCTTTTGTGTGCATGCACACTTCTTCAGATACACTGAAACAGAAGTTACCAGACCCTTATATATAGTGGGAGGGTAGGGAAGGGTTTTTATTTTTCTGTGTTGTTCCCATAAGCCCAACCGAAGAAACTAAGAACACTTTGCCTTCCTTGTAAGAAAAGAAAGAAAGACGTGTGCTCACCTTTCATAGGAACTTAAAAGCTGCCTTATGCAGAGTTTGCCTACTTCAATACTGCCTACACTGACTGGCAGCAGCTCTCCAGGGTTTCAGGCAGAGAACACTCCCCGCCTGCCTGGGGGAGCCAGGGATTGCACGTGGGACCTTCTGCATGCAAACCAGATGCTCTTTCCCTGAGCGACGGCTGAATGGGAAGGAAGCGGGTGGTCGGGGGCAGCCGGGGTATCCTCCTGTCACCCCGTTTTAGGATCCTGCTTTAAATGGCTATAAAAGCATCGCGGCTCATTTGTATCTGTGAAAGGAAGGGGCGTGCTTTCAAGCTCCCCCCTCCTTCTGATTCCCAGAGGGTGGGGTGGGGTGGGGGGTGCAGATGCTCTGGTGGTCAGAGAGGTCTGGGAAAGATGCCCGGTGACACGTGCAGCGCATTAGCTCTGGCAAAGGCAGCAGCTGCAGAGGACGACCCCCCCCCCGGTCGCCTTAGGGGTGGAAATGGCGCTTGGCCATCTGATTGGAAGAAGCGCCTGTTCTCCCTCCCTCCTCCCTCCGAGGTGACTCATCACGGAATCCCATCCTCAGCTCCTGTGCAGGATCCAGGAGAGGCCCTTCGTGGGGAAGAGAGAGCGAAAGGCGGGGGGGGGGTCCTAGGAGTTGATGATGAGGGGAAGTGTAAACAAACACACCAGTAACCATGATGACTTCAGGCTGGGAGAGTGGGAATTGAGAAGGGGTCGACACCAGGGCGGGTGCTTCTCTCCGCTCTGTCTTTTGGAAAACAGGAGCAGCAACAGCAGTAACGGTGATCGCTGGGCAGGGAATAGAAAATGGCATGGTGGCGCCAAGGCAGATCTGGTCACCTGGCAGGAGAACTGGGCCAAGCTCCAGGTTAGGGACCCACAAAGCACCAAGCAGCCTAGGAGACACATAGGCCCAGGCTTGGGCAGAAGGCAGGTAGGAATCTCCTGGTAGGATACGCAAAGGAGGGGCCATAGCTCAGTGGGAGCGCATCAGCTTTTGTTAAATTTTCCAATGAAATCCCATCTGGGCAGTGCATCAAAGCAAACGATCCGGGGCTGGCACTGCTGAGATGCATGGAACAAGAGAGAGTGTTTTTGAGCATGCATAAAGTGCCATTTGGTCTGCACTGAGCTACTGTTATATTACTTTTGAAAACAACAATACAAAACGTATAATTGACATGTTTTTAAGACTGGGCTCTGGTGTTTCCCATCATGTCCAGAGAAGAGTTGAGCCTGCATCTCTATTCTTAGAATGTAATGATTCCTAGCAGCAGCAGCAGCAGCATCGCTTCATGTCTGCAATTTTGCCAGGTCTCGTAGAAGGGGACCCTGTCCTCTTGGGGCCCAAACAACATGCTTTTCTCATGAAGAAAGCAAAACTAAAATGGGTGATGGGGACAGAGGTGGGCAATGCAAGTGGAGACTTCAGAACTTCAGATTTTTTTGTTTCCAGGATGGCACTTGCTGTAACAAAGTTCATCTGAAAGCCGTATTAGAGCCAACCGCACTGTTACGAAATAGTGTGCAAGCTTTCAAGCTCTTCAGAACTCTTATTCAGGGTTGTTGGTAAGCAGAGCAATAGGTCGACAGGAGAGAGAGGGAGGGAAAATGTTGGCTGATGGTAATCATCTGGAATTTTTAAAAACACACAAGTTAACCTGGAGTTATAACAGCATCCATGGCATGGGGGATCAAACCACAGAAACTAGTCTGATTGAGGGCCAGCCCTACCATTATGTAGGGAAGTAAGATAATTTCCTCAGGCGGCAGGTGGTTTGGGGCAGAGAGCAGCAGCCATGTGTTAGAAGACGGAACTGTGCCTGCCACACAGCCTGCCCTGCTCCTCCAGACTAGCCTGTTGTCCTCAGCTGTGGAGGAGGAGCCTGATCCAGGGTCAGTGTTGAAAAGGCATTCAACTGCACTCCAAGGGGCTTCCTTGTGGCTGCCTCCGGACCCTCTGTGCTTTGTGGGAGGGATTCAGAGCATACTGGGAAATGTAGGTTTGTGCAATGGAAATGGATTAAAGCACTCTGCCACCTTTGAGCAGCAAATCCACTTAAAACAACAACAGGCTTTTGTGGCCAGGAAAGTAACCAGGGTGGGAAATGCATTAAAAAGTGTGGAGTGAATGAACGTTTGGTGTGTTTAGCGTGTAGACGTGTTAGCACCCCACAAACAAACCAGGATGAATGCAGGAGGGATGTTCACTGTCAAATATTATCTCTGCAAATGAATCAGAAAGAATGCTGAATAAAGACCAGATATAATCTAACCTCCGCATAAACTCTGTGTAAGCAAATGAGGATGAATGCATTTGGTTCTCATCTGGAGGAGAGCCAGATATGGAATGGTAAGGGGGGCAGAATCTTGTCTGACCCTGCTTTCACTTTACCTTGAACCAGAATAGCACTGTCTCATTACCTCTGAGAAGTTTATTTTCCTCCTCTTTATTTATAATGTAAAGTAAAGACACATGTAAAATAAATGATATATAAAATTATGCAGATACTATAAATTAAGGCACATGGGCATACTTTTGGGGTGGGGAAGGAACTGCAAGCATGACATAGATTATAATTTTAGGACTGGGAACCGGGGATAAATTTGCTGTCATCCAGGGTCACCTGCTGCCACCCCCTTCCCTTTATTTCAGCTATGGCGGAGGATTAAACTGGGTTTGGTGGGTGGCTCATCAGAGGGAGCCATCGGCCTCTGTGGCAGAGTCTAATTACAGGGCACACATCATCAAGGGGCCTGTTCCTGCTGTGTGATCTGCTCAGGGGAGGATCCAGAAAATCATCCAGATGGATATTCAGACAGCTGGCTCAAGAGCTAAGGCAACAGCCCACAATCAACTAGCAGGAGGAGAAAAAGCTGAGCAGCAAGTTGTGAGCATTACAGATCTCTGCATAGAAAAGAATGTGATAGCAGCCTACAAGGTTAAGAGTAAAATGTGGAACAATATAATTTTGCCTGCATCACACAAATACTAGGGATGAGCAGGAAGGAAGAGGCAGGCATGTCTCTGAGCAGCAGCTGCTAGGATTTGCCAGAGGACCAGAGTACTGCTCTTTGTGTGTCCCGCCTTTGGGCTTCCCCTGGGCATCTGGCTGGTCACTGTGAGAACACGATGCTGGATAGATGGAGCTTTGCTCCCGTCCAGCAAGTCTCTTCTTAGTTCTTTTGAGTCTTATCTCTCAGACTGCAGGCTGCTTCTAAAAGCTGCTGCCCAGGATTGCTGGGTTGCTTGGGTGGTCAAGCTGATCCTGGCCAGACTTTCTCATGCATCCAGTGACAAGTTGCAGAGAGAAGAAAATGGTTTCTTCAAGCCTGCAAATGACAGAAAGAGGCACAGTTAAAACTATTACATGGCATTTTCTGCCACTTTCTGTATTAAAATGGAGGATCAGACACATTAGTTTGAAACTCCCAACAGCACAGAATCATTTGTCCAGGCTCAGACTACAGAGAGATAAGCAAACAGAAGATTCAAACATGGAAATTGAATGGCAGCATGAGAGTGAACTCCCCTCAGCTTAATTCAGAATGGAGTCAGTATTTCAAAAAAGATTTTGGAAAAAGCTCACTGGTTCTCCAAGACTTCTGTCCTGATTTGTCATATTGGCCCATGTGTACTGACCATGTCATTTGCAAGCACTTGCCGGCCCTGCCATGAGGGGCAAAGTGACTCTTCAGGCAGCAGATTGGTGGGGGCAGCAGCTCCCATTCTCCTTTGTTGCCGCAAAGCCTATCCTGTCCCCCCCTAAAGTGGTCTGCTGAGCTCAAGTGTGGTAGAGGACGTGATCCCATCACCACTGCTGAAAGAAGATTCAACTGTTACTCCAGTCAGCTTCTGAACATGGAATGGGGAGGTGCAATGGGCAGTTTGAATTCTGACCCAGCTGAATCTTCAGCCCTTTTACAAAAGATTGTTGCATGCAGGGGTGCCAGCCTGAATGAAATATCATGGGGGCCTAGGTAAACCCCGCATAATTGATCAGGCAACATGGTGCACACAAACCATTTGAATGTCAATGCCCATCAACTGAGGGGCAGGCCCCCTCAATTATTTTATTGTGGGGGCCAAAGCCCCCATGGCCCCTAGGAGTTGGCTCCTATGGTTGCACACCACCCCTGTCTCTGAGCAGTGCAAGATTTCAGGGGTTCCAGGCACTTACCTACGGTCTGTTTCCTTCTGGAAAGGAGGCCCAGTGGAGACGGTGCTGTCTTTGTGATATATAGTTTTATACACATATATACAAGCTGAGCCTTCGATGGAGGGGTTCATAGCATAGTCACCCCAAGAAGGTCTTATTGCTCCCATAGCCGCAGCCTTGCATTCAAACAGAAATCAACCATCATACTCTGAGCCCTGCTCCAGCCTGTCACCAGGCCGCACCCCAGCCCCACAAAACTCTTGTTTAAAACTCTGGCTTTGTCTTCTAATGGACTCAGAGCTGAGAGAGGTGCCCCTCCCACTTGCCTCTGGCAGAGAGCCTCCTCTCCCGGGCTTTCCAAGGGCTCATCACCTTCCTTTTGTTCTCCATCATCCCATGCAATTTCCTCATCTGGAAACTGGCCTGGCTTATCTTTTAACATTTGCTGAGTCCCAGGGTTCATTGTCTGGCACCCAGAAACTCATACCACAGGGGAGTCTGAAATTCACAACAGGGGAGTGTGAATTCCCACTCCTAAGAAAACCTTCCCTTGAAGGGCTTGTATACATCTCCCCGATCCTGACCATGGAATAATGGCATGTTTCTGTCTATAGCTCTATTTCTACTTATAGCTATACCCCTGCAGCGCAGTTATTTAACCGCTAGATGTCCCTGTACATTGTGATGTACTGTACTTGGAAAGGAGCAATGCATGGGAAAGAGCAGAAATTTATAGCTGAGGTGCTTAATCACATGTTCTTATAGATAATAGAATTGTAGAACTGTAGGGTGGGAAGGGACCCTGAGGATCATCTAGTCCAACCCCCTGCAGTGCAGGAATATGCAGTCCCATATGGGGATCGAGCCTGCAACCTTGGTGGTTTCAGCACCACACTCTCATCTCCAGCACATCCCATCCCCTCGTCCCAAATTAATTCATCACCAGTGGTGCTTTCTCAATATGTCCTAAAACTACCTGCAGAATCTCTTAGGGACAGCACAGAGAGTTAAGGCCACATAAAGTCACAACAGCAACAACTATAGGTTGTAACCAGTGCTTTTTTTCTTAAAAAATGTTTAGGGGTACTCTCATTTTGACTCAAGAAAACCACCATTTTATAGTTCAAATCGGGGAAAATACAGTAAATGGACAAAATTACAAAGATTCACAAAATGTTTAGGGGTTTGCGTACCCGTGTTCCCCCCCCCCAGAAAAAAACACTGGTTGTAGCCAATGTGAGTCCTACTTAGAGCAGACCCAACAAAGGTAATGAGTATCTCAGGTTCATTGATTTTGATAGGCTTACTATGAGTAGAATGTAGTTCACTACCCTCCGAGCTGGCTAAGATCGCCCAGAAAATTCAAGGCTTGGGTGAGATTTGGACTTCCCAGCACACAGCTTGTTTTCTTAACCACTACCTTATTGTCAGGTGCAAGTCAGCAAGAAACTACACAGAGTAAGTGAAGTTAGTGGTGTAAAGTAGGTGACTGGTGAGTGGGGAGAGTGTATGCGCGCCAGTTTTTTGGGAGGTGTCAGCCCAGCCCTCACCACCCGCCCTGCCTGAGTGATGGCACCCCCACTGGAGCAAAGAGGGGCTACACAGAGCCGCCTGCCCATTGGCGCAGGGGGGAGCCCGGCTGGCTGACAAAGCCCTTAGCCGGTGGAGTGGCTGGGCCACGCTGGGGGTGCCTGGTTTACACCTCCTCAAAAATGGTGTGTCTGGGACCACAGCCCCCCCCCCCGGGAACCCACCACACTATGCCCCTGAGTGACATTAATAGAAGAAACAGGATCTGCTCAGGAGTGCCAGGCTGGATGAGCACAGCATCTCCTCTTGGGTAGGTCTTGCTCCTATGAGGCAGTGGTGGAGACTGAAAGTCCCTGCCTTCCCTCAGCTGCCTAAGTCTCCCCAAACCATCTGAGACTATGCTGACATGCCTGTCTTTGCTCCTCCCTCTTCATACTTCTGGTCCTGGGAGAGCAGTGGGGAAGGGAGCTCATCGCGGCAGAAGGGGAAGACCCCCTGGCCACGAGTGCACGGATGGGGAAGTGTGGCCCTCCAAGTGGGGCTGGACTCCAACTCCCATCATCCCATTGGCCGTGCTGGCTGGGCCTGATGGAGTCCAACTATGTCTGAATGGCCACAAGTTTGCCCCCACTTCTCCACTAGCACTGTGCCATCTTGAAAGAGCCCAAGGAGTCTCCCCAAATTCACACTCTCCTCCTTGTCCTGTAACCGCTGTTATTATTCAATGGCGCCAGCTCCATCCCCCATCAATACATTTTTTGGCAAAGGCACAGGGATAATTTTTGTGTATTTCCCCATATTGAAAAACTCAGAACAATGTACAGAGGAAATGAGAGAGGGAGGCCCTGCCCAGCTGAAGCAGCACGAACCAGGCAAACAAATGGCAGGGTGGGGGAGCAGGGTGTTATGTGCCCTCAGCACCCTGGCCTTGGCTGGTCGTGTGGGGTCAAGGAAGGGGGGTGTCTCATTAGGGCAGATCTACAGGCGCTCAGCCCTTCTTCCTCCTAAGGGTCATGTCAGATGTTTGCTGCTCAAAGGTAAATATTACATGGGTGTGGTTTCATTCTCATTTCCCTACCTGCCCATGATGCAAATAGAAAAATTGCTGATTGGGGACAAAGACAGGGGGAAGCCCCATTGTGCAAGACTTTGGTCTGGACCTAACAGAGCTCTACTTAGGTTCTGCAGCTCAGGCTCTACAGAGTTAGGGTTGGCGACTTTTCAAATGGGTGCCATTCTTTTATCTTTAACAGCAACCTTTCGTGGGACAATTAATCAGGAAAAGCATTCTCCATATTTGCTTCCTTGCTTGCTAGGAAAAGGGTCCCAAACATCTGCAGTTCAGGCTGCTGTTAAGGACACAGGAGCACGGCAAGCAGCTTTAAAAAAGGGAGGGGGAGTGGTAACCCTTTTAATGTGCATTCATGCCAGAGTTGTCAGCCAAGCAGGGGGAAATGCTGTCTGGCCAACTTATTGACCTTTGGACCAGCTGTCAGAATGCACTGAGCAGAGTAGAAATCAGCAGCAACCTTTTCATGTGTTCATCCTTAAAAGCCAGTGTGGTGCAGCGGTTAGAGTGCTGGACTTAGGGGACTTCCGGGTTAGCGCCATCGGCGAATGGCGGAGTTCCTCCGATCGGGGGGAACGGGCTCTGTGGAAATTGGGTCTGCCCACCGCGGCGAAGGTGGGGACCCGCTAGAAATCCCAGGCGGAGGGAGCCTGGGAACGTGGGGTTCGGCAGAGCACCAGGAGCGCTTCCCCTACTCGCGGGGAACCCCAATTTGGGGCTCCGGAGCGAAGTGGGGTGAGCAGCGCGGTGCTGCGAACTGATTGCTATTTTCACGGAGGGAAGCCGCACAGCCATCGCCGGAGAGCGCTGACTTTTTCCTGTTGACAATTGGACTCTAAACAAGTACCCGTGAGTAAAAACGGAAAATTGGATCAAGAAATACTTGAATTAGGCTCCGAAGCGGGAAGGTTCAAAACAGGAAGTCCGCCTCCCGCTTTTTGTAAATAGACTGAAGCAAAAACCTTACAATCTAATAGCCTGGAAAGTTGTCTTAAAGGTTGGAATTTCCTGCATTTACAACTAATAAAACCCCCTTGGAAGCAGGTGAAAAGGGGGGGGGGGAATCTGACTGTTTAAGCTTGCAGGAGAGGGAGTAAAGGAAAATAAGGTTTCCATCGTCTCAAACCTGGGAACGGGGTGTCAGGACAGAAATTGCTGGAGACGTCCATTGATTGTACGTGGAGCATTTTGACAGATAGTTAAAAAAGAGAACCAAACTGACTTCAATGCTGCCTTCTGCATTTTAAAGAAACAAAGTATTTGAAAATTGAAAATTGAAAGTAACTTTCTTTTGTTGGACATGTTTCAAAAAGATGGATACAAATAGAAATTGTGTCCCCTAGAGGGAGCTTGTCAATTTGTTGCTGCAGTTTACTTGGAGACCTCACAGCTGCGAGATTGGGATCGTGGGACCAGCCGTTTGACCTTGAATAGAAATGTACGGGGAGGAAGTTTTGGTGTCTGCTTTTTGCAAGACAAATGCTTTGCTGGAGCAGTTGCATGAGAAGACGGGTTTGATGAAGGAGAAGTTGGACTTGATGACTGCTGTAGCCAGTGAATATGGATTAACAGGAAACATAGAAATTATGCAGCGACCAACTCAGGAAATTGGTTTGACTGGGCAAGTGCAAGGGCAGATGAAGATGGAGGAGGCTGCGATCGCACCCCAAGCAACACAAATGGAGAGATCCGAAGCCCTGCAGGAGCATAAGCCGCTGTTTTGGAAGATTGAATTTGGAGTGGGCCTGGGAGAGCCTGGAGTTAAGGAGGCTCTTAACTTTGGGGGGACTTGGAAATATGCTGACAACTATTTTTTGGATAGTTACTTTTTGGATTACAATGATGATGGTGGGGAGTGGGACTGTGGGGAATGGGCTAGTCTGATGAAGGAAGATGGATATAACTATCGGTTGGAATCCCCCAGAGACCTACTCCTCAAGGAGAAAGGGAAGAAATTAAGAAAGAAACCAACAAAAGATAAGGAAAAGTGTAAGCATAAACAAGAAGAAGAAAATCTGCAGAAGAGGCATAGAAGAGACTTAAGGGCCTCGGACATAAGATCACCAGGTTGATGGACTGGATGGAATGGACAGTAAGGACTGACATAACCCGAGACCAGGAAGAAGGGACGTTGGATAAATTTTTTTTTAAAAAGCCTATAAAAGGAAAATTTTCTTTTTATTTTTGGAATTAGTGTAAAACTAATGAAATATTAGGGGAAATGTTGGAATGGAAATATCTGGCTTTAGTAGAAAGGATATAAGGAGTTATGTATAAATATGTTTTAAATTTTGAACATTAAGGTTTTCTTTTTATGGTAAGACAAGGTTAAATAAATCAAGGTAAATTGAATAACAGAATAAGTCAAAAGATGGAAAGGATTTGTTGAGTTAACTAATAGGTTAGACTATCTAAATAAGAATTGAGAAAGACGGAAAGAATTTGCTGAAACAACGAATTAAATTAGAATACAAAAAGGGAGGTGTGAGGAGGTCAAAGAAATAAGCAAATGAAAAGATGTAATATGGGATTTGTCCTTTTTTCTTTTTTTCTTTTTATTTATTTTTTGTGTGTGATGTATTTGCTCCTTTTTTCTTATTTTTTGTCCTTTTTCTTGTACTTTTGAAACTCTGAATAAATATCATTTTAAAAAAAATAGAGTGCTGGACTTAGGACCTCGAAGACCAGCGTTCAAATCTCCACTCGAGCCATGAAGCTCACTGGGTGACTTTGGGCCTGTCACTGTCTCTCAGCCTAACCTACTTCGCAGGGTTGTTGTGAGGGTAAGTGTGTGCACCAGCTTAAGCTCCTTGGAGATAAAGGTGGGATATGAATGTAATATTAGCTGTGATAGCTCAGTTGGTAGAGCACGAGACCCTTAATCTCAGGGTTGTGGGTTCCAGCCCCATGTTGGGCAAAAGTTCCTGCATTGCAGGGAGTTAAGACTAGGTGACCCTCGTGGTCCCTTCCTACTCTGTAAGCCATGTGTGTGCACTAAGCAGCCAGGTTGCTAAGTTCATCTCCAACTAAAATGTGCATGAAGCCGGTGCAGCCTTCACCCACAGGTTCCATCATCATCCTGTATCCCAGTAGCGATCTCAGTTCTCCAAGTGCCAGTCGCACCCATGCACCACAATGGAGTATCAGTCAAGGACAAAAGATCATGGGCCAGGGAGGCAGAACAACCCCTAAACAGCCTGATAACTGAGCCTGCTCTGTGGTCACAGGAAGCTGACAGACTGTTGGGGTGTGTAGAAGGAAAAGCAGGAAGAGGCAAAAGGGAATGGAATGGATTATCCTGAATGTGGGGAGTCCACACAGCAACATTTCGTTGCAGGACCCACTTGTGCCTTCCATCGGTTTGTATCTATCAGGGACAACCTCTGTTTCCTGGTATCTGTCATTGGTAAATCAGTATCCCTATCTTTCTTTTGGGAGACCCAATAGATAGTATTTATATGTATTATGTGTGCACACAGTTATGTCAGCTTTTTACTCGCCCCTTCCATCCCAAATAGTTGTCAATCCCTTCTTTCTCTGAACATTTGGATTAAAAGCAACAACCCATGAGTAATTATGGAAATTGGACTTAAAAGGGAAATTTTCTTTGGGAATTAGGCACGACCGGGTAAGGTGTAAAGAGGAAATCCGCCTACCCGCCTTGTAAACATCGTAAAGCAAGGATTTTACAACTAAGGTTGTGAGAATACCTTTCTTCTTTGTGGATAAAAGCAATTAACTCCACGTTTTGGCAATTTAAGTGATTGTGCTGGAGGATAAGAGCTAACATTGAGAACGGAATTCACCCCTCCCCCAAGACCCGGGAGCGATCGGTGAGAGAGCCTGCGGAAGAGATATAAAGACTTTGACAGCTGTCAAACTAGCTGTCAAAGTTGGGGAAAAAGGAGAACTTTGTTTCTGCTGTCTTTGCTGGTTATATTCGTTACAATTTGGTAACAAATTGTTAAAAATAAAGAAGAAAAGGCTAACTTGACTTTTGGGTTGGAACTGGAAGATACTAAGAAACTAGAATCCCTCTAGAGGGGGTTTAGGACATTACAAAAATGGCTGTAAGTGGAAAAACACTGGCTGAACTGGAGAGGACTTTTTTTCTCTTGGGAAAGTTGCAGGAACAGAGTGATGTTTTGGCTACAAATGTTACAATACTGAATGGAACAGTAAACAAAGTTGCTGAGCCTGGGAGGGACTTGACTCAAGTTTTTGCAGCTGAACAGGAAAGTTTTGCAGTTGACTTAAATTTTTTTGCAGCTGAACAAGAAAATAAATTTGAGAAATCTGAGAATGTGATGAAAGAGGAACATGATGATTTGAAGGAAAAAGAAGGAGGAGCTATAATGCCACAGATGATTGAGGAGAGCCAGAGGCCGGTTAAGATGGATATAAAGGAAAATAAGATCAGGATGGTGGAAATTTGGTTTGAATTGAAGAAGGGAGAATGGAGAGATCTCTCTATGTGGAGATCTGAAGACCTATGGAATACAAACCTGGCTAAAGTGGAAACTGGAGCTTTTGGGACATTTGGATTTAAGAGAAGTAAGAAACAAGATTTTGGCTCCATTTTTAAATATGGAGGCCTGGCTGGAAGAAACATGGACCTTACTGGGACAGACCTCCTTCGAGATTTGGAGTTTAATATAAAGGACTATCAAAAAAACCGGCAAAGAGGAATTGAGAGAGAATTGAGAGCCTCGGACGTGAGGTCGCCAGGCTGACTACAGATGGACTGATGGACTTTTGTTGGGGTTCGAAACCGGGAAAGGGGGTGGTGGGGCTTTGGGAATCCAAAGGGTGTATAACTATATTCTGTTTCATTTAATTTGGTTTTGCCACTAACATAAAAATGGGGATTTTGGGGAAGGGAATTGGGGCCGACCTTAGAAAAAGATCTTTAAGAATAAGTATTGACGTATAAAGATTGAGGTTTATAAGTTAAAATTGGTTAACTAAAATGATGGGGTTGACCTTAGAAAAAGATTTTTAAGAATAAGTATTGATGTATAAAGATTGAGATTTATAAGTTAAAATTGGTTAACTAAAATGAATTAGAGAAAATAAGGTAAAGTTTGGGGATAAGAACTTGCTGAGCTAAAAATTGGAACTGGATTACAAGAAGGGGAGGTGTGGGGAAGTCAAGGAAATTGGTTATTGACAGTAAGAAATGTAAATTTTATGTGTTTTTAATTGTATTTTTTATGTTTTTTCTTTATTTTTTGAAAATTCCAATAAATATCTTTAAAAAAAAACAAAAACAAATAGTTGTCAATCCACTGAGCAAATGTTGCTGAATGTGGTCAAGCAGCAGCTATTCTAGATTAAGTACAACCAGATCTGTTGTCAGATTAAACACCCTTTTAAACATTTTAATGTTTTAAAGAAGGAAATGGTTGTGGTCCGTTTACTCACACATCCTGTTTTAAAAGCCAGAGCTTGAGAGGCTATTGCACATTATAGCAGATGGCAAGAAGTGACCTCCTGAACGTAATAATAAGACATTAAATTATAGAATAAAATAGATACATTAGAAAATGTGTGAATGGTACTCAACCTTGGTAAGAGGATAGGGATGTAATATTATCTCTTGGCAGCATTTATCTCCTGCCCTTTAGCCAAAAGGGTTCTCAAGACTGCCTTACAAAAATCAGCACTAAGGCAGTTCCTGCCCTCAGGCTCACAATTTAGACATGACATAACAGGAAGGAGGGGAAAACAAATTCAAGCACATTCGTAAAGTTACATTTCTTAATGGGCTTTGGGAAGGAGGCGCAAGGCTCCGGCAGGGTCCTCTTCTCAGATGCACGCCCAGTGCGACCACACTGCTCATGCGGCCCTAAATCCAAACAAAAAAGCAGCCATTTCCTTGTAGGGCCCCCCAGCCGGTTTAGCCCTCCAGGGCCCAGGGCAAGTGTACCTAGCTGCCCCCCCCCTGCATGGAACTGCACCTCAGTGTTACCCCCGATTGCTCTACTCCAACCTCTGCCATTGTTTAAATTTTTACCTCTCAGTATTACTCCATCCCTGGTTTACTCACACCTCTACACTTGCTTGAAACTGCCATTTCCCTCTCAATTTCTTCCATCTTTGTTTAGTAAACTTCTGTCATTGTTTTAAACCACCACTTCCCCCTCTCAGTATCTTTCTTAATGGATCACTGGAATGTGTTGTATGTAGGGCTGCTCTGAAAATTGTTCTGAAACTTTTTTTTTTTTAACAGCAAGAACCTTTATTGAACTACATCACTGGGAAACAGGGGCAAAGCAACTGCTTTTATACATTCCTGAAAGCCCGGGCCACTCCCACTCCCAACGTGATTGGCTGTCTAAACTTCCAAGCTGCGAATCACGACTCAGAGTCCAAGGGCCAATGGCAGAGGCCCAAATCCTGAAATGTTCTGTGATTGGACACATCATGTATCGAATCAGAACACAGGAGCTCAGAATACTTACCGCAGACTCAAGCTCAGGCAAACACAGTCCACTGAATACATAACAGTGTGCAACTGCTAAGCTTGCTTTTCACCCTGTCTTTTTTTAAATAATAATTATATTTTATTGATTTTCCATCAAAAAAAGAGAAAAATACATTCATACCACATTACAACTTCTATTAAATTTTCCATTTTTTTACTTCCTTCGGCCTCTCTGCCAATCATCCGAATTATAACTTCTTTAATTACACATTTCCAAATTTTGCTATTGCCTTTATGCCTACCCCCCACTTCTATTTTGCCTTTTACAATATTTCTTGTGTTATTACAGAGCTTCTTTAAATGCCACTAGCGTTATTCCATTATCACTTATACATTCCCAGTACTCAACTAACTTTCCCCAGTCCTCGATGAACTTTTGATCTCGTAGATATCTGATCTTCCCAGTCAGTTTATCAAGTTCTGCATAGTCCATCAGCTTCATTCTCCACTATTGTTCTGAAACTTTCAGCTGGTTCACAACCCAGCAGCTGCTAGGCGGTTAACTGAGATCCGTTGATCATAATGTAGCTTGCCAGTATTAAAATATCTGTCTAACAATAGACCCATTCGAATTTCCAGGCACAATTCAAAGTGCTGGCCTTGACCTTTCAAATCCTCAACAGCCTGAGACCTACCAAGAATACCTAAAAGATAACATTTCCCCACATCAGCTTGCCCAATCTGTCAGATCAACCTCAACAGCAATTCTTCTCTAGGCACTCACACCATCAGAGATCTGGTAGCAAAGGTCCCGGAAGAAGGTCTTTGCCATGGTCTTTTGTTGTCATTTAGCCTTGTGCCAGGTAAAGTCCTTTTTATGGACTATAGGTTTCATCAGAATTATTCTCCGGCTGTTAGTTAGAGATCTTGTGTTCATGGGAACACAAGACATATACTGATATCAATCAGCCAAAGGCCTGGCTGAAGAGGAACTTTGTTGCCTGGCACCTAAAGGTGTATAATGAATGTGCCAGGCAAGCCTTCTTGAAGAGAGCATCCCACAGGTGGGAACCCACCACAGAAAAGGCCCATCCTCATGTTGCCACCCTCTGGACCCCCTGTGGAGGAGGCACATGAAGAAGGCCTCAGAGGATCATCTCAGGGTCTGGGTCCTTGAGGTATTTCTGCCCTAAGGTGGCCCGCTGCACTCAAGTGCGCAGGAGGGTGCTTTTCTATTTCCAGTGCTGACATTCTAGTCAACTGCCAGTTCAGTTAGTCTCTGCATGTGAAATTGGGGGGGGGGGTCATCTTGTCCTTTGCTTCAGGCAGCAATAAGTCTTTGGCTGTCCATGCCAAAAGGAGCATTGCAGGATGCACCCAATAACACCCATAGTTCAATGGTAGAACATATGCTTGACCAGCAGAAGGTCCCAGGTTCAATCTCTGGCATCCCCAGGTAGGGCTGGGGGAGACTCCCTGTCTGAAACCCTGGAGATATACTGCCAGTCCATGTAGACAGTATTGAACTAGGTGGACCAATGGTCTGACTCCCTGTAAGGCAGCTTCCTATGTTCCTAATTCTCTGGAATGACAATAAATCCACTAGGAAATGCACAATGGGGTCTGCTCCAGACAAATCCAAGAGAAAAGTGTTCTATATACAGTATATGAGGGGGGAAATGTAAGAAAACCACTAGTGAATCCCTGTCAGGGAAAAAGGCAGGATACAAATAAATATAATTGTAATCATAGCACGGATAACAACAACTATGGCTGAAACCGAGGCACGAGCCAAATTGCAGTGTTTTAACAAGACACTGAAATGCCCAGGAACCAAATCAGATCCACACTCCTTGTTCCTATAACAAAAATGCTCGATTAATATGGATGCTGCTGCCATGGAAGCCTGTAAGCTGCTCTTCTGGGACCACATCAGGCCCTCGATTCACGTCAACTTCTTCAATTGTTTACACATTTATGGGGTGAATCAGAGTCTGGGCTTGAGAGAAAAACTGGCAAGATAGGGGAGCTCTCTCTTGACTCACGTCTCTTTCATCCTCGGATAAATGGTCATGTAAACAAAGGCAGGGTTGTTATCTCTAGCCTGCAGTGGTGTGAGCAGAGTTCAGAGCTCCATAAAGACCAGCAGCATCCTGTGAAATGAAGCACAGAATCTTGGAATTCCTTCACCGGGAGACAGTAGATGTCTCAGGGGGCAACAATCCCTAGAACAACATGCCTTGGACTCTAGAACAAGTAAAGGTGTCCTCTTAATGTCCGCCAGAAAGGAGTGATATATCTCAGCACAGACAGCAGGGGAGTTGTGGGAGGGGGCCTGGTCATACACCCCATCTCTGAATGACCTGAGTTAAGGGCCTGACAAATCTGTGAAGCTGTTTCCAGGGCCAGCCTTAGCATTAGCCAGAGCCGGCCCTACCATTAGATGCTAAGGGGCCGAGAGTGGCATCAGGTGTGAGAGGACAGAACTATGTGTGCCACATAGCCTGCCCTGTTCCCACTAAGCTAGCCTCTTGCCCTCAGTGGTGGTGGTGGTGGTTGCTGCCCCATTGCAAGTCTTGAATTAGCATTCAGCTGCTCTCTGCTTGCCTTCTGTATGTGGAATGGGAGGCCTGGGGGACTCCCTTTCTTCCTTTGCCTTGTTGTACTTAGCAGAGTGTCTTGGACCAACCCTGGCAGTGCCAATGAGCACTTGTGCTAGAAATCCAAAATCTGGATGTGGCTTCAGAGCTTGAGGCTCAGAGGGCCTCAGTGGCGCAGAGTACCTTCCATCAGTTTTGGGTAGTGGCCCAGCTGCACCCCTGTCTGGACAGGGACTGCCTAACTACTGTTGTCTATGCTCTGGTAACCTCTAGGGCAAGACAGATTGAGCATATTGCACTGATCCTGGCCCAACTTCACTGGCTGCCAATTAGTTTCTGGGTCCCAATAAAAGTGCTGGTTTTGACCTACAAAGCTTTAAACGTCTCAGGACAACAATATTTCAAGGATTGCCTCTCCTCATATGATCTGACCTGGACCCTGAGATTTATCTTCTGAGGTCCTTCTTCGTGTGCCTCCTCCTTGAGAAGTCCAGAGGGTGGCAACACAAGAACGGGCCTTTTCTGCAGTGACCATTTGTGGAATGCTTTCTCCAGGGAGGTTCAGATGGCAACTTCATTATATATCTTTAGACGCCAGGCAAAAATGTTCCTCTTCAACCAGGCCTTTGACTGATTGACATCTGGTGGTCTTTTAGATTTGTTGAAATGTGGCAACCCTAGATGATTGGCTTGTTTCTGCTCATATTTTTATTATGTATTTTGTGTTTTTACATTGTATTTTTATGTTGTGAATCACCCTGAGATCTATGGATGAAGAGTGGTATACAAATTTAAGGAAGCAGCAGCAGCAGAAGAAGAAGCTTGCTGCAGCAAGGTCAAAATACGCAGCTACAGCCACATGGGGAGCTACTTCATGCCAATATCTTGCCTCACAGAGCCTTCAATGTGTGTTTCCATCTCTCAACACGGAAGGGCCACAGTTCAGTGGTAGACCATCTGCCTTGTATGCAGAAAACCCCAGGTTTAATCCTGGGCATCTCCAGGTAGGGAATGCCACCTGCCTCAAGATCCTGGAGAGCTGAGGCCAGTCAGTGTAGGCAGTTTTCTATGTTCTTAATATGTGAATGTGTGACATGTAAGGTTGGCTCATGTGTATGACCCTTATGTGGATGTTGGTGCCATCCAGCACTGACCTGCATATGTGGATGACTTTGGATCTGGGCTTGAACAACCCTTCAAGTAGAGGACTGCAAAGCAGAACTCATGGGCACCCTAAGATGATATCACCTAACAGCCGCATCACAATAGAGCCACTTCCCACATCTGCTACAAGTGATGAGAAAAGGAGAGGTGCAGCTGCGAGTGACACGCAGCCCTGAAGTGATTTGGCCAGGCTGCTGTGCGGAGTCAGTGGCAGATGGACAAGAAGGGCCTCTGCACACGACCGGCTTACTGTGCATTCATCCTGGAATTTAGACTGCATCTGGTCTTTACTGAGTGTTCATTCTGATGTGTTTGCGGGTTGGTTAGATGACAATGAGCATTCATCCTGATTTGTTTGCAGGGTGTCTACACATCTTCCTGTTAGTTAGTCATTCGTTCATCCCAAACTTTCCAAGCCATTTCACCATCACTTTCCAAACTGCGAAAAGTCTGATTCTTGTTTAAAGAGGATTTGTTGTGCTAGGAGACGAAACCCTTTAATCCACTTCAACTGCGCAAACTGAAAGTTCCAGTATATGCTTGAAACCTCCCTGCAAAATAGCAACAGTCTGGCAGTATCCCGAAGCCTGCTCTATGGGCTGCATACGCACCATGCACTTAAAGCACATGACTGCCCCCAAAATTCCTGGGAACTGTGGTCCACCCCTCACAGTGCTACAACTCCCAGCACCATTAACAAATGACAGTTACCAGGATTCTTTGCAGGGGATGTGCTTTAAATACAGTATATGGTATGTGTTGTTTGTTAGAGTCACAGGGTGTTATGGCACCTTGAGGGGTGCTTTCCCAGTATCAGGAACGACACTTGCATTCCTTGACTCAGTGCAGGCTGTGGCGGGTTTCCTTACTTCACCGCCGTCCCCGTTGTCCCTTGGACCCCAGCCCAGTCTAACGGAAACGGGATTCTAAACATAAGACAAGATCCATTGTTTGCTTTTGTGGCTGATGCTTTCCTTTGAAGTCTCTGAAAGTTAAACACAGGCAGGCAGGCAATTCAGTTTTACAGGCATCCCAGCCGCTCTTCCTGATAAGGAAATATCAGGAGTAGAGATGGGGGTTGGTGGATAATCAAGAGGACTAAGGCAGACAGTGAAAGGTTCTGGGCAGGCAGTTAGCATGCCAGTGTCGTCATCTGTGGAGGAAAGTTGTCTAGGCATGGATTATTTCTTTAAACTACAAGGAGGGAGTGGTTTCTTATTCTTTTGTAATGCTTTTCCTGCCTACTGTATCTCTGTCTTGGTTCAGAGCAGTTCAGCCAGTGGCCAGAAACATGTACAATTGAACTCATTAATGGTTCCTCATCATCCTGGAAAAAAGTGATAAGTGGGGTGCTGGGCCTGTTGTTGTTCAACATCTTAATAAAGGACTTGGATGAAGGAATTGAGGGGGTGCTCATCAAATTTTCAGATGACATTAAACTGGGACGGGTAGCTAATGCCACAGAATGCAGAATCAGAATTCAAAATTATCTTGGTGCAAGCTAACAAAATGAATTTCAATAGGGACAAATGTCAGGTTCTGCACTTAGGCAAGAAGAACCAGATTCACAAAAATAAGATGGGGGACACCTGGCTTACTAACAGTACATGTGAAAAGGATCTAGGGGTCTTGGTGGACCACAAGCTTCACATGACTCAACAGTGTGAAGCAGCAGCAAAAAAGCCAATGCTGTTCTAGGCTGCATCAGCAGAAGTCTAGTGTCCAGATCAAGGGAAGTCATAGAACTGCTCTCTTCTGCCTTGGTCAGACCACACCTGGAGTCCTGTGTCCAGTTCTGGGCACCATAATTTAAGTAGGATGTTGACAAGCTGGAAGGTGTGCAGAGGAGGGCAACAAAGATGATCAGGTTTCTAGAAGCCAAGCCTTATGAGGAACATTTGAAGGTGCTGGATATGTTTGACTGGAAAGGTGCCCCAGCAACTCTGGACAGCTTCCAACACTTATAAAAACATAATAAAACTTCATACATTTAGAAGTTCCTTATACTGTACATGGCTGCCTTCAGATGTCTTCTAAAAGTCGTGTAGTTCTTTATCTCCTTGACAACTTATAAGAGGGTGTTCCACAGGGAGGGCACCACTACTGAGAGGGCCCTCTGCCTGGTTGCCTGTAACCTCACTTCTCACAGTGAGGGAACTGCCAGAAGGCCCTCAGAGGTGGACCTCAGTTTCTGGGCTGAATGATGGGGGTGGAGGCGCTCCTTCAAGTAACAGGGCTGGGGCTAGTTAGTGTTATTTGTGCAGCACTTTTAACGCTAATCACAGTTTATCATGCATAGAAGAGGGTATACTAACCAGTCTACCTGTGCTTAGCATTAGGATGGTGGGAGATTGAATGCCCATGTGAGAGAGAACCAGGTGCAACGAAGTTAACAAGTTCATGGGACATGCCATATCACTTGACCATGGTTGGGTGAGGGAGCAGCATTACATAGAGTCATAGGGGCCAACAAGAAAACTGGAACTGTAGCGCATAAAGAGGTACCAGTTGGACAGCATCATAGTAACACAGGAAGCTGCCCTGTCCTGAGTTAGACCACTGGTTCACATAGCATAATAGTATCTATACTGACTGGCAGGGGACATGCCCAGCTCTGCAGAGCTACTCTTCTTCCCAAACCAGTGGAAATGCAGCACAGCTTTGAACTGCTCTGTGGAATTCAAATGCTTGTACGCTTTGTGTATATGTGTGATGGGTATGCATGCTAAGGTGTCCCCTCGCCTTTGAATCTTCTACCAACCATGGTAGCCACTGTCTTCTCAGCTTCCTAAGGGAAGCCCACTTTGGCTTTACAAACAAAGGCCACTCTCCTCCCACCCCCACTTCCACTACAGCCACGTCCTCACTCCCCTGCGCAGGGAGGAAAAGCGCCTTGTGGGAAATCCAAGAGTCTGCGAGGAAACAGGCATTGTAAGGAGGAAATGACACACAGGAACTCTCTGTCTGCATTGTAGCACCTTCCAAAAGTCAATGGATTATTAGACTGGCCACCTGGCTAGGGAATTTGTTATTGCTGCTGCTGCCTTCAGAAGGTGCTGTAAGTATTCATTGTGCACAGTATTTACTGGGACTAGATGTGGAGGCATGGACTGAGGAAGCTGCTTTTCAGGTCAGACCATTGGTCCATCTTGCCCAGGATTGTCTACACTCATGGGCAGAAGCTCTTGCCCAACCCTACCTGAAGGTGCAGGAGAATGAAACTGGGACCTTCTTCATGCCAAGCAGATGACGTACCTCTGAGCTATGAACGCTCCTTTTGTTCTGAAGCTATAGACTGGAGACAAGCAATAGGTGTCTGTCTGGAGGCATTTTGAAAGACAGAGCGGTTTATGCTATCTATTTTATTTAGCTGTATTGATTTATTTCAGCATTTATATACACACAATTAAGCCTATCCCCTGGACAGCTCACCAAGTGAAAACAATAAAATACAAATACGATCAATTAACAGCGAAAACAATCAAAGCAAAAGCAGCACCAGCACAAAATTAGCACAACGCCAATATAAAAACAATATTAAGCAGTAGAACACCAATAAAAATAACACCAATCCAAAAAGGGAGAAACCAAAACAAATATAAGAAGGTGGAGGTTATACACATTTTAAAATTAAAAACACAAAATTTCAGAAGCCTAGAATGTCTTCCCCCTGGCACCGAAAAACTCCCAATCTGAGTGCCAGTTGGGCCTGTCTGGTGAGAGAATACCAGAGCTGGGTGCCACTACCAAAACGGCTCTGTCCATAGTGACAAAATTTGGGGCAGGTTCAACTTACTCCAACTCGGCATCATTCTTGGGAGCTGTTGGGGTCTGGCACCTGGAGACAATGCATTCCCCTCCCCAACACACATACTATACCCCCCCCCAATCAGCCTAAATCCATCCCCCAGAGGGTGGCAAATTGGGAGAGGGCATTTCTGCTCAGCTCTAAATTGGCTACATGAGATGACATGGAGGGTCCAGGGTTTAAAGCTGGCACTCTTCTGCATGCCAGGTCTCCCACCAATCTCCCACCCTTCTAGTGCTGCGCATTGTACAGGAACAGGATAACTGATTGTGGTGTGTATATTCATCCCACAATTGCCTCTGGATCGTAAACAGGTTCTGCAGGTTTCTGTGTTGCTTCAAAAAAACTTATCAATCCTGCTAATCCAGAGGCAACAAGGGGGCAAAAGAGTAATAATTGCTGGTTCTTGCACAAAGCAGCAACTCTGCTTTAATTCTGTTTTCTAGAATGGATGCCAACCCTACCTGTTGAACAAAGCAGTAAATGGGAAGAGCCGGCAAGTGTGGAGCAAGAAGGCTCTTACCTTGAACTAATTCCCAGGAAAATGATTCCACTTACCCTTGCTATGTCATCATGCCCTAAATATAGGGCAGTCAGCACAAGCATGGGGCACTCCATATATGGCAGTTAACTACTAACCCATTTTAGTGTGTGTGTGTGTGTGCACATGCATATAACAATTTAATTCAAGATTCCTAACCTTCAGAAACAGGCATCATAAAATCCTATTTTTAAAAGTGTACATATCACACCATTCTGTCTACTGGGGGTGCTTGAGATAGCCCAGAACAGCAATAAAAATCATAAATAAAATCAAGTCAAGAACTGGCACACTAAAAGCCTAATAAAAATGGAGTAGATGCTGATGGACTCCAGCCCCCATCAGCCCCATGGCTAGGAATTTTAAGAGGTGAAGTGCAACAACGTTGGCCATCCCTGCATTAGGTGGTAATGCTCATCGCTATGTTGCTGCAACAACTTCACCCATTGATTCTAGTTTCTTTTCTTTTAAAAAATTTTTTTTATTAATTTTCCAATATTCACCCAATATTACCACAGTTTTGCCAGTTATACAGACTCCAATTAATATCAAAATAATTCCAATTAATTCCAAATTCGTACAATTTAATCAAAGTGGTTTCCCACACTCCTTGATCAATGTTTTTTGTCCAGTTCTTATATTGCTGTGGTTTATTAACATCTAATTACATTTCAGTTGGTATTTTAATCATTAAGATAATAGCCGCATTTTTAGCAATTACTATTTGTATCTTATCTAACTCTCCATAGGATTTCAAATGAGGTGCTCTAATTATTTTCCTTTTCTCTGCGTGTGCCAGTCTGAATATGTCCAGATATAAAGTCCTTGGCCTTTGTCTGCTGTCCAGTTCTTGAAATTCCTTCAATTGCTGTTGTCTCTTAGTGCAACTGGGGTGGGGCTATAATCCTGGAGAATTCTCAAAATATCTCATCAGCTCCCTCCCATCGTGCTCTCATCTTGCTCGGTGTTTCCAGACAACATCATACTCCAACATCCCACTCTTTCTCACTACTCAGTCAACACCTAGAAATTTCCACAGCCCAAGAAAGTGGGATCCAGCTTCTGCCACAGGAGATCTTGCAGTATTTCATTTTCATTAATCAGCATCGAAGTCTCCATGCCTCCCTGGTCCTTGGCTCCAAATTCCTTTCATCTTTACAACTGCATTTTGGCCAAAGTCCACTTAATTTGTATCTCTTCTCTGTTGTTTTTAAGGGGGGTAGAGATGGTACCTGCTCTAATTTTCCAAGATAATCCATTCCAGCATTAAGGCTCTCTCCCCATCTCTTTAAACCACACGCAGCTAACTGTTCTTTTATTCTCAAGTTATATTCCATACTGCAAGCCAACCTCATATCTTTGAAATTTTGCATCTGGAGAGGGTTGCCAAATCATTAATAAAGAAGCTCAAAGTAACAGGAAACCGGAGGCTCCCCTCTCTGCCATCCACAGCCCACACCGAATAAAATCTTTTCTCAGTTCCAAACCTCAGATCAATGCAGCTGGGCAATTCCACAGTTCTGATCACAACATCTTCTCTCAGAGCATGCCTGACTTTAAAGCCAATTAAAAATCCAATTAACAGGAGAACCTCTGCTTCTTAATAGTGGCGTAGGAGGGTTTTTGCTAGGCAAAGTGCTTTTACACTCAGCACCTCCCTGCCCCCCACATTCCATGCTGAAGTGACAGCCAGGTACCGAGATGGACTGCGTGTGAAGCCAGTTTAGCCCTTCTGTGGTAGGAATTTCCAAGAATGATTTACCCTCTATTATTCTTGTATTTCTTTGCCTTTGATCCCTGTGGTGTCGTGGGGGCTGCCTCCATTAAGGCAGATAGGAACCGGAAACCCCATTGATTCTAGTTTCTGCAGACCAGGTTGATATTAATGGAAGAGGAGCAAACTCCCCAGCCCTACAGTAAGCCAAATGCTTGTTCAGTCATACCGCTTCTCTCAGACTTCAGGTGGGCTGCCAACCTCCCTTTGGCACTTGAGAGATTTGGGTGGGAGATGTCAGCCAGATGCCATCACATTCAAAAAGGTTCCCTCCCACCTCCCTGTAACTTGTGCTTTTTGGAAAGCAGACTCTATAAATACAACACCTGAAATCAATCAATCAGTTCCTTTATTTCTGCCATTCAGGGAGTACTACTGCTTTGGTAAAAAACAAAAAGAAACAAACAGGATCATAGATGTGCAGGAGGGAGGGAGCAGCTGTCTTGGGGAACCCTGAGGTTTGCAGAAGCACAAAACGTCACTAGAAAGGAAAGCCTGCGCCTGACCAAAGCCTCACGGAGAGCATGCGGAGACAGTCAACCTGGAAGCAAAATACAGTACCTCTTTCTTCAGGAAACAGCTACACATGATGATTCCCCACCCCCAAAAATCAACATATGTAGGCTCAACTCAGGAGCAGCTGAACCCAAGTAAAGACAACTTGTACACAAGTAGAAGCAAATGTGTGAGCACCTCTTAAAAAAAAAAAAACCTCTGAAGGGGGAAACCTCCACAGCTGCCCAGTGAGGAGAATGCTCAGATGACAAGGGATGCTGACTGACTGGGGAAGAAGACTGGAAAGTTCACACTGCAACATTTTGTTGCAGGTTCCATTTGGATTCAGTAAATTGGTGCACAACTAGCTTTTCCATATTAAAAATTAAACACTTTTAAAAGCTGCCGAATGTTCTCCTTCTCCCACCCCACCCCATTCAGAGCTCAACCCAGATTTTTTTTGGGGGGGGGTTACCATTAGCAGTGAGGTTGCTACCAAACTGATCCCCCCCCAAATGGTACATCTGTCTTCACCCTAACAGACAAAGCACTTACTCTTTCATTGTGTGTACAGTTTGTACCTAATACTGGGGTTTACTTGGCAAACTGAGCTTACTTTGGCAGGCAAGTGCTCTTTGACTGGAAGGAGCAGGGCGGGGGTTTGTACAATCTGGCTAAAGCTGAAATTTGGAAGTGTTTAATATTTTGGGATGGAGATGTGTCATGTGACTGTAAAAACTTACAAATTGATTATATTGAAATGCAGGATGGTGCATTTAGAGTTGCAGGAGCATGTGCATTTCAAAGTTACTATTTCATCAGAAAAGAAAAACCAGCCCACAAAGCCTTTGGCAGGACAGACTGCGAGACTCCGCAGAAGTCTAGGTTCACTCATTTGGCTCTCTCACCGTCACACTGTGAATCGCTTGTTCGCTTAATGCAAAACAAGTGTTATTTTCCACTATAAAATATCGACGGAGGAATAGTGGCTCAGGGTAGCAGGGAGAGTGTAGAGGGCAGCTGGACTGTGAACTCGAAAGTCAAAACTCATTCGGCTGAGAAGCCTTTCAGTGACCTGAGGCAAGACACTTTCTCTGGTCCTCAGTCTCCTTTCCTCCGCCTAAAGCAGGGGTGGGAAACCTGTGACTCTTCAGATGTTGCTGGACTCCAGCATAATGTTTTATATTACAAATGTTTGGGTTAACTCATGATCCATTTTTCTTCCACTACAGCCCCCTCCAGACAGCAATAATGTGGTAGCAGTGGGGCAGCATCACAGAACAAATGAAAGCAGAATCAGTCCACCCCAAAAGCACTTTTATTGCATCAAGAACACGTTGCAGAATACACCCTTCAGTTATTATTTGCATTTCTTTTCAGTGCTTGGAAAGGGCCACATCAATAAAGGGAGCAGGCTGTGTGTGTATGAGGGGTGGGGTGGGGGTGGGGTGGAGCTTTCAGGGCAGAGGCAGAAGAAGAGAGGAAGCAGGCAAGCTGGTTCACTGAGGCAAACTGGCCATTGCCCTGCCATCCTCCTCTGCCCTCTGCCAGCCCCCACCTCTGCCTGCCTTCTTGCTTATAACCAAACTGGGGCGGCTTTGCCAGTCATTTGCTCGGGCTCCACCTACTGTTGGCTTTCCTGCCTCTTGCCCTGCCAGTCCCAATGCTGAGCATCTTGGGATGAAGCACATCTCACTGAGAATCTGATGTGAAGGTGCAGATCTGCTGCCCGGCAGGAATGCACATGCTGCTTATCTCCACGGATACTCCGCTTGCATATTTGTAAATGAACCCCAACTTACACAAACTCTGCACGTCTCAAAAGAAGCCAAACCCTTGCAGCACTGCCCCTCAAAGCTCTCCGGAAAAAGTGGAGATCTTGTAGCAGTGTTCTCAGTCCATCATTAGATGCCGTGAGATGAGAACTTTGCCCTTTCCTTACTCTAACTCCAAATGTGTGGGACTAGTTCTGAATGGCATTCCGTATGTTTTCAAAGGGGCATTATTATTATTATTATTATTATTATTATTATTATTATTATTATTATTTCTGCATATTTTGTAAAACTGAAAGAAGTTCCTGGGACTTCCAGAAGGAGCTTGATTTCAAGGCCTGGTGAGCCCTTCCTGCTCTGGGCATTTTATGCACATTCAGAGCACATTTAAAGCATGTGGCTTCCTGCAAAGAACCCTGGGAGCCATAATTTGTTAAGGAAGCTGGAAACTGCTACTCTGTCAGGGGGAACTACAATTCCCAGTCTTCTTTGGGGAAGCTGTGCGCTTTAATGTACCTTGAATGTACGATGTAGATCTTTCCACTAGAAAAAAGTCTGATCTGAAGGCATAGTCCTCAAAAGTGCGAAAGGATAATTCTAAGGAGTTCTACTGAGCATATGCCGAGTATTTTCCCTCTCATAGTCACAACAAACTTCCACATACTTCTTGGGATCTGGGGGAAACTCTTTCCATACCAGGTTTGATTTCCAGGCAGGCTTGAGCCCAGGGCCTTGTAAAGAAGTTACAAATTGCAATAAAGCCTAAGGTTTGTTTTCACAAGTGATGCTTAAATCAGTGTTCCACAGTCCTTGCATCTGTAATTCAAACATTAAGCTTAAATTGGCTAGAGTGTACATCCAGTTTAAACATGGCCCTCTTCCAGTGTCTATAATTCATTACCAACAATTCCCCGAGTAGATTCTTGATGAGGCCTTTGTGCTTGTTCCAGGGCAATGCTAACTGTGTGCCGGTGATGGTTAAACACACCAGCCCTGATCTCTGCAAAGCCTTGGCAATCCTTACACACAGCATAGTGCCCAGGAGTTTCCACCCACCAATATCCTCCTTCTTGCTCATTCCTGAGGATCTGTGCTGATGATGCTAGCAGGAAGCTCATATCTGGTCCTGCTTTCAGTACTGTTTGTGCGTACAGAAGTTTTGGGGTGGTGACACTGTTTCCTTTCCAGCCGGTGCAAATTCCACATCTTTCCAACAAGAAAGAAAAGTGGGAGGCATCTAAGGAAACCGGTGTGGCAGCATAAGGACCTTACAGATGAACTGAGAGTTAAGAAGAACATGTATAAGAAATGGAAGAAAGGGGGAATCACAAAGGAGGAGCACACACGAATAGCTAACAGTTGCAGGGGGGGAGTCAGGCTGGCTAAAGCTCAGAATGAGCTCAGGCTTGCACAGGAGGTTAGAAATAATAAATGCTTCTTTGGCTATGTCTGAAGTAAGAAGAAGAACAAGCAAGTAGTAGGTCCTCTGTGTGGAGAAGATGGAGAAATGCTATTGGGTGACAGAGAAAAGGTGGAACTACTCAACAGTAGGTGGAGCCAAAGCCAATTACAAGTTCTCCTTTGGTCCTCTCCCTCTTCCTTGCTGAGTTCTGTAACAGCTAACTTGTGCAAGACCCAAAAATGGGACATTCTGGGATCCAATCAGAAGTTGGGGTGGCTTCTGTAATTCTTGGATGTCCCACTCAAATTGGGAGTGTTGCTGGCATGCCACCCCCTGGATTGGCTGTAAGCAAGAAGGGAGGTGGCTTGGCAGAATCAAGATTGTGGCGGGGGGGGCATGGCCCCCTTTCTCCTAATGGACCAGCCTCCACTGTAGAATGGCCACACCGAGGCCTCACGTAAGGGTGCTGGGTGGAGCCAGGAGTTTGCTATTGCTCATTCTGCCCTTTCAAGCCCAGTCAAGTTCTTGCACAGCTTCCTAAGCAGTGTGTCCTGCCTCTCAGGAAGTGTTCTTCAACCTTGAGCTCCCAGATGTTCTTGGACTACAACTCAGGGTTGCTGAGTATTGTAGTCCAACAACATCTGGGAACCCAAGGATGAAGTACACTGCTATAAGCCTTCCATGACAATCTTACCCCAATAACATATTAGTCCCCTCCTCCCGTGGATGAAGTGGAATAATCCTGTGACTTAATGCTGGGAAGTTGGGTGGTGGGGACCTAGTGCATTCCCAGGGGGCTTGTGATCTCCCACCTTTGTCTTAATTAGAGATGGGGCAACCCCCAAGGCTGACCTTCTCTTGACTTTATCTTCAGTTCCATAAATTTCCAGTTATCTTTTGTCCAAATGAAACCAAAACCAAGAACCCTCTCCTGGGAACTTCTCCTCTCTTGGGGATGTGGAAATCCCATAACAAAAAGTTTGAGCATGCTCAAAGAGTGGTCTCTGAATATTTGTCCTTCACTAGAACTTGAGTATTCTCTGAATAATTACCCTTCTCTGAATAATTACCCTTCACGGGAAGGAAATGGTTTGCAGGGTAAGGAATTGCATTTGCTAGTGTTGTGATGTGGCTAAACTCCATCTGCACATTTGAGCCCTTAGTACACCCATTTAAATAGCCATGGCTTCCCCCAAAGAATCCTGGGAAGCGTAGTTTTTTAAGGATACAGAGTTTTTAGGAGGTCCCTGTTCCCGACAGAGCTACAATTCCCAGAGTTCCCTGGGAAGAATGAATGACAGAGTTAAACCACTCTGTGAATTGCAGCTCTAGGAGGAAAATGTTGTTGTTTAGTCATGTCCGACTCTTTGTGACCCCATGGACCAGAGAACGCCAGGCACCTCTGTCCTCCACTGCCTCCCGCAGTTTGGGCAAACTCATGCTGGTAGCTTCGAGAACACTGTCCCACCATCTCGTCCTCTGTCGTCCCCTTCTCCTTGTGCCCTCCATCTTTCCCAACATCAGGGTCTTTTCCAGGGAGTCTTCTCTTCTCATGAGGTGGCCAAAGTCTTGGAGCCTCAGCTTCACAATCTGTCCTTCCAGTGAGCAGTGAGGAGGAAAATAGGGATCTCCTAACACCTCTCAGCACCCTTATCAAGCCACACTTCCCAGGATTCTTTGGAGTGACTGTTTACAGCGGCATGATGCTGTCTTCAGTGTATGGCATGGGTGGGTGTGACCACCCAAGTGTGCTCTGTGACTCATTGGGTGCCAGGATGGAGTGAAGATGACCTCACGCTAGGATCAGTCCCGAACTCTTTGCACAGTGATAAGGGGCCAGAACAACAAATCCCTCGTGAGAAATGCCAGCATCTGCACAGCCTTCCTCATCCTTGCCTTGTTTAGCAAGGGAAACCCTAGATCTCCCCTGCCTGAGCAAGAACAGCACAGGGAAATGGTATTTCCACACACACACACAATTTGCCCTTTCAGAGGAACAGGCAGCGTTGCAGCCACAAGACTTTGAGTAATAAATTCCCTTCTTGGAAACAGGGCCGTTGAAGGCTCCAGTTTTCTGTCTGTCTCTCTGACTAAGGAGCGATGGGGGAGCTTCACATTCCTTTACTTGTATGGTAAACGGCAGCCTGGATCCCCAGGGCTGGGAGGGCTGGGGGAGCCGCACCACCCACTCCTGGGATTCTGAACAACAAATGATGTGTCGTGCCAAAGGGCTCAGCAGGCCATGGGCCAACAGAAAAGCCCCAGGATGCGCCACAGAGGCTTGAGTGGCATACTGTGGAAAGTGTGTGCCGGGACTTGGGAGATGGGGGCAGGCACCTACATGTTCCCCAGACATGCGTTAGCCCGTGCTTCTCCCGCATGCCATGAGCACCCCAGTGATCAGAGCTGATTCTCACTTCTTCTTTTCTAAGCAGTGAGATGTGATGCTGCGTCACACAGCTCACAGAAACCCCAAGCAAGGCTGACTCAGGGAAATCAGTTGTGCTGCCCCCCACCAAAGCATCAGACACACTGACTCATATGACCTTGATTACCTACTGAACCTCAGTCTTTAAGCTATGCATCACCGGTGGCAGCTTGGGACAAGCTAGGATTCATCCTTCCACAGGAATAGACTTCCAGATTCACAGGTCAGCTGGGGGTGGTTCCATGGGGGGGGGTTTACTCCAGAACTGACAGCCTTTCTTTATGGGTCGCCTGGGTGACATGGTCATCATCTTGGTTTTTGCCATCATTTCCCCTCTGCCACTTCTTTTCCTTTAAGGAGCACACAAAACCCAACTTTTTAAAAGCACCCTTTCATTTGAAACAATTATTTTTACAGTAGGGGTGGGGATTCTCAAGCTAAGGTAGCGAATGTGGCCCTTTGGGCCTTTCCACCTGGCCCTTGGGACTCTCTCTAATCCATGCCCTCTTTGAGTGCCTTTGCCTGCCTGCCTTGCAAAGATGCCTCTTACTTGCCTGGAGGCGGGGGGGGGGGGCTCTGTAGAAATCTCTGTGTGGCTCAAGTTCTAGTCTAGTCTACCACAGTAGACTAGAAGGTAAGAGTCACACCTGTTGCTCTACTCATTTCCTCTGCTGCCCTTGCTCACCATTGGTGGCCATTCCCCAGGATGCCCACAAGGGAATGCAGGCCTTGGGCAGCAGGAAATGGTTCCCCATTCCTGATTTTCACAATTGAGCAATGAAAACAAAACAAAAAAAGGTTTAGTGCAAATGTTAAAACTGTTTTTTAATAAAATAAAATAAAAACCCAGTGCTAGAGTAGTGTGCTTTAAGCACATTGTTCCTCCCCTGCCCACATGGCTGGGTTACAGCCTCTAGTGCATGGGTAGGCAAACTAAGGCCCGGGGGCCGAATGCGGCCCAATCACCTTCTCAATCCAGCCCGCGGATGGTCTGGGAATCAGCATGTTTTTACATGAGTAGAATGTGTCCTTTGGTTTAAAATGCATCTCTGGGTTATTTGTGGGGCATAGGAATTCGTTCATCCCCCCCAAAAAAAATATAGTCCGGCCCCACAAAAGGACTGAGGGACAGTGGACCAGCCCCTTGCTGAAAAAGTTTGCTGACCCCTGCTTTAGTCTAGTGCAAGTGGAATATAGTGAGCTGTACTGGCACAAACACAGCACTTTACCTCTCTACCTGTGAAAATGTAGCTTCTATTTTACAGCACTAGTGCATGATTCTGCTTTTGTTTCTGCAGACACTTCCCCCTTGGTTATGGGAACCATAACCATCCGTGCAAGATATCTTTTTTGCTTTTAGGAGCCCCTAGTCTGGAAACACCCCAAGGCTGATCCCTCCCCAATCAAAGTATTTCTTTATTTCTCAGCACAGCAGTTATCTGGGAACTGTTTTACAGGTGGGATCAAAGTGATCTGGTTGGGAACTGGATGAAGCAGGACACTCACTAACAGAGCATGGAGGGCTTCTCTGCTTATTGTGCAGCAGCAAAGCCAGGCTTGCTATAAAATGTCTGCTTCCCAGGGAGTCATCTCTAATGCCAGTTTTCTGGAGACTGTCCCAAAATGATATTCCTGCTTCCAGACACCTGCTTGTTGCATTCACATGTAGATCAATAAAGTATATGAGATGTACACACACCCTCCCTAAATCAAGTCATGTCAGAAGCAGAGAGAATTGGGGTAAGGATAAGATTATGATGAAAGCAATGTGAAGCCCAGCAAGCCTGGTATCACCCCATGTAAACTGAGGATGCACCCTTGAATCTGGCATCCCAGAATCCTCTGCAACACACACAGATATTCCATGGCAGACAAGTGGAAAGAATTGTCTGAAGACTGGGATTTATTGACATGCCAGCGTATTCAGGTTGTTCAAGGAAGCCCCAACTTGAAAAGAATCTGCTTTCTGCACTAAGTAAAGTGATAGAGAAATGCCCTGGAAGGTGCGAGATAATACTTGCTTTTACACCAGATTGCCCACCCTCCCCACAAACAAATGAGAATCAACATCCTCTAATCACCCAGCAAACATACCAGGATAAAGGCTCAATTCACTGGCCATCTGGAAGCACCCCCAGTTCACCAGGTTAGCTTGGTGGAAGTGCAAACTAGATGTAACCCTACTGCGGGGCCAGAATTTAGGCACCGTAAAATTATATAGGACAGCTACATGAGAGCTGCTGTGATATAGCGCTTAGTGTTGGACAGCCCCCCCCCCCCGCCCCAGCCCCAGCCCCAGCCATAAAGCTCACTCAGTGGACTTGGGCCAGCTATTCTCTCTCTCTGCCCAGCCTACAGCACAGCCTCTCTGCCACCAGTAGGGATGCTGGTGGTGGCAGTAGCTGCTTGGGCAGGCGCACTGGCATACTCCTCATTGGCGGGGGACTGGACTTCCCCACCAATGGATCTCCCCCAGCAGAGCAGGATGACAGAGGCTACATTCTCACTACACATTTACAGCACTATGACCCCACTTTAAGCAGCTGTGGTTTCTCCCAAAGACTTCTGGGAGCTGTAGTTTGTTAAAGGTGCTGAGAGTTGTTAGGAGGCCCCCAGCCCCCCCATGGAGCTACAGTTCTCAGAGTGGCTCAGCAATCAACTCATCTTCACAGGGAATTCTGGGAACTGTAGTTCTGTGAGGGAAATAAGGATCCCCGGACAACTCTCAGTACCCTTAACAAACTGCAGCTCCCAGCATTCTTTGAGGGAAGGCACAGCTGCTTAAAGTGACATGGCGCTGCTTTAAATGATGGTGTGAACATGGCCAGAGCCAGACTGGGCTGGGCAGATGCTCCCTATCAACCAGTGCTAAACAGATTTCCTGTCTGGGACTTCCCTAGGGGCCCCAGGGTCAGCCCCTGTGAGACCAGGATGCTGGACTAGAGAAGGAAGTGACCATTCAGGTGAACCTGGCCTGTAGTTCAGTTTTAGGATTGCCCACTCCCTTCTTCCAGTGCAATCCTGTGCATGGATACCTGGAAGTAAGTTCCATTGCTTCCCAAGGGACTTATTCCCCGGCAACTGTGCACAGGATTGCGCACTCCTCCCTGGCAGTGCTGAGCAGGGAGCAGGCTTGGCTCCACTCTCTGCATCTGGCCAATATCAGAAATCAGCCGCCTGACCTAACCCCCCTGATCTCGCACATACAGGCACGCTATGGCTTCCACCCGGCTCAGGAGCGTCCTGCTGCCCAGGCACCGTGCGGCTGAGGGAGAGGGAGACCAGAGGACTCACATCCCACTTTGCGGGCAAGCCGGGCTCCGCTCTGCCTGCCATGGCTATATAGGGTCTGCACGTGGCGTGATCTGCTGCCTGGAGAAAGACTGCATGGGGCCTGGCTCCCTGCAGCTCAGAGCTACTGCTGACAAGTGACGACTCAAAGGAAACTCGCTGTAAACACAGGCCCCAGGATGAATATCACCATAATTAGCCAGGTGGTGGGAACAGTTTGACACACACACACACCCCCGCAAAAGCACACACACACCACAGAACGAGACCTTTTCAAGGGCTCCTTTCCTTGGCTTCATGCTTTATCACTCTCTGCACTTCCACTGCAGCCTCACGTCACTCACAGTCACAGCTCAGCCTTGCGCTCTCCATTAGATTATGGCTTATCTGAGTCGCGCTGTGCAGAGAGCTCCAAGCCTAATGATTAAGACGCTCCACCATTTTCACAAATGGAAAGTGGGGATACATTTGTGTACCTACGACCGCAATCCTGCAGGCACTTGATTTTGTTCTAAGCAAACACGCGCTGGATCAGAGGGCAAATGTCGGGTGTCTGGGTTTTTCTCTTTAACACTCTGGTCAGTTTTACTAGATCCACACCCTGCTTCTGAAGCCAGTGTGAAACCAGGGCTCCGGCTGAGTAAACTAACAGAGCTGGCGCAGTAATGCCTACAGCTGCACGCAAAGAAATTTGGAGAAGTTGCAGGAACTAGTACTCGGTGTGTTTAGGATTAGGGATGTTGCAAGAACACAGCCAGGTTGCTGGCTTTGCCTGTGAACTATTGGAAGGCCTGAATTTGTTCAGAATACATGGGAATGACACCCTTGACCTGTGCTGCAGCAGGGACTCCTCCGGACTGGGGTTTTCTTGCAGGTGTATTTGGCAGCATGTTCTTGTGTAATAAACAAAAATCTGCCCTTATTCCCTTATGGGGAACAAAAGAGCCCTTATAAAGTCCTTTGTAGGTTCTCCATCAGTCAGAGAAAATAACAGAGGCCAACCAGAGAATATTGAGAAGCAAAGCAGCTCGTAAGCCTGATCTTTATTGAACTGTAGCAACAGGGCGCTCCCCTCACACGCAGGAAAGGAGGAGGACCAAGGTGTGCCCACCCTTATATAGACATTTTAAATTGCCCGCCCTGGAGTCCAAGACCACCCCCCAGAAACATCATACATACATCACAGAAGGGGTGTAGCTCAATACCACTCCCAGATACATCATACCTACATCACAGAAAGAGCAGTCTACAACAGAAATCTGAATGTGTTGTTTATCTCCTGTCTGGCAGACCTGTTAATGGTTACTTGATTGGATACCCTGGGGAGCCTGGCCAGTCTTTTGTAATGATATACTTAGTTCCTGAGCCAGATCACAGGCTCACCCTATTCATACACAGACATACCCTTAAGACAGGATTTGTGAAGGAAAAGACAATGGGGAGGCTTTTCCATTTTCCTTTGGTCAGTTTGGGAGTCAAAATGGTTTCAGGGCTGCTTTCCTGTGCTGCTTCAGACATGTGGTTTATATATTTATGTACGTGTTTGCTTGGTACATTTATGAACATTTATTATATATATAAGACCTTAAATTTTTTATTTCACTTGACACAATATTAGCGCATCAGCAGGGGATTCATTTTGCGATGCTTCTCCAGTACTATTGCATCATATCTGTCCGGAGGGGCTATAGCACAACAGGAGCAGGACAAAAATAAAACAGAGCATTTGTAGTATACAAATCTATGGGACTTCAGCAGAAAGTTATGGGATATGCACTGATGGGAAATCAAGCAGTGTGGCTGCCCCAAAACACCTGCAGGCTCAAACAGCATTGAAAGCAGGTTGATGTGTGAGCTGGCATAGCAACTGGGCCTGAAGCCATTAAGCAATGGCAGTGAGGAAACTAGGGTGGATCCCAGGCTGGCCCAACCCCTCAACCCCAGAACACAACGTTTTGGGGCCTTCTCTTGGTGGGAATCCCATCAGAAGGTGGAACAGGGGGCCTAAGAAACCAGAGGCCTTTCTCTTGGGTATTGTCGGCCAAGGGGTGTTAAAGACGGATATAACTTTTTTTATGTATGCTACAACAGCAGCAAGAATACTCATTGCAAAGTATTGGAAGACGCAAGATCTACCCACTCTGGAAGAATGGCAGATGAAACTGATTGACTGTATGGGATTGGCAGAAATGACTAGCAGAATCCATGACCAGGGAGAAGAGTCGGCAGAAGAAGATTGGAAAAAATTTAAGGACTATTTAAAGAAATATTATAAAATTAATGAAAGTTAAAATAATGTTGGATTAGAAAATAAATGGTTACTATTGGTAATGGATAAGATAAGGAGAATAAGTAAGATCAAACTAAGTTAAAATAAGGGAAGATTTGCTGAATAAATGATTAGAAATTGGAATACAGAAAAGGGAGGCATGAGGAAGTCGGAGAAGTAAGGTACAAGAAAATAAGATCTGAAATTGTACTTGTTTTTCTGTTTGTTTGTTGTGTTTATTGTATTGTATTGTTTTGTTTTGTTTTTGTTGTTATAAAAAAAACCCTTTAATAAAAAATTAAATCCAAAAAAAAAGAAAAAAAGAAAAAAGAAAAAAAAGAAGGTGGAACAGGGAGCTCCATGCCAGAGAAGTGATACTGGTGTCACTCCATGAGCAAAGGACAGAAGAGCTGTTTGGCTGGACAGAGGGAGACCTCAATCCCATCCAGCCCCCAGCCCCTGCCCAGTGGGGTGGGTCTAGGATGGCAGCCTTCGTAATGTAGATGAATCTGCATGCATTTGCATAGGAAGTTGCTTTAGGCCAGGGCTGGCAATTTGCCTCTCTTACCTAGTATTGTCTGCCATAATTCTCCAGATCTCAGCCAGTGGTTTTTCACATCATCTTTCTTTTAATTAGAGATTGAATCTGGGATCTTCTACATCCAAAGGCATGTGTTCCCCCACATCTGAGTGCCTCCCTGTGTTGGAAGTGTCGGCTCTCACTGAAGGCTGATGTGCGCATGGGAAAGAGTAGACAAAGAGAGGAACCTCCAAGCTTCCTAGAGGGTCCTCCTGATTTAACCTGTGCTGACCTTCACTCAGATGTTAGACTGATAGGGTTGCTGACCTCATTTCCTACTTCCTTCTTCAGCCTGACCTTGTGAGAGGAGACTCTCCTGCTGAGATGCAAGAGCAGGTATTTCCTGTTATAACCAGGGCTGTTTTCCGGCGGGGGGGGGAGGACACACAATGAATTTCAATTTTTGTAGGGGTGCAGCTTGATGCTCAAGAGGAAACAGGTGCAGCTCCAATATTGAGGGGGTCCTCCCTCCCCCAAGTGGCAGCACCAGGTGGCTGCCTCTCTGGTCACTGTTAGGATGCTGCCATTCTAAGTTTCCCACAATGCCTTGGAGCACATGAGAATGCACTGCTGAGATTGCACTGAGGAATTGTGGGAGATTCAAATGGGGGCTGCCATTTTATGCCCACGAATGATACCTATGACAGGCATTCCAGAACCTTGTGACGATGTTTTAGGGGTGGCTCATAGGCGATGGGCCCTCCTAGGGCAGGAGAACCCAGCAGCTGCCCATGGATCCTGGATGCTGACCTCAGCTTTGCACAGGACCAGCACTCTCCAAGGCTGGCAGTGTGTTGGGTTGCCTAAACTGTGCTGTAAAGAAATAATTCTCTTTTTCATCCTCAGGAGAAGCAGATCAGCTCCTTCTAACTCTCCCTAATTCTTCCAATTTTGATCTGGCAACCTCAGCCACAGAGGATCAAACATGCTTATTGGATCAGGCCTTAAATTGAGAGCATGTGTTCATAAACAGCTTGGACTTGGGAAGGGAGGAGGAGGGGTTTGGGGTGGGTGGGAAGGTGATTGGCAGCAGTTCCTGAGCTGTGTGGCCACATGCCATGCCCAGAGGGCTGCACTCCACACGTTAGGGTGGCCAGATCCTGGGAAGGAGCCAGAAGGAGAAAGAAGAGGGCTTTGCGGGAAGAGACTGGGGTCGGTGGAAGTCTTCAGAAGACCTGGGAGGAGCTGTGGGTTGGGATGAAGGGAGCGGAGGGTTGTGTGGGCAATAGATAGAAAAGGGCCTCTGCAGAGCTGAGTGAGTTGCAAGGGAAGCGCCGTCTCCAGAGGTTTCTTCAAGCAAACATGTCTTCTCATCTGGTTCCACGATTCATAACCACATGCAAAGGCTGTAAGCTGTTGGCATTGGCAACCTTATGATGTGTCCCCATCCTACCCTTTTATTATCTTCCCCCCAAAATGTCCTCCACCCCTCTCCATCCCCCCATGGTCATTGAGAGCAAACTACAAGTCCTAGCTGCTGCCTGCTTAACAGAATTAAGCATTAGGTGGAGCAAGATGACTACTGTGCTGATTTTGCAGGGAATGTCTGAATCCAATGGGAGAATGAGAACAGAACCTCTTTCTCAGTGATGGACTGACCACAGAAAACCAAAAGCTCAAGCAATTGTCTCCCATTATCCTCTTCCCCATGCAATTGCTTTTCTCTAACACATTAGTGAGCACCAGCAAAACTGACATTCTTTGAAATGTATTTGTATCACTTGTTGCCAACTGATTATTATTTACGTTTTTTTAAAAAAAAGTCACACCTGTTATGCACTTCAGTTCACTTTAACACTCATACACTTCAATCATTCAGTGGTGTTTGGCTAATGTTCATGGCTCTTCAAAAGACAGGCAAGATCACAGAAGCATAGAGTTGCAAAGGGCCTTATAAGCCATCTAGTCCTAGCCTTTGCTCAGGGCAGGGAATCCTAGAGCCAGCACGCCTTCAGCAGACAGTCCCCAGCCTCTGCCTGAAGACGCCCCTGATGAAAATCAAGAGGGCAGACTGATGAGATAAGTGGGAGATGGGTAGATGCAGACAGACAGGGAAGCATGTTGTCATTTTGCCTTTTCTGTATGTATAGTTTCAAAAGGAAGAAGGGGGAATAAGATCAGATGTTTAAACATTTCCTCCCCATAGTTTCAACTGCCATCAGTGGGAGAAAGTCACTGCAGCTGGAAGCATGGGTCACACAAATGTGAAGCCTGGCAACATTTCAGAATTCAAATTCGCAATGTCAAAATGTTTTGAGACGCTTTTAAAAACTAAGCAAAACGCGTAAATGTTGTTTATTCATCCGAGGCAATACTGCTAAGCACCACCTGCCAAATTCAGTAGTGCAATTCCATTTTCCCAGTGTGTCTTTGCAAAAGCACAATAGGCTGCAAACCCATGAACAGGGTTGCCAGCTGACCAGAACAAAACGAAACCAGGCCTGATCTTGTGCCTTTAACAGATGGCATAGAAGGGTTATCATCTGCTAATGTCTGCTGTTTAAAGTGCAAGAACATGGATTGATTAAAAAAAACCCAATGGCAAACCAGGATTCACTGAGGACAACAGACAACTGAGAGTATCCAGGGAAGGTTCTAGGCGTGGTCCCCCCTCAGCAGCTGAGTGAGCCATCCACACAAACACACCGCTCACTTTCACATCCCCTTTTTCATGGTGGTTGGTTGGTTGCTGGGGAATTTGTTTGCAAACAGATGTCTGCCTGCTGTTTCCTGCCAGGCCCAAGATTTGCCATGGCTGCCACCACCACAAATAGTCCCAACACTTTTGCTCATAGGAGATGCTCACCATGCTGGTGGCAATGAGGGTGTGGCAGGGTAGCTCAGAGATGGACTGACGGAATCCTGACAATAGCAAAGAACCAGACACACCGAGAACACTGGAGTAGAAACATAGGTGAGGATGACCACCAGCCTAGGCCATTTTAAGCAGGGTGGCCAGACGCAAAAGGCAAGAGGGCTCCTGGAATGGCAGCTTCCACCTGCTGAAAGTCTCTTCTATGCAACGATTGCAGGTGCAGGAGCCCCCTGCCCTCTTGTGCATTGAGCTACCTCAGCTTTCAAAGGGGGACTAGGCAGTGATTTAAAGCAAGGGCAGGGAACCTTTTTAGGTCAAGGGCCAGAAACGCATTGTCTGGGGGCCACATGCTGGCAGAGGAAAAAGTGGACAGAGCACCAAATGTGGATTTTACCTTCTGTTTCTTCACACTCACCCCACTGCCCCCCCCCCCGGCTAAGACCATGCCCCCTGATGTTGATGGAGGACAGTTTGCACAATGGCGGAGCATATGCTACCTTTGTGGGGGGGGTTGCGCAGGGGGCAGGGAGTGGAAGGAGCCCGCTGCAGCTGCACCAGCCCAGCCCTCACCGCTGCTTCAAGGGCACCCGGACACCTCGCTGGCAGCCCTGTGTGGCTGAGGTTGGAGTGTCCAATCCACTGACCACTGTGGTCCATGCATTGGTCATATTGAGGCTGGATTACTGCAGTGTTGTCCATGTGGGGCTGCCCTTGGACCTGGTTCAGAAGCTCCAACTGGTACTGGCCTGTTGATGGATGCATCTGGATGAGAACATGGGACGCCATTGTTAAAACAACTGTACTGGAAGCTCCAACTACTACAGAGTCAGGTTCAATGTCCTTGTATTAATTTACAAAGCCCTGATCTGCCCTGTGAACTTCGGGTGAAGGGTCATATGGTCTTTCTTCTATTGTTTTATGCAGTGCCTTCTAAAAAAACTGTTTAGGGGTATTCTCATTTTGACTCAAGAAAATCACCATTTTATAGTTCAAATCGGGAAAATAAATACAGTAAATGGACAAAAGTACAAAGATTCACAAAATGTTTAGGGGTTGAGCCCCAACCCCAGAGTGGTCCGCGACTGGACCTAATGGTCAGGGATGCCTTTACCTTTACCTTTTATGTGTCCCCCCAGAAAAAAGCACTGGTTTTATGAATGGTTGTTTTAAATCGCTATGATATTTGTTATGAAAAGAGGAATATAAATGTTTTCATAAATGAATAAGTCAGGATCCATGGGCTGGAAATGATGTTCTCTGCCTCATTTCCCCCTCTGGGTGCTGGCCTGTACCCAGCCATCAACACCTCCACAGAGCCCTAATTATATATTTTTGTGAGCTTAATTGTGAGCACTTTCAGTAGCCAATCTTGACAGAAGAGTGGTGTACGAATAAAATAAAGACGCTCCCTCCCTCCACAAGAGAATGCTCCTCGTGGTCTTTCATCTTTAAAGAACAGCCAGCCTCTGCCCTATCAATACTTCTATGGGAGACTCTCTGCAAACACCTATAAGACCCTAAAATGAGCCCTGCCAGGTCAGGCCAATGCCCATCCAGCCCGGCATCCTGTCCTCCCAGTGGCCAAGCAGGAGAGGCAAACCTGGAGCGTGTCTGGCCACAAGGGCCACGTGAGCTAAGGGTTTGTAGCAGGAAGGTCAGTGGGCCAGCTGCTCTGACAAGAGGGGGGGACCATCGGCTCCCCAAATGCTGCGGAAGTATGACTCCCGCCATCCCAAGCCATTTGCCATCCTTGCTAGGACTGAAGGGAGTTATACAATTATTGATATGGCTTCAGCTACACAAATAAATAACAACAGCAACAACGATGGGAGTTGTAGTACAGCAACACCTGAAGGACATCTCCTTCTCCCGGGCTGTGGCATCAAAATCAGGGCTCCAATCTTGCTCCCTCTCCCTCTCAGCTGCCCAGAGATAACATTGCAAACGGCACCCTGCAGACGTTTTGTGCCCTGAAGTTACATTATCTCATACTTTGGACTTGGCTGGGGGTTCCCTTGCCAAAAAAGCTGGCCATTTATTGCCATATAAGCTGCTGTGAACTTCCTGAAGGAAGAGGCGATATATGTGTGATAAATAAATAAGTCATAACTTCCTGGCAGGCTCCAGGCCTGGCTTGTCTTTTGTATTCTGTAAACTTTGGAGCCTGCATCTGTCTCGTACAGAAGCCTCATCCCAAGAGCACTGAAGCTCTTTGAAGCAACCATGGTGGGCATCCCACTGCAGAGGTGTGAGAAATGGCCACTGTATGTGAGACAAGAGGTGAAGTATATTTGAGAGGGGCTATGTTTGGCCTTGTTCCAGAATGGAGAAGTTGTGGCCCTCCAGATATGGTTGGACTGCAACTCCCATCACTCCCTGACCATTGGCCATGTTCACTGGGGCTGATGGGAGTTGGAGTCCTTCAACATCTGGAAGGCCACAGATTCCCATTGCAGGCCTACTTCTTTCCGAGTTGGTAAAAATGTTTTCTTGGGGGGCGTGTACCACTTCTGACTACCAGTGAGGGCTCACATGCTTGATACTCCTTGCAAAAAAACCTTCCTGTTGACCATGGTCACATCCACACTATCCATTTAAAGCACATTTAACTTCAGCAGTCACGGCTTCCCGTAAAGCAGATGTGGGGAATCTATGGCCCTCCAGATGTTGCTGGACTACCACTCCCATGAGCCTCAGCAAGTATAGATAGTGGTCAGGGATGACAGGAGTTATAGTTCAGTTGCATCTGGAGAGCCAAGGCACCTGCCCTAAAGAATCCTGGGGACTGTAGTTTACCCCTCACAGAGATACAATTCCCAGTACCCTTAGCAAACTGCAGTTCCCGGGATTCTTTAGGAGAAGCCATGGGCTTAAATTGGGCAGTGGCAATGTGATCCTGGAATAAACAGAAATTCAGCAGCAGAGGGGGTGGCACTTGTAAAGTCTGGCAACTGGGGAGTGGCGTCTAACACCTTTGCTGCTCCCTCTCTCCACTTTCCACAGAGCCAGAAGTTGTGAGGCAGTAGCTATGGCCCTCCAGGGACTTACTTCTTCAGCAGCAGGCCAGGAAACTCAGCTGCAGAGGGACTGGCAAATGCATCTGAACTCAGAGCATTGGGAAACTGCATCAGTCGTGGCATGTCAAACGGCTCACTGCTCCTGCGCCACCTCCTGCCTGGGGTGGCATTGACACGCACTAGGTCTGGAATGGGGCAGGATGGGGCGGTGGTGTTATACAAAAATTGGGGGTTGGCTTTTACAGCCCAGCTCCCCCAAGGGACACATTATCCCCTAAGTCCATTATTGGTAAGAGAAGAATGGGTGGAGGCAGGAATCAGTAGAAGAAAAGCAAAGAAGATCCTTATTTCCCATTGCAACAGAGTTCCCACCCCCAGTAGTGGTGAGGGCATGTGAGCATCAGATCCACAGCAGTGGATGCAGGTACACACACTGCAGTATCTGCCCCCCCCCCACTGCTGGGAAGGGCTGTGGCTCAGTGGCAGAACATCATCTTTCATGCAGAAAGTCGCAGGTTCAATCCCTGGCATCTCCAGGCTGTTCTTAACCTGAAGCACCACTTTAGCTAATGGGGCCTCCCGCTGCCACCGCGCCGCTGGAACACAATTTCTGTTCTCATCCTGAAGCAAAGTTCTTAACCCGAGGTACTATTTCTGGGTTAGCGGAGTCTGTAACCTGAAGCGTATGTAACCCAAGGTACTACTGTACTTAGCCAGATGGACCAATGGTCTGACTCAAGCTGTGTCTGCATGGCATTTTGTTCTAGAATCAATGGGGACTGAATGCTTTCTTATCTACTGTTGTAAACAAAAGCTGCCCTTATTCCCTTGTGGGGGTCACAAGAGCCCTTATAGAGCCCTTTGTAGGTTCTCCATCGGTAGGAGAAAATAACACGAGGCCAAGCAGAGAATATGGAGAAGCAAAGCAGCTAGTAAGCCTGATCTTTATTAAAGCTGTTGCAACTGGGCGCTCCCCTCACACGCAGGAAAGGAGGAGGACCCCGAACAAAGGTGTGCCTGCCCTTATATCGACTTTTTAAATTGCCCACCCTCAAACTCCAGACCACTCCCAGAAACATCATACATACATCACAGAAGGGCTGTAGCCCAGGACCACCTCCCCCAATACATCATCCATACATCACAGGGGGTGGACTAAAACAGAATCCTGAGTGTTTTGTTTATCTCCTGTCTGGCAGGTTACCTGATTGCATTATCTGGGTTTTGGCCACTCTTTTTTCTTTTTAATTTTTCAACATTTTAATAAATAACATTATGTTGCACAATGGGATGAATGAGCATGTAAGTTAAGTGAGTTAGCTCTTGAGGACACAAGAGGCCTGAAAGCACTGCACTTCTGTTACGCATGCTGGGAGAAGGGTGTCTTCTGCTCTTCACAGGAGTAGGAGTTGGTTTCATGGCTTTTTAAAGATGGTGATAGTTTGGCAGGATTTCCTTTAGGAAGTCCAGCTGCAATGTTTGTGGCTGAGGCCGCTCAGTCTGCACTCGCCGAAGACACTCAGCTCCATAGAGGACCATGTTTTCAGGGATGACTTTGTAGGTGTTGACATTGCAGCAGGCTCCAGTGATGCAGCCGCTCATCAAAATCACGCTCCTACCCACAAATGCTTTGGACTCAGTTACATTGTTGTCACCTATTTTCATTGCTTGGGAATAGCAGCCAACTTCAAAGACATTGTTGGTGCCAATGATCATTGGTTTGGCTCCAACCTCCTCTGTATCAAGAGTAATGTTTTCAGGATAGTCATTTATGATCATTGCCTGTTCTTCTATGAGGTTACCTTCCCCAGTTACTATTGATCCAGCTTCTGCAATGATCCGTGCTTTGGGGTGAATCACGGTCCTAGGCCCAATTGTCACATCACCCTTGATTTCACTCTCGACACAGACAGCAGCTCCAGCAGCAATCTTTACACTCTTCTGCGCCTTCTCTGCCATCTTGACGGCCCTCTCCTTTTGGCCACTCTTTTGTTATTATAACTACTTAATTCCTGAATCTAGGTCACAGTTCACAGGCTCACCCTATTCACACCTTAAATGTGCCCTTAAGGCAGGATTTGTGGGCACAGAGACAATGGGGAGGGGTTTTTTTTAATTTCTTCCCTCCTTGCAGAGAAACATTTGGTCAGTTTGGGAGAGTCAAAATGGTTTCAGGACTGTACTGTTTCCGATATGTGGTTTATGGATTTATGTACGTGTTTGCCTTGTACATTTAATTTATATATTTGAGACCTTAAATTCTTATAACACTATACAGGCAACAGGCAAGACCTACTGCATATTTCCGCCTGCCTTCTTGAGAAAGCAGCTTTCTTCCAAAAATAAAAGCTCATCGCAGATTGATTCTGCACTACCGCCCCCCAGCACAGATGTAGGCACCTGTGGTAACTGTGGGTGTATCTGCACTGGTCCAATGATTTTGTGGGTGGGCAAGCACCTTGTATTAAAATAACAGCAATTGTATCAGCTTTCCAAAGCAAATGAATCCTAACTCAGATTCTGGTTCATAGCTAAAGACGTCTGTTTGCAGCTTGCAGCTTCTTTCTCTTTGGTTTCCCAGGATGCCAGAGCAAGATTAGGTCTTCATGCTGTCTCTGAGTAGCTGCTCAGTGGAATGCCATCTACCACACCCTGAGCCCCCAAAGGAAATGGGGGGTGAGGTGTGAAAGTCAACACGCTGCAGCGCCAAGTGAAGCTGACCCCTAGTGGCCACGTTTGGAATGACGCGTGTTTATTGCAGCCGCCCAGAACCATTCTAGAGAGGACAGAGGGACTCTCAGCGATGGGAGGAGAAGACAGTTGGAGTAACAAAAACCAGAACCTTTGGACTCAATTAAGGAGGGCTGGCGAGATGGAAAATGAAGCCATCCACAGCCGAAGCGGATGTGAGGGGACGTTAAGCAGTGTGCGCAGCTGAAGAGAAAGAGGGTTTGCTGCTACTGTGTGCCTCCAAAGGAATTGCCTACCAGTACAAAGCCTGGCGGGAAGTGGTCCCTCTTCCAGAATGAGGGGGGAATTGCGCCTATGATGGGAAACTCACAAAATAGCTAAAATGCTGCCCTGTGGTTGTGTGTGGGAGCCAGCTTCATTTAATGTAGGGGTATACATACAAGCTTTTGAGTTACCTGTCGTCCTTTATTAGTAAGTATGGAAATGCAGTAGTGAGAGCAAGAGGCCAAGGGCCGCATTACCTGCAACTATGTTTAGTCACCTCAGTTACATAGATAGCAAGTTTAACACACACACACTCACATGGTATACAATTATTATTATTATTATTATTATTATTATTATTATTATTATTTTGCTATATGTTACAACTGAGCAGCTGCCCTCAGCCCACATACTGTAGCACCAAGATATTTAATGGTGCATGTCTGGTGATGAGATTGTAATGCAGGAAGCCTCTTCTGTTTTGTTTTCTGGAGTCCAAGGTAGGCTGGGGTGGGGGCGCTGAGCCCCTGCCTGAAGGAGGCAGCTGGTGTCCCGCTTGGCAGGTCAGAAATTGTTGTGCTGACTAGTGTGTTCATGGTCAGACTCTGGTTCTGCCGACATACACGACCCCTGGCACTGGACCGTCACCTCCCTGGGACAAACACCTTGCAGCGGGATGATCAGGCACCTCACTTATCAATGAAACATGCAAAGAAAAGTGCCAGGGATGTTGATGGCTCAGTATCAATAAATAATAAGACAAATGGCCTATTGGCCGAAATATTGGGAATTGACTGAAAAAATTGGAGACAATTGGAAGTTGCAGAGCCAGGACAAACTAAAAAATAAGGTGCGAGATTGGCTACATTATGCTCAAATTCAAGAGGTTTTCAAAATGGACAAAAAAGTTGGTTTCCAGGTGGAAAAGTCGAAACTAGAGACAGAATTGTTAGAACCAAAGACAAAGCTGTTATCTAGAATGTATAACTTGCTGCTTATGTGGAATTTACAGGATGAGACAGTTAAATCTGCTATGATTAAATGGGCACAGGATGTTGGACACAACATTATGTTTGAAGACTGGGAAAGGTTATGGAACACCGGAATGAAATTCACGGCCAGTACGGCCTTGAAGGAAAACATTATGAAAATGATATACCGGTGGTACATGACCCCAGTCAAGTTAGCTAAGATACATCACCTGTCTGACAATAAATGTTGGAAGTGTAAGGAAGCAGAGGGGACTTTCTTTCACCTCTGGTGGACATGCCCAAAGGTTAAGGCTTTCTGGGAAATGATTTACAATGAGTTGAAAAAGGTATTTAGGTATACCTTTCCCAAGAAACCAGAGGCCTTCCTGTTGGGCATGGTAGACCAGAAAGTGTTAAAGAAGGACAGAACTTTGTTTATGTATGCTAGTACAGCAGCAAGAATACTTATCGCAAAGAACTGGAAGACACAAGATTTACCCACGCTGGAGGAATGGCAGATGCAGTTGATGGACTACATGGAGATAGCTGAACTGACCGGCAGAATCCGAGATTTGGATGTAGAAACAATTGAGGTGGACTGGAAAAAGTTTAAAGACTACTTGCAAAAGTATTACAAACTGTATGAATCTTAAGACGGTGCATGATTTGGAAATGATACGCTTTAGCAATTATGATTAAGTAAATAGTAAACTAAGTGATAAAAGAGAAAAGGAGATAATATGAAATTGAACATGTTACGTTTATTTTAAAGGTATAAAAATTGTGACATAATACATTGAATATAGATACATAACATGTAAAAGTTACAATAAGGTATGACATAAGGTAACAAATTGCTGACATTGTTAATATAAAGAACGCAGAATCGGAAGGGGTGGGGAAGTCCAAGTTGGGATTTTTGTTAAAAAAAAAAAAAATGGTTTCTTGTAAACTCCTTATTTGTTTGTAATGTATAAAATTTGGAAAGAAACGTAATAAAAAATATTATAAAAAAAATAAATAAATAAATAATAAGACAAATGAAATCACTTCTCCTAAATGTCAACAGACACACCCAAGTGAGCTGCCAGAGCATTTTTCAGAGCTATGGAGGCCATTCCAGTAACAATCAGAGGCAGGGCAGAGACTTGGAGCCAGAAGTCCTGGCTTTCTGGAAAGGGAATGGGGAGGGTGTAGTTTCTGACTGATTCAAAAGGTGGTGCGGGGTGTTTGTTTCTCTTGTTTTAGCAGCCCCCTTTTTGTGCTCTTCACTTTAAATTAACATTATTAACCACTGAAGGGGACTGCAGATTAATCTGTAGTTCCAAGGGGAGGGAGAGCAAGCTTCCAAGGGCTCTTTACAGCAGGTGAAAATTCAACAGGTGAAGCACTCTTCTCCATGACAGGAAATGGAAAGAAGCAGAAGTCCTAGAAAAGGAAGAATGGATACAAAAACTTATGGAATATGCAGAAATGGTGAAACGTGCCAGAAGAATAAGAAATCAAAATAACAAACTCTTTAAAAAAGAATGGAAACAGATAAATTGTAAACAGATAAAAACATGAGCAGGATTATTGTAATAACCTGCAGTTTTATAAGAGTATATATTTACAGTAGATAATTAAACAAGTAAATTAAATGAATTTGGATATGCAGAAGATATGAAAAAAATTAAGGAACTACAGAAAGGAGGAAGGAAGTCAGATTTTGAAATGTTAAACGGATTGTAAAATTAATGAAATGTATAAATTTAAAAAGTATAAATAAAAAAGGAAAAGATTTTCTTTTGTATTTTGCCTACCACCCATGGATACTATAGGATCCATGAAAGGAAAATATGAGTAATGACCCCAGTTGCTTAGATTTTCAGTAGAGAAAGGAGTGTCCTGCATTTAGATTTGAAAAAGTTTTCCTTAAAACCACACAGGGCAGCCTAGACGCAACCCTTGACCCTCCTAGGTCCAGAAGTGAGGAGATTGCCAAGGGTTACTTCGCATTGAGAGAAAGAGTGTCGTGCTCACATGGGGTATTTTCTTTATTATTATTTCTCATGGAGGACTAAAAAAAGAGAAGAGAACTTGACAGAATGCTGCAGAAATGGATGGTTGCCCAGATCTCCCCAAACGGGGGACTGAGCTAGTGCTAGAAAAGTAAAGGTGAGAAAGTCATCAACCCAGCAGGACAGGATGCTCCTCTCAAGTTCTCCAAGCTCCAGCAGGCGAGGCTTTGTCTGCTTGTCCATCCTTTCCTAGTCAAGCCCCAGGGCGGGGTGTCAGCAGGCAGGATTCTGCATTTGACTCTGGCTAACTGAGATCATGGAAAATAATAACAGCAACACACCCACCCTTCCAAATGTTGCAAAACATTTGCTTAGGCAAAAGCCTCGGGGAACATTGTGAGGCTGCCTGGTGGGTATGAGAATCTATTCCCAGAGCCTGCAGATTGTGTGGCCCAAACACAGGTGCCATGGATCCCCACCCCGACTCAGATGCAAAGCAGCATGGGAAAACATTGCTGCCTTCTGATGCCCTATCACCCCACATCCTGTCTTAGATCAGATCAGACTATTCAGGCACCCACCTCAGAATGGTCTGCACTGGCTGTGAATGTCTCTGCAGGGTTTGAGGCAAGGGACATTCCCAGCCCTGCCAGGAGACGCCAGGGACCGAACCTGGGAGCTTCTGCATGCAAAGCAGAATCTCTACCGCTGAGCTATGGCTCTTCCTCTGCTTTGAATGCCTGTGCACAGTGTCATTCGGAAAGGAAGGAAGGAAGGAAGGAAGGAAGGAAGGAAGGAAGGAAGGAAGGAAGGAAGGAAGGAAGAGGCATACTCCTGCATGCGTGCAGAGTGCCTTTCTCAAAAACTTGGAATACACTGGGTTTTCAGTCATAACGTTTGGCATTGAGATAGTTCATTCCAAAAGTGCTGAAGACTCAGCAGAACATGATTCCAGCAGAATCGCCTCACCAGAACAGTCCTGTAGGGCAGAGCATTATTATCACCATATTTCAGGTACAAGGTCAGGAGGACAGGGGTTAGTTGCCTCAGGGCTCCCTCACACTTCCTTTTGTGCTGTCTTTCTAGACACGGTTCTGGGTTTAAAAGCTCCATTCTATGATTCTGTGCCAAAGTAGTGTGTGTTTTTTGTTCTGACACTTTCCCTGGGAAAACCTGCATTTTACCGCTCAGTTGTAGCCGTTTGTCTCATGCAGTGGTAAAATGTGGGTGTTCCTGGGGAAAGTGCTGGGACTAAAACAAAAGCAAAACCAGTCAGACAGAGAGCTTTAAAACGCAGACCTGTGCCTGGAAAGCATAGTTAAAAGGAAGTGAGAAGGAGCCTTTCATCTACCTAATGCTACCTAGTGGCTAGTCCGTGGCTCACTGGATGTTGCTGGACTCCAGCTCCCATCATCCCTGATCATTGGCCATGCTAGTTGGGGCTAATGGGAGCTGGAGTCCAATGACACCTTGGGAGCCACAGGTTCCTCACTCACTGACCAGTGGCATGTGGTCAGTGGACTAGGGGGACTAGGCTACTCCTCTAAATGCTCCTGGTAAATTAGAATATTAAAGTATTAAAGCCTGACACCTCCTTCCCAAAACCCAGGAAGCTTCTGCCCAGCCCAGGGAGGGAGGTGCAGTGGTCATGTGCACGACATCTCCCCCATTGCCCCCACAAGCCTCTGGCCCTAACTGTTCCTCTATGAAAAATGTCACTGCATGCCACTGCCACTGAGCTAGTGAGGTCATAGGTATAAACACTATCTAAAAACAGGAGCCAGGGATGTGCAGTGCACTAGACAAGGGGCTGCACATCCTCTGCCTCTCCTCTGTAGTTCAAGCAGTACCCTTCATCGCTGACATCACCTTACTTAAACAGGGCACCTGCACCTCTTCAGGACTATACAGAACTTGCATCCTGCCAACCCAGCTGCCTAGATGTAGAATTTAGAAGCAGGAGAAGAGATGTCTCATTAGTTACTGGTTTAACCAACTCCAATTCTGCCTTGATAAGAGGTAAATTCCTGAATCCGAAGATAAATAAGGGTTTTCCAATCTGACCAAACTTCCTTCCTTATGCTGAATACAGTAAAACTTAATTGGAACAAAGGGACTTAGTCCTGGAGTGCCCCTAAGCATGTGCAGTTCCCTCATAACAAGGCTATAGATGTAATGATGTGTGTGATGAAGCATTAGAAAAAGCCTCACTTCTTTTTTAAAGTTTTAAACCAAGGAGACCTCTTAGGAAGCTAGTGTATTGCTTTTATTTTATTGTTCTTTTTTATAAATAAATAATATTCCCAAATCTCAATTTTAAACAGATCACAATCTGACAGCACTATATGTCTCCTCAGAACCTCATTCAAGAGATCATACCCAGAAAAAGTGTGCATAGGATTTTAACCTGGGAGCTGTTAACCATCTCTGCCTCTCAGATGCGGTTGGGACTCCCACTCCCACAAGCCCCACTAGGCATGGTCAAAGATCAGAGATGATGGGAACTGTAGTCCAATGACATCTGAAGGGCTATGTAGGTTTCGTATCCTTGCACTGATTAAAGGAGAGGGTGCCTAGCTCAGTGAGCTATGGCTTCTCCAAATAGAAGGATTTGGATGCCTTGGGCTGTGTGCACACTGTACTTTTAAAGCACACATTTTCACTCAGAGAATCCTGGGCACTGTAGTTTGTGAAGGGCTGGTGGGGATTGTAACTCTGCAAGGGATAATCTCAGGGCTTTATATCAGCTGGAACTCACCGGACTCAGTTCTGGCCCCTCTCAGGTGGGCGCCATTGTTGTTATAAGAGAACAAGGGAGGCATTCGTGGTGATAAACTACAGTGGTACCTCAGGTTACAGACTCCACTAACCCAGAAATAGTACCTCGGGTTAAGAACTTTGCTTCAGGATGAGAACAGAAATCATGCTCCGGCGGTGCAGTGGCAGCGGAAGGCACCATTAGCTAAAGTGGTGTTTCAGGTTAAGAACAGTTTCAAGTTAAGAACAGACCTCCGGAACGAATTAAGTACTTAACCCGAGGTACCCCTGTACTGGATAAACTACAGTGCCCAGAATTCTCGGGGGGGGGGTGCTTCACATGCTCCTTCAAGCTGAGCACAGTGTGAATGCAGCCTTGCCCCTGGAATCCAACAACACTTGGAGGGTAACAGGAAGTGAGGTGACCTGTGAACAGAGCCACTGGGGGCTGACTGATCGTTCAAATGCGTTTAAGTCAGCGAATGTATCACTGGGAAGGAAAACTTGGTGCACAGGGAGTGGGCAGGGTTGTCCAAATCTGGTTATTAGACACATGCGTCTAATACAGTGATCAGATTGTCTAGAACCCCATCGTCATGCAAATGGCACTCTCCTCTATGCGAGCTCCTGGTTATCCGATTTGGGGGCATCCCTCTGCTCCATCAACATCCCCCCCCTAAAAAAACCCCTGTCCAATTCAAACACAGCCCTCTAGATTTTTATTTGAGGGGCGGGGAGTTAAAACCTGACTCGGTTTATTAAATTTCGTTTCACTCGGTTGACTCTTAACTGCGTTTTCATGGTAACGCAGGGCAACCAATCACAACCAAACCCTTTCGACCCAAAAAAAATTGGCACAGAGTGCTCGATTTCCTTCAAGCAAGGAAAACCCCAATGTGACATCATCAATTCTTGCAAAACCGGAGAACTTTACCACCGCTTGCAAAACGGAGCAGTTAATTTTTTGGGGGAGAACTTGCTTTGTGTGTGCGCGCGCGTGGCTGTTGTTGTGTGTGTTTTTAGGCGTGTGTGGGAGTTTAAAGCCAAATCTAGAACTCAAAACTTTTTCCAAATATTCATCAGAGCTGTTCCTGGCTCCCCTCCAAAATTCGCAGCGCTGGCAGTTTAATGAGATCCATCCTGCCCACCCCCTGTCCCATCGAGGTGGGGGCGGGAGGGAGGGAGGGAGGGAGACTCCTCCTTTTTGTGAGTCATTCTCGGGCAAGGGAGGGAGGGAGGGGAGGCGGCGAGCCTCCGGAGCACTCACGTTCCGGGCGGGTTGGAGAAAGAAGACTTGGGCGAGCGACCATCCGGAGCGCCGGCTGGGATTTTGCTCCGGCCTCTCAGCCCATCCACCGAGACCCCCTTCTCTCCACCCCGCACCCCCAGGCCCAGCCATGTTGCCCCGGGCCCTGCTCTTCCTCTTCGGCGTACCCTGCGCTTGGGGCTTCAACCTGGACGCCGAGGCGCCGGCGCTTTTCCGCGGCCCCCCCGGCAGCTCCTTCGGCTTCTCGGTGGACTTTTACCTCCCGGACGCGCAGAGGTAAGGCGAGGCAAGAGCCGGGGGACACGCTTGGTGGGTGCATATTTTTTGCGGAGGGGCATAGTGGGACAACTTCCACTTTCTTCACATACACCCCCGCATTAATCCGGGGACTCGGATTGTCTGTGAAAATGGGAGTGGAGGTGGGGATACTTGATCGAGGGACGTGCGCGCACATCATCCAAGGTGCAGGAGATTTAGCAAAGCTTGGATAACAAGTTAGAAGGGGAAACGAAATGGAATTGGCTCCGATTGAATTGGCTTCGGAAAGTGTATTCTCTCTCTCCACTCCCTCCCCCGCCCCTCACGACTCCACAAATCACGCCCCCCCCCCCTCGGCTGGCCCGCCGCCCGTTCCCTCTTCCCAGCCCCACTAAGTGGTTGCAGACCCACCGTGCCCCGCCTGGTGCGTTTCCTCCCAGCCCGCTCCCGTTACTCGGGATCTCCGCCCCGCGCACTCCCCTTGGGCGACGGCGCCGCTGCTGCTGTTCCGCGGGAGAGACGCGCGCTGGCCCAGCCCGCCGCAGGCGAGACGGGAGGATTTTCCGTGCGCGCCCCCCTCGCCTCGCCGCTCTCCGCGCGCCCCCAACAGGCTCCCAACGAAGCATTTCCTGTAATCGGAGCTCCGTCCCGCCGCTCTTGTTCCAGAGATTGGGGGGGGGGAGAACAGAAGAAGGGGGTCGGCTTGGGGTTGAATGAGTTGGAGTTGGGGGTGGAGAGAGAGAAAGAGAGAGACGCACAGTCGGTACCAAACCTTTTGTCGGGACCAGGACTAGGGAAGTGGGTCTCTAGCCTGGGACAAAGCGGAGGAGGAGGAGGGTGGGAGCCTGATTGTTTCTCTTCTCTCTCTCTCTCTCTCTCTCTCTCTCTCTCTCTCACACACACACACACACACACACACACAAAGGTGTGCTTAGTGAAGTAGCAAAGTTACTGTACTTACTTTCCTTGCTCCACTCCGTCTTTTCATATGGTGTTTTGGGGGAATGGGCAGGTGGGTGGGGAGGAATTTGGCAAGGCAAAATGCTGAAGATCCTGTTCTGGATCTCCTCTCCCACATTTGAGAGAGGGGCCTTATTTGCATCTGCTTTGGAGCAGCAGGTCCCAGGTGTTCATTCTTTAGCATCCTCAGTCGGGCTGGGAAAGACTGCTTCTCTGAAACCCCCAGGGGAGCTGCTGCCAGTCAGTGTAGACAGTACTGAGCTAGATGGATAGATGGGCCAGTGCTCTGATTCAGTATAAAGCAGCTTATGTGGTGGATGATGAGCAGAGCATCCAGCTAATCCACCCTGGACTTTACAGCCAGACTTGCCCATGCGGAGGGCGTCTAGCAGAAGAAAGCATGCTCAGATCCCCTTCCTCCCTGGCCAGGATGTTCAAGGCATCCACATCCGCATCCTGGTATGGTAATCGGAAAAGCAAGGATGCTGCTTGAGACAGTGGGAATATTGTGACTGAATATCTCTCCGTCTGTGACAAGGAGGGGCAAACTGAGTAGGGCAGCTCCTCCTGCTTGTGCACACACCAGAAGTCTGGAAGGCTTGCGCAAGTCAGAGGTGGGGTGGGTCATGTGGCACAAAGGGGAGTACAGGTGGGGGCACAGGTGCGTGTATGAGATTTCTTCCACCTCCCAACTGAGCTGCTGCTGCCGGGCAAGTGGGTGGGATGTTCCAGTGGTGCCATTAGACAGAGGTGTCAAGCCCCCTCAAAAAAAAATTCAATGAAAGAACCAACCCCCCCCCCCCGTTGGTGGGCATTGCCATTCCAATGTTGTGTGTGTGCCATGACATGTGATTGATTATGTGGGACCAGGGCCGGCTTACCCATAGGCGCTAGGGGTGCAGGGCATCCGGGCGCTGGGCTCTTAGGGGCACCAGGCCCAGAGTCTGGGTCCGAGATTTGGAGTTCGGGGATTGAAGAGCCAGGCCAGCCGACAACCACTGCAGGCTTTTCTGCTGCGGGTGCTGCCCTCCTGCGCACGTGGGATTGGCGGGCCGTTGAGAGGCCTGCCCAGCGCATGCACGCTGCTCACACAAGGCCCGCAGCTTCCCTCCCAAGCCTCTGTGGGAAATGCTCTCCTTGGGGACGCTGGGCAGTTTTTTGCACCCGGCGCTGCATAGGCTAAAGACGGCCCTGTGTGGGACAGGGCTTACCTGCCCCTCCAATATTTTATTCAAGTTGGCACCCCTGCCATTAGATCAGGACGTGATTATTGAAATGTTTAATTAAGGGCTTCCCCATTACAACTAATAAATCTGTGGTCTAAAATTACTGTATTTTTCCATATATAACTCAACCCCATGTATAAGACGACCCCTATTTATTCTTTTGTAAGTTCGCTGAGCTGTTGAGCAGCTTTTCAATGAGCCCCCAGTAATACACCGCATAGTGGCACTCACCAAATACTCTTTCTAAGCCGGGAAGAGCGGCTAAGCAGCCTCCTCTCTTACATTTCCCTGCTACTGCCGCAGCACCAGCCCTTGCTTACTTAGCATATTAACCAGTATTAAGAGGACCCTCAATTTATCACAAAAAAATCAGAAAAAGGTCGTCTTATACATGGAAAAATACATTACCTAACTTCACTTAGGTTTTCAACTAGTGCCACCAACAGTACACATTCAAATATATCATTTCTTAAATTTTATATACTGTCCTTCCACCCAAAGGAGCCCACTAGCTATGTAGTGGGTTTAGTCCCAAATATCTCCTTTTGGCCCAGCTTTCCAGAAGGACCTTTAAATGCTGGTGCAATACAGTGTGCAGTGGCTTGGAATAAGTTCCATTTAATTCACTGGGACATCCTCCCAAGTAAACATGCATGCACTCAGCTTGAAAATCTCTGAACTTGTATACATGCCTAGGTTTGCACTCTCTTCTAATTGACACACAGGGAATATATGCTGTATACCCTGAGATGAGAGCTGCCTCTCGCTCACAAAAGTGCACCAGAGGAGAGTTGGGAAGGAAAAACTCCACCCTTCCAAGTTTCTTTCAACATCCCCTGATTGTGTAGACGAAAGAATGGTTTCTGAGCATTAAAAGAAAGAAAGAAAGCAGTAACTAATCTGCCATGAGCGGTACTTGGGACACGCCCTTATAATGTGGCAAATGGCGCCTGATGCTTCAGAAGAGCCAGCGTAGTTCAGTGATGAGAGTGTTGGCTTTAAGAGAGCTAAGAAACCCAGGCTCAAAGTCCCCACCCTATAAAGCTTGCAAGCCCAGGTTCCACCTAATGTAGTGAGCCAGAAGGTCACTGGAGGAAAGGAGGCCCTTGCACGATTCTGTGTAGTTTGTGCTGGAAATTGTTTAAAGAATGGCCTCCCTCTGAGGTCAGGGATAGGGAACATGTAGCCCTCCAGATGTTGGGCTTCAGCTCCCATCAGCCCTAGCCAACATGGCCAGTGGTTAGAGAGGTGGTGGTAGGTATAGTCGAGCAACATCTGGAAGGGTCATTCCTGTTCCAGGTGCACCAGTCACTGCTTTTGGCCTGGCTGAGATTGCCTTGGTGAACCATCCCACATCTTTTGCTAAGTGCTGCAATCTTTGCTATATATTTATTCTGCTTTTCCAAGAAACTTGGGGCACCATGCATGGTCCCATCCCCGAAGATTATCCTCACAACAAGGCTTTGAGGCAGGTTTGCCTAAGAGAAGGGGACCACTCCTGAGATAACCAAGTGAGCATTTGTAAAAATTAAGCTCATGTTTTCCCCAGTGTAAGCCCATCACTCTACCCACTACATTACATCGCACAAGGTGGTGGGGTGGGCCTCTCACTTACTGGCATCTGGTTCCATGCAGCCAGGGCTGGTTCCAGGTTTGAAAGGGCTCTGAGAATGTCAAGCAATGCTGAGCAGCCTGGGTGTGGACGCTCTTTTAATTTCCCACAATGCTCCGCAGCCAACACTATCCTCCAGATGTCGCTGGACTCTGCGGCTCCTCTCATTGCTGCTGATTGGCCACGCTGGTTGCTGTTGATGGAAGGAGGAGTTCAGCAACATCTGGAAGGTAGCAGCTTGGTTACCCAGAGTGATGCTAGGTTGGGGACTTTGCAGGAAATTGGCCTGGTGACTAGATCCAGCTGATGGGTGTGCTGGTCCAGAAAAATAACAAGTAAGGGAGGCATCACTTTGGGCCCTGCCAAGGTTTTTTGGGCCCTGGCAGCTGCCCCAGCATGCCAGGTGCTGACACCAATCCCATCATGCCCTCAGGACTTGCCTATCTGCATTCTCTTTGTCAACGAGTTGTTGTTTTTTTGCGGGGAGGAAGGGGAAATTAGCTCCTCCCAGATTGGTGAAACTCCCCATGCCCTCCCATTTCCCCCATTTAATCCATACCATCCCAGTAACACTGTCACGCAAGCAGAAGCAAATGAGGCGCCCTTCAGTCAGATGTCCACCCGCAGCCGAGGGGCAGAAATGGAACTTAATGTGACATCATGCCAGATTCCAGATATGAATTGGTGGATGTTCCTTTTCAGGCAGTTCCCAGTAGTGCTTGCACTTGTCTGGAGAAGTTCTCATTGGGCTCTGCCCTCTGTGAGCTTGCAAGAAGCAAATGCAGCATCCTTCCCAACATTACGCTGCTCAGAAAGAGCCCAGTCGTCCTGGGCATCTGGCAGGCTGCCTTGCTTGGTGTTGAGCCCTGGCTCTGAGCCAGACACTGAAACCGCCAGGCCCTCTCCTCTCCCCAAGAGACAGAGATAGATCCCATGAGTCCTGGCCCTTCGTGCCTCAGCAGGGATGGGCTGGCATGTGCAGCAACTTGATTCTTCGGGCTCCCACTTTCTAGGAAGGCTGCCTGAAAGCCAAAGCACGGTGCTGTGTGTGATGTGTTTTCTCCGCCACCACCACTGTGGCCTGGTTTAGGCTTCTCCACAGGAAACAATATTGTCTTTGGAGTACTAGCAGGGTGTTTTGAGATCTAAAGCAGACTTTGGAGTAAGGATCTTTCAGCTGTGCTTAGCAAGCACAGTGGCTGGCTCAAATGCGATAACATTCCTATATACGGGATGCATTTGCATGCAGGAAATAAGATGCAGCCCTGCTTGTGGATCTTTATGTGTGATGTTTGCACATAGGCTGCAATGTGCATGCAGACTGGAAAGCCACAGGCTGCTTACAGGGGTGGGTGGGACAGCCTTCAGTAGCACATTGCACATATACCAGCCATAATGTGTGCACTGGTTGCATGTTATTTACCCCACACGTGGGGTTCTCTTTTTTGTCACATTTGTAGCGACTCTTGATAATGAGTGGATAGGACAGTTCTGTGGTCCAGTTTGCTTTATCTTTCATCTGGATGCTTGTTTGGTTCTCTTCATGCCAGTAGTCAAGAAGAGAGTGCAATGAGTTCTCTCACTCACACCACCTTGTACGATGCTGGTGTTACCAAGATACCAAGCGGCTTCTCTATGAAGGAATAGAGCAGGGATAGGGAACATGTGATTCTCCAGAAGTTGTTAGACTTCATCCCCCACCACCCCTGGTGATTGGCCATGCTGGATGGGGCTGATGGGAGTTAGACTGCAAAAATATCCAAAGAGCCGTAAGTTTCCCACCCCAAGATATATTTGTATGGTGTTAGTGGTGCTGTTGTGACCCACCTTAGATCAGGCCGGGACTGCATCTGAACAGCCACAAGTTCCCCAGCTCTGGAATAGAATAGGGATCTGAGTTAATAATATCTGTCTGTCAAGTGTGGAATGGGGACAGTCTGACAGTAGCTTAGGATCAGGCCTGTGAAGATAAAATGAGGCCGTGGCAGAGAGAGCATGGATGCTATTTTGAGGCCCCTGGAGTTGTTGGCATCCATCTGTCTTGAGAGACAATGGAGGGAGGGAGCTTCCAGGGATGAAATTAAACTGCTGTGTTAGCAGCACTGAAGTGCCCCCCCCCCGGATGCAAGCCTGGACAGTGTGTGTGGAGGTCCTGGCCTGCCCGGATGATGTTCCCCCTTTCGGCCTTGCTGATGTGGTTCAAAGGAAAGCAGTACAATTGGCACCAGCTGGGATGCAGGAGTTGCTGGAAGGAGGTGTGCAAGGCACCATCCAATCGCCTTAGGGATTCCAATCTGGAAAACCTAGCCTTTTATTCTGAAGATATCCCACAAGGCAGCAGAGGTTTAGGATCAGCATTTCTTTCTGCTTGGTGGGCCAGATTCCCAGGCTGACAAGCCCCACCTGCCCCTCACTTCACTCTACAACACATGTATAACTGCCTTCTTGTCTGTTGGACCCACTATTGGTCCGCTCAATCCACCAGAGCCTGTCTTTGCATGCAGGGCAAGTTCCTAACTCACTGGGGGATTGAGACCCATCAGCTCCCCTCACCTGGTTTAGCCGGCCAGTTGAGGCCATTCCTGGGGTGTGGCTGCTGTCGCATGCTGGCAGCTTCTAGGAGCCACAGGGGAGCTGAGTGCAGGGTGGGGACCAAAGGTGGGCAGACCACTCCAGAAGGAGTACAATGTGTCCCCCACCAGAAACACTACCCTAACACCCTATACACCCCTGTCCCTGGGAACACCTCGTGCCCTCCAGACTATTGTTGGACTACAACTCCCATGATCCCCTGCCATTGGCCATGTTGGCTTGGGCTGATGGGAATTGACTCCAGCAGGTTCTGTGTCTCTGAGCAAGCACTTGGTCTTGCACTGACACCATACATTTGAGCTTCCAGACAGCCTTTGCTCCTTGACTGATTCCAGGGCTCTTAGGCAAGGACCAGCAAATTCAACTGCAATGCCCAACAGCCCTCTCCTTTCTGCTGATCTTCCCCTTCCCCTCTTCTCTGTTTCCATACTGCACTTGAGGGGCCCGAAGCCGCAGAAAATCAAGGCTGAGACAAAGAAGTGTCTGCCTAAGCAGCTAGAGCAGGTGTGCAGTGACCACAAGCCCACCATGGTTGGCTCCCTAGAAACAATCCAGCCAGCAAGATGGTCCTAACTGCTGCATATGGCAGAACTCAGTGGGGGTCTCCTGGTCAGGCAGCCCATTTCATAGCATTTTATAATTCTGAGCACAAGACACAAGGTTTGAACAGATCAACATTGGGCCATGAAGATGATTTCTCTGCTAAGTCATTGCTAAGAAGTGGCAACCTTTCCAGGTACTGCACAAGTTCACAATGGCTGGCTTGGCATCTGAGTAGCAGTCACTAATTAATTACGTAAAGTGAAAGGGACAAAGAACATTCCATGCATGTCTTTGTCCAGGCTGTTGCTTGAAATTCTTGGCAAAAGATTTTGGTCTAGGATCTAGATTTGGACAGGAGACAGGAGGGACGTGCATTGAACCCTAAAGAGTTGGCAGTTGGCCCACAAGGATCCCTCAGAGATGTTTAATATCTCTGGTTCAGGGTATTAGTAAAGATGTAGTTATGCTCATTCTGTCTGGGTCAAGGGCAGTTCAGAATTAGCAGAGGATTGTTCCCTCAAAAGGCCCCTCCAAATGTTATTTTCCTCATGGTGATTATCGGGGAGGTTTTAGGCAATTCCTCCTTTAATGGTTCAAGGTGGAGAAACTGCTTCATTTTCAATCAGTGCATGATCCTGTAAGTTTCTGCTGGACTAATGTAAATGTACTAGAAATTTTGCTGGTGGTGATGTTCTGTGTTTGTTGCTTTAGTGCAGGAGTACTTTTCCTGACAGCCATAATGTGTATTGTTGCACCAAAAGATGTTGCAGAATATGCAGCAAAAAGCCCACCCACAGCAGCCTGCAGAGGCTCAAAATCACTCTTCTCAAGCTCCTGCTCTACATGTATGTCCTGGTCTCAGCTGTGTGCAGTTGTAGGGAAACAAATTCAGCCTCTTACATGTAGGCTTTCTTAACAGCTTAGAGGCAAGCCCTAAAAAGTAATTTGTTTGCTCCCCCAACCCCTGCTTCTTTCAAAATATTTGTTTTTCAGTTTGTGTGTTCTAAATGGATGAGTCCTTTGTAATGTCCTGATGTCGTGTGTTATGGTGATATAGCATCATTCCATGCTTTGAGTGGGGTCTCATTGGCTGTCCTGAATGACATGGCTTGATTTCCTTGAAATGCAGTAATGTCAGGCATTGCTACATAATGGCAACCCATTTTCTCAATGGTACTAGATCTTCTGTGTAGACACACATGATGCTCTTCACAGAGGTTGTCCCCTTGCTACAGAAGTCCTCTATAGAAAAAAAGAGGACCAAGCCCATGATTCTCCCCCAACTCAGTGAAAAAGGTACTTTTCCAGTAAAAAGTCCAAATGTTTCTTGTGCTCCCCCTACCCCCCCCCCGCAAACACTGGTGGATCTTTGTTCACAACCATTGTAACATAGGATGAAATGTCGGAATGAAACAAGAGACTTAGGGCAAGATGTGATAAGCCCTCCAAGACTCTGGAGGCAATTGGAAATAGGTTCTTATCAACTACAGACAACAAACATAAATACATATCAAAAGCTGCTTTATACAGAGTCTAGCTCAGTGTTATTTACTCTTGACTGGCAGAATCTCTCCCAATATCTCCAGCTCAGCTCGATTCCCTGAGGTCTCTTAAACTGCAGGGTTCTGGATCTGGGACTTATACATGGTAAGCATATATTCTTCCACTGAGCCATAGCTTAAAAAAAGGAAAAAGTGCAAAACTCTTTGCAGCTCTTGCAAATGTGACCTTTTTATGGATCGCCAAAACAAAGTTCCTTGCCGAGATTCCAGGGCGGAAAGTGACAGCATTAGCTTTTTTATTGCAGGAAGGGTTGGTTGGTGCAAGGGGTGGGTTCTGTACACAGCATTCACTTCCTGGCAGGCTAAGCAAGCCTGGTGCTTCAGCGCCAACTGTCCCTGTTTTATGGTTCCTGTCCCTGCTAAATCACTGTCCTCCTTTTGTCTCTCGGAAAAACACTGAGTGTACATTGCAATACACACACAATAGATCTTCCCCCGCCCAGGGGAAGTTAAGTCTCTGCTTTTGGGAGGAGGATGTGTGCATGTTGAAGTTGGTGCACGTGCATGTAAATGTATGTGCATGGACACACAAATCTAGTTTATTGCTTCCTTTCCTTCCTTCTCCTCTTCTGTGCCTATCCAGATAGTAAATGTGTCTGAATGTGGCAGCTATTCCAATAATAAGTACAACCAGATCCACTGAAAGACTTTGTATTAAGTTTTTATTTAAGCTGGGGGTGGGGGAACTATGGCAATTTTACAAAGAAACTGCTTCCAAACCAGAGCAAGGCAGCTGCTGCTGAGTATACAAATACACTGTATAGCTTCAGGCTCCACTGGGTCTTGTAGTTCAGTGGGTAAGGTAGGGGCATGTTGCTATTAAAACCACAAGGCTGTGGGTTCTAGGCCCATGGGGTAGAGGGACGGCTGTAGCTCAGTAGTAGAGCACTTGTTTTGCCAGCAGAAGGTGCCAGGTTAGGGTGGCAAGACATAAAAGTGAACAGGGCTCCTGCATTTTTGTGGAAGGAGGAATTTCAGAGGCTTTAGTTTGCCCGGGAAGCTCCAACTTTTGAAATTCCCTCTTCTGGGCAACAGCTGAAGGTGCAGGAGCTGCTGTCTTTTGCATTTGAATATTCAGTTCTAGGTTTGATCTCTGACACCTCCAGGTAGAGCCTGAAAAGACTCCTGGTCTGAAACCCCGCAGAGCTGCTGAGAATTGATGTAGACAATCCTGAGCTATTTTAAGGTGGGTGCAGCATTAGAAACTCAGATATATAAGCTAGGCACCCAATGGCACCTTAAACCAAGGTTATGTTCACCAAAACGGAACATCTAGTTTCCATTTTGGGGCAAGAGGGCTCTAAAGTCATATTTTTCAAAGGGTGGACTGATGGTGATTGATCAGTAAACATCTGGCTTGTTCAGATGACAACCTTGAGCTCAGTTAAGAGCTTTGAGAACTTAAAGAAGAAAAGTCATTTGATCCAGGGGCCGTCCACTTATATATTGTTCTATTCCTAGTTTTTATTAAAAGTTTTTTTGTGTTACAAAACAAACAGAAAAGAGAAGGTACATCAGTTGTCTCCACTTTCGATTTGTAGTTTTTTCAGAGTTGGTTCACATTTAGTGATTGACACTTTTGCCATAGACATCTTGCATTTGAGGGAAGGAGACATGGGGTATTGTTCTTTCATTCTATTGCGTATTATTAGTGTAGGGCGGTTGTGTCAGCATCACATTGGTAGGTCCTTTGTTTATGTATTTATTTATTTATTTGTATTGATAATGCAAGAGGTTAGGGGGTCCTGAGCTTGGCTGGCTACGTTCAGTTGATTGCAGTGTGACTTGTTTGCAGGGGGAGGTTGTTGCCGACCTCTTTTTCTTAAAGGCTCCTGATCAGGCTGCACAGAAAAAGCATTTTGGTTCCAGAAATTCATTCCAATTGTGCAGATAAAATATAATTGATAGAATTCTACAGGGTGGGGCATTAGTGTGTGAAAACAGTGCAGATCCAATGATCCCCAGATAGTGGAGATGTCAGGTGCCATCCTGGTGCCCAGGCATCTTCACTTGGTCGCAAGTGGTCAAAAGCCAGGTGCAAAATGCTTGGCTAATATCAAACACAGGCCAGGGTTAGAAACTGGGATACAAACCAGGGAAGAGAAGCAGCGGAAGAAGAATGGAAAAAATTTAAGAACTATTTAAAGAAATATTATAAAATTAATGAAAGTTAAAATGATGTTGGATTAGAAAATAAATGGTTACTATTGGTAATGGATAAGATAAGGAGAATAAGTAAGATCAAACTAAGTTAAATTAAGGGAAGATTTGCTGAATAAATGATTAGAAATTGGAATACAGAAAAGGGAGGCACAAGGAAGTTGGGGAAGTAAGGTACAAGAAAATAAGATCTGAAATTGTACTTGTTTTTTGTTGTTGTTGTGTTTATTGTATTGTATTGTATTGTTTTGTTTTTGTTGTTATAAAAAAAGCTTTAATAAAAAATTAATTAAAAAAAAAGAAACTGGGATACAAAAGCTAGGAGCCATATGGCTCCCGGGACCTGGATTGCGGGTGCTAAAACAGAATGTTTAGTTACCATTTGTGAGTGTGTGTGTGTGTGTGTGTGTGTGTGTGTATGGGGATTTCTTTTTTAAAGACAGATAGCAGTATTTTTATTTTTTGCTGCTGGATGATTCAGGGGGTCTGCAGGGTAGAGTAGCAGCAAAAGATTAATCTTTTACTACTGCGCTACCCCCCAAAAAAGCTGATTTGAGTGGCAGTGCGGCAGCAGCAAAAAACAAAGACTTGTCTTTTGCTGCTGCGCTACGGGTGAATCAGCTGTTTTGCGGGGTAGCGCAGTAGCAAAAGATGTGTCTTTTGCTGCTGCACTACCCTGCAGACCCCTTGAATCACCTGCCCAGGCAGGTGGAGATGCTAGGTGCCAGCCAGTCGCAAAATGCAACTACCGCTCGGCTAATTTTGAATGCTGATTATTGCCACCCAGAGGGGCTACAGTGCATCAACTTAAAACCCAGACCATTTGTGATATGAAAAGTTACAGGAATTCAGCAGTAGGGTGCACAGATTGGAAATTAAATGTGTCCTGAAACCTTTGCAAGCACAGTATTGAAAGCAGGTCCATGTGGTCAACCCAATATAGCACTGTGGACACAAAGCATCGTGAATGTGCAATAAAAAGGGTTTCCAGAGGAGACCTTTGTCCTGCACAATTACGGTTAAGTTATTGAGTGTCAAAAGCCCTTAACAACTTGGGACCACTTTACCTACGGGATCGCCTTGCCTTACATGGACCCATTTGACCACTTCCATCAGTGGAACTGGCACTATGACAGGTGCCACATAATCCCCGTTCCACATTTGTAAGAACTCAATTCTTTACCGTGGCAGCGCCTGCATTTTGGAGCTCCCTGCCTATTGAGACCAAGCAAGCGCCTTCAGTGTCCTCTTTTTGGCACCTGCTAAAAACATTCCTGCTTGGACAAGCCTACCCAGATGCTTAGGAAGTTGGGGCAATTTTAATTTGATGTAGTATTTTAACTTTGTATGTTTTAAAGTGTGGCTGTACATTTTTTCTGGATTTTACTATTTTACCTTTTGTAAAATGTTTTGAGGGGGTTTTCTTTGCAATCAAGCAGTGTATTTATGAAATAAATTAATTGCAAAGCACTGTGCACAACATTGATGAGACTTGTTTCTGAGATACTATACTCCATCTTAAGGAGAGCAAGACACGGATGGGTTGTTTGGAGTAGATTTTGGGGGCTGCCCAAGAGCAGATGGGATGGGACTAGGGAAATCCAGTGGTACCAAAGGTGCAGTAAAGAGCGGTGGCTGAAGCAGAGGGGTCTTTTGCAGGGCAGTTTAAAGTAACAGAGGGGAGAAGTGACTGTCACATTGGTGTTGGTGGCATCCAGCCCCACTGCAGAAAGTCTGGCTAATGTGGTTGAGTGACTCCCTTCCTCTGATTCAAGGGGGAGAACCCTTCAGAGTTGGCAGGGGGTGGAGAGAAGAGAGCTTTGATGGCTTTCTGTCTGCTCCTGGTTTAGTCTAGAGCCAGCTTTCCTCTTTGCTCATCAGCCAGGGGTGTGCCCCTCCCTCCCTTGCTCAGCTGGCAGGACCCCAGACGGCACCAGGCCAGAGGCAGCTTTGAGGCCCCCCCCCTCTCTCTCCAGTTGAGTTTGAGGAACGCAGGGTCCCTGGTTGATGTGTTGAGAGACCAGGAAAGGTAGTGACACTTACAGTAAGGTTCTTAAGTCTTGTGCAGATCACCTTTACTAAGTGTGGGTGGATGTTATTGAAAGTTTCATGGACATTTTGGAAGAGGTGCAGCAGCTTGGATGAAACAGTTCTCACTGACTGCTTCTTCAACACATTTCTGGAAAGGAAAGGAAATAAGGAGGTTTATTGTTTTAGATGTTGCCATCAAAGAAGGGACATTAATCAGTGTCCATTTCCAGGAAAGGCTGCCGTAATGGAATGAAAATGGTCTAGGCTGCTGCTCCAATTCTATCACAGAAATGTAGGAAGCTTCCTTGTACTGTCCCATCTAGCTCAATACTGTTTACTCTGACTGGCAGTGGCTCTCCACACTTTCAGGTGTGGGGCATTCCCAGTGCTGACTGGAGTTGCTGAGGATCCATCCTGGGACCTTCTGCATGCTAAGCAGATACTGTACTGCAAAACTATGGCCCGGTGTATCCTTGATGCTTCTTGCATGCCTGCGACGTGCTCACACTCTGGCTCCACCCTGACAAACAGAACTGCTGCAACAGGCAGGACTTGTGGAGAGGCAGTATCTCTTCTGCCTCTCAAGAGACTCCTCAGCTGCGGCCGAAGGTCAGCCTGCATGGGAGGTCAGGAAAGGACCTCTTCCTGACCCCTGTCCATTGGCTGACCTCTCCCACTTCAGCCCCTGACCTCTGCCACCCATTCTCATCTTCTTGGCTCAGCCTTGTGACAGCTTCTGTATTTTTTTCGGTGCCAAATGTCTGTGGCTGTTTTCTCCATCTATGCTCACCAGCCCCAACTGACTTCTTTGGAGGGACCCAAAGGATGACTTGGCAATGGCTGGGCTCACAATGCTAATCATGCCGGTGAGATTTCAGTTGCTCTGGAATCAGACCCCTTCTGTTGCCTCTTAAAAGGGCTCTCCATGGCAAACCCAGCTTGACTTGCTCAGTGTCTGGATTGGCTGCAAAGGGCTTAGGTCCACGCTTGGATGCCATCGTCTCCGGGGACCATGGGAACAGCAGCACCCATATCCATTTATTTATTTATTTACACAGTGCCACCAGCGCTTGACAAACTCAAGCAAAAAGGCAGCTCTCTTCCCCTTAAGGAGCTTACATTCTGATTCATAGGATTGTCGAGTTGGAGGGGATCCCAAGGGCCAACTCCTTGCAATGCAGGAATCTCAGCTAAAGCAACCATGGCGTATGGCCATCCAATCTCTGCTTAAAAACCTCCCAACGACGGGGAGTCCACCACCTTCCAAGGAAGTCTTTTCCATTCTTGAAAAAGTTCTTACTGTCAGACAGTTCTTTCCAATGATTAGTCGGAAGCTCCTTTCTTTCAACTTGAAGCCATTGGTGCAAGTCCTACCCTCCAGGGAAGGAGAAAACAAGCTTGCTCCATCTTCCATGGAACAGCCATGGAGATATTTGAAGATGGCTATTATATCTCCTCTCAATCTCCCCTTTTCCAGCTCCCTCAACCATTCCTCATAAGGCTCTGTTTCCAGACCCTTGATCATCTTGGTCGCCCTCCTCTGCACACGGTTCAGCTTGTCAATATCCTTCTTAAATTGCGGCACCCACAACTGGACACAGTATTCCAGATGTGGTTGACCAAAGCAGAACAGAGCAGGGCAAGGGCGAGGAAGTTGGGGCCCTCCAGACTACAGCTCCCATCACCCACGACCACTGGCCTTGCTTGCTGGGGCTGATGGGTGTTGGAAGCTGGGCAGTCCTTACCGTTACAGTGAACAAGTTGCTTCCTCAGGTGACAGGTGCTGGGGGGGGGCACAGCAGATTCCTGCACAGGCTCTGTTGAACAGTGGCAAGCAGGGCAGACCAAGATCAGAAGGAAGAGGAGGTGGCGGGCAGCAGAGCTGTGGAGAGATGCACATCTGTGAAAGATCCAACTTTGTGGCCACAGGGTCATGATATATGTGCCAGTACAAGCTGACCCTTATTAGCTTCATCTCCTCAGATTTGTGAAACAGATGGAGAATTGAGAAGGTGGTACATATACACAGGCCAGCTCACTGAGGAATTCTCCTTTAGGAACAGACGATGCCAGTCTTCTACAAAATCAGACCATTGGTCACCCTGATTTCTGCCAAGCTGTGCATAGGATTCCATGGGTCATGGCTCTCAACCAGGGCCTGCGCTCCTTTGGAGAATTGAAGATGTGATGGAGACTGTCATAGCTCTAAGCTATATCTAGCACAGTACTGTCTACAACAGCCTTTCCCAACCCTACCAGGAGATGCTGGGGATAAAATTTGCCGGGGAATCAAACCTTTGCACTCTTCCCACTGAGCAGTGTCCCTGCATCTTCCTTTTTACAGCTCCAGCCTAGCATAATCCACATTCCTTTTCCCAGGGAGACGGATGTGGAGTGCCAGCTTGGGTTGCTGCCTCCATTATCATCATCAAAGGCCTCAGAGCGGGACCAGCTGCCTCTCCAGCAGGTTGCAGATTAACCAGCCCTGCTTATTGTTGGCTATTGATTCACCCACCTGAAAATAGAGGCTGCCTTCAGAGGTCTAGGGAATGGCCATGGCCTGAGGGCTGGTGCAGCCCCAGACTGTCAGATTTGTTTGGACTCCTGGCATTTGACCAAATGGTCCCCAGCAGGAACATGCAGCAGGAAAGGAAGGCAGAGCCACTATCAGATTTATTTCCCCCTTCAGTTGGCTGCCTACGTATGCTTCTTGACCCTCCTTTAATAGTGAATCCTGTATATTGGAAGCCACTAGAATCCTATCTACCTGCACAAAGCTGGCAGCGTGTGTTGCATACGTTGCTAGAAGGTTGTCTTTTTGCCTTCTGGTTTATTAAGAGGCAGGAGCAAAGGACTCTGTGCCTTTAATGACCAAGGCCAGTGTGGTTCTTTCTCCAGCAGCTGGCCCATGGGTCATTGCCCCTGCACCCCATTGTCTCTGCAGCCAGGCTGCAGCCAGCCCACCTGTGGCTCACGGCACCTGTAGTTCTGAGACGAGATCTCCAGATATGCAGTCCTTATCTAGGTTTGAGCCCTTCAGCCATCATGCCTCACCTGTGCAGTAGCCTTGAAAGCATGTTGCAACAAAACTCACCCACAGCACTGAGTCAGCAGGGTGAGGAACAGATTCATTGTTTTTCCTCTGTTGACAGCAATCTGTGTGTTGCACAGGGATAGAGGGGAAATGGGGGTGGGTGGGATGGGAAAATCTTGCAATGCAAGGGGTGCAATCTATCTCTCTCTCACACACACACCACTCTATATTTCAGAAACTTGTTTGTTTGCAGTGCGTTTGGATACCACTTGAGCTACTGTAACCAACTTTTGCATTACAGTTCCCAAGAGCAAGAAACAGGTTGTCAACTGCATCTGGATACAGCTGGGCACCATTTTGAATGAAGATAAGGGACTGAACCTTTAGAAAATGCCACTGATTTAAAAACTGGCCTGACTTCTTTGGTTTCTTAGAATTCTTAGACCATGCTGGACACAAGGTGCTACATTTGTGTGGTGGAGAGAGTGAGAGAGATTTCTATGCCAAGCTCAGATGCTTACATGTTGAGCACAGTGGTAATCGACCACAGCAGTAGTCAGCTAGGAAGGTTTCTGCTATTGCCAATTCTGCTTTTGTGTGTTGCTGCTGGACATTTCAGACAATGTGTCTTGCATTTCATGGCCTTTTGGCTTCACCATTTATCAGTTTTGCTCTCTTCCATACTCACACATATATGTCCCTGCCAGTTGAGAGTAATACCTTATGCATTTAATGACACATGGCTTTGGTCCACAAAAGCTCATGCCACAATCAATCTGTTAAGTCTTTGAAGGTTGCTGCAAGATTGCGTTGCATGTTGGCTGGGGCTGATGAAAGTTGGGAGTCCGACAATATGTGGAGAGCCACAGGTTTCATATCCCAGAAGCCTCTGCAATGTGCAGAAGATCCTTGATAGATGTTCAGAGGTTTCATGCCCCATGTGTTTCCTCTTGAGGCTTTGTTGTTGTTGTTGTTGTTGTTAACAGCTGCAACATCACAGTTTCCTCTTCCTCTTGAATCAAGATATTTTGACTGAGCTGGAAGTTTGAAGGCAAAGAGAATGAGGGACTTGATTTGGGCCTGCAAAAAGTTAAATCTACCAGGACAGTGGTGAAGCTAGGATGCTGACGGGGGGGGGGCCTGTACTGCTTCTTGGAGGGCAGAAGGTTACCCCATCAGGCCAGAAATGGTTAGCCACCCCAGCTCTGGGTCTTGGTCCTCTAGGTTATGTCTGAGCCACAAGGCACTTTGCTTGCTTCCTGTTGACTGTAGTTGCGTGCCTCTCTAGATGTTGCTGGACTACAACTCCCATCTCCCCTGGCTATTGGTCATGCTTTCTGGGACTGCTGAGAGTTGTACTTCAGCAACACCTGGAAGGCCAAAGGTTCTCCACACTTGATAGAAAGGCTTTGTAAGTAGAGCTCACTGGGGAAAAGAGACAGTTTTAGCTGAAAGTCTCAAATGTTCTGCCTGGGACCTGGCATGTCTGCAGTGGAAGGAAATTCCATAGCAAGGGTGCTGCCAGCGAGTGTGATGCTCATGCAAGCTGTTTTGGGCCCAGGTGTCGTACAAAATGCATGTGCTAAAGGTCATTGTTGCAAGTGTGTGTGTGTGTGTGTTGATTCAGCCAACACCAATCTTGTTTGAGCTATTCTTCAAGTGTGTGTGTCTGTACATGCACACACATACACACCCCTTAGACTGGATTATGTGGTCAGAAAGGCAGCATTGCTCTGACAACACATAAGGGAGAGAGTAGTCTCTCAGGAATGTGAGACCTGAGCCTTTCAGTGCCTTTATAAATCTACAAACAGCACCTTGAATTGTGTCAAGAAGGCAGTCTGGGAACTTATGTGGATGTTGCAGCAGTGTTGCAGGTGCATTGCCAGATCTCTTTGTAAGCAAACTGCTTTTCCGTGGGTGGCTCCTCGTGCCCTGTTAACACACAATATAAAATGTCCTGCTTCTGAATACCAGTTGCTGAAAACTGCAGGATGGAACCTTTCGCCCACCCCTGCAGATTGCCACATAGATCAGGTAACACAGAGAGCAGGGGTAGCCCATATTCTGGCCATTCAGATGTTGTTGGACAACAATTCCCCAACCCTGGCTGGGGCTTAAGGAAGTTAGAGCACAACATGTTGGCTATTCCAGATGTAGTCCATCCATTACCTGCCCAGCCTGTCTGGAGGGCCACAGATTCCCAATCCCTAAAGAAAGAAGTATCTGATCACTCAATGCAGCCTGATATTCCCAGCACTGCAAAATATTTACAGGCAGCTGCAGTGCCTGTGAGATTGGAGAGCAGGTGGCTTGTGAGCAGTACAGTGCTGAAGGAAACAAACAGTGCTATGTCTTATGCCCCCCCCCCTCTGGCTTCCTGAGGATGTGACAGGGTGACAGCCCCCAAAGGGTATTGTTGTGTCATTTGTTGGGAGGGAATGTTTTGTGTTTGTGTGTAGCAGACCAAACTGGTTCACACATGCAGCTACTTTGTTATCTTACCACTTGACAACACAATGACTTGTAACTGATGGGAATAAACAACGCTGTGTCATTTGAAATCTCTCTTTCCAACTGCTAAGAAGTAAGAACTCAAGAAAAGCCCAGCTGGATCAAGCCCAAGATGGGCATCTGGTCCAGTGTCTTGTTCCGGCGATGGCCAACTAGATGCCTTTGAGAAGCCTACAAGTTAGGACTGTTCAGTGCAACAGTCCTCTCCTCCCTTGTGATTCCCAGCTTCAAATAATGAAGACAGGAGGTAGCTAAACCTGTCCTCGGAGCTGTCCTGGATGTTTGCCCTCTGCCGGCTGACACCTCTTGACCCTGTTTTGTATGATCGATTCCCCACTCCCAGAAAAAGGATGGACTAACACAGGGGTCAGCAAACTTTTTCAGGAGGGGGGCGGTCCACTGTCCCTCAGACCTTGTGGGGGGCCGAACCCACTGCCTCCCGAAAGGCCCCCCCCCGCCTATGCCACTCACGCCGCAGCTGCTGACGCTTCCTCTTTCTCTGCGGGGTACAGAGCCCACACCACTGGCCTGGGCAGCAGAGGCAGCCTCCACACCGCTGCCGCTTCCTCCCGCTTGACCACCTTAGCGGGAAGGAAGGGGCGGCGCCCAGAGGCGTCCACAGCTTCTGATTGGCTGCAGTAGCTTCCTGCAGCCAATCAGAAGCCATGCCGCGTCCTGGAAGTCAGTATCTGCACAGTGAGGCCTCTGCGCCATGCCTGATAGGCACGGGGACTGACCGAGGGGGCAGCAGGGTCCGCAAGGTTTGCGGGCTGGATTAACAAGCCTGGTGGGCTGTATCTGGCCTGGGCTTTAGATTGACAACCTCTGGACTAACATATCCCAATGCTTATTTTGGTGCTGAGAGGATAAAAAGGAGCAGGTTCTGCAAACAGAGATTAGATAAAGGCCTTCCTACCTACCTGTGAAAATATCACCAGAGAGGCTAGTTGAGGAAGGGAAGAATCAAGTGTGTACCTAGCCATTATCCTCGGGTTCCCTGTTCCTCATGGGACTGCAACTTCATGGCAGGGGCAGATATTTCAAAAGGCATGTTTGCGTTGTAAATGCAACCCCCTTTAAAAGCCATTCTGCTCCAAAAAAAATCTGGCGACTATGTAAACTAGTGATCTGCAATACTTATCAACAGGATCATGGGTCATTACTCCCAGATGAATTAATCTGAAATAGCTAATACTGCTGGGGTCTGTACTCACAGACCCTACAGGCAAATCCCTGATAGAATTTGGGGTGAAATTATTGGATTTTGTGGGGCGTGGTTGAACAAATATACAAATGAACCAAGACAGACTTGAGAGAAAAAGTTCTGGAGTTGTTGGGACTGAACCAGTTTTATTACCCAGAGAAACTAAGTTGACAGTTGAAGACTGTGAAGCTCCTCAGTCATGATCTTCTTCCATTTTTTTTTTTTTTTTGTAATTTCCCCCCTCCAAAATCCACAGGAATTAGGGCCCATGACTTCACCCTCCTGATGTAATGAGCTCCAGTCTCTTTCTTATGCATTCCGTGAAAAAAACAACACCTTCCTTAGTTTGACTTACCGTTAGCTTTCTTTCGCTGATGTGTTGGGAGATTGAATTTTGATGTCCTTCATATTTTTTCCTGCAAAAATTGCCCTCACTGAAAACATATCCATGGATGCAGAACACAGGCGGCTTGTTCAAACATTACACTGAATGCAGGTACAAGCTGTCTCTGCACAAGTGTTTGTGTGGAAGGGCGAACACTTCCTGATTTGTACAGCTCAGCTATTTGTGTAAATGGCACACTTGTTGAATGTTACATGTGAATAACTACAGCCATACAACTCAACTATTGTGCACATAGATTGTACACTCGTTGAATGCAATGTGAAAATAGCCCTGGTTTTTGGTGCCTTTCAGTAGAGGTCTTAGCTCCCAGTGGGGTTGGTTTTCCTTTAGTAAAGAGAAGCCCCACACAGTGTATTAGTGTTTTCATCAAAACTCTGCAGACGTTCCCATTCAGTTTAGCATCTCCAGGTCTCAAGAGCTTATTGGCCAAGCCCCAACAACAGGACAAACCCACACTCCATGTTAGAAATCAGGGGTTGGCAACCTAAGGCCCGTGGGCAGGATGCGGCCCAATTGCCTTCTCAATCTGGCCCGCAGACAGTCCGGGAATCAGTGTGTTTTTACATGAGTAGAATGTGTCCTTTTATTTAAAATGCATCTCTGGGTTATTTGTGGGGCATAGGAATTCGTTCATATTTTTTTTCAAAATATAGTCCAGCCCTCCACATGGTCTGAGGGACAGTGGGCCGGCCCATGGCTGGAAAAGGTTGCTGACCCCTGTTAGAAATCATGAGATGCCTTCCCACCCACCCAAGTTTCTTTGGGTTTCCCCTCTTTCACAGCCAAGGTGGAACTTGAGCTGGGCAGATTCTCTTGTTAGCTTTCTCCATGGACATTTGGTTTGTCCTGTGGCTGCAGTTTGGCTTCTCCCTGCATGGACGCCTGCCAGGGAGAATGCTCAGCTGATTTTGTGGGGGTGGTTTGGGGGTAGAGGTGCCCCTGCTGTCTCTCCTTCCCTTTCATTCCTCCTTTGGTTCTCGAGGCAGGAGTGGTGTTGTTGTTTTTTAAATCATTCTGCTGGTTCTCACTGGTGTGAGTTTCTCCAGCAGACTTTGAAGTCGGGCTGGGAATCCTGGCAGGCTTCTCTTTATCCCAGTTACTTTGGTCTGGGCTACGAATCAGCAGCCGGCTCCCTGCAGAGATTCGAAAGGGGGGAGGTGGTTTTGGGTTCCCACCGATTCCCTCCTAGCAGTCGGATGAGTCTGGCAGGTTTGCAGCGCTGCGGATGTTCTCCTTGCTCTGTGCCACCCGCCCCCTCTGTTCTGATCTTGTGGGGCTCTTGCTGCCACTGCTGGGTATCTTAAGCTCTTTCCCAGGCCTCTTTCTGGGCCCCAGGAGGGGTGGCTTCACTGCCTGCTTGCAGCTGCTGAATTGTACACCTGGCTGCCTACACAAGGGCCCTTTGTCCTGCACCAGGGAGCTCTGAAGAGTGGGTGGGGGGTGGGGTAGGGTAGGGGAAAGGGAGACTAGGGAGGCTGCCAGGAGTTGGGGAACAAAATGGGAGAGAGGAACCTGGCATGGATATCGTTCCAGGCTAAATAAGCCGGAAGCAATAATTTGAGCCTGCAGGTAAAACAAACAGACCTGCTAGTGGGCTGGGGGCTCTCAGGAAGACCACTGAGATGCATCATTACAGAACACAAGGAGAAAGGCTACTAAGGAGTGGATTTCTCCTATCAGAACTGCCAGCAGCTCACAGTATTTCTTTACTGCAAGCCCACATTGTTCTGGACTCCAAAAACGTATCATTCCATCTATTCCCAGTGTTCAGGTTCAGGTGTGAGTGCCATTCCATTTGTAGCCAAAATGACACTGTCCTCCCAGGAGAGTGTTACAGGAATTTATGTAAAGGTTGTGGGGGGTTGCCCCTCCAGCAGACATAATACACACACACCCCATCTACCAAACTCACCACAATCACTCCTGCAAATGTCCCCGCAAAACACTTCATGACAGTTTTTTCCTATCTCTATTCAAAGGGCCTCCCGCTGCACATTAGCAAATCCAACAATTCACTGATAAATGTGTCTATGTACTGGCTCACTGGGAAAACTTTAGAAAGTCATATAAAGTCGCGCCAGTATGGATTTGCACCATTCCAACTTTGATCTGTGCAGGAAACGAATGGCTACCAAGGGGGGACTTATTATGGGATGTGAGCAGCCATAATCCCTCAAGCCTGAGACCAGGTACTCAGCAGCCACTTGCACAAGAGATCATCACTGGCAGGTGGGTGTCAGACAGGCAGTCATCCCATGGACAATGGCAAACCACCCAGGAATGGATTAGGAGTGTGATAACCTGACCAGAAAACCAGGAACTTGTAAATATTCCTACTGTATCACTTGATGGGTGTGTGGTGGTGGGTAAGGGAGGTTGGGGGCAAACCTGATGAACCGGTTTCTACCAGAAAACCCCTCACTGTTTGTGACGTATTTATGATGTATCTGTGATGTATGCATGATGCTTCACCTGAGTGTTCATGAGAAAAAGGGAAAACTTATAAGGAAACAGTGACAGCTGGAAGGGATTTTGCGGGGGCACAAAAAGGCAAGTTGTGGGGCTCCAATTTATGGGAGGGGAAAGTGGGCCCCAAAGGTAGAAACTCAATGAGCCTGAGGCAATCTGTGGGTAGCCCCTTTGGGAACAGGAGTTTAAGGGTAGGAGGAGCTTTGCCAGGCTCAAGGTGCATCTGGCTTAGACTCATCCTTTTGCTTCCTGCTCCCTTCCTTTCCACAGTGCCAGTGTCCTCGTGGGAGCACCCAAGGCCAACACAAGCCAGATGGACATTACAGAGGGGGGTGCTGTCTACTACTGTCCCTGGCCCCTTGGCGAGAGCAGCTGCATACCCATTGAATTTGACAGCAGCAAAGGTAAGCGGGATGTGTGGGGTTGGGAGGTGCCAGTGGTAAGAGCTGGCTGGCTACTTGCCCATCCTCACCCACCTCCAGTTTTTACTCTGATTTTCAGTCATCATCATCATCATCATAATTTATTTGTACCCTGCCCATCTGGCTGGGCTTCCCCAGCCACTCTGGGCGGCTTCCAACAAAGATTAAAAATACATTAAAATGTCACACATTAAAAACTTCCCTGAACAGGGCTGCCTTCAGATGTCTTCTAAATGTCAGGTAGTTGTTTATCTCTTTGACATCTAATGGGAGGGCATTCCACAAGGAGAGCACCACTACCAAAAAGGCCCTCTGCCTGGTTCCCTGTAGCTTTGCTTCTCGCAGTGAGGGAACCACTAGAAGGCCGTCGGCGCTGGACCTCTGTGTCCGGGCAGAACGGCTACTCCAGATTCCCCGAATTCCCACTTCTTCTTTCTTCCCTACTTAATTCAGAAAATAAAGGCAACTGTGTCAGTCTATAAGAGCAATTACAAAATCCATAGTAGGACAAACCCTCTATTAGGCCAACCAGAATTGCATGCAAGCTTTTGAGTTCCCCAGAACGCTTCATTGGCTTGGATGGTGAACAGGGGAATGCAGCCGGCTTCTGTTTATGGTCACAGTCTTAAGAGGTTTGTTAGACTGTGATCAGAGGTGCCTGCCCAAATTCCCCTTGTCAGAAACACCAAAGCCCAGCTCCATACTCAAATCAGGCAACTGCAGGGGCAGGGGAGTCTTTAAGCATAGAATCATAGAATCATAGAGTTGGAAGAGACCACAAGGGCCATCGAGTCCAACCCCCTGCCAAGCAGGAAACACCATCAGAGCACTCCTGACATATGGTTGTCAAGCCTCTGCTTAAAGACCTCCAAAGAAGGAGACTCCACCACACTCCTTGGCAGCAAATTCCACTGTCGAACAGCTCTTACTGTCAGGAAGTTCTTCCTAATGTTTAGGTGGAATCTTCTTTCTTGTAGTTTGGAACCATTGCTCCGTGTCCGCTTCTCTGGAGCAGCATAAAACAACCTTTCTCCCTCCTCTATGTGACATCCTTTTATATATTTGAACATGGCTATCATATCACCCCTTAACCTCCTCTTCTCCAGGCTAAACATGCCCAGCTCCCTTAGCCGTTCCTCATAAGGCATCGTTTCCAGGCCTTTGACCATTTTGGTTGCCCTCCTCTGGACACGTTCCAGTTTGTCAGTGTCCTTCTTGAACTGTGGCGCCCAGAACTGGACACAGTACTCCAGATGAGGTCTGACCAGAGCAGAATACAGTGGCACTATTACTTCCCTTGATCTAGATGCTATACTCCTATTGATGCAGCCCAGAATTGCATTGGCTTTTATAGCTGCCGTGTCACAGCATATGTGCTGCTGGGGTGCAAAGATCCGCCCAGCACCCCACAAGCGCTGCCATTGTGATCTTTGGTAAATGAGTGCATAAAGTCCTTTAGTGAAATAGTAGGCATACATTTTGGTAATACCTACGTATATATGTATTTTGTTTTTCTAGCTCAATCAAAATTATTTATTATTTCATAACAGGTAGATAGTTAAGAGCTTAGGCTGCTTCAGTGGTGGGTGCCTGGCAACCCCCAGAATTCTGCGCCCAGGTGCCCTGCACCCCTTGCACCCCCTGTGCAGGGATTCTTCATGAATTTATTTGCGAGTGTGTTGTCAGGGACCTGTGTATTCCTGACACATAGAGCTTATGAGTGTGAGAGTGCAGTCCTGGATTAAAGGCACAGGAGCCAAATCCTAGGGGCTAAGGTCCCTTTGCCCCCCCCCATTAAATATTTGAGGTTGATGGGCATTGCCATTCAAATGGTGTGTGTGCACCGTGACATGTGATCAGGACAGGCCTTACCTGCCCCCCCCAATATTTTATTCAAGTCACAGGGTAGAAGAGTCATGCAGTCCCTAGAGAGCTGGGGTGATGTTGTGGTTAGGAGAGTCAGACATTTGCAAATTAAAGCAACTGTGGTGAGCACCACACACACCTTGTAGCTAAGCACACACTGCAGGCTGTTTGACTGACTACAACAGGAGCAGCAGGGAGAAAGGGGGAGTGCCTCTGTGGCAGCATGGGCATCCACGGGGGTCAACCCCTGGATTAAAGTGTTGGACCCAAGTTCTGATGAGACCCAAGTTCTAAGTTCCCCTGCAGCCGTGAAGGCAAATGTGGATGATCAAAGGAAGTTGCCTTACACCAAGTCAGACCAGTGCTCCATCTAGCTTCAGTATTCTCTATCTCAGGGTTTCTCCAATTGTTGTTTTTTTGGACTACAATTCCCATGATCCCTGACCACTGGTCCTGATAGCTAGAGATGATGGGACTTGTAGTCCAACAGTAGCTGGAGACCTAGGTTTGGGAAACCCTGATCTAAACCGATTCTCTAGGTTTTTGGGTAGGACTGTTCCCCAGCTCAACTTGGAGGCACTAGGGATGGAGCCTAAGACCTTTTCCATCAAGAGCATGCGCGCTACCTTCGAACAGCTTCCCTTCCGCACAGCTGGGTAAGCTAGGCTGATGATAGGCTGGTCACTGTCTCTCAACCCATCCCACCTCACAGGGTTGTTGTGGGGGGGGGGAGAATGGTGTACTGTGAACTTCTGCAGGAAGGTTGGAGTGAAAATACAACAAAAACACAGAACTAATCTTGAATAAAGAGATCAAAAGCCGCCCACAGGCGGAGTAAAGTGCAAATGTTGACAGTTCAAAGGCATTCTGTGTTGTGGGAGAAGGAACGGGTCCAAACCAGGGGTCAGCAAACTTTTTCAGCAGTGGGCCAGTCCACTGACCCTCAGACCTTGTGGGGGGCCGGACTATATTGGGGGGGGGATGAATGAATTCCTATGCCCCACAAATAACCCAGAGATGCATTTTAAATAAAAGGACTCATTCTACTCATGTAAAAACACATGCTGATTCCTGGACCGTCTGCCAGCTGGATTTAGAAGGCGATTGGGCCAGATCCGGCCCCAGGCCTTAGTTTTCCTACCCATGGTCTAAGCTGCCCCCACCCCTGTAACTTTGTGGCTCAGAAAGGCCTGGACTTCAGTTGGCCTGGCCTGGCCTGGGGCTTTCCTGTCTGGCCGCATGGCTCTGTATTGACTTGGCTGGTCCCCAGTGGCCGTGGGCCAGAGAGAGTTTCCTTGGCTCAGCTGAGAACAAGAGATCAGATTCCAGCTAGAGAGCCAAACAGGCCATTGCTCAGGGAGCCCTACTTCTGCGTAGGCCTGAATCTGGGGAACTACTCTCCAGGTGGCTGGTAAAATCTTGGGTACTGGTGTGCTGAGAGCAAGAGAGAACAATACTTTTCTTTTTTAATCCTCCCATCAGTGAGCATTTTATTTCCACAGAGGTTTCTTGTTTTCAGGCAGAATTGCTGAAAGCAAAAAAATGAGTCATTACAAGGATACTAATTTCTGGAGCTTTTAAATTGAATACTTCCTCCCTCCCCAGAAACTACAAGTAGGGCAATGTAAAAAAAATGAGCTAGAAAATCTACAGCTGAGCTGGGGAACCTGTGCCCCCTCCAGATGTTGTTGGACTCCAACTCCCATCAGCCCCTGTCAGCACGGCCAGCCGTCAAGGATGCTGGGAACTGCAGTCCAGCAACTTCTGGAAGCCACAGGTCCACCAGCCCTTGTCTAGGGCAACTGATTGGTAAGGCCTTTTGTTTTCCTACACAGTCTTCTCAGAAGTAAATCTCAGTGAGGTAAATGAAGCCTATGCTCAAGTACCTGAGTATGCAGGATAGCTCTTAATGAGACTTTTAATCTGGGGGTCATGGGTTTGAGCCCCGTGCTGAGCAAAGAGATTCCTGCATTGCAGCAGGTTGGACTAGATGACCCTGGTGGTCCTTTCCCAGCTCTACGATTCTATAGTTCTGTTGAACTGCAGCCCTGATATCCATATTGGGAGCCCATATAATCCTTGGAAGGCGAAGAACTTTGTTAACTGAATAAGCAAAATGGATTGAATGTCTTATAAGAAAGAGTAAGGGTTGCAGGTTCGGTGACAAAAACACAGGCCAAATTCTTATATATACAGTATGTCATGGCATTTTGAGATATGTGTTCCTGGGTTTGATCTCATGCCCATTTGGGATGAGGGAGGGCTATGCTGCCGAGCCTGTTTTGTTTTGAACTGCATTCACAAACGAAACAAAAGTATCACAGCAGCTGTCAAAGTAGCGCTGGAAAGATTCCTGTTGTAGGGACTCCTTGTTTCATGTTTTGTTTATTACTGTTTTATTCCCTGCCTCTTTCCTCCGTGAAGCTGAAGCACAGTGCCGTCCCCCCACCCCAATGATCTGATCTTTGCAACAGTCCTGTGAGAGGCCATAGTTAGCTCACGGTCAGCCATGGCCAGGTAGGGCTTTGAGTCCGGGCTTCCTCAGACCTGATCCATTGCACACTAGCAACACGAAACGCTCCACCCTCCTGGCTTACTGTGAGCGGGAGGGTGGCGGCTGAGGGGCAGAGCCAAGGTCCCTGGTTCAGTCCCTAATATCCAGACAGGAGTAGTCCTGGAGAGTCACTGCCTGCCAGTGTAGGCACTACAGTCACACTTCAGGTTGAAGTAGCTTCAGGTTGAGCATTTTCAGGTTGCGCTCCACGGCAACCCAGAAGTAACGGAACGTGTTACTTCCGGGTTTTGCCTCTCACGCATGTGCAGACGCTCAAAATGACATCACGTGCATGCACAGAAGTGGTGAATCACGACCCGCGCCTGCGCAGACGCAGGTTACATTCGCTTCAGGATGTGAACAGGGCTCCGGAACGGATCCCGTTCGCATTCAGAGGTACCACTGTACTGAGCTAGGTAGACCCAACAGTCTGACACAGTCTATGGTAGCTTCCCATGTTGTGGCTTCCTCATGTGTCTATGGAGTAAAACAGATTTTTGAAAACTTACTTTCTTGAGGGAATCCTTTCCACATCTGTTTCCCAGCTGAGGACTCCTTGCACATTGCAAAGGCTTGTGGGTAATGGTCTGGGGCTCTCTCTTAGGAGCACTGGTCAGCCTGTTCTCTCTCATCGCGGCCCCTGCTTCCTTCGGGCTCTGAGTTGCAGGAAGATCAAGCATGGCAAGGAAGCGCGTCTGCCATTGCCAATCATCTTCTCACTGCGGAAACCTTGAGAGGCATCCAAGGCACCTCAGAGTTTCCTGGACTGGAGTTTGAAGAACCACTGGAGTGGAGATCGCACCATTAGGGAGGGTTGTGGGGCCTAAGTGGTTTTTGACTAACAAGAACAACCTCCCCCCTCCCTGGTCCTGCCCTCCTCCTCCTCTTCCAGTCTCCTCTTCCCCACCAGATGGGAACAATGGGAAATCTTGAAGGGGAAAATGGGCAGCAGTGCTATGTTATGAAATATTTTCTCTTTCTGAATAAACAGGGGAGGAATTTCTGGAGCATTGTTCACAGTGGCGGTGTGGGATTTTTGAAATTGCAAACTGCAGGGATTGTTGATTTTTCAGGCAGTGATGTGAATTAAAGAAGGGTGGAGGGGCAGGCTGGAAATGCCCACGTGGAACCAAATTGTATTTTTGGCAGTTCCTTTAGTTTAGAGTAAATTGAGAGAGGGAGAGAATTGGAAATGCCCTTAATGGACGAGAAGTAGCTTGTGAGACTTGGCATTTGTTTTATACCTGGTCTTCTGGGGTCACTGCCTGACGGTTTCTTTTGCAAGAAAGGGATTAAGTGGTGCTCGTTCCTGCAAGATCTGAGGGTATTATCACTACATCCCATTGGATTGATATGAAGGGCCTTGTATGAACCAGAGCCAGTGGACTGGGGATGCCTCTTCTGGTCTGGATCAAAACCAAAGGCAACAACTGCTGGGAGAATAGCAAGCTCACAGCCTCAGGTCAGGCTGTTTCCCACAAGCTCCATCCCACCCCCTAAATGAAAACGGGAAGCCCTCTTCCCTCTTAGCACTCCACATGGATTTAGTACATTTTCTGCATAAGCTGCTGATCTGGACCTGATTGGAAAAAGTGGAGAAACATTCAGGGCTGTAGGGGGACAACCTTTCTGTGGGTGGGCAATTCTCTGCAGCAGGAGTGATGGCAGGATCCTGTCGCACCTGAGGCTGAGATGGGGCAGAATTTCTAGAATTTCCTAGGCTCTCCTCGGAGACCGGAGCCATGACTAGTGCAGGGGTGTATGGGCTGCCACATCTGAGGGTGACCACAAATCACCTTCATTTAGTTAGTTTCTGGCAGTTGCCTTGTGAAAGACAGTATTTGTTGTATTGGTTATGGTTTTTTATAGTCCCTCCTCCCAGTGCCGCCCAGTAAATATAAAAATACAATACAATATGCCAACAACATACATATTGCAATATGTTGGTTATTCTTATGCTTTATTTATGTATTTCAATTTTTTATATTAAGTTTTTATTTAGTTGATATCATGACCTATAAAACACAGAACCATTAACACTGATTTTCATGATTTAAATAAAAAGTAGTGTGTCCTGGCATGCAGTTTGGGAATTAACCAAATGGGGCAATGATCACATCTTCGGAAAACAGTGAAAAAGTGGAGATTTTGGAAGTGTTTGTGGTGGTGGGATGGAGCCAGAGAGGCAACAAGTCAAGTAGATGGGGAAGATATAGGAGGAGTAGAGGCTGAAGAGACCGGGAGCTGCAGTGCAGAAGGTCCCAGGTTCCTATCCCAGCATCTCCAGATAAGTCTGGGAAAGATTCCTTCCTTGTCTGAATTCCTGGATGGCCACTACCAGTCTGAGGACAATATCAGGGTAACAATAGTGCTTAGTGTTCAAAGTGCTTTGCGTTACCTTGAAATCTTTACAACATCCCTGTAAGGCAGGCCAGCATTGTTATTCCCAAAATTATAGAAAAGGGACAGGCTTCCAAGACTGAGAGACAGCAGTTCACCAACAGCCAACCAGCAAATTCACAGATCAGCTGAGAGTTGAACTGCTCATAGCTCATGTTCTGAACCATTATGTTCAAGTGCAGACTTGTGGGGCGTGATAGAAATGCAGTGCAGAACCACCGTGGTACGCGGCGCTTGCTGGGCCTGCTTGCCTTCCTCACTGGTCAAAGAACCAATGCTCTGACTTGGTATAAGGTGCCTTCCTATTTACTCTCCCACCAAGAGGCCAGGAATTCTCAAATCATATGCTGTGCTCTGAGAGGAGCTGAATTGTGCCTCGGTGGGGAAGGGGAAGGCTGTTTTTAAATGCGTCCATCAGTCTAGGCTTCTTGTTCTCACTCTCTTTCTCTGCCAATACAGTGGTACCTCCAGTTGGATCCTGAGGTTTCTGCAACCAGAGGGACCGCTTCCGCACATGCGTGTGTGGCAAAAACCCAGAAATATACTTTCGGGTTTGCCGCATACGTATCCCAAAGTTTACGTAAGTGGAGGGATACGTAAACGGAGGTACGACTGTAAGTGAGTAGCGGCATCAACTCAGTCTCCTCATATTGCTTTGCACCTGATGGATGCTGGGAATTCCCAGAAACATCCCCCTTGCCCCCAAAGAATGGTCAGGTCCCAGAATGCTGATGTGCCTGGGCAAAGGGGAGGTCAGGATACCTGGGGCCAATAGTCCTTGGGTTATCCCATAGAAAACACAGGAAAGCAGCATAGCAACATGGAAAGCTACCTTGTACTGAGTCAGATCATTAATCCATCTAGTTCAGTGTTGCTTACACTGATTGGCAGCAGCACTTCAGGGTTTCAGACAGGAGTCTTTTGCACCTAGGACTTTCTGCATGCAAGGCAGATGCTCTTGCCACCAAGCTACAATCCTTGTTCTAGGGGCTGACTGAAATGATAGTGTATATGATTTACATCATCTGTCTCTGCCCATCCACCTTCTTTCAACAGTGAGAGTAAAATTTTATCCAGAATGCTGGAAGGAAGCTGTGTCCCGGGTATCTGAAAGCCTTTGAGGAACACTGATCCAGACCCCTTTGTGTTCTCTGTCCAGCAGGATCCCGCATGGAGGACTTTAATGGGATGGTGGAGCAAATGGAGTTCAAATCGCTGCAGTGGTTTGGAGCCACAGTGCGGTCACATGGCAGCTCCATCCTGGTAAGAGCGGAGTCGTGGCATGAATTTGGCAAAGCCCATAAGCAATTGGTTGACCGGGGGAACCCGGACCATCTCCAGGTGGTCACAATTTTGCAGGAAAGATTTAAGCGCATACCAGAATTCTAGGTCTGCATATTGGAAATGGATTGAAGTGCTCTGTCACCCTAGCACAACAAATTTGCTTTTGGGAACTTTTTGCAGTTTGGGTCATGACAGAAAAGTGTGTTGAAAAATGTGTGATAAATGAATGAATAATGGGAAGATGTTTAAAAGACCCCACAAGAAGATCGAGATGAATGCTCATTGCCCTATAACCTCGCTGCAAACAAACCAGCATGAAGGTTCAATAAAGACCGGATATAATTTAGCCTTTGCATAAATGTTGTGGAAACACATCAGGATGAATGAGCAAATAGCTTGTCGCCAGGGTGGGGGGTGGGGCTCAGTAACAACAGCCCATGCCGGTTCAGGTTTTGTCTTTAGCTGCTTCTTTCTTCTCATCACAGGGCCCCTCTGCAGCATGGAAGCTGTGAGAGCTTCTGCCTCAGTGGCTTCTGGAGCTGCCATAGCTAAGTTCTAGGCACTCCTGGCTTGTGTGCTACACAGATGTGATCTATGTGCCTTCAGTGGCCCAAAGTCGCATGTTTCTTGAATATTTGATAACCAGGGCTAACGGTGCCTCTGTATTGGCACCGGTGAAACCAGATCCCTCTGAACTGGAGAGCGAAAACTGTCACTTTCCCAATTTTTCGCTGGGTTCTTTTAATTAAGGCTGCCATTAACCACAGGAGGGGAGAAGGCTCCTGTGCTCAGGTCATGGATGCAGATTTCTCAGAGCAGGCCACTGGTTGCCCACTGTGAGAACAAGATGCTGTTACACTGTTGAGTAAACGTTCATAGGATTGCACTGTAAGAAACCCAGAAATCTCCAATGCGGCAACGCCATTTCTTCCCTTCTAGATTTCTTGCATATCTAAGTCCACCCACCCACACAAACACACAGAGGCCAGGTATTCCCAGTGTCAGAAACCCCTGTTTTGGCTGCTGTTGCAATGCTGTGTCCTGTTGTGATCAAAGTCCATTGATAAAGTTTGTGACAAACTGATGTAGACTTGAAGGAAGATGTCATACAATAATACTGATCTTCCTCTGTCTAAATACGCTGTCTGACTCCTCTAAAAAGAGATGGGTGAGCGGGGGGAACTTGATCTCCTTATTAATCCCCTCCCAACCAAGTTTTATTTTCTTTCTTCTTTAAAAAAAATGTCCTTTTTGAAATGCACACCCCAATCTCTCCAGTACTAAGAGTGTCAGATGCTCATTTCCAGGTGTTGCTTTAGGGTTGCCAGAGGTTTTTTGGGGGGGTTGCTTCCCTGCAGCTTATTATTTACCTTGCTGAACTTCAAACTGTGCTTTGAACTCCTCAACTTTCCAAAATCTGTCCTATGGGGGCAGGGCAGGAAGGATGCAGCTAGTAAGAACTGCAGGAAATGCAAAGTGTGGTGGTGGTGGTGGTGGTGTGTGTGTGTGTGGGCAGGCGGGTGTTGGCCGTTCTTCAAGCAACCCTGTGGCCTCACTAGGACACCCTGTTTTTCTCTTTGGTTTCCCCCAAGATGCTCCCTGTAGTCCTTTCCAACTAGCCTGCTGCAGGGCAGGGCTTCCTCCAGTCTTTTGACATCTAGGACATACCTTGTTGCTTTCTTTCTAAATTAAAATGAGAGGCACGCTTCACTCCAACCTTACTTTATTTTGCTTGAAACCTTTTTTTAAAAAAGGCACCCTTCATCCTATTTGAATACAAGGTTAGTTTACAGAACAAAATCAATTAAAGTACAAAATGCAAACAGTGCGTATGTGACAGGAACATAGACAGCTTCCCCCACTGCTCTGGCTAACTCAGGACTCTCTACACCAGCTGGCAGCAGCTCTCCAGGACTTCCCTGTCCCTCCTGGAGATGCTGGTGTAGAGAACCTGGGATCTTCTACATGCCAAGTAAATGATCTACCAGTGATCTATGGCGCTTCTCCAAATGGTGGGTGGATATCTTGGGTCCCAGGACAGCAGGAAGGCATCCTCCTTGCAACTGAGGGGAACCTGGGTCAACATTGCCTCCTGGCCTGGAGCACCCCTCCTCTTTTCCTACTTAGAGATGGGACTCTGCTTTTTGTCCAGTGCTGGGGCTTCTAGGATTCTGTTATGCTGGTTAACTACAGCAGAGGCTGCCTTAGGAAATTCTAATGCATCCTGGATTCTTTCCCTTGGGACAATGCCAGTGCTTGTGTTGGTGCAGAGAGTGACTAGTGAATGTATCAAAGAGTGTGCCTTAAATCACCAAGGAATTCTTCCACCTTTTTCATGGCTCTGACACAGTTTGGGACTCTTTGCTGTAGACTCTACAATGTAGAGCAATGTCCTGATCTGGCCACATGTGGATAGAGATGCTGGAAAGGGTGATGGCCGCAAGATAGGCCTGGATGTTGCAGGGCAGTCATCTGCAGAAGGCGGCACATCTCTACAGAGGTCGTTGGCATTGCTGAAGCTGCAGTGTTTGACCCTTGAATTGTACAGGGCTAGTCTGACTCCAGCTGTGAGAGCTTTGGCCACAAGTCAGAAGACCATCTTGCTCCCAGCTTCTGTACATTAAAACTGAAAGCTCGTGGTTGTAAGAACTTTGTAACATTAAGAGTCCGTGCATGAGGTTGCTTGTTTTCATCTTCCCTCCCGACCCCTTTTCCTTTTTGTGCCATAGGCCAGAGTGCTGGGTTATTTATATTGATTTGTAAGCAGCCCTGGGAGTTTTTTTTCCATCAGAAGTGTGGGGGTAGAAATGCTTTGCATGAATGAAGACTGTGGAGCCCTTTCCATTTGCTTACCAGGCTCATCTTCTTCCTCTAGGCCTGCGCCCCCCTGTACAGTTGGCGAACCTACAATGACGAGCCTGAGCATGAGGTTGTGGGCACCTGCTTCTTGTCCATCAACAACTTCACCAAGTTTGTGGAATACGCACCTTGCCGCTCAGGTAACAAGGGGCTCTGGAGAGGGTTCCTGCCTGGCAGGGGTTCAGCACTTGCACAGGACCTCAGCCTTTCTTTCTTTTTAAGAAAACTATTGAATTTGTGTAGAAGTACATTAGAAGATTCCACTGGACACCACAAAAAATACATATAAAACCATAACAACCAACCAGCACACCTGCTGAATAAAATAAATGGTTGGTAAACATAAGGGCGACCATGAGGTTTATTAAGACAGTTGGCAACCCTTTCATGCAGAGGTTCCATTCCTGACCCCTGTGCACATCGACCGAGTGCATGGAAGTCCACCCCTTTTATGACTTTTTGTGACATTTTCAGTCACTTCCAAGTTTGGTGCTGTGTGTGATTACATGTCTTTCTGACATGTGCTAATTGGTCATCGCCTGTATAACTAATGGAACATTATCTTTAAGGTAACTTATTGAATGTGCCCAAAAGGTTGCATAAAGGAGGGGCTGACCACGTTTTCTCGCCTTGTTCATCTTTAAACTGGATGTCTAAATCAGTTCCCTATGATTTCCTCAGTCTTTGAGAAAGAAGGAAGAGGACACAGTAGTGTCTTTGCTGTGTTGGTTCTGGGTTCCCTGATCTGTAGCTATTCCTCCATGGAGGTGCATCAGTGTGCTGTTAGGCTTTTTTTTTTAACCTTGCCGTAGCTGTGTGCCACTGTGCAGCTGACTTGCGCCTGGTGATGGGCAATGAAGGTATGGGAGCTGCATGTGGTGGTAAGGTTTGCCATCCACTGGACTAGGGAGCTGGAAGAAGTATGAGTGACTATAGAGGTCCCTTCCTTGTCCCTTGTACTAACCCCTCTTAATGAGCCGTCCCTCCTGCTGAAAGAACACGGCAGATGAACCGAAGGGCCAGCCAGCCAGCTGCTTCCTAAGCATAATCTGGAGCAGTAGGAAGTGGGTGTGGGAAAAGCTGGGAGCGTTTCCCTGGGGACACCCATACAGTGATCACCAGAAGGCTGCTGTGCCACCAGCAGAGCCCCCCCCATAAGAAAAGCCCTGTTGGATCAGGCCAAAGACTTAGTCTAGCATCCTGTTCTCACAGTGGCCACTCCAGTCTCTAGAGAGCCAGAAGGAGCAGCTCTTGCTGAGTTTACTGCATAGCTTGAGGTCAGCTCTGGAAGAGGGACTTCCGGCAAAAGCATTCCTGGTCCCCCACAGATGCACACAAGCAAGAGCTGTCCTTCGGAGCTCTGAGGGAAGTCATATTGCTGAATTGAAATGAAGAGGAGGAGGATTACGAAGATGAGTTCAGCTTATATTCTGCCCTTTATCAAAAGATCCCAAGACAGTGTGCAACATAACACATTACAGAGCACCAATAATAAAAACAATAACAGACAGCATAGTAATGGAATACAGCCAATTTGCCCCTTGCTGTGTTGTATCTTCCACCTCACCCACCAAATTATTGATGCTGAAGGTTTGCTATTGTGAAGCAAAGGGAGAACAGGCTAAAGCAGGGCAGGGTGGGCACAGCAGCCGGGGTTCTCTTATTGTTGTCATATTCCCCCTAGGGCCAAGCTGTTCTCTTAAGATGAGAATCCTTTCCCAAGGAATTATTATTATTATTATTATTATTATTATTATTATTATTATTATTATTATTATGCTGTGGCCTCTTGATAATTAGCATAATTAAGCTAGGGGGCGCCTGCCTGAAAGGAGAAGCGCCTGTGGCGGAAAGAGAATGCTGAACGCGCAGCTTCAAGCCCCAGACCCCCACTTTGCCAAAGGAAAAGACTGTTCCCATCTCCAGAGACCATACTTGGTGGATAATTCACATGTCATCAGAAGACGTACCCCACCCTCTGATTGGGTCGCCCCATCCACTCTGGGTGGCTTCCAACAGAATATAAAAACAAAAATCAGACATTAAAAATGGAAAGTCATCGTTGTTTATCTCTTTGCCAGCTGATGGAGAGTGAATAATAATAATGGGGATTCCTCTTCCCTGCTCAGGGCTGGGATTCCCTGCTGGACCTCTGGTGCTTCATCACAGCTGTAGTACTCCTTCTAAAGTATATGCCTGAAAGTCTGGCTGTGATCAGGCAAATGGCACTTTGCCCATGCTCTAATGCTGTCTTGGTTGCCCATATTTTGTGAGGGTTTTTTGGAGGTGAAAGGCTGGATCATTTATTTTATTGTAACAGTTCTGTTGTTAGAAGCTAGTCACAACCTGAGGCATATTGGCTTCCTGTTAATGCGTTGTCTGACAGAACAGTTTATTTAGGGAGGAATCAGCATCACACACTCACAATCATTCTGTCAGTGCAAGCATTTCACCCCCTTCTCTCTCTCCTCCAAGTGCACTGATCTGGTGGTTCTCCAATAATTCATCGTAAGCCTGTGGACAGGACCACCTTCTGATGGACTGGGATATTTTTAATAGCATATTTATTGTTTGGCGATTTCTGGCTCCAATTAAAGGGTGGCTTCAGTTTGGTGGGTGAGGGGAATAGGACCCTGTATTTTGAAGGGATCATTTTGAATGCTGGTTGCAGTAGGCCCTCTACCCGACCATGTGTCACACATTTATTAGTCATGCAAATATGAATAAATATTTGCAACAGGCAAATCTGAAGCTTACCAGAACATATTCAAAAACTCCGATTGCCAATGCATAATTCAGCTGCAAAAGGCATGATCCTCTCTTGTATCCTCAAGCTTCTATACTGTAACTTTTTCCAGCACCTCTGAATTTCCATTTCCACCCCCCCACCCCTTTTGTCTTTCCTTCTCCTGCCAGAAAAGAGCGGGCTCAGATTTCAAGGCTACTGCCAAAGTGGCTTTAGTGCTGAATTCACAAAGGTGAGTTTCCATCCCTGCCAAGAACATGGGCGGAACATGGGTCCTGTATTGGGGGGTGGGACAGAGATAGTCTCCTTGGCATGAGGGTGGCCGGCTGTGGATACATAACAGGCACTGTAGACGCATCCACATGGCAGCTGTCTGCAGCCCCAGCTGTAATGCCAATCTGGAAAACAGTATAGCCTGTGAAGCCCACAGGAGGGTGAATTGTATGAGTTGTATGGGTAAATGCTCCTGTGCTTAGGTCAGCCTTCCCCAACCTGCTGCCCTCCATAGGTTTCTGGAGTACAACTCCCACCTTCCTCAGCCATGCCGGCTGAGGCTGATGGGAATTGGAGTCCAATAACATCTGAAGGGCAGGGCAGAAGGCCAATTATTTCCCCTCTCTGTCAACCCAACTCTATGGGACACCTGGCTGCCGTTTTCCTTGCTAGTGGTGCTCTGGTTATATAGAACAGGGGAAAGACGTGCTGAGAGTTTGCGGGGTTCTGCTTGGGAATTCCTTCCCTATCAAGCCTGTGCACATACATGCATCACCTGTGGCCGTCTGGATATTCTGCACCAGTCTTGTACTTGATAGCTCCCCTGGTCACCCCAGGCAACCCAGGACTCCATGCCGGCGAGTGAGAGGGCTTGTAAAAGTCTGGTAACTTCTGATCTACAAAGCTGATCTAATGTTACCTAAAATATTGTTTTCTAAGACAATTTCAAAAATGCTTTTGAGTATTGCTGCCAGTCTTACAGCTCCTCAACTATGTGCAGCTGAGGCTTGCCAACACGTACCTCCTGAGACTGGTCCAGTGCCTAAAGCCCCTGCTTTTCTGATTGCATCATTGATGGCTCCTGTGTGACCTTTGTGAGTCACAGCCTGGTTGCTAAGAGAGAGGGTGCTGAGCTGAGGGTGATCCAATGTGACCGGGGTGATCTCTGAGTGAAGTGATGGGGATGTCAGTGGGTGGGTGTCAAGAGGGAGCGTGATGGAGCAGGTACGGGAAGTGGAGTCGTTCAAATCCCCTGAACAGCCACAAAGCTGGCTGGGTGATTGTGGGTCAGCTACCATCTCTTGGCCCAGCAAACCTCACAGGGTACTTGTGAAGATACAAGGGGAAAACTTAAGGCAAAGGTCAGGTGAACTGGGTCAGATACCTCTGAGGAAAACTAATGTTTTTCGTTGTCTTGGCAGGCTGGACGTGTTCTCCTTGGTGGCCCTGGAAGCTATTACTGGCAAGGTGACCCCCTCCCAGCTTCTTTATTTCTATTATGAAAAATATTACTATTTTGGCAATATTTATGTGATCCTTATTTCACTGGTCCAGCTGATTGAGATTTATATATTTATTTAGCTGATCAAACGGCTGCTTTTCAAACGCACCTTCTTAACCATAAGGGCTAGCAACATACTCTTTTCTTTTCTTTTTTCTTGTAAGGAAAAGAAAATGAAAGCTTGAGATTCCCAGGAAGTGCAATTTTTCTGTGTTCCTGTGGAATCACAGCATATTCATAAAGCTGGTCACTGCCTCAGATTCCTTGCACGTGGGGATATTGACAGCCCCATTTCTCCCCCCATCTCCCACCTTCCTGTCCCCCAAATTCAGGATAACTTCATTCATCCATCCATTTAATGTTTATCTGGCCTCTCCTCCAAGGAGCGAGAGGTGGCACACAGAATAACTTCCTGTTATGTTGTTGTTATTATTATTGTGGTTTTATTGTCAGTGTTTATTATATAGTATGTTCTTTAAAAAATGTCCTTGTGTGTAAACAGTCCTGAGATCTCTTTTGATGAAGGACTGTTTAGAAATTATTTGGCTAGGTTTTACTCACAGTAGGTCTCCTGAAATTAATGGAAGTGTGTTTAATTAATTAATTAATTAATTAATGGAAGCTGTGTGTTTGCATAGCTTTTTGGAATGCCACCCTATCTAAATGAATTTATCCTCACACCAACCCTGTGAGGTAAGTTAGGCTGAGATGGAGCCGACTTGCCCAAAGTCACCCAGTGAGCTTCCTGAGGGAGTGGGGGGGTCTGACCCTTGGCCTTCTCAGTCCTAGTCCAACCCTCTAACTGCCACCCCCCTTTCCCTTCAGGCCAGGTGCTTTCAGCAGCACAGGATGCCATTGTGGAGGTATATGACCCAAATTATTTAGTCCTGGAGGCTCGAGGTCAACTCAAGACGGGTCAGGCTAACTTCAAGGCTGATGACAGCTACCTTGGTGAGTGCTGGATGGAAGGAAAGGGTTGGAGAAAGAGAATATCGTTGTCTTAGGACTGTGCTGGAGGTGGGCTCCTGAAACCCTGTCATTCATTACCATTGGCTGTGCTGCCTGGGAGTGATGGGGGAGTTGGATGGAGACAGACAGACAGATAGAAATTAAATTTTACAAATTCTTTAAAAATACAATCAGAACATATCTCTCTTATCAGTTGACCTACCATCCCTTGTGCTCCTCCCTTTCCCACAATAAGAGCAACGGTCAGGAGAGGCTGTTGATTGATCTTGCAACAGCCCAGAAGTCCAGCAAGTGCAGGTTAAGGAGGAGATGAGCACCTAGAAGGCCTCAGGTTCTCTAATCCTTGCTTTAGGGTAGCATTTTCTTCCTGGGAGCTGGTCCAGTCACAGAATTTTTTCACCTCCTGCTGATGCTTAGGAACATAGGAAGCTGCCTTTTACTGAGTCAGACTATTGGCACACTTTTCTCGGCACCAAGTGGCAGCTGTGCTCCAAGATTTCAGGGGGGGGGGCCTCTTTCCCAGTCTTACCTGGAGATGCGGCGGATTGAACCTGGGGCCTTCTGAATGCGGAGCAGAGGCTCTGCCACTGAGCCCACAACCTGTCCTTTTCCATTTCCCTGCAAAAATGACCACATGCACTTACCTTTAGAGAAACCCAGAAGGGGCCTTATCCCATCTCCTCCAAAGGGAAGGATTTTGCCTCCTAGCGTTGTTCAGCCTGGGGCCAGATTGCTGACTAACTAGTTGGCATTATGGGACCTATGGCAACCTGTGGTGGCATGCTGGGAAGAGGCAGTCGCGTTTCCTGATGGCCCTGGTAGGTGTAGAATGGCATGCATTCCCCCCCCCCTTAATCATGTTGTTTCTCCTTTCCCTCTCCCTAGGCTACTCTGTGGCGGTCGGTGAATTTAGCGGAGATGCCACTGAAGGTACCAATGGGCTTATTAGTAAGGGAGGATACTTTCAGCATGGGTGGTAGGGCTGGTTTGGAGAGCAAAGAATCTAGAATTGTAGAGGTCCTCTAGTCCATCCCCCTGCAATGCAGGAATCTCATCCACGAGAGACTGCCATCCAAAATCTCCTAAAAACCCTCAAGGAAGGAGAGTCCACAACCTCCTGAGGGAGACCATTCCACTGTCAAACAGCTCTTATTTTCAGAATGTTCTTCCTGATGTTAAGTCGGAATCTCCTTTCTTGTAACTTGAATCCGTTGGTACAAGTCCTACCCTCCAGGGCAGGAGAAATCAAGCATGCTCCATCTTCCATGTGACAGTCGGGTTTATGTGTACCTTGTGTCAAAAATATTTACCTCCATTGCATTCTGAGTAAATCACACACGTCAAGATTTCAAAATGTTGTATAATTCTACCCCTCCCCCCAAGACAATAAATAGGTTTTCAAATAAATTATAATAACTTTATTTCTATTTTTTGTTAGAAATTGTGGAGGGAATATTGGAATGCAAAATAAGAGTGCAATTATGAGGGCAGTAGGAGAGAGATTGGGGTTCATATTATTATTATTATTATTATTATTATTATTATTATTATTATTATTTTATAACCCACCTTTTCCCATGACAGGGACTCATAATAAGGGCTTGGGATTAGTAAATAGTGCACTGCATTATTATCTGGTTTCTTAAAGGTCATACTGTATGTATGTATTTTCCTCCTCTCCTATGAGGGCTCTTCCAGGGTCTATGATCTGCGCCATATTCTGCTGTTCACAGTGTGCTTGCAGCAGTTCGGACTCCTGCTGCCACTGATTGCATTGTGTTCCTTTGCTCTCTTGCAGACTTTGTGGCTGGCGTTCCTAAAGGAAACCTGACTTATGGATATGTAAGAGCCAACCCTGTGCCTCCCCACTCTCCCCACTCTCTGTGTGTACTGTAACTCTTAGTCTTCCTGGCAACCTTTGCATCATTTGGCTGAGTGTCCCTGTTCCCCTGCCTGCTTTGTAGAGCTGGAACATTGGTCATACAGTAATTCCCTTGAAAATGTGCTCTAGGGGCTAGCACAGAATTTGGCAGCAGACCTTTTGTGGATGGCAGGTGGGTTGTCAGGAACTTCTGTAAAAGTGCCCCAGATGCCCCTCACCACCATCCTCACCAGGTGCACAAGATGCTGCCTCAGGTTCTTCCAGCTGCAAGCTAATCTACAAGAGTGTTTATTTTAAAAATTGCTATACAGCTTGGACCTTAAAAGAACAACTTCCTTAGATCTCCACTTCTGCTCATAACCAGGAACATTCTCTTAACAACTTCTGATATAAGTCGTTGAGACCTTCTTAATGCCTGATCCACAAACTGGAAAGTCCTTCCCCCAAAAATACTTTCCAGGGGCAGTTTCATTGGCTAGCCTAACCCAGTGCTCTTCAACCTTGGGTCCCCAGATTGTGTTGGACTACAACTCCCATGATCCCCAGCCAGTTTAGCCAGGCTAGGGGTGATGGGAGTTGTAGTCTAACAGCATCTGAGGCCCCAAGGCTGAAGTACACTGGCCTAAACCAACGGGATAACCTCTGGGATGTAGCTGGACTACAATCCCCTAATCCCTGAGGACGCTGGCTTTGACCAATGGAAGGTGGAGTCCAGCAATCTCTGGAGGTTTTGCAACCAGGTTGCTGAAGGCTACCTGAGAAATACCGTATTTTTCGCCCTATAGGACGCACTTTTTCCCCTCCAAAAATGAAGGGGAAATCTGTGTGCGTCCTATGGGGTGAATACAGGCTTTCGCTAAAGCTTGGAGAGCGAGAGGGGTAGGTACGCACCGACCCCTCTCGCTCTCCAGGCTTCAGGAAGCTATCAGCAAGCCTGGGGAGCCTGCGGGAGTTCCCGCAGGGCTCCCCACGCTGCGGATAGCAGCCTGCTGCCCAGCACGTGGGCGCCCTGAAGCAGAGCGCCCCACGCGCTGGGCAGATATCCGCAGCCTGGGGAGCCCTGCGGGAGTTCCCGCAGGGGTCCCTAGGCTGCGGATAGCAGCCTGCTGCACGGAGCGCGGGGCGCACTGAAGCAGAGCGCCCCGCGCTTCGGGCAGACATCGGGCAGCCACACAAGCTCGGGGGACAGCAGGGAGGCGGAGCGCCGCCATACCGCTGTTCCCCGACCTGGTTTGGATTCCCTGACCTGGTTTGGGGGGGCGGAAATAAAGGGGGAAAAATTTGCTTTATTTCCCCCCAAAAAAACTAGGTGCGTCCTATGGGACGAAAAATACGGTACTCTTTATCTCCTTTCTACTTGGGTTACTAATGGATAGATAGGGGACCAGACCCAGAGGGTGAAATTCAAAGTAGCATTCAGGAAACTGCTCTATTGGCGCAGCCTGATGGAACCACCTCCTTTTCTGGGGGTTATCCCAAGCCCCCACCCCAAGCCGACTGGGGGGTGGGCACTGGGGAAGGGAAGTGAACCGTGTTATGCTAGCAGGACTCTCTGAATCCAGCCCATAAAGTAGTACTGGTAGCATTATTTATGTTTTTATTTTTTATTTTTTAAAGTTGTTTAAAAGCCATTTGAAATCTCAATACATTCTTCATTTTTCTTTGCAATGCAGCAAGCAGTCAGTTGCTTCTGAGTCAAGGCTGGTCTATTAGAGCACTGCTCCACCAACCTCCGTCTCCCCCCAGTCAGGGGCATCATGTGGAGGGGGTTCAGCCGGGGTGAAGGCTTGCCACATTTTTCTCGGGGGGGGGTGCATTTGGCTCCTCCTGCTGCTCTGACAACGCTGCAGCACTTTGCGAGGCTGGAATCTGATCTGAATGCTTCGCTGGGCAAAGCAGGCAAGGCTGTGATCGAAGGGCACATTGCTGTTGCATCCTTCTCACACTGCCCTGCCATCCCCAAGCTGGTTTGCGAGGCTGGGATGGTGCAAGGGCTGTGCCACCCAGCTGAGCTCCACCCTGCGCGGGCAGGCAGGTGGCACAGCATGGCCCTTCTTGACTCCAGTGGGGGATCACTCCAGCAGCAAGGGCTGGGCTGGCACGGCAGGCTCCATTCATCCTCTGCCCACCCCACCCCCTGTACGCACGCCCCGGGCCCTGGCAAACCATGCTATGGCTCTGCCCCTAGCCAGTCCCCACCTGCTTATAACCAGTCCTGGGGGTGGCAATGGGCCACCAAATTCCTTTCTCCTTAGTCTCAATGTTGCCCTTGTAGAACTCAGGAGAGAGGTGGATGGAGACAGAACCAGAATTAGGTGGCTCTGCCAGCCTTGTGCTCTGGCTCCAACCACTGTTGGCCTGCCAGCCTTCTGCCCTACCCGTCCCAGTGGGCACTGCCCTCCGCTGCTCCTTCCCAGAAGTTCCGTGAGAGGCATGTCTGGCCACATCCGGGCTGAAGAGTCCTGTGCTGGTGCTTTGTGGTGCCATGGCATCAACCGGTGTGCTTTTGGGTGTAGCCCCATCGCATTTCCCCTTCCTGTGTGGTTAGTGGAGGGCCCCACTCACAGGAAGGTGCAAGTTAAAAGTGGGTGTCATCCCACCTGGAGACGCTGGTGTGTTCTTTGGCTCCCATGATCCCTTGCCATTGTGACTTTTCCCTGACACGGGACACACGAGTTCACGGTGAGCAAAGTGAGACGTTGCCTCACACATGACACGCCAGCCTGTCTCTCCTCCTCACCCTCTCCTGCTTCGGCACCACTCAGCTGCATGTTTGTTGTTGACCCTGTGGGTTGCTATGGTAACAGGTGCATTTCTAAAGATGAGGGAAATGTAGAGGCCCGAAACCAAACAAATCTGATTTCCCTGCGGCCGTTTGGCTGCGGCCAAGAACCAACCCCATGATGTTGTTGCAGAGGTTACTTTGGGCTGCGATTCTCTTCGCCTCTAACATGTGACGTGGCCTTCCTTCCTCCTGGCGCAGCCTTTCTCTCGGTGACCTCGCTGTGACACTTAGTCGCCCACAGAGCAGTCTGAGAGAAACCTCAGCCCCACTTCTTGAGCAGAAGTGGTGCTAAGGGCACCCTCCTCCCAAAGCTCCCGCAATACAGCATCCGCCAACTCATTTTCTGCCACACTGTGGGATCCTTTGGGTGAGGTTTACTTCTGCATTCTAAGTTTGGGGCGGTAGTGCAGGAGGCATCCAGACTCAAAACAGATATTTTTACCTCAGGGCTATTCTCTCTCTCACTGCTGGCATTCCCCACAGTATAGCATTTCTATACTGTCCTCTCATAAAATACCAGGGCAGTGTACAGCAATACAATACAATACAATACATAACAAGCAATCATTAAACTGACTCATGACTCAAGAAAATTCTAATCATTCACACATATATAACATAAACATGAGCTCATGCACACACATATATGAGTACTACCAGTGTTGTGAAAAACTGCCTATGTGGCTGAAGGAAGGGAAAATGTCCTAGTGATAAGAGCAATTAATTGCAGTGATTTGAATAAATTATTAGTATTATTTAAAGAAAAGGTTTCTATTTTGGTAGCCAGGACTCCCCAGCTGTGGAAGGAGAATGCGTACATGGCCAGAAGCGAGACCCCGCGTCTTGGGAGCAAAGACTCCTCGTTTCCCTTTTCATCCCTGTCAGGAGAAGTTGGGTTGGCTCCTTTGCCACAACAAGCCTTTCCCAGCTGAGTCCCTTGAGTACTGATGAACTATGACTCCCTTTATCCCTGGCCATTGGTTGTCCTGCCTGGGGATTATGGGAATTGTAATCCAGCAGTGCCTTAGTGGAGGATTCTGGCTGGATCACTTTGGATCAGTCTAATGAGACTGAAGACCTCTTATTTTCTCTTCCTTTCTTCTTTCCTTCTTTCCAGGTCACAATTCTAAATGGAAGTGACATTCGGCCCCTGTACAACTTTTCTGGAGAGCAGGTAAATGGCTGCACTGTTCACACTGAAGCCAGGAAGGAGGGTCTTGATGCTGCAGCTGGGCCATGCCCAACCTCTGACAGAGGCCCCAGAGCCCTCATGCCAGGCTACATTGCCATCCCTTAGGGTGACACCTGCAGGCCACACCTGCGTTGAGGTCTGAGGTTCATTCCAGGAAAGGACAGGAGCAAGAAAGAAGAAGCATATGATGGTTCCTGAGATCCACTGTGTTTACTAGTCCTATTTCCTCCCCACTCAAAAAACCCCCTAGCTTTCAGGCTACGTGGGGCCTTAGCAGGACTTTGTCTGTGCTGTGATTCAGTGTATCAAAAGTACAGGATTTGGATTGATTGGGTGCAGGGTGTTAAATTTGGTTTTCCGTACAGAGTATACCCTGTATGTGCTTATCTGTCTGAACAGAAGTGTTGTTGCACAGCTGTTAGTCAGGGATGATGGGAGTTGTAGTCTGACAGCAACTGGAGGGCTCCCAGTAGGAGAAGGCTGCCCTGGAGAACCCCAGAAATTTTAGGAACTATCCTGTCTTGGAGGTGTGCAGGTACCATGATGGGTCTGGGGCCCCATCTGCCCAATGCATTTAAAGCAAAATTATGCCACTTTGAACAGCGTAGTTTATGCTGAAAGTTGTCAGGAGATCTCAATTCCCCTCATAGGGCTATAATTCCCAGAGTTCCATTGTGAGAATTGTTGCTCTGGGAGGGAACACGCGTTTCCTAGCAATTCTTGGCCTGCTTAACAAACACACCTCCAAGGATTCTTTGGGGAAAGCGACCATGAAGAGGCTTTCAATGTACAATGCAGATGTGGCCTGGGTTTGAGGGGTCTGTGGGGAGTCAAGAGTCCCGCCCTGAGCAGACAGTCTGTCACGATTGCAGGGTGCCTGCCCCATGTTGACATCCTTCAGCCTCACCAGCTGCCTGTCATTTCCCTCAACAGATGGCTGCCTATTTTGGCTATGCTGTGGCTGCCACTGATCTCGACGGTGACAGGTGAGTGTTGAGGAAGGGTGACCACAATCACTAGTTCTGTGTGTGTGTGTGTGTGTGTGTGTGTGTGTGTGTGTGAGAGAGAGAGAGAGAGAGAGAGAGAGAGAGAGAGAGAGAGAGAGAGGCTTTTCTCCACACTAGAAGAAGCTGTGGGAATGTTTGACTATGTTTGAGTTTGGGAGATTTTGGGTGGGCTCTGTCTAGGAAGGAGGAAGAGAGTTCCATGGATAGCAGAGGGAAGGGGCAGTGCAGACCCCATGGAGATACTCTGGCCATGGTTGAGGAGGGGGGCTTTGTGCCTCTAGACCCTGCTGCTCTCACACTTCCACTAGTGCTTCTCTGAACCCCGGCAGTGAGCTCTTTGTACCTTTTGGATCCAGAGTTGGTGATTTTAAGGCTCTTGCTCTTTCTCCCCCCCCCCCCACCATGCAGCCTAGATGACCTACTGATTGGTGCCCCCTTATACATGGAAAAAACAGAAGATGGTCGTGTGCAGGAGGTGGGCAGAGTCTACATCTTCCTGCAACAGCTGTACGGCATGGAGCCAGTGGCGTCGGCCGCACTTACTGGTCACCAAGAATTTGGTCGCTTTGGCAGTGCTATTGCTCCCCTGGGAGACCTTGACCAGGACGGCTACAATGGTAGGGATCTTTGACAAGGAGATGCAGGGGTGGGCTGCCCCAGATAGTTGCATCCCACCTTTCATCAAAAGTTACCAAGTTCATAACAATTTTCTTGCAACTTGTGAGCATCCATGAGGACATTTTCATTTTATTGCTGTTGCTAAATGTCTGCCCTTTCTTGAACTTTTTCACTTTGACAGCAGGATTAACCAACAGCTTGTTAGTTCTAGCCTCCCTTTATTTCACAATGCCACACAGGCGTTGATGTCAGATCTCTGTTCCACTCAGAGCAGTTCTCCCGCCCTTCCCAGATTTTTCATAGCTGAGGTTAAGGTACTCTGGTTGATTTTGGGGAGTTTTTTATGAGTTAAGATTGGAAGCGCACCCTAATCAATGCCAAACTGCATCTGCATGTTGTGTTGTTCAGGGCATGCTTCCTGAATGGAAGGAGGCCAGTGGAGAGTAGCAGTTCGCACAGACATGCAACAGGCAGCCCCCTTGAAAATGGCTGAGCCTTTCCAAGGAGTGGGACTGGACAATCTCATCTCACCTGATGCAGCAGCACAGTAGCATTGTGGTCCAACTGCATCTGAAGAGCCACAGCTTTAATTTGTTTGCTTTCTTGCAGCCCACTAGCAAGCCCTGGGATGTGGTTTTGAATCTGCAGAGTCCTGATCTCTTGAGCCATTATATAGCTAAAAGTACAGAAGGGTCAAGCCCATCATTTCAACATTTGAGCTCGTGTACCTTTAACAGTTGTGTAGATGGGATAATTTGGGCAAGAGCAGCTGTTCAAAGCAGTGTGCACTTACTGAATTCCCCTTTTCTCTACTCAGCTGTTATAGGTGCTGGACCCTTGGTGATCAACTCCCCCTGCAACACAGGCTCCCATTAGGGAACCCTCTTGAACCTGCCAGACAAGTGTCCCACAAAATAACAAAGATCAAGTTTAATGTGGTACATTGAAAGAGGAGGCAGCCATCCATTCGGCAGAATATGTGTGTCTGATTTGGTTCCCCGCCCTAGACATAGTTTGCATACTCAAGATAGCATACAGTAGATTAGTTTTCCTTTAATGTCATAGGCAAATCAGAGGGGCTCCAAAATCATTAAAGAGCAATGATTCCTCCTGCCCTTTCAGAATACATTTATGAGCAAGGTCTGGATTCTGATCACAGCCAGATGCAAACCAGGACAAAAGTTTTATAGGTATTTGTGACCCATATTTGTGTATGTAGCCGAATAGGAAAACCCTACATGTGATTTGGCTGCCATCTGCTGGAGGAGGTTCATACTGCACATTTGCATCGTGCATTGTATGTCTGGGCACACCTTGAAGCAGGTACTGAAATTCCTGGTTTCTGCTACAGTCCTGCACAAGAGGCTAAGGCCTGATGCTTTTCTTCTTCTCCATTGTTTTAATTTATTGTGTTAAAATATTTCCTTTTGTCTCACCTTTTAACTCAGAAGTTTCTAAAGCAGCTAAGAGAGAAAAGGCAGCAAAAATTAAAACTAATTGGAGTGGAGTGTGCATTCTTTTGTACAAATCCTGCGAAACCGTTTCTGAGCTCCTGTACTGGGGCTCCCTGGGCACAGGAGTTAGGGGGGTGAGGGCGTGGAGTGAGAAGAGGTTACTGTGTGTTTTTATTACATTATTCCCCACCTTTGCTCCAAGGAGCTCCAGGTGGCATACCTGGTTCCCCCCTCCTCTTCCTATCCTCACAAGAACCCTGTAAGGCGGGTCAGGCGGAGAGACAGTGTCAGGCCCAGCAGGCTTCATGGCTGAGTTGCAATTTGAACCCTGGTCTGACACACTAATCACTATACCATATTGGTTCTCAGCGTGGCTTTTGGTTAGAGTACTAACGGAGGCAGCCTGGGGAATTTGGGGGACAACTCAGCAGAGAGAGGAGGGTCCCTTAATCCAGTTGGGCTCCTTTTTGAAAGAAGTGAAGTAAGACACTTCACCGTCTAAAGTGGGGAGGGATGGGGGGCTCTGTAGGACCAAGACCAGCCACTCAATTTATCTAACTGTACCACTTGCCAAGAAAGGCTCCAGTGGAATGAGTGGGCAAGACCAAGAGTGGGTCCAATGGTCAAAAAAACAGTTTCTGCATGTGCTGTTGAGGGAAGTGATGGGCAGGTGGGGCTTGTCCACCTGGGAAGGGAGTCCATCTAGGAGAAGGAACACTCTGGTCCTAAACCTCCGCTGCTTTGTGGGGCATCTTCGGGAGAAGAAAAAACTAAGGATTAAAACCTACACAAATCTGGAGTGGAGTCTCCTGCAGCCCAGATGGTTCCAAACTTATTGCGCTGCTTTTGTTTGGACCGCATCAGTGAGGCTGAGAGTGGGGTTGTGTCTGGGCAGCCCAGGACCTCCATACATACACACTGCCCAGGCATGCTCCCCAGGGAGGTCATTTCAGTGCTGCTAATGCAGTAGTTTGACTTCACCCCTGGAGGTGCACTCCATTGTCTCTTGAGCCAGACAGATCCCAGCAATATAACCACTTCCAGTTCTGGAGGTCATAACCCAGGGTGCTCTCCTCTCTCTCAGCCTTTCTGGCCTTCCCCTCAGCTCAGCTCACAGCTCAGCAGAGGTGATGGCAGTTCCCCTCTGGCCGCCTAACTACCACCCCTCTCTCCCTCACCCTCCAACTTGCGCACAGGCAAGAGTTGTCAGTCACAGCTGGCTGTGCATGCGCTCAAGGGCGCTAGCATGACAACAGTCTCAAGCAAACGGGAAGAACTGGTGCCTTATTGATGGTGGTTAGTCTGTCCTTTTTTCTTTATTCCAATTGTCACTGCATTGCTTTTTTTAACCCCTGCTAAAAATTCTTTTCTTTAATCAAGCCTGTCCAGATGTGCATTTGACATGTTGTTTTTAACAAGTAATTATGCTTTGTTTTGTTTTTTTTAAACTGCTGGTTTTACTTCTGTTTTGAAATGCTTTAGGCCAACTTGCTTTCAACACATGGGCATTTCTTTAAATGAGTGTTTTGTTTAATGTCAAGGGTGGAGAACCTTTGGCCCTCCCGCGGTTGCTGGACTCCCAACTCCCATCATCCTGACCCTTGGCCATGTTTGCTGGGGCAGCTGAAAGTTCAACTCCAAGAGCAGGGGAGGCAACCTAAGGCCCAGGGGCCGGATGCGGCCCAATCACCTTCTCAATCTGGCCCGCAGACAGTCCAGGAATCAGCGTGTTTTTACATGAGTAGAATGTTTCCTTTTATTTAAAATGCATCTCTGGGTTATTTGTGGGGCATATGAATTTGTTCATTTCCCCCCAAAAAAATATAGTCTGGCCCACCACATGGTCTGAGGGATGGTGGACCGGCCCACAGCTGAAAAAGGTTGCTGACCCCTGTCCAAGAGCATCTGGAGGGCCAAAGTTCACCTGCACCTGTTTCATGCCAGCCACTTAAGAGGTGTTTGTAGATCAAGTGGCATCTACGCCTTGTCAAATACCTGAATGAATGCTGACGCTGGAATTTGTTCCTGCAGATGTGGCCATTGGGGCCCCGTTTGGTGGCAAGGAGCAGCAAGGCATGGTCTATGTGTACAATGGCCGGCCTGGCGGACTGAACCCCAAGCCTTCTCAGGTGTTACAGGGCCACTGGCCAGCTGGCCAGACTCCAGACTTCTTTGGCTTCTCCATGCGTGGGGCTAAGGACCTGGATGGAAACGGCTACCCAGGTGAGGACTGAGTGTGAAACCACAAGAAAGGCTGCAATGGGGCATCTGAAGCATCAAAGAGCCATAGGTTATCTTTGGTAGCTTTGCATGGATGAGGTCCCAGGTTCTGTCCCAGCTCTCTCTGGCTAAAGGCAGAAATCCAAAGGGGACCCAGCAAACTCTTTGTCCTATAGAGCAGGTTTAGCCAAGTTGTTGGACTCCCAAGTCCCCACCAGCCCCAGCCAGTGTCGCCCACTGGCCAGGGATGATGGGACTCATCGTCCAGCAATATCTGGAGGGCACTCTGTTGCCTGACCCTGATACAGAGGCAATATGGTTCTCTGTGCAATTGAGTAACAGCTTAAGGAAGTCCAAATACTATACACAAGTGGGATCTGCAAGAAAACGTTGCCACGTGGAGTGCTCCTGTTCACTGTATCAGCCAGCCAGCCAGGCTCTCTAGGATGCTAGGCAGTTCCTCCCACCCGGGTTCCCATTCCACCCCCTTGAGCATACTCTGTGGCCACTGAGCACGCTCAATCCTCACTGAACTGTCTGAGGTTTCTTACAGCTTTAGTGGTTTTTATTTTAAGATCTTTGTGCTCTTGATACCTCCCTCGTGCATGTATGGCGCCATTTTGGCTCTGTAGGCAGCGGCACTCAAACCCTACATGTTGGAAATAGAGGGAATTATTATATTCCTGATGATTGATCAGATAATCCAACAGCCAGTTTGGGCATCTTGTATCCTAAGGAGCATGTTAACATCCAGTATAAATATAGGTCTTCAGGGAGGCAAGCCTCAGAATGCTCTCAAAGGCAGAGTGAAAGCAAGAAAGTGTCCCAGTGGTATTGTAAAAGCCCTCTGCAATGGCATTTATAAACACCCACTTTATAATGAGCATTTAATATCAGGTCTCCAAAGAGACTCTCACTTGAAGGGCAGCAGTCATGCAAGGAGGCTACCACCCTTGTCTATGTTCAAGTGGTCCATTGATACTTATCTTCGCAAAACTTGGGCATAAGGGCATTATCTGCCCCTAACCATGCAGCTGTTGATTTGCCCTTATCTCAGAGGACTTTGCAAGGAAGAGCAATAAAGGAGGCTTCCTCTGAGCATGTGCTAAGTGGTTTTCCCCATAACCACTGAGAAACAATAGGCAATGTGACACATAAGCAGCTTTGAGCTAAGTTTCTCTTTTGAAACCAACCCCTGGAAAATGGTATCAAAATCTGCAACAAGATAGAGCTCATTGCCTGTCCACTACTTTCTCTCTCTCCACCCTTCAGATCTGATTGTGGGAGCCTTTGGAATGGACACAGCCCTGGTTTACAGGTAGGCACTGTGCATAAGGACTGTGGATGGGGATGCAGACAAATGCATCTCCCCACCCCTCGATTTGGGAGAGAAGAGTTTGAAAGGTTCAGAAAGACAGGTGAAATGGTAAACACATCACAGTTCTTTCTCTCCCTCCCTCTCTTGCCTGCCTTCACAGGGGCCGCCCCATTGTTCATGCAAGCGCCACTCTCAGCATCTTCCCCACCATGTTTAACCCTGAGGAGAGAGCTTGCACCCTAGAGGGCACTGGAACCCCCGTTGCTTGGTGAGTGATGTTGGAAGGAAACCACAGTGGAAGGTACAGTCCTGATGGTCCCCAAGTGACGGTGGCAACTGTAGCTCTGTTGGCCTTATTCTGAGCTACAATTCCCAGTCTTCTGGGGTAAGCCATAGGGAAGGACCATAGCTCAGTGGCAGAGCACATGCTCTGCACACCAAAGGTCCCATGTTCAACCCCCAGTATCTCCTGGTAGGACTGGGAAAGAGCCCTGTGCAAAACTCTGAAATAGGCTCCTGCTGGTCAGTGTAGACCACACTGCGAGGGGGTGTGGCCTGATTTGGTGTCAGGTAGCTTCCTGTGTTCCTGTGGCAGGTGAGCCATTTCAAAAGCAGTGTCTTTCCACACTGTAAAGGAGTATCACGAGCAAAAGCTCCCCACCTCTCACCAGGACGCTTTCTGGTGTTTAGCCGATGGGAGAAAGGGAAGAGTCCCATGCGGACAAGCCCTAAGAGAGCTGTGACTGTTAGACCCACCTGAGATCAGTGCCAGGGCTTATCTCTCAGTAAGGGAGTCTTAGGACAGGAGGCCTTTTACTATTAAACCTGCACTAGCATGTGCATCCTGGTGTCTGCGTTGTTTTTTTTAATGGTATGCTACTGTAGGAGTGTTAAAAAAACCCAACAGTTTGTAAAATTCCAGAAACGCTTAAAATGTGGGGGGCTGTCCTTTTCAAAAACAATGTCCATGGATCTACATATTAGTGGGCAACAGTGCTGGGAGCTGGAAGGAAGCCCCCCTGTGGGTGCTTGTAGCAGCTGTCATAACCAAAGAGCTTCTACTGTTACCTAGAGGCTTCTCACCACATGGAACCTCATTCGCAGGCTCCTGCATGAACAAACCCCTAGGAGCCCTTACCTCCGTGCTTGCACTAACTCATTCACTCCAGGCAAAGCAGAACCAGGAAGCAGATAGTCTTGTGACATTTTACGGCAGAGGTGAAATAAGCTGTCACAATGGAGATCGGTTTCATGTGGTCTCCATGTGACAAAAATAGCATGTGCCTTCCAGATTTGCTCCAGCTAAGAAGGGGCTGTATTGATCCTCTAGCCATGAAAGGGGCCTGGGGGGATATTTATGAACTGAGTTTTTTCAGTTGCTCAGCAACTGGAGAGAAGTGGGGGTTGCCCTGGCCACCTGCCCAACTTGACTATGAATGGGTGATTGTAATAGGCTGGTGACCCGGCTGGGACCACATGGCTGGGAGGAGAGGCTGAGTCATCCAGACAGGAACACACCCCAACCACCACCACCCCACCATCACATGTTAGCCGCTCTCCCCCCACCCCAACTCTTGCATCAAGAGAATCTGCCTCTTGAATGAGCTTCCCGTTCCACACCTTGCCCTCAGTTGCCCTGAGGCCAGGTGTATTTTGTTGCCGTCTTCTCTGCATTTCAGTTTGTTCTGCCTTGGAACACCTGTGTCCCTGGGAACAAGGCCCAGATTCCCCTTGCTGCCCCATCCCGTTTCCTTCCTGGCAGAACTGACAGAACGTGGCACATCTTTCCTATCTCCATAGCCATTCCTTTTTAAATAGGTGGCATTCCTGCGTGCCACTGGATCTCCTCTGTCTCCCTCCCCCCGAAGTTCTGTTTCAACTCCAGCTGCATCAGAAGGCACCCTGTCCAGAGCACCAGCCTCCTTTCCTGGCAGCGATTTCCATTTTTATAGCACCATAGTGCTGTACAGTGATTAAAGCAAGCAATCCTTTGAGGTAGGCCCTTAACAAGTAATAACCAAGGTTTCAGGACTACAACTCCCATCAGCCGATTGGCCATTCCAGCTGGGGCTGATGGGATTTGGAAGGCACCATGTTGACTACTCTTGCCCTTAAATAATGTCATTCTACTGTAGTGGAGATGTAGGTGAGCCCCTGACTGAGCAAGGATCTGAACCCAGGGCATTCACATTCCAATTTGACCCTCCCTAGACTGCACTGCCTTTCACTCATTTCTTACAATGACTCATTGCTCCCCCCTTTCTCCCATGTCAACAGCATCAACCTGAGCTTTTGTCTGAATGCATCTGGGAAACATGTGCCCGACTCCATTGGTGAGTAATATGGGGAAGGGGTGGCATCTATGCCACTGACAAGTGCTGGCATCAGGAAGTTGTCTCAAGAGTCTAGCACAGCTGGTCCACAGGCATCTGGTTGACCAGTGTGGTGTAGTGGTTAAGAGCAGTAGATTCATAATCTGGGGAACCAGGTTCGCGTCTCCGCTCCTCCACATGCAGCTGCTGGGTGACCTTGGGCTAGTCACACTTCTTTGAAGTCTCTCAGCCTCACTCACCTCACAGAGCGTTTGATGTGGGGGAGGAAGGGAAAGGAGAATGTTAGCCGCTTTGAGACTCCTTCGGGTAGTAATAAAGCAGGATATCAAATCCAAAACTACTACCCTTCTTCTTCTTCTTCTTCACTGGGAGAACTGCATGTTGGGCTAGAGGAGGCCTTTGGCCGGATCCAAAGGGCTTCTCTTATGTTCCTATGAACCTTCAGCATCGAGAAGGCCTTGGAGTTAGGCCAAGATCAGCTGGAGGTCAAGCCAAGTTTTCAGATTCTGGAACCCAGAAGCTGGGACAGAAAGCATGGCGGAAGCAGAAGGCTACACAGCAAGAATGGGGAACCTTGGCCCTGCAGATGTTGCTGGACTCCACCTCCCATCACTCCACAGGCAGAATGGCCAATGCTCAGGAATTATGGGAGATTGAGTCCAGCAACATTGAGAGAGGCACTGGAGGCCAGCAATAAAGCGAGATGAGCGCTGCAACCCCAGAGTTGTCTGCAACTGGACCTAATGGTCAGGGGTCCCTTTACCTTTAAATTGATGTGTAACAAATCTGAAAATAGTATTCTCATCGTAAATTTCTTTCAGTTGTAATGAAAATGGGCAGGAAGAGCATCTGCCACACTTGTAGTGACCCATAGGCCCCAAATTGCCAATGGTCCGAGTACAGTGCAAGAGTGTCCCTTCCAGATGCCAAAAATGCTGTAACTCTGAGGAAGCATCGCAGAACAATTAATAAAGCCGAATGATGTTTGGGTGGTCTGGTAGAAATCCACCTCTATTATTGCATAAGCAATGAAATGTTCCAGAATATGCCTGCAAACAACCAAACCATTAATCTGAGCCCTCCCTGATTTTGCTAAGAAACCAAGAGTTATATCTTGTGGGTGATCAGTACTTCTTCCGGGACTGATGTGGGAGCCCCTCTGGGGCATAGGGCTATCACAGCTCAGTTGACCCCACCTTCTTCTCTCCTGCATGCGTAGGGTTCAATGTGGAGCTGCACCTCGACCACCTCAAACAGAAAGGGGCAGTGAAGAGAGCGCTCTTCCTGCGTTCCCGCCAGCCCCACCTAGTCGAGACCCTCCAAATCCGCAACGGTGCCAGCTCTGAGTGCCGCGAGATGAAGATCTACCTCAGGGTGAGTCTCAGTCTGTGCCCACAAGCTCTGCCTTCTTCTCTTGGGTATTTCTGCACTTCATTGCAAGGAAAGTTATGGCTTTGTGCAGGGGTGGGTAACCTGTGGGTTTGCCAGATGTGCTGGACTCTGCTTCCCAGAGCCCACATCCAGGGATCTAAAAAGGGTTCCCACAGTGGCTGGCATGTGACTGCACCTGCAACTCCATGCAGCCCTCGCAGTTTGGCTGAAGAGTCAGAGGAGCCCCCGTCACCCCATGGCGCAGCAAGCATTTCTTTGCAGCATGGGATCCACGCCTTGGTGCCTTATCCCCCCTCTGTCTCTTTCTACAGAACGAGACTGAATTCCGCGACAAGCTCTCCCCCATCCACCTGTCCCTCAACTTCTCGCTGGATCCAGAGGCCCCGCAGGACGCACATGGTCTGCAGCCCATCCTCAACTACCTCACGCACAACCACATTGAACAGAAGGTACTCTCGGGTCGGAGGATTGCTCAGCAGTTGCTCCCAGCATTCCATGAACACATGTTTGGTGCTATGGGATACAGAAAGGGCTTCTCTCCTCCCTGGCAGGGTAGACTGCAGTGCAGCGACACTCAGCCTTTCTGGAAAGATAATAACCCAAAAGCATGTAAGGTCTACAAGACAGGGAAACCTAATGCCCTTTGTCTAGAATTTGTCCCTATTAGTTTCAAGAAGAACTGCAGGCTATCCAACGGTTAATGGTCACTTTCAAAACACGACAGCTCAGAAGTAGTGGCTCAGTCTTGGACACAGCAAGAAGCCAGAATTCCAGGACTATGCTGGCAGCATCTTTTCCCTGCCTGCACAGGAGGAGATGGGAAGCATGCAAGCCCAAGACTCACTGCAGCTTATGAACATAGTTCTACGCCATGGTTTAGCTGTTCAACCAAATACAGCTTTTGTAGTTTTGTAGCTTATGTTATGTCAGCATAGTAATAGGTTAACGTGATCCTTTTAGTGTCGGCAAACAGGCAAAGAGGTGTTTTTGTCTTTTTTGCCCACCAGGCCCAGATCCAGCTGGACTGTGGTGAAGACAATGTCTGTGTCCCTGACCTTCAGCTTGACGTTTTTGGGTAAGGCTCTCTCTTGCCTCGCTCTGTGGAATCACAAACATGGAAGAAGCCAGGCAGTTTGGGTGCTGTTTGCATTCTGTTGCTTTATCCACCACCCAGAATATTCAGGCAGATCCCCACTCACCCTTGCATCCTTGTTACACATGTTGAACCCTCAGCTTTCGTGGATTCAGGAAGGGATTGTAGCTCTTGGCACCCTCTGCAGAAGTCCTGATCTCCCTCCTTTCTTCCAGGGGTCTACTCTCTTGCTAATCAGATATTCCCTCTTACCAGTGCATCTGCATCCAGCACGGCCATGTGGGAACACCAGAACATACAATACAATACATGCACACCTTTGGCATTGGGGGGCTGGAGAGCAGTGATTTCACCTTCAGCGGTTTGGCTCCCTCTGCTGTTGTAAAATGGAAGTGCAATTGGACGGGATAAAAAGATGGCCAAAACTATGCTCTTCTTATTACCCACAGCAACGGCTCCTGCTTCTCTGCTGTTAGCTGATCTCGTGCCTTTCCCATCTAATAGCACATGAACATAGATTATATCACTTCTTGTGTTGTGTCAGCAGCATCTTGCACACTGCTTGCCCATATGTAAATGTTTTAAAAAGTAAGCTTTCTAATAATAGAGTAATGTAAAAGAGTAAGAATTGCAAAAGGCATTGTATAAACGGAAGCAAGCTATGAATTAAGGGGAGGGCATGTGTTCATCCCGCGCCAACAATCCCTTCCTATCTGAATCTGTCTGCAATCAATGGCGTGGGCTGTAGCTCCATGGAAGAACATCTACTTTGCATTATGCCTCTGAATCCCAGTTGCTGGGAATTCCATGGGGGGGGTGTAGTTGCACCTGCATCCTCCTTGCAGGTTTCCCACAGGTATCTGGTTGGTCATTGCAGGAACAGGATGCTGAATTAGATGAGTCATTGGGCTGATCCGGCAGGACTCTTCTTATGTTCTTCTGCATGCAGAAGGTCCAGCCCCCGGTGTCTCCAGGCAAGGCTGGGAGAAACTCCCAGAAGAGCTGCTTCCAATCAGTATAGACCTGGGCCAGTCACCTGACTTTGTAGAAGGTCGTTTCCTACCTTCCTAGGGATCCTGCTGAACACATTCAGTGCCCTTCTCCTACCTTAACAAGGTTTCCATTCCAGGTGCAGAGACCTGAGATCTCAGTTAAGCAAATGCTAAACACTCAGCATTGGGTGCATTCAAGGAATGCTCTTGGAGGCCTTTGTTATGGGAAATATATATATATGGCACTAGTATTAAGGACACAATAGGTACTCCTTTTTACGCAGAGAGATCTCTGCCTGGCATGCACACTGAACATACAGGCCCATTTTCATTTATAATCCTGTGTATAATGCGAACTGCCCAGAGGGGTAGGGGCATAGCTGGATAGCTCAGTTGGTAGAGCATGCAACTCTTAATCTCAGGGTTGTGGGTTCAGTCCCCATGTTGGGTGGAAGATTCCTGTATTGCAGGGGGTTGGACTAGATGGCCCTCATGGTCCCTTCCAACTCTGCAGTTCTATGAATCTACCTGAGGCACTTCTGGGACTCTCTTTGTTCCATATGTCAGTCCAAAATGAAGGGTGGAGGGGAAACTGAATACAGTTTTTGCCATTGTTTTTTAAGTTCAAAGTGATAGAAGCTTCATGTGTGAAAACAACCAGAGTTGCATGGCCTGAAATGGCTGCTCTCTATATTGTACCTCCTAAAAATGGGCATCCCTGGATCTTCGCTGATATGTGTGTCTCTCCTTCTCCTTCTTTGCTGGGTCTGTCGCAGGGACCACACTGTTGTCTACCTGGGAGACAAGAATGCGCTGAACCTCACCTTCCACGCCCAGAACCGCGGTGAGGGTGGTGCTTATGAGGCTGAGCTCCACGTTACCATCCCACCAGAAGCAGACTACATGGGGGTTCTGCGGAATCATGGGGTACGTGCCTCCACTGGAGGGACCTCATCCTTCTACAGGCAAATTGCCTTGCAACCCCTCCTGGCCAGGGGGAGTGAACTGAATGAAGAGGCTGTCCTTTCCCAAAGCTTGGAACTGAGATACAAGCACAATTCTCAATTTTTGGGAAAGCAGATATATGATGGTGGGTTCCTGAGTATGATTATTTTTAAAGGGGGGAAGAAGAAGAAGAAGAGGCAGCAAGTTTGTCCTTTGTGGGTTTTTGAAATAACATAGGAAGTGCTTTTGCAAAAAGGTCCAGTCCTCATGGGGTAGAAGGTCTGTGGATAGATCTATGCTAGAAATTGATAATAGGTTTTGCAGCTGCAACTATCATGGCCCCCTCTTGAGGGATCCAGAGAATGCGGTTATGGTGAGGCTGCAATGCTTGATTGCTTAGATTGGTATATTAAAATCTCTCAATTTTCCTTTTTTAAAAATAAAATAATGTCCCTGATTTCCTCAGAGAGCAGACTTTCTGAGTCAACCTGTGGGTGGGGCTGGGATGATGACTCCACCCACCACCCCAGTCTCTGCCAACCAGATGTCCTCCAGATGTTTTAGAGTACAGCTCCCCGCGGTCCCAGCTAGTGTGGTCCCTTGCACCCTTGGCAAGGAGGTGCATCAACGCCATGCTCTGGGGGGAAAACACACTTTACTGCAATAGCCACATGAGAACTTGCTCCATTTGATGCGACCCAAATACTTTAAGCATCTGTCGTGAGGGTGAGGCAATGCACCAACCCCTGAGCTCAAGCAGAGGCAAGTCCACCCTCCTCTTCTCACCCTTGTTCCCTTCTGTCTTCTAGAACCTTTCCAGCCTGAGCTGCCACTATGACACGGTGAATGACACCAACATGGTTTTCTGTGACCTCGGCAACCCAATGAAGGCAGGCACCAGTGTGAGTGTCTGCACTCTATGGCAAGGGGGTCTTGTTAGGGGCAGGTGGTTGGAGGACTTTTCGAGCCACTTCCCTGGCGCTTGGGGTGTGCTGGGATGAGAAGTCAACTGTGGTGAAGGGATCTATGGTTATGCTCATTGGAGCAAGGCAAAACTAGCAAGCTGTGATCAGAGCCACTGTAATCTATTTGTGATAGGGGACACAGCGACAAAGTACGAGAGAGCTTCTGTGTCCTTTGGGAAACTGCAAGCAGGGAGAGTGATGGCACTCATAATAATGGGGGGAGCGTATATATGGGGCACAGTGCCTTTTCCTCCAAGTGGGAGCTATTTGTTGGGGGGCATTCATCCCACCCGTGTGTGAGGGTTAACCAATTAGGGTAGGGCTAGCTAAGCTCACCCAGAATAGGAAGGTTGGCTCTACCATAAGGCAGAGTGAGGCCGCTGCCTCAGGTGACACACAGCCATTGACAGTGGAGAGTGGGGGGGATGGACACAGATACTGACTCTTCTCTTTTCCGTATCTCGCCTAGCTCTGGGGTGGCCTACGCTTTACTGTGCCTCACCTTGATGCGAAGAAATCCATCCAATTTGACTTTCAGATTCACAGGTAAAAATGAGCCAGAGAATTCCCCCAAATTCTCCCCATAGCTGCCCCTGTTACCTGCCCCAGGACGGCGCATTGCAAGGAAGGACCAGGGCTAAACGGGTGAGATGATTTTTGGGGAGGCTTGTCTACAGAGCAGGGATTGGCAGCCTGTTTCTGGACTCCCATCATCCCTGTCCGTTGGCCATGATGGCTGGTGATGATGGGAGCTGGGAGCCAAATGACCCCTGGAGGCTGCAGGTTCCCCATCCCTGTGACAGAGGAACCGCAGGATTCCCCAGGGCAGGATTCAACTAAGTGCAGAACACGGTCCTCTTGTGCAAAGGAATTCCCCCCTCTCTCCCCTGCGCCTCTTTAATCCTTTCTGGGGACGGGGGCTTTTTGCCCAACTGGAATGTGTCCTCGCACTCTGGTCATGCCTCTTCCTTCCCTCGGTTGATGACAGAGGGGTGTGCATGCGTCTGTGTAAAAACTACAGAGGTACAATTTCCACCCATTGCTCTGCCCACTTTTGTCTCTGGCCCCACCTGCCTTGGGGCTGAATGAAGGTCCACAACCCCTTTCCTAGCTGCTGCTTGTGTACTCTTCTTCTGTGCAGTGCTAGTCCTACATACAGTCACATATAACTATGTCTCTTTCACTACAGCAAGAACGCAAACAACTCCCACAGTGAGGTGGCTTCGTTCCCCTTGCGTGTCGAGGCTGCCGTTCATCTCAAAGCCCAGGGGTGAGTGTGACGCCAGAAGCAAAGTGTTTGGCATGGTCATTAATTGTTTTAATAAGAAGGTGTGAGGCCCCCACATCTCCTCTTCAGTCCCCAAAGGGTAAATTATAGCTCTTCCCTGGTGAAGCCCTGTCTCTCTTTGGGAGGGATATTCACTCATGAAGTGAGCTCTGCTCGTTCATTGAGGCTTTCCCCTCTGCCTCCCTCTTGGCTCCCCCTGGGGGTTCCCTCAACCCTCTAGCTCATATTTGTGGGCGGTGTGGGGAGAGGAGAGGGGGGAAAGCCCTGGTTGAGCTAGAGGAAGCCCCTGCGTTGGCTTCTGCGCTCAGGACTAGTTAGTGGAATCTCACCCGATGCTCAGATCCTTTGTAGCAGCCCCAAGAAGCAGGTCTAGGAATCCTGTATCTGAATTAGCACTACGACAACGCTCCAGACGCTTCGGTTTAGCTGGTTCACACTCAATCTGCTTTCCCCGCGGGAGGCTGGGCTAGTCAGAGGATATCTGTGATCGAGGGGGAGCATAAGAGAGCAGGTGGTCCTTTAGGAACTTTGGACTTTGTGAATTAATACAAGAACCTTGAAGCTGCCCTGCAGGGAATTGGCAACCAGCACAGTTCTCTCAGCAGTAGAGGGTCGTGCTGCCAGTAATTCTTATTTACTTCATTTAATCTGCTCCTGTGAGCCACACGAGCTGTAGCTTCTGCATCAGAAACTCTTTTGTTTCAGTAAGTAGACAAATCCAAATACACATAAAGCATATTAACAAAAATGTTTGATGTTTTATAGTGTTTTTAATATTTTGTTGGGAGCCACCTAGAGTGGCTGGGCAACCCAGTCAGATGGGCAGCATGTTGTTGTTGTTCTTGTTAATTTACTATTTTTTCCTCTTGGATGTTATCATCACCTTTTTGAAGAATCTAGGTTAGCTGCCTGGAACAATTTATGGAGCAATAAAAATATTTCAATAAATAAATGATACCAATGCCAGAGATCTTACAATTTGATATTGCTGAGGAAAAGTGGGCTAGGAAAAGGATCTTCATTTTGAAATTACCAAAGAGAGATTTTTTAAAAGTTGCAATAAAATCCGCTGTTACACCAGAATACAATACAAGGCAACTGATGAGGGCTTTGGCCTTCAGATTTGCAACACTAGTTTTATTGCAATTCTGTAAAGTTTCGTAATTTTGCATTTTTTGCCATTTTGAATAGCCTAAATAATTCATAAGGATTTTGCTCTGGCCTGTTTAAAATCGCTTTTTCTTCTGCATGTCTGAGTGCCTTCCTTTCCCCTTCTATAGAGCATCCATGCCAGAGACAGTGTCCCTTCCAGGGACTGGCTTGCTCCCAAGTCGAGCGCTGCAACGAGAACAAGACGTGGGCCCCGGCGTGTGCCATGTCTATGAGGTGGGTGTTGTCCGCTGAGGACAAGAGTGCAAGGGTGGTGGCAGTTCATGCATGGGCAGGATCACTCTTGCTTTTGGAACCATACCTTTGCTTAGCAAGCAAGGAGGAAAAAAGGTGAAATTCTGAATCCTGTGGCCAGTGCTGTATTCTGTGTTACTTCTGTGTTCCTGAAGAATTATGGCATGCACACTATCTCATATTCTTAGCTTTCAAGGTTCACAAGGGAGAAATCTGTTGGCAGCACTGATAGCAAAATGGAACCTCCAGCATTAGAGGCAGTGTATTGTTGGATAATGGGTGCTAAAGGGCAAACTGCAGGAGAGAGTGTTTGCTTCATTCCTGGAAGCACCTGGCTTGCCACTATTTAAAACAGTACCAGTCTGTCTATCCTCCTTTCTCTGTGACCACTGGGCCTGTCCACCATGTTTAGATCATTGTGCTTTTCCCCCACCCCCATCCCTGCTGCTGCCTCTTTGGGGGAGGATCCTGTAGCTCAGTGCTGGAGCATCTGCTTTGCCTGCAGGTGATGAGAAAGCTTCTCAGTCCTTGCAACCCCCAGAGACCCATTTCCAGCCATAACCGACCACACCAAACCAGATGGGCTCATAATCTGACTTGGTGACGTAATGCAGCTTCCGATGTCCCTGCGATTTGTTTTCTTCCCATTTGTCCTGCAGTTTTTGAATGACGGGCCAAGCGCCATCAGCGAGGGGATCCTGGACATCAGCTGCCCGCTCCGGACTCAAGGGCGAGCTGTGCTGTACATGACACGCTACGTGGCGCAAGCCAACTGCACCTCCAGCCACCTCCTCAACCCGTCACGCCTGCAGGTAATGGTTGGTCAGCGGGCGGGAAAAGAAGCGACTCTGCAGAGGACTGGCCTGCGATGTGAGTTTGGGGCCTGGAGCTCAGCCTCTGCAACCAGGGACAGTGCAATTCCCTATCAGCACAGGATTAAAATGCTGAGTAGTAGGAACATTTTCAGGTGGGTGGGGGAACTCAGCGTTCACACTGCAGAATGGCAGCCTCTCCCCCAGACAAGCCTATTTATTAAGCATTCATCCTGATTTGGTTGCATAAAGCCTACAGAGAAGTTAGATTATGTGTATCCTTTATTGGGCGCTCATTTTAATTTGTTTGTAGGGAGGTTCTATGACATTGAGCATTCATCCTAATTTGCCTTTGGGGTGTTTCTACATCTTTCTGTTAGTCATTTGTTCATCTTAACACTTTTCAATGCATTTCCCCATTACTTTCCAAACTGCAAAAATCCAGTTTCTGGGGGTTTTAAGTGGATTTGTTGCCATAGAGACAGGTCGCCTTGATCCACTTTAATTATTCAAGCTTCTTGGTATTTTCTTGACTCTTTCCTGAAAACTCTGACAATCTGATGGCCCTCCAGGTTCTGAACCTTCTTCGTAACTCATCCCCATCCTGTTCTGTGCCAGGAACCCTAATGCTTTGCCCCTTCCCCAACATTTCTCCAATAGCTTCTCTTGCCCCCTGGCATATATTTGGCCTTTGTAACCTGCCTCCATTGGTCGGCTGGAAAAGAAAAAACCATTAAGCACGGTGTCTCCATGAGATACTGCATGCCTGCTTCTTGACACAGACAGACCCAGGAGCTGAGTTTCTTTTGAACAATGGGATGGGGAGGGTTTTTTGTTTTAAGTAAGAGGGGCTTGACTACCAGAGAAGGAGACTGCTAAACCTCAATGAAAGAATCAGCTGTTTTCTTATAAATTCTGTGCATCTCCTGTTGCACTCCCGTTCAGTCTGATTCAGCAGAACTTGTGTACATGCAAAGAAGCGGAATGTTAGTTCAAGGATGGAACTCTGTGATGGCCACCAGCAAGGAAGGCTTTAAAGAGGGATTGGACAAATTGGTGGAGGGTATCGGTGGCTCCTAGCCATGGTGGCTGTGCTAAGGCTATGCCTTCGTCATCTGAGGCAGAAGGAGTTGTTGCAGAGGAAGCTTAATGTGGGGGGAATGGCAGAGGGGTCGGTGAGTGGAGTGAGCAGAGGTGCAGCATCTAGAGTATATACTATGTCAACTGTATCACTGGGTCACAGCTAACTATAGAAAGGCTTGTACAATGGGTTCGTGACTCTTGATAACTTATTTAGAAAGGTGCCTTCTTTCTCTCTTAGCTGGAGCAGAGCTCAGCAGCTTCACCTTGGCCAGAGCAGCACTATGTGCAGAAACAAGATGGAGTTTTGAACACTCTGGTAAGCCTTGTAGCTTCTTCAGCTGGAAAAAAAAAATCACCCAGAGTGACCTACAGCAATCAGTTAGCTGCCCTCAAACTTTCAGTCTAAAATACATAACATGTAGGAAGAAAAATGTAAACTTGAGCACTTGCTCTTATCTACAGAGCGCTTACAATGACCACCTGGAATGCGAGAGGAGAAGCCAAAAGTTGCTGGTCCAGCTGAGCTGATGGAGTGGTCCTGCTTCCCTTCTCTTCCTCCTCCTGCTGCTGCTGCAGCCTGACAAAGCCCCTAATGCAGTGTTTCTCAGCCCGGGGTCCCCAGATGTTGTTGAACTACAACTCCCATCACCCCTGAGTTCTGGCCTTGCTAGCTAGGGATGATGGGAGTTGTAGTTCAACAATATCTGGGGACCCAAGGTTGAGAAACGCTGCCCTAATGCATCCTTCCTCATGCTCTTCCACAGCCTTTGCTCACGTAATGATTTCATGGGATTCTAAGATCTCCGTCGGTATGAAAAGTTGTGTACAGCGCTTATCATTTCCCTTCCCAGCTATAGCTTTAGAGCAGGGGGCAAGGAGAGGAGGCTCTGCTGCCCTCAGAGGAGGAAGAAAACTCCAGCTGGGCCAAGATGGGGAGAAGAGACTGACAAGGCACTTGAAAGGAGTGGAAAGTCAGTACATGGGAAGGAAGGAAGCCATGAGAAAGAGGGGGAAAGGCTGAGAGACAGCACGTCCACAGCACATTGCAGTTCCTAAGCAACAGGCAGAAAAATCATTAAGTGGTCTGCCAAGACCCTCAACAATTTTCAAAGGGTCATGGGTCAGGGAGAAAGTTTGTGAATCACTTAGACATGATGACTTTCTCCAGGAGTTATGCTTTAGTTGTTAGAAGCACTGTTGCTGCATCCAATCGCTGCCTGTGGCCCTAGTGGTATAACTGGGTTTCTGGGGGTGTTTTCAGCCTCAGGCTCTCTTCTGACTATGGTTCCTTCTTGTGCTGTAGAAATGCAATGACGAGGAGTGCTTCCAGCTCCGCTGCCACATGGGGGCGGTGCAGAGACAGAAAAGTGTCAGCTTGCGCCTCTACTTCCGCATCTGGTCCAAGAGCTTCCAGCTGGTAAGCACAGCACCTGCCAGGAGCCTCTTCCAGGCCTCACTTTACAGCTGCAGATTTGATTTCGGGGTTAAGAATCGACTTGAGAGAGAGGAAGAGATTGCTGGGTGCTGGCTGGCTTTCACAGCATCTGGTGTATTGTGCTGAAACCCCTGCCAGCTCTTCCACCTTTCCCAGACCCTCTTGCCTCCACTGGAAGGACACACCACACTTCTTGACTTGGCTCAGTGGATCCACATGAGATCTATTTATTTATGATAAAGGCTTATATCCCGCTTTTCAAGCAAACAAGCCCCAGAATGACTTGCAACTGATGATAAGAATCAAAGCACTTATTTCTTGGTGGTGGAGCAATGAAGAGAGGCATGCAGCTGGTGTCTGTCTGTCTGACCCTCTCTTCCACATGGAAATGCTGTTTGCCTAAATAAAATAGTCACTGCAGGAAGCCAATGGCCTTCCCTTCCCCATACATTTACTTTTACAGGTTCATCCCTTGGGAAGAGGGTATGTTTGACTCCACACTAGGTCTCTTCAGAGCCAGCTGGCCACATACTAACCCAGTGCATCCCAGGGTCTGGCCCTCACTTTTATTTTATCCCCTTTGCACATTTGCAGAAAGAGAATAATCCCTACACCATACAGTGTGAAGCTGTCTACTACGTGCAGAAAGTGCCCTACAAAATCCAGCCTCTAGAGAAACCCACCGCTTACCTCAAGGTCAGTATTCATTACCATTAACTATTGTTGATGTTTATTGTTATAAATCCTTGGTGGCGGTGACAATAATAGTAGTATCCTGCCTTTCAGGATGCAGATCTTTCCAAGGTAACTTACAAATAGCATTAGAATCACAAAAACCTAGCATGTCTTCAGGATCCTCACCACAGAACAGTTGGAGATAGATGGAGAGGGGGACAGGACAGTTTAGCTGGAATACATTTTGTTGCTTTTCAAACAAGTAAAAATTAGGCTGCAGTCCTGGATCTGACAGACTGGCCGGATCATTATGACAACAGCTAAGCCTGACGGGGGGGGGGGGCTTCCCACTTGTCAGTCACTTGATGTCACAATGACACTGGGTGACTCATTCTTCCATAGTGCTGTGCTGCAGAAGCCCCAGTGATCACCTGATGGTGCTTGCAAAGCACTGTGCAGGGAGCTTTGCAGGTGCTGATGGTTAGCTGATCTATGGTACCTGCAACCTCCCTTTGGGCCAGTTACGCCTTTGCCTGCCCAACATCTGCCATCATATATGACATCAGGGGACATGATTTGCAGGCTACTTGGGGGGCTGGGGACCCAGTTAGGCCCACCAGCCAGGGCTGCTGCACACATGTACTTGGGAATAGGTCCCATAGAACTCAATTGTGCCTTCTTTCAACAAGCTGTTGAATCATGCTGTCGAGCAAAGAGAGTGTTTTGCAGATCTTTCTAGATTGGATCAGGGTCCATCCATGGAATTCTGGTTCCAATAGGAGGCAGCCAAATACCTCTAGATAGAAGCTCACAACCAAGGAATGGCCGCCTTTGGTGTTCGTTCCCTGTGCCTGATACTGAGGAGACTGTTCCTGTACATGAGGGTTCCACTTAACTTGAATGGTTGGCAGCCTTTGGATGCAAGACAGGTGATAACCTTATTCCTGCTCCCTTTCTGCTGACAGGTGCAAACATCACTGCACTGGCCCAAGGCAGAGACCAGTCAGGGGGTTCCTCTCTGGATCATCATCTTAGCCATTCTGATTGGATTGCTGCTCTTGGCGCTGCTCATCTATGTTCTATACAAGGTGGGATAACTGAGTTGGGAGAAAGTGGGGGGGGCAAGGTTCAGAGTTGGGGATAAGGTGTTAGAATCTCTGACACACCAGCTGCAGGTAGGACTGGAATGACTAAATTCATCAGCTTAGGATGCTCCACGTTTTTATGCTAGACTGCTAAAAAGCTTTGCTTTCAAATGCTTTTTAACAGCAGTTTCTTGGCCTTACAGTTGCAGAGAGCAATATGAACAAATAATAATAAAATTCCAAATGCCAGATGAACACTGTGCAGGATTTCAAGTGGTAATAATGGGGTGTGGCTTCAGCACTCTGGACAGCTCCTAGCCCCTCCTTTCTCTATTATTTCTAGTCCCTGCAATACCCACCCCGCACCCTCATAGACACTTTGAGTCATTTTTGCACATTGCACAGAGCTAAATTCAGGTTTGCCATTGCCTGCATGCTCAACTGAGTTGCAGCTACACTGCAGTTACCTGGCTAAAGCACCTCCAGCAGTTGCAAATGTGTGTTTTCTGCTTTCTGTGCAACTAAAAGTGTCATGTGTGATGTCATGTATGATGCAGGCAGCAAGGAGCAATGCAATTCTGCCCTTCACATGTAGCTGCCACCGCAAGGAATCTGGAGCAGCTGTAATGTGTGAGCCTCCCCCTCAGTCCCTAACGTTCCTAATACTTGGATTGTGGAAATGAAAGACTTAGTGCAAACAACAACAAGAAGGAAAAAAGCATGGCACATGTGAATCCATCTTTGGTCGCTTGATGATTACAGCATGCAGTCACAATATGCATGTGAGAATGTGTTGCTGCAAGTCCAACTTCTGTGATTGCCCTGCATTTTGATGTAGTCAGTTCACATATTCAACATAGACTTAGTGATTTGTACACTCGTGTGAAGGAGTCTTAAGTGTGCTTAATTTTCATGATTTATTCTGACTGCAGAGTTTTGGTTTATTTTTATTTCCTGCCTTTTTGCTATTTTGCAAAAAAATCTCAATAACTTTTGTGTTCGGATCTTCACTTTTTGAAATATGGCAACCCTAATTTCTGTGACCTGTGCAAAAATCTCTCTGCTTTTACCCTATGGGTGTTTCTAGTTTGGAGATCTGTCTGAAAACTAGCAGGCAGGATCTATAAGATGCAGTGGGCTAGAGTAGTGTTACAAGACTCACTGGATAGATTGGTGGAGCAGTCCCGCTCTTGTTTTGTACTGTTATGGGTAAACTATGCTGGGAATGTCTCCTGGGGGAGTTTTCCTTCTTTTGGTTGTCTCCCCATCACGATGAAGGTGAGTATCTAGAGATGTGCACAAGGCATGTTCATTGCAGTGGTGTTTGCCCCGGAAAAGATTCCTGGGTTGTACCTTTTACATTATAAGCCCTGATCTTGTCTCTGTGTTTCCTCCACAGCTGGGCTTTTTCAAGCGCTCACTTCCTTATGGCACGGCTATGGAGAAAGCTCAGCTGAAGCCACAAGCCGCTTCAGAAGCCTAGCAGGCCCAGCCTCGCCCTCCATGTAGGTGTGTTGCCGCTGCTGCCCTGCAAAGAGGCACCAGGATCGTCCGCTGTGAGCACTGAGAAGGGGAGCACAGCCAACACCAGCAGGGCAGGGCCACAGGCACCGGGCCCCACGGACTGCTGCAGAGGCCAGGCACCTCTGCTCCTCACAGAGAAAGAGGCTGCAGGCTCTGAAGGCCCAACGCCCTCCCTCTCCCCCCATTTCCCTGGGGCTTGGATCCTACAAAACCCATCGTGCCCTGACTGGGGGTTGCAGCAAAGGCATTTGCTCCCAGCAAAAAAGGGAATACTTGAAGCCGCTGGAGCGGCCGGTGCTGGTCTGATCTCAGGCCCCCTAGTGTCAAGCTGTCTGTTCCGTCCATATGTGGGGAAGGGCGCAGTGCCCTGGACAGTTTCCAAGCTGCCAGTCTCCTCTGATAATAACCACAGCTTGGCTGAAAGAGAAAAAGAAGCACAATCACCTCCCGAGTCCAGCTCTTTCTCCGCCACAGGCTGGAATGAAGGATCCTGGGCTCTCACTTCCGGTCTTCCCCCCAGCCTGCTTCCTGTGGGGGATGATGTGGGACAGAGACTTAAGCTGGGAAAGCCAGGTGCTCCCGCAATGCCAAAGATTTGCCACGTTTGGAAGCCAAGCCATCACCCGGTGTCGGCCCGGACTCGCCGACGGTCTTCGCACTGATCTCCAGAAACCGCTAGAGATTTTATTTTTCAGATGCCACTTTAATTAAAAGAGGATGAAGAAATGAGAATGAAGAAATGAGGAAGCTGCCGCTGCCTCATGGCAGAGACAGGGGTTGCCGAGTTTAATTTAAAATGTTCATGTGCAATAAATGCTTCCATATTTTCCACAATGCCTCTTTTCCCCCTAATTAAGGATGACAAACGGCAAGGGGTTGAGAATGGATGAAAATTCCACTGTTCGTTCTTGTAGGTGAGGGTGGGAATTCTGATGAAAAAAAGCCTGAAGAGTGAGATGCAGGAAGGGGTTCAGTGAGAAACACCCCTAATAAGGGCGCTCCCAACAGAATAGTAAAAACACGATAAAACATCAAACCTTAATGCCTTCAGGTGTTTTCTAAGTCAGATAGTTGTTTATTTCCTTGACATCTGATGGAAGGGCATTTCACAGGGCAGGCGGCACTACAGAGAAGGCCCTCTGTTTGGGGGTGGCTGTGGGGGTGTTGCTGCCATTTGTGGCCACTGAAATTCAGTCTGTTGGGGAAGTTTTATATTTTCCCGTCATTTTAAGATCCGTATCTGGGCTTAGTGATCAGGTTCCAGGTTTGTTTGCAAGTTGTTTGAAAAAATAGCACTCTTATTCTGAGTGTGTGTATAAAAGCTCCCTCTTCCTTGACTGCTGTGGCAAGAGTCTCCCAGAGTAAGTGGCAGCTGTGGCCCTGTGGGGGTGAAAAGGGTTCACTCCTGCAGACAGGGCCTGGGCCCACTAACGTCTTTGAAGAACACGTGTCATACCACGGGTTACAGACGCTTCAGGTTGGGTTTTTTTGGGTTACGGACGCACCGAAACCCGCAAGTACCGGAATGGGTTACTTCTGGTCACGCATGCGCAGAAGCACCAAATCGCAACCCACGCAGACGCGGCGCTGCGGGTTGCGAACGTGCCTCCCGTACGGAACACGTTCACAACCTGAGCATCCACTGTACAGTGTAAGCTGGTTGTTTAGATTTCAAATGGAGAATCGTGTTATACCTACTAACTTTTGTTGTGATGTCTCTAGGGCTGGGCGATATATTGATATGTGGATAGATCATTCAAAACCAGCTAGTGACATCGGTTTCATGGCAATATGAATCATGTTTGTGCTATGCAAAAATCACAATGTGGGAAAAATCGTGAAGCCAACCAATACATCACATCACATCATTTTATGATGAAAACCAGGTATCACCCAGCCCTAGATGTCTCAAGGGAATTTACTGTGGACATTTTTCTAGACTCCATTAGAAACAGAAGTAGGAGTGATTATGTAGTATGAATTTGGATCTGAGGCTCAGGTCCTCCACCTGTATGCCACATGTCATGTCAGTATTGCCTAGGAGTGTTAACTGGTGTCTTGTAAGCTAATAGATGAACAAGGCACCAAGGGCCTTGCTTCCTTCTGTGTTTGCATCAGTCAGTTTTCTCCTTAACCCATGTGAAGCCAGAACATGCCACAGCTCCCTAATTGCTGCATACCTCCTACACAAAACAAGTGATTCTTGGGTGCAGAAAATGAATGACATATTTGTGTAATTAATGCTTTTATTAAACAAGGTCTGAGGTGAGAGGTTTGCTGTGCACAGACACCATTTGAGGGGAGAAAAAACACAAAAGAAATGCAGACCATCCTCCTGACCCATTTACTCCACAAGTCCCACAGGAATGAAAAAGACTGCCTGGCTGCAATCCTATGGGTGCTTACATGGGAATGAGCCCCCCAAGTAATCATGCATATATAGGCCTATGCCTTAGCTCTACAAACTTGGGCTCACTTTTGCATTAAATGTGGAGTATTGGGGTTGTTAAATGTTTAACCAAGTGCCCCAGTCTAGTTTTTTTAACCACCACTTTGGCCCTGCAAAGGGGGTGGGAGTTACAAAGCCATCTCCCACATCAAAACCATGCTGGAGGCAACTAAAATGTAATTAAGGTGTGTTTTAAGAATGAAATGCACACATTTCTGCCCTCATCCAGCTAGATTGAGTGATACTGCTCCTCACATTCATTCCCTCTCTCTTAGTTTGGGGGAGTGAACGCACGCAGTACTTTTAAGGCCACAGTTCCTACCAATGCTTATTTTTATTTTTGTGTGTGTTTATTACTTAAAATATTTTTAAAAAAGCAAGCCCCATTGAATTCAAGTAGAACTTCCTTCCTAGTAAAAATGCACAGGGTTCATTGAGAAGTTCAGCTATGTCTACTGCAGGAGGAGCAACAGTGCTCCACCAGCAGCCTCCTAACAGAAAGGTTACCTGATATTAAGTTTGTGTGTGTGTGTGCATCTTTGGTAGGACCTATGAGTTGGGATTGGGGAGGTGATCCAACCGAAATCTCCTGTGGGTTCTACAGAGGCTCATCAAGGATTCCACAAAGGGGCAATCCCATCATGGTAAAAGAATCAAGCAAAGACAAAAGCCCGTGCATTGGAAGTTTATGTAGAAAAACATTCCAAGGAGGCAGAGAAAATTACCTTTGGGGCTGTTTCCATGTAGGAGACAGGACATTGCATCAAGCTTCATTACCCCTGGGTATAAGGCACCAAGGCAGCTCTATATTGCCCAAGGTTCTCTCTTTGGCTTACAGCAGGATTGGGAACAAGTAGCCGTCCAGACATTATTGGACTCCCATCACCTGGCTGTTGCCCATGCAGGCTGGGGTTGATGAGAGTTGGCAGTCCAACAACATGGGTTGGCCACAAGCCCTGCCTGCCTGCTCTGTACTATGAGAAGCTTTGCCAGCTGATTTCTACCATTCAACCTGTAGTTGAAGGTATAAGAGCAGTCCTAGCTTCTCTCCCTGCACCCAAAAAGTCACTGATAATAGTTCTTGAGTAAAACAGGAGTGTCTACAGACTTGGGGGGGGGGGTACTTAAAACATGAATCACTTGTGTATATAGTCAGGGTAGGTGGGAGAGGAAGGGATACAAAAAACTATATATGCATAGCCTAAACAGCACAAAGAAAAGATTTAACAACAGGTTAAGGAGAATCTCAGCTCTTTAGGTAGGGAAACTAGGGGAGAGAAAAATAGATGGAAAAACAGGGGGAGATGGCTTGAAATCTGAGTAGGAGCAACCACCCTGCAACATTTTGTTGCAGGTCCCCCTTGTGATATCTGATGCCCTAGCAAAAGTTGAGGAGAAGAAAATTGCCCCACTACCCCTTCTCCTGCCCTTTTCCCTCCCCAATCCTCCCATTGACCTTTTGACCTAGCTAGATAAAAGAAGGCTCATTGGATTTAAGGCACTCTAAACTGCTGGAGGTGGTTCTTTTTGGATGCAAACAGCATCTCAGTTGGACAGCACATCTGAGGACTCAGACACCAGCTTCCCATCCCGAGTCTCGATCTTCTTGATGACAATGGCCCTCGACTTGGTGACTGCAGAGCTCTCCAGTGGGGAAGAATTCATGGAGTATCCACCACTTGAGTATGAAGAGCTGTAGCCACCCCCATAACTACTGAAGCCACTGGACAGACCACCTGGGTGGGAACAAAGGAGTTTAATATTAGAGACAGAGTGGTGTTTCCAAACCCTAGACAGGGGAAGAAGCTGCCCCAGCTAACAACATCTATAGCACATAAGAGCAGCCCTCCTAAACCAGGCCAATGGCCCACCTAGCCCAGCATCCTGTTTGCATGGTAGCCAACCAGGTGCACCTGTGGGAAGTCTGCAAGCAGGACCTGAGCACAAGAGCACTCTCCCCACTTGCAATTCCCAGCAATTAACAGCAATCACTCTGAAAGTGGAGGCAGAACATGGCCATCATGGCTAGCAGCCATTTACAATGATGAAAACTAAATGTATATGCATATGCATTTTGTTAATCGGTTCCCAGAACAATGTGAGTCATCCATGCAACAGTGGGGCAGTCCTGTTAAAAAGTTTCCTCTGGGCATCCCAGGGTCCCCTTGGTCAGGACTCTGGGACAGAACTGATTTCAGGGCAACGGTGATGCTTCTGGGATCCCCCCCCCCCGCCCACCATAACACAATCTGCATTGGGGAATTATCAGCCTTAATCCCCCCCCGGGGTGATATTGCTGCTCCTATTATTGGCAGAAACTGGGGAATACATGACACAGGGGGCCTCCCAGGTCCTTCAAGCATAGATGGTGGATACATCCAACATGGTGGCTACATTTTCAAAATTTCCACCTATCAATGGAGGTTGGTTAACTGGGACAAATAGTGCCCTGCCCACTGCTCAACCTGCCAGGCAGCCCCTTTCAGCCATTCCAGGAGTTGCACTGGCTGTCAACTTCCTGCCCAGTTTCCTGCCTAGAGGAGGATGAGGACCAACCAAGGAGTTGGCTTTGCCTCTCACTGGTAGCGCTGGCTATATCTGCTTTTCAACTGGTGTATCACCAGCAAAACATTGTGATATAGAAAAGGGAAATCTAGTTGCCATGACTCTTCCATGCCTCAAAACATAACCCTGTGGGTTCATCCTATGCCTCTATTTCAACCAAGTTTCAAAGTCTGCTTACCTGAATAGCCGGTTGTTTTGGTCTGAATGCTCAGGTTCTGCATCCCTGACTCCAGCCTGCCAAAGTGGGTGGAGGGGAAGACAAAGCAAAAAAAAATAATCAGCATGCAGGGACAGAAGAAGCAGGGACAAAAAATGGAACTGCTAAAAGCAAAAGTCTATGTGGAAGTGGAAGCATTTGTCTATGTGCCGGCAATCCCAATTGCTGCATACCCATGTAAGGACAGAGCACTGGAGCATATGCTGCTGCCAGAATGCACTACTGGTTGTGGGGGGTGGGAGGAGAGGGGGCTCCAGAGAGCTGGGGGGGTTTGCAGATGTATTCTGCAATGTGCCATTGACAAAATAATAGTGGTGAATTTCTACTGGACAGTCCAGTCCATTCTGCATTATTGATCGTTCCACTGTCGCTTTCAGGAGGGGCACTCTGGCATTAATAATCAGTGTAATAAAAGGAGGACAAAGAAAAGGCATCCCAGAGGAATTGCAGTATACCGTATTTTTTGCTCTATAAGACTCACTTTTCCCCTCCTAAAAAGTAAGGGGAAATGTGTGTGCGTCTTACGGAGCGAATGCAGGCTGTGCAGCTATCCCAGAAGCCAGAACAGCAAGAGGGATTGCTGCTTTCGCTGCGCAGCAATCCCTCTTGCTGTTCTGGCTTCTGAGATTCAGAATTTTTTTTTCTCGTTTTCCTCCTCCAAAAACTTAGGTGCGTCTTGTGGTCTGGTGCGTCTTATAGAGCAAAAAATACGGTAGTTACTACAGAAGAAAGGGGACATGCACCAACTGGAAACAAAGCAGTACATTAGCCCCCAAAATTTTTGCAGGCACAAGCAGTACTGGAAACTAGATCCCATATGACCACCCCAATGCCACCAAGAGCACTTTTTAAAAGAAGTGCACATGTCAGAGCCCTGTCTTGGCACCCACCTGTTCTCTTCTCCTTCCAGAAGCTTCCTATAGGTGGCGATCTCTATATCCAGAGCCAGCTTGACGTTCATCAGCTCCTGGTATTCCCTCAGCTGGCGGGCCATGTCTTGCTTGGCTCTCTGCAGGGCAGCCTCCAACTCAGACAGTTTGCTGCTGGCATCCTTTACGGCCAACTCCCCACGTTCCTCAGCCTCAGTGATGGCAGCTTCTAGATTAGCACGCTGGGGAGGGGAGGAAAAAAGGAAGAGCCCAATGGTTTTCCCATTTGCAAGAGAGACATTCAGCACTGCCTGTGAAAATCCCAAAAGCCAGAAGCAGCGGTGCAGTGCTCCAGAGTGCATATAGGTATGTGCATATGTGTGTATGCCAAAGACTCAGTCCTGTTTCTGCCTCTGGGTCCCTGTCTCCAGTGTCCTGGAGCTGCCCAGTCTGCATGAAAGGGGAATTTTTTCACCACTGAGAATAACACAGTCAGGATTGAAAGGAGGCGAGACAGCCACTGAGGACTGGCTCCTAGGGTCACTCTGGAAAAGAACACTGAGGAGGAGCTGTTCTGTCCAAGCATTTAGGAGCACTGAAAGCACTAGGTGCTTCAGCTTCAAGCGAAATGGTGTGCTGCAAGTTCTGCCAAGAGCAATGGACCTTGAAGAAAAACGCAACCAATACGATATTGGAGCAATCAAAATCATTTGCCTATGTACAGGTAGGTGGTTGAGTTCCATGAGGTCAGAGGCCTGCCTCTTTGGCTAATGTTATTATATATGGCACTGTATCAATCACAAACATTGCCTCCTGACCTGGCCTTTCAGACCCTCAATTTCTGACTGTATCCGGTTGATGATCCTGTTGAGCTCGTTGATTTCATTCTTGGTGTTGCGCAGGTCATCTCCATGCTTGCCCGCCACTGACTGGAGCTCTTCATACTACAGGGAGGAGACAAAAAGTGACAAATGTGACATGTGTTGGGAACAGCTTCCAAAAAGGTGTCTCTCAGTAAAAGGCGAGGGTCAGAGAATCTCAAGAATCCAGGAAGGGAAGACCTTTGCAGACACTCAGGTGGAGTGCCCTGTTACTACTGCCATGACAGGCAGATTAAACACTTAAAACACACAGTGCACACACAAGGGCAACCTCTTAAAACATGGAGATATTTAACCCTCCACAGCTGTGACCCTCCCCCAGTGCCCTAATGCTGCAGTAAGACTGAGGGGGGGGGGTCTTCCACTGGTGAGCAGAGGGGATGCTGCAGGTTGGGTGGGTGGGTGGGGCCCTTCTCTTCCCCACCAACCAGGGAATAGAGCAACTTTTCTCAGATGTTCTCCAGGTGTTCTTGAACTACAACTCCTATCACCCCTGACCCCTGTCCACTTGCTAGGAATGATGGGAGCTGTAGCCCAACAACATCTAGGGACCAAAGACTGAGAAAGGCCTATTGACCTATTGACATTTCAGAGCAGACATGAGTCTAACATAGCATACACACCATACATTTAAAGCACATTTAAAGCACTCCCGCCCCTTTAAAAAAGGAATCCTGGGAATTGTAGATCTGAGCGGAGTAAGCTACAGTTCCCAGCATGTCAGGATGTTTTTAAATGTTATGGTGTGTAATGCAGCCCAGGAACAAAACAAATTGAGGGGGTGGCCAAGTCATTGTCTCCTAAGCTACCTAAGACGTCCCATTGGAAGGGCTAAACTAGGATCAGCCCCTGAAGTTCTTGGAGAACAGGTACAATATGAATGGGGCAGGTCCTCTGCATATGCCTCCTGCAACTTCCAATAAAACTGGTAGTACACTGGAGTGGCTAAGAGTATGAGTCACAATGCACAAATACTTCCTAAATCTCACTTCAGCCACAAACTCTCCTCATCTGGCCTTAGGCAAGCTATTATCTCTTAGCCTCACCTGCTTCCGTCTGCAACACAAGGATGATCATAGTAATACAGGGTTGTTGTCACTGAGATAATATATATGTTATGCACATTGCCCATACTTTATGCCAAATTATGATGATTAACGTGATTGATGTCAAAGGGCAACTTTCCACCCACCATCATCTCAAATACTGAAGCTCACCAGCATGCCTTTGGCAGCCCCACTCCCCATCACCCACCCCATTTGCAGATTCTAGGATCAAGGCAGCTCACTTCCAATTAAATATAAATCCATCAGACAACACAGAAGCCAGGAGATGCAGCACATGGAATTCAGGGGCATTTCAGAATAGAATACACCGACCCTTGTCAGAACACCACTATGCAGGTCATGCCAGTAAATGGCAGTTGTTTTGGCAACCCTACCTTATGCAAAAACTCACAAAATTCAGGATCCTTTCTAACAAATTTCACTTGCAAAGTTAGCTAACCTATTGGAAGCACACTAGCCCTTGGTATTCTTGCCAGCAGTCTATACATACATTCCCCCTCCAGATGTTGCAGATTTCCTCCATACTCTGAGTCCAAGCAGATTATTTTGCTAGGATTGTTGCTTTTTAATCTGAAATTATGGGGCAGTGTTTATCAATTTACCATAAAGGTGGTGCAAAAAAAGGGTGGAAGTATGTTTCAATATAGTCACGCCATTTCAATTACGTTAGCTGACACTGGCTGTCTTTCACTAAGGAGAACAGATGTAAACTTGTTGGTAATTCAGGGTTTTAGAAGGCAAAGATTTACATCCTTGGCACTGTGGGAAGTTTCACTCTCCCTGGCCACATGGCATGAAAGTGATGTGAGGACTGTGATGATAACACAGTCAATAGTTCGCAGAGTACTGGGGGTGAACGAGTCAACCTATTGCAAACATAAATATGAAAATCCTCAAGCTCATTCACATGAAGTTTCTCACCATTTACTGGGGTTTCATGTCTAGCTAGAAATACCAACAAAAAACATGGAGAAACACAGATCAAAAGGCCCCCCCCTCGTAATATGCCAATTTGCACCCTAAACAGGAAGGATTCCTAGCCCAGCCAGGAGTAAGCAAGGCAGGGGGGCTCACCTTGATCTGGTACATGCTCTCTGCCTCAGCCCGGCTCTTGGCAGCTATTTCTTCATACTGTGCTTTGACCTCAGCAATGATACCATCCAAGTCCAAGCTGCGGTTATTGTCCATAGACAGGACCACAGAGGTGTCGTTGATCTGAGACTGCATTACACGCAGCTCCTGCATTGAGAGAAAGTTGGAGGCAATTTGGTATTACCATCATTAATCATGATCAAGAAGCAAACAACCATGATGAACCAAAAAGGCCTTCAAGAACATGGGGCATTTTATCACATGCTTGGTGGACATCTTAAAAAAGCTTTAAAAAATTGATACAAATACATTAATACAGAAGATTTTGAGGGTTGATATTCAACTGAAGCCAGAACTCCTTCTGCTGGGACTAATGGGATACACAACTAGAAAAAGATTATGGAAGATTATTTCAATATTTGTTCACAGCAGAGATTATGCTATATGCACAAAGATGGAAGGACTTACTATTAACTACTATGGAAAAACGGTTATTGAAATTATTGGATTTGTCAGATATGGCAGAGTTGATGTGTTTAGAGAAAAGTCATTGTTGACATTTATAAATCATCAGGAACCTCTTAGGGACTTTTTACTGTGAAAAGGAAAATGGAACTTGTCTGGATATCTGGGTTTGAAGACTAAAAAAAGGTTGGTTTATGGAAAGTAGAAGAATTAGATGTTATTCTGGAGCAAGTGTTTCACGTAAGTCTATATACAGCTGATACAGAATCAGAAGTCTTGTCCTTTCCTTTCCTCTTTTTCTTTATTTCCTCTCAGTTTTTATGTTAAAAAATGCTTGGTACTTGATGTTAAGTTTTGTACATC